>NC_138890.1:150855863-151516563 GCF_965194825.1 Balaenoptera physalus
AAACGTAAGTGAGTCTTTCCCGAAGGAGGCAGATGTGAACCACTAGAGGCGGATCCAATTACTGCCCCCCCACCCAAAAACCTAGCAGAAAGCAGCGCTTCTCGACCCCTGGAATATTCAAAACCTGAGGAAAAACAAATCTCATGGAGCAGGTGGCAGAGGTATTAGCCTTCACCAGCTCATTAGGACAGAAGCTTCAGAATCCTCGACAGCAGGTTTGGTTCATGAATCTGCAGAGGGTGTTTTTCCAGATGAGTAAACTGGGGAGGAGAGATGCAGCTTCCTCCAGGCTAAGCACGTCTATGCCAAGAGGCAGTGGAGATGGAAAAGGAGGCCCAGGACTGAAAATGTCTGCTCTTGAGAACTGGAACCTCTGGCAGAGGTTCAGTCCACACCCAACGCAGTACATCAGGGAGGCCTACGCTTTCATCTCAAAGTGTAGATGCAAATCAAGAAGCTTTTGAATAGAAATGAAAAGCACCTTAAGTAGGACCAGGTTGATTTTCCTCCACCCAGACTGGGAGGTAGATTCTTGCCACTGGGTTTAAATTCATGGTCACAGACTCCAAACAACTGCTATAGACTGACTGGCATCTTTTTAAGAAAAGCCAAGAATATTTTTTACCATCAACCTCTTTTACTTGCTATTACTGAGTCTGTGCTATAGCCTTGGGAGACCATTCTCCATGGGTCTCCCCCATTTTCTGTGTGGCTTGTGAACAGGGGCATAGGCTGTTTCTACTCTGGATTGTCTATCTTTTCAAGGATGTTGGATGAACAGCCTAGAAGGTTAGAGACAGTGTCTCAGAAGGAAGGGCCTGGTTTGTTCACTGTCCAGTATAATCCTGTCTCTTTCTGGAGCAAAGGGCCATCAAGTTTGCTCCTAGCCCATCATAAAAGATTCAGGTTGCCTACGTTCAGGGTTCCCAGCTGTGAAGCAAATCCAATGTGTATGCATCTATCTGAGCCCCTCTGCTTCACTTCCATAGGCGGGGGAAGTGGGAATTACGCAAACAGGAAGCTCTAAACTGGGACTGAATCCTAACCTGGGATTGGAGGAAGCCAAAAGTTACTTGCTGTGCCATGAGTAATAAAGTCATTTGTCTCTGACCCAGGAATCTCATGTCTTCTACCAGCAACCATGAAACTGTAGTGTAAAAACCTCAGACTTCTTTCAGTTCTTGACGGGGTCTTTGGCAAAATTAAATAAGATCCTGGGAACAAAATTTTGCCTGGGACAACTGTCCAGGGGCTAGGAATTCGTTCCTTTTTTTACATGTCAAGGGTGTGGCGCCAACGACTTGAGACTATTATGGGTCCATTTACTCTTTGTTCATTTACATTTCACTAAAAAGTAAAGCACACAAGAGACATGCTGTTGAACAAATTCAACTTTCTTGGAGCTGAAACAGCCATATTTGTTACAGTAGAAAACAGCCCAGTCTGCAGATGGTGAACAGAACCATCTCTCCCCAGCACCCAGCATCAAGTACCTCATTTTTCTAAGACGGAACAAAACAAGAAATCGGAATGATCAAAGGAGGCCATTAAGTACTTTGGTTTTTAACTCAAAGGGTCAAGGAAATTTAAGTTTGGATGTTAATTGTTCTAGATTTTAACATCTTTGGATTATGACTTGCAAAGGGATTTGAATTTGTTGGTATTTTAATTGTTTGAATATCATTATTATGTTGACATTTTATCTCATTGCAGAACCTCTGAAAAGCTGCACTGGACAATGTGGCTAGAAATCATTTTGGATGAGAAACGGCATAGGGATTGAATTTTAGCTTCTGGCAAATTTTAGTCCTCTGGAGGCGGGGAGCAAACCATCATTCCCCATGAGACAGGCCCCCTGGGTCCAAACTAAAACTCTAGTACTTAGAAACGTCCTGTAACTGCTGTCCAAAGCATTTATGAGATCTCCTTGAACACACTGTGACTAATATAATGCTTAACCCCTAAGCATCATCTGTCTTTCTCAGCTAACTCTTGAAGCCTTACAAACAAACCATGCAAAGGATGGCTTTTATCTCCAACTATTTCCATTGAGCAAGCACATCTGATCCCAAGGAAAACTGCAGGAGGACTGGTTGCACCCAGCTCATGCCATGTTTTTACGGTTCCCAACACTTGAAAAAAAAACAAAATCTGCAGATGTGACAGAAGACATCCAAGCTCCAAATCCCTAGGAAGCCATGTGGGCTCATTCCCCTGGTCAGTATCTACAGGACAGGGGAGGGTGGTGATTTCTCTATCATGCTTCAGTCACACTAAGCTTATTTTTAGGCTTCCAGAGGAAGCTCATTTTCCAAATCTCTGGGGCAGATGTTCGAGTGACCAAAGGAGAACCAGATGGCCATCAGAGGCCAGCGCTGGGAATGAATAACCATTCAGAAAAAGGGAGTGGGAACAACAATAAATCAGCCTAAAGTAGCAAGAAGCCTGTGAGCTGACTGCAGAAATTAAAACACAAATCTCCTGCTACGCTAGACTCACTGCTTTCCAACAAAGAGACTAACTCAGGACTGAAGAAGAAAACAGTAAAACTGAAACGTAAAACTGCCCCCCCTTCCCCCCGCAGCATGCTCTGGTCCACGCAGAGCGTCAGATGCAGCTGGGGGAGAAGCAGCAGCTGATGTCAACTGAGGTGCTCAGGCTGTGGCTTCGCAAATGAAATAATACTGTCCTTGTTCTATCTGAGCCCATTTCCCGTTTTCTCCCATTTATCATCCCCAAACAATGTGAACAGGCTTAACACACTTTGTTGGTGATTACTTGGATGATTTTTATGCATACAAATTAAGTAGATCCCTTGGTCCTTCAGAAAGGTGAGGCAAAGAAATCACCTTTAAGGGTACAGAAATGTAATCAGTCATTGGCCCACATCTGCCCCTCCTGTGGTGCATTTGCATGTGTCACCCACCCAAGGAGAGGACAGTATCCTCAAGGGACTCTCAGTTCATCAAAAATAACAGGAGACGCAGAGGCAAGAAGGAGAATCTGCATATGTCCCTCCTTGGTATCAATTTCAAATTGGGCAAGGCAAGCCCAGACATTCTCTACAAAGCAGGGAGCGCTCACTCTCGCCATGTTCCCATGACCTAGTGAGAAGACTGGGGTTTGGAGTTCTTCTTTGGGTTTGTGGGCTGGCTAGTGAAGGCAGACCCTTGGGTCATTTCTCAGCAGGAGCTGGCTGTCTGCTCGCCTTGGACACATCTCTGGGAGCAGCAGGCCTGTGATATGCTTAGTCCTAAATTCTAGAATGATAAAATCGAAGTTGTGTGTACATATGTAGGAAAACCGCAAGACACACAAAATGTAGACGTGGGAGCGCTATCAAAAAAAAAAAGAAAGGCATGCAAAAGACCTAAGAAGTAAACAGGAAGATTGGCAGGAAAGAAAATAAGAGATGAACTATCTGAGGTGCCCTAATACAGCCGCTGAGTCAAATCCAGTTCAGCAATAATGGTAAACAGGTCAGATTTTTCCAGCACCTTTTTTCTATGCAAACATTTTAAGGAAGTTTTACATGATACTAAGGCTTATTGCAATAGAAAAAGACTGTTTTAACTGGACATGCCATTTAGGCAGATTTTAGATAAACAGTAACTGGTGGTCATGTTGAGGACATCGTGGTGAAGTTTTGGTTTGCTGCTAAGTTCCAGGCAGTACCCTAAGGCCATCTGCTGCCTTTTCCAGCTCAACACAAGCTGTACTCTGAGTTCTTTATTTTCCAAGAGTGGCGTTGAGTTCACGCTGATTTGCTGGTATATGTTTCTAAGGGCATGTACTTCTTGAAGAATTGGACTGGAAAGCTGAGATGTGTTCTGTGGAGCCCACAGGGGAAGTAGTAATAGGGGAGGTGGTCCCAGGCTCACACATGATCTCCCACAGCAGGGGTCGGAAAACTGCTGCCTGGGGGCCAGATCTGGCCCCATACCTGTCGCTGTAAAGTTTTACTGGAACAGTCATGCCTATCAGTTTGCTTATTGCCTATGACTGCTTTTGCACTGCAAAGGCAGAGGTGAATGGTTGCAACGGAGATTGTTTGGCCAGCAAAGCCTGAAATATTTATGATCTGGCTTTTACAACTGCCGACCTCTCATCTACAGGAATAACTCATACCCAAGCTCTATCCATCGCCCCACCTCCATCCCTATCCAAAATCACTGGGAACAAGCTGAAGAATTTTAAGAAACATAACTTTATGAGTTGAAGGGAAAGTACTGACAAGTAGAGACATTTTAAGGAAGCTACTACCGGAGACAAGGCTTACTGTTCTACCACAGTATTTCCTCTAAAAAATCTGTGTCATCCAGGCTTTTGTGATTTCATCTTTAGGTTTCATTTAAAAATGATCCTGATAAGAAACTCATTTGAAGGCTTCCCTGGTGGCGCAGTGGTTAAGAATCCGCCTGCCAATGCAGGGGACATGGGTTCGATCCCTGGTCCAGGAAGATCCCACATGTTGCAGAGCAACTAAGCCCGTGCACCACAACTACTGAGCCTGCGCTCTAGAGCCCGCAAGCCACAACTACTGAGCCTGCGTGCTACAAGTACTGAAGCCCGTGCACCTAGAGCCCGTGCTCCGTAACAAGAGAAGCCACCGCAATGAGAAGCCCGCGCACCGCCAATGAAGAGTAGCCTCCGCTCACCACAACTAGGGAAAGCCCGTGTGCAGCAGCGAAGACCCAGTGCAGCCAAAAATAAATAAATTAATGGGAAAAAAATGCACATACTTTACTAAGTGTCATAGGGTTATTGGCCACCATTTGCCCTGGTTTAATCACATTGCTTTGTTAACAAACATACTGCTTAGAAGAGATGGAAAGGGTTTTGTGTGTTTTTTGGTCTTTGTTGTTGTTGTTGTTGGTGGTGGTGGTGGTGGGAAAAGGGGAGAAAATGGCTTAGAGAAGAAGAAAGGAGAGGTTTCTGGGGAGGATACAACCTCTTAAGGGAGAGGGGAGAGAATGGGTGCCTCAGTGGGGGGTTTAGAACAGTATGAGGATACTGGGCTCCAGGAAACCTGGGGAGAGAGCATCCAACAAGTAAGGAGGAGCAGATGACAAGAGGCTGGAGGGTTCAAAGGTAAACAAAGTCCCACTCAAAATACTGCTTTAGGATCAGTCCTGCCTTCAGAAAAAAACGGGGGTTGGGGGAGCAGGAAACTTACTCCTTGGTGGTAACCAAGCAGCCCTGCTTGCAGAACCCGGCTCTCCAGGCAGCCGGCTGGCCCTGCTCCCTTCCTCCATTGACGTGTCAGACTGCTTCCTGCCTTTCCACCCTCTGGGCCCCTCTCCTTCAGTCCAGGCTCTGCTGACTTCTCCGTGGAGCTATAGCAAACACCTCCACCTCCATCTGCCTTTCTTCAGCCCAGCTCTTCCTCTACCTCACTGCTTGAGGAACCTTAAACCAAAAACTCTGACCCTGTAACTCAACTTTAAAATCATCAATGAGTATATAGCTTGTAAAATAAGTCATAGTTTTTTAGTGTGGAACTAAAAGCATGGGCTGGACATTTGCACTTAATTGACTATTTGTTGATCCTTGAACAAGCCTTAAAATTTCCTATTTGTGGACCACTGTACGTGTTATTTTTCCACTCCAGGGTGTCACCCACTCCTGTGGGTGTTCCTGTGGAAATCCTATGGAATAGTCAAACATCACCCCATCTACTGAGCCCTCCCTGATCCCGGGATGGAATGAGACATCCCTCCTCTAGGTCAATATAGCATATGGCTCCTAAAGATTTATTATACGGAAGAGGTGAATATAAAAAGTATAGAAATAACTATCATTTATTATGGAATATAACAAATCCTGTAACAGAGGAAGACTGACTGCTACCTCTTCGAATCCCCCAAAGCACCGGGCATGGCGCTCAGCATGTAGATGGCTATGTCAAAGCTGGTTACAGTCCAGTGTTGGCTGGTACTACGACTTGGTTGTGGACACCTGCAAGGCCACATTATCAGCTTCTGAGATTGTGTCTGGTGTCAGTGGGATGACTGTTAGGAAGAATTAGAGATGTCCGCTTTGGGAGCTGAAGAGGGGGTGTGTGGTGCCATGCAGGCTACCTATTTGCCACCACTAGCTTAAAAGATAATTCCACAAATATTTATTAAGTAAATATGTTTGTTTCTAGGGGAAATAAATTTGAATATCAGCTTTACCAACAAATTTTTGAAAACATCTACTCCTTTATAAATCAGGAGGCGTCTTTCTGATTTTTAAGGTTTTTTTTTACACATCTTTACTGGAGTATAATTGCTTTACAATGTTGTGTTAGCTTCTGCTGTACAACAACGTGAATCAGCTGTATGTATACGTGTATCCACATATCCCCTCCCTCTTAGGCCTCCCTCCCACCATCCCTATGCCATCCCTCTAGGTGGTCACAAAGCACCGAGCTGATCTCCCTGTGCCATGCAGCAGCTTCCCACTAGCTATTTTACATTTGGTAGTGTATATATGTCAGTGCTACTCTTTCACTACCTCCCAGCCTCCCGTGTCCTCAAGTCCCTTCTCTACGTCTGCTTCTTTATTCCTGCTCTGCCAGTAGGTCCATCAGTACCATTTTTCCAGATTCTATATATATGTGTTAGCATACGGTATTTGTTTTTCTCTTTCTGACTTACTTCACTCTGTATGACAGACTCTAGGTTCTAAAATGTGAGAAACAGACAAATGGAATTGGCAATGAGAGAAAGCAGAGATGACAGAAAGCCGGAGGGATTAGAAAAGTCTCTGAGGAATGAGGGGCTTCAGAATTTCGAGAGTCAGGAATAGAAGGAAGGATATCCCAAGTTAAGAAGTTAAGAAGTTAAGAAGAGGAAGAACCAGAAGGGAGAGGCATGGATTTATTTTTTCTGCAAACATCATTCACTGAGCTAAATCAGTACTTATGTAAAAAGCTAGGCAAGCAAAAGCAAGCAAACAAAAAGCTAGGCAAGCAAACACAGTTACAATAGGCGGTGGGTGAGGAGAATTCTATTCATTTTAAATAGCTCTACTTCTTTGAGAAATTTCTGCCCTGGATTCCAGAGGGGAACTTCTGATCTCTCATATTTTGCTGTGTTTTTATTTCCAGGCTCTGTACTACCATGTTGCATACAATGTGGTGAAAAAAAAAAAAAAAAAAAACCAAACCAAAACCCCTTCAAATCTTCCACTTCTCATGAAGTCTTCAAGTCAGGTGTGCTTTTTTCTAGCATACATTGCCTATTTGTCTAATTCACCTATGCACTGTCAAAGTGATTTTCCTAAAAAACAAAACAAAACCCCAGCACAATAACTGGAATTGAAACTAAGTGGAGATATCCTGTTTCTCTTAAGAGAGTGAGACTCTGTGTATCAGCACCATCTCCATGTAAAGTCTCCAAAGACACATACATCTCAAGGATTTCTGTTACCTTAAAGGCTTAGCAAAGCTCATAAATGAATAAGATATATTACCTAAGATACATGCTGCACAAATGAGTCCCAGAATCCTGATTTTTCCCATGGGTAATTGCCATCATATTGTCTATTTCAGTTCCATTTCTGCACTGCCACCTTCCTTCAATCTTAATATATTCTACTTTACATTTCGATGGGCAGACCATAGACTTCAACTCCCAGTGGACATATACAACTAAATTAATAAGGATGATATTTATAAGAGGAAAATTCATAACAAGGGGCAGGGCTAAAAGGCATCTTGTAATACTGTAATGGAATACCCAAAGACTGGAACCAACTTACCTGAAGTGATAAAGTCACTTCATGACCACTATGGTGTCAGTTTCATCAAAGAAGTTAATGTGGAGGCAAAGAAACTTTATTACGTGCCCTCGTAGTCCATATTTTATTTCCACTGAAATGTGAAGGAATTTTTCAAATCCAAAAATGATCATAAAGTTGACTGCATACTAAGGGGATTTCTTTAAACTGTATTTCTTACGGCTCCACGCTGTGATGTCAACCTTTATAGATCGGGCAGCCATCAGGCACTCCCAACACAGATTCACGATGTATAACTCTATGCTACTGTACTAATGTACACGTACACCATAAAACACAAAACAATCTAAAATGAGATGAAAATCTATACAAGTTCTAATACTTTCTGCCCACACCGCAAGGGACTATCTGACTCCGCCCCAACCCTGCCCTGGGCTGTGCTCACACTACTTTGGAGACCACGGCGCTGTGAGGCTGTAGATTACAATATTTGCTTTCCTATGCAGATCACTTGAGCTGTTTACTTCCTTGAGAACTGCAAACTGCTCAGATGAAAATGCAGCACAAAGCCAGGTAACGAGTTGGAACAGGCCCCAGAAAATGTGCCAGGGGAATAAGCTTAATTCAAACTTCAGCAGTTTTCTGGGCAATGCATCCAGGCCAAATAATTATTCTTACCTTATTTTCCCCCCACCTATTTAAATAATCACTTCATTTCCTTAAGTATGAAACCAAATCAAACAAAAAACCACCCCCGAATTTAAATCTTATTTTCTTAGACTAACGAGCCTTGCAGACTTGTCTGTCTTATCTCGCTCTGGCAGTTCCACGTTACCGCCACGAGCTTCAGGCAGCCTCTCTGACGTGGCCTGAGTTACCTAAAGAGTTGCTTAAGGAACATCTAAATGCACTGAGGTCTACTTGGGGAAGTCTAAGATGCTGAAGGGAAGGAGAGGGTAGTTCACAGCTTGGGACAGTGGAGAAAGGAATATACAACCCGGGGGAATTACGGATCAGTACGAGTTCCTGCCTGCTTTGGGTTGGTGGTGGCAATAATACAGCTTCTGCAATAACCACACCAGTCTATATACCAGGAGCTGATGTCTGCGAAGGCAACGACAGCCAAGGTGTGCAAGCAAGTCTGTGTTCACAAAGGATGCAGAACGGGCTCGGGGGTCTCTGCTTCCGAGTTTCCCACAAGCAGCACAACCACCATAGCTTCTCTTCCCGTGCCCCAGACTGCAGGAAGGAGGGAGGCAGTTGGGGGGCCTAAAAGCTCCTCTTATCTCAAAGCCATGCGCAGATTGGTCCCTGGGCTTCATCCAGCTCCCAGCCAGGAGACTCTTAGGAGCCCTGCCACTCTGGGTCACGTCTGGAAGTTGCCATATGGCTAACAAAGGTGTGTGGTCGAATGGGCTGCTTTCTACAGTGGCCACCATCTTTCAAAGGTTTGCTCTTTAAAATCTGGGTGAGCATCAGAATCACCTGGGAAGCTCCTGAAACTAGACCCCACTCAGATCTGCCAAATAGGCTTCCCGGCGTGGAACCTGGGGATTGGACGATCCGCCTAAACCTCACCCTCCCTGTGCGTTTTAACATACACGAGAGCATGGAGCTACCTGCGTACATTCACGCGTCTGCTACACACAGCTCTTGCCCTCACGTGTTTGAAATGCGTTCACCTTTTCCTTCCAGGCCCTTTTGCTTTTCCCTCGTGGCTGCCTTGGCTATAACGTGACTTGTCCAGGGGAACAGGTTTGCTCTCAGCAGAGCTCAGCGATCTTCTCTCTCACCGAGGATTTCCAGCCTATAAAACAGCAAGTATGCAGCAGCCAGCCCCCCAAGGTTCCTGGTGCCTCTCACACTGTATATGACTGCGTACCAGAACCTGCATCTTGAGACTCGAGGTTCCATGCTGTCCTCCCTGTGGCCTTCTTGGCTAGTCTTTTCACTGACATTCCACCTACTACTTCACCAGCTCCCTGGGGATAGTCAATCCTTTGCTGTGGTTGATTTGTTAAAAGTTCCCTTTTCTAAATTCCCTTTCTAGCTGCTAGCAGCTCTGGAAGCTTAACCAAACAGAAAATAAGAAATCTACTCATTTGTTAATGAGGTGGTTCCACTAATGTCCTATTTTAAGGAAAGGGACACTGTTCTCCCAGTGCTATACTTGGAATGCTTGGAAAAATGATCTTGTATACACTGATATTTGTATACCAGATGGAAACTCCCAAAAGGGAGAGGCAGATACAAACAATAGATGCCTACAATGTGCCATGCCCATTTAAAATTCGTGGTGTGCTGGGCAAGACGGGCAAGTCAATGGAAGGTAACTAAGCCTTGTGATGAGGGGCACGCAGGAGCATTAAGGAATGAGAGAGGGAACATCAACCGTCCACCTTTCTGCCCACCTGTCCAACCATCCATCCATAATACATATTGAGAGCCGACTGTGAGCAGACCTGACAGGAGCCCTGTCCCCATGGACCCTCTCCTCATGGGGAGGATGACATTAAGCAAGCAGTCATGTGTATAAATATGTCTTTACAGTCTGTGTTAAGGGTCATGAAGGAAAATACAGCATGTATTACAGGCATGAAGGATATGCGTGTCCAGGAAGACTTCCTGGAGGAGGTGAGTCCTAAAGTTAGATAAGTAGAAAGTGAAAGCCCAGGGAGAAGGAAAGACTGTTCCTGACCCAGGAGCAGATGCAGGACGTCTCTAAGCAGTGGCTGCCCCCGCCCTGTGCTCAGAGGGACCCTGAGACGCGGCAGCAGAGCCACCTGTGCCCATGTGAGCAGCCTGTCCTAACGCCCTCCCCTCGAGGCTTTAGTAAAGAACATCTGCTCCCCTTACAAAAAGCTCGGGGAGTCCTGAGCCAGTGTCTCTCTGCATTAATAGTTTTACTCTGTGAAGACCTGAGTTTTCAGTCAGACACTAGGACCTTCCTGTTTTAACACTAATCGCAAGTTTACACTCTTGGTGTTCTCTGTTCCTTGCATTAGCCTCTAAGTTCGATTCACCAGAAAAATCTAGCTCAGGCCCCAGACAACAGACAATCCCACACTCTGACTTCACCAGCAATGGCACCCTCAGACACTGCACTGCAAGCCCTCAGGGCCCAGGCTCCTTCGGAAGCACTTAAGAGCCAACACTTTATCACGTATTCAATCCAAATAAAACACAAGAGAGGGGCTTCCCTGGTGGCGCAGTGGTTGAGAATCTGCCTGCTAATGCAGGGGACACGGGTTCGAGCCCCGGTCTGGGAAGATCCCACATGCCACGGAGCAACTAGGCCCGTGAGCCACAACTGCTGAGCCTGCGCGTCTGGAGCCTGTGCTCCGCAACAAGAGAGACCACGATAGTGAGAGGCCCGCACACCGTGATGAAGAGTGGCCCCCACTTGCCACAACTAGAGAAAGCCCTTGCACAGAAACGAAGACCCAACACAGCCAAAAATAAATAAATAAATAAATAAATAGAATACCATGGCCAAAAATTAGAAAAAAAAAAAGAACAAAAAAATAAAACACAAGAGAGCCTCTCCTTTCTCTCCGCATATAGACGAACATCTACCCCCAGGATGCTGCCTTTTCCAAAAGACTGTGACTCAGGTTCTCACACCTCAGGGTTAAGCCATCAGCAAACGAAGAATCAAACACCAACATCAGACTTACAGAATCATAAGATCCAGTTTGGCTCTTCTTTTCTCCTTTTGAGAGGTGAAGTCCTTTATTCCTTCTTAAACCCTAATAACCCCAATGTTCTCCAAGATTTTCCAAACCGGTGATTCCAAAAATGTTAGAACTGATTCCCTTGATGCCAAAGGAAGCCGGATACAGGTCTGCTGATTGATGTGCTAAACAAAATCTTCCCAGCTGAGCTTTGACAATTGCAGATTTGGCAACAACAATCATTACTTCCATTTTTGTTTTGTTTTTGTTAAATATATAAAAAGGGAAAGACAGGTTCCTAATCACTTAAGAGGTATCACCCATTCCACATCCTGTTATATTAAAACTCTTCTTCCTCTCTTCATTTTAAAAAGAGCCACTCCCTCAGAAGGCCAGATATATTTTTTTTCCTTAAAAACCTCATTTAAAAAAAGATGAAAAAAAAAAAGATGAACTAGATGCAAACTATTATACATAGGATAGATAAACAACAAGGTCCTACTGTATAGCACAGGGAACTGTGTTCAATATCCTGTGATAAACCATAATGGAAAAGAATATGAAAAAAAAATGCATAGCTGAGTCACTTTGCTGTACAGCAGAAATTAACACATTGTAAATCAACTATACTTCAATAGTTAATTTAAAAATAAAAAAAGATGAACTATAATTATTTACACTTGAGAAAGGATACTCACTTTTTTCAATAGCTAATAATAATGCATGTGCCACTCATTTTATTGGAGGGCTCTAAAGTTCTCAAATGTTAGCCTTAGTCCAAATCACCGGGAAGGCTTATTAAAAAAATTTTTTTAGATGCCACCTCGGAGTTTCTGATTTAGCAGGTCTGGGGTGGGACCTGAGGATTTTTATTTCTAGCAAATTTCCAGGTGATTCTGACGCTGCTGGTCTGGGGAACTTTGAGAACCACTGTTCTACAGATACATTTATGATTGAGAAATATGTACTGAGTATGTATTGAATACAAGGTACTTCACTGGATACTGGGGGTCCAACGAGGTATACCTGACTTCAAAAGTTTATAAATGTAAGTATTTTCTTTCTTCTCCCAAAAAGATATGTAGCAACAAATAAATAGAAAACAGCAGATGCTAAATGCCAGGTGAGTAGTGATTAGCAGATTTGGGGGAGCGCCAGGGAGGGCTGTGTGCGCGCACATGCATGGTGTGTGTGTGTGTGTGTGTGTGTGTGTGTGTGTGTGTGTGTGTGTGTGTGTGTGTGTGTCTGTGTGTGTGTGTCTGTGTGTGTGTGTCTGTGTGTCTGTGTGTTTAGGGCTGCCAGGAGCATATACAAGAGGCAAGGCAGCATAGGCAGGCCGGAGCCAATGGCTCCACGTTAAGGAGTTGTGATTGTAACTTCACTGTGATTGAGACCCACTGAAGGACTTTAAACGAAGTGACATGGTCAGATTCTCACTTAAAAATTGTCACTGCAGAGCAGAAGACAAAGTGGAGTAGAAAGCCTTGAGAAAGAATGGCCAAGCGGGCAGATCGGGACCGCAGTCGGTATGGGGGAGGGGACTAGACTCAGCTATTTCGGAGACCAGGCTGGCAGTCTTTAAGATGGGGGTGTCTGTGGGAGGTGGAGGGAGGGCCCTCCCTCTGAAGCCAGACCCCCCTGAGATGGATGACAATCACGTACATGCCTGCGGGATTTCCCTGTCCCATCCTTGCTCCCTTTTTCTTGCCTCTGCGCCTCACACTTGATGTTCACCACGTGCTTCTATTCTAAGCACGGCCCGAGCTTTTCGAAGGGAAAACCTCATGGCTGTTTCCTGTAGCCATGAAGAGATAACTCACAAGAGTGCTCATGGCAGATCCTGAGCGTTTGTATTACTTTTGCTCCACCTAAGTGCTTGCAGCGTCCACGACTCAACAGGTGCAAGAAGAGTCAAAGTCAGAGTGGAACTCGGCTGCAGGTTTAATCATTATCATCTGGGAAGTAAAAGGCTCTGTGACTTCGCTGATTAAAACAGTACCAGGTTTCTTTCGTTTCAGTGGTTCGATAGTGTTTAAAAATTATAAAACAAAGAGTCTTGGATTGTAAACGTAGAACTGAAACATTTCTTTTTCTCAGTAGTTCAGCACCTCTGGAAGGCCCAGCAGCGCAGACCCTGGGCAGATTGTGAAGGTGGGAAAATGTCATGTGCCCACTTCCTGGCTCTGCAGGGCTCTGGCTCACACCCGGGTCGTCTGGCTTGAAACCAGAGCTCAAGAGAATGGCTGACAGATGGTGGGCGTTCAGGCAAGGGTGACAAGCCAGGGAGGAAGCCCGGTGTCCCCTCTTCCGTGATGCTTTGTGGGGGGGTGCAGTGGAAGGTGAAGTGGGGCGAGGTGGTGTCCGGGGCACAAAGAAGGCAGAACTAACTGCCAAAGCAGGATGAGTGCTGGTTTCTCCACCAACGACAGTGGATTTGGGATTTGCGTACGAGAGCTGGGGGTGACGTGACGGAGAAACCCAGAAGTACGGCCCTGAAACGTGTGTACTTGTGGGGGACGATTGCTCAGAGTCATTTGTTTCTCCTTAAAGGCAACCTAAAATTTCCCAAATAAAGTGTGTGATGACGGAATGCACTGAAATTCCTTTGGCAAAATTGCAATAATAAGCATACACAACAATATGTGATTAATTGGTAAACTTTTTAAAGATAATGTTATCGGTGATGATGGGACCCGGGCACTGCTGGAAGTGTAAATTAGTAAATAAGCACTTCTCCTGCTACAAGATATCTAAGCAAATAAGAAAATGAAAAATGTGCACAGAGCTACATGGACAAACATGTTCTGTACAGAATTCTTTATAATTTTAAAAATTAAGTATACATGTGACTGATGTAAATGGAATTTCTGGTAGACAATTAGTAAAATAAATTACAGCATATCCATGTTATAAAATATTAGCCGTTACAAATCATGTTTCAGAAGACCCTTTAATGACATGGGGAAACGTTCAGGATCATATCATTAAGACCATAGCAAGTCTCACAAGTATGTTAATATAAGGTCAATTAAAAATATATATGTGCTTAAGAAAAAAAAGTCAAGTAGAAAGGCATAGCAAAATGTTAAAGACGGCTCTCTTTGAACAGTAGGATTGTGGGTGATTTGTATTGTCTTTTGCGGGTTTTTTGCGGTCAAAAAACCCATTTATGTAGTGGAAATATTACTTTTGGAACCCGAACAACTCATTTAACTTATAATTTAAATTATAATACATTTATAAAAAACATGATAAATTTATAAAACTATAGTAAGTTTAAATTATAATTTAAATAAAAACATGTAACATGTAACACATTTAATAAATGTAATGGCCCATTTATTAGAGCAGTATTTAGTGTAAGAAAATTCCTAGACAAATAATTCCTTGGATTTTTTTTTTGCAAGAGATTATGAATTATGAGATTAAAAAATATATGCGAACTATAAGCTCTCTACAGACTACTGTGCCACATTACTGGCTCCGGGCTTTCTCAGAGGAGGTGCAGGTATGTTGCAGAGTTTTCCTCTCTTTAAATCCTGAGCTTACTTAGCTCTCCATTGAAAACTGGCTGAGCTGGGCAGGGCACAGTTGCCGAACAGTGGGATCTGTTCAGCAGGGGCGAGCTCTCCAGACTGTGGGCACGTGAGGGGAGAAGTTGTGGGCTGGAGCCGGGCTGGAGAGCCACGTCTGGTTAGAAAGGTGGGAATAGCGGAGTCAGGCTGGAGTTGGGAGGTCTGCTGGCTGGACTGCCACACGCTTCATTCCCCTTCTGTACAGAGGGTGACTACTGCACCAACAGAGAACGGCGAGGGCAGGGGAGGTCACAGGGAGGAAGGGTGGGCAGACTCAGAAAGATCGTGGCCTTAAAGGATGGGTGGACAATAGCGGGAGAAGAGACACATGACGCTCAGCCTGTTCCAGGCTTATCCATGGAGCGTCTCTGTAGGTCATTCCTATAGGGGCGGGAACGTGGATACTGCCCCATCAGCCCTCTGAGGCTGCCACGATACAGTCAGCTACGGGCCAGGGCTGTAACTGTAATGTTTATGGTGGATAAACCTAGTTAGATTTTGTTGTCATTTTTTCATTAGTTTTCAATGAATGCTTGTCCCGTTGTTTGTTTCTAAATTTATTTAGTTATTTATAACTCAGCACCAGATGTACTGGCTACATTCTAGGGATTCACTGGGAACTCAAGCCAGTCATCGCATTCCCACATCTCATGGAGTTCACAGTTGGACGAGAGAAACAGATTTTAATCAAATAATCACAAATCTAAATGTAACAAGCAGTTCAGGGGAAAGCCATATGGTCTTGGTATGAGAGCTAAGAGATTTAATATAGATTGGATATATTCTGGAAGTTTCTCTGAGGAAGTAACACTAAAGGATCCAAAAGATGAATTGGAGACACAGAGAGATCAAACGTATGGACACCAAGGGGGAAGGGTGGGGTGGAATGAATTGGGAGATTGGGATTGACATATATACACTATTGATACTATGTATAAAATAGATGGCTAATGAGAACCTACTGTGTAGCACAGGGAACTCTACTCAACACTCTGTAGTGACTTAAATGGGAAGGAAATCCAAAAAAAGAGGGGTTATATGTATACGTATAGCTGATTCATTTTG
Organism: Balaenoptera physalus; assembly: GCF_965194825.1. NCBI lineage: Eukaryota > Metazoa > Chordata > Mammalia > Artiodactyla > Balaenopteridae > Balaenoptera > Balaenoptera physalus. The sequence continues at coordinate 150,871,903 of NC_138890.1, forward strand.
CTGCACAGCAGAAACTAACACAACACTGTAAATCCACTATACTGCAATAAAAATTTTTTAAAAACCCAAAAAACAAAAATGAATTGGAGTCAGTCAGGCAAAGAGGATTCCAGAGAGACAGAACAGCATTTGCAAAGGTCCTATGGCAGAAAAATGTACGGTCATCATGAAGGACTGCAGGAAGGGCAGTGAGCTTGGCGTGAGGTGAGGCCCAAGAAGTGGGCAGAGGTCAGTCAGGGAGACAGTGGAGGTCATGACCATTAGTGTGGTCTCTATCCTTACTAAAATTTTACTAAAAGTAAAATTAAGGGAAAAAGTAAGGAAAAAGTGGCTACTGAATAGTGTCATAATACAAAGAGGCGGGAATAATCACACAGTTGTCTTTAAACTGTTTACTTTAACCCCATCCATTCAGCTCTGATTGACCTGCTTTACAGGTTAGTCTTCTGAGAAAGCTTTCCTTTGAGGGAAAAGCTGTTGGAACAGTGTTTGAAATCAACAATGGGCCTGTACAGGACCTCTGGGAAAATTACAAAAAGTACCACTTCTTCAAGATGTTTTCCTTCTTTTACTGGAAAATTGTTTTAACATACTGATTTTCTTAGATCAAAACTCTTTACTGCCATCTTCCAGAAAACTGTCCGCATAAACATAAAAGCCTATGATGTTTACAATGTAAACGGTGCTCCCTTAGATGTAGCACCTTTGTGCAGTCCACAACCTGCACCACCATACTCAGTGGCCCTGGAATTCCCGTGATCATAAAGAAAGGGGAAAAGTAACTTTTTCTTCCTTAAATTCAAATAGCATATCATGTAAATGGGAAAAGTGATTTTCTTTTTTGTCTTCTAAGGCAGAGGTCCCCAACCCTTTGGGCACCAGGGACTGGTTTCGTGGAAGACAATTTTTCCTCGGACGGGGTTGGGGTGGGTTGGTTCAGGCGGTAACGCGAGCGATGGGGAGCGGCAGGTGAAGCTTCGCTCCCTTGCCCGCCGCTCACCTCCTGCTGTGCGGCCCGGGTTCCTAACAGGTCGCGGACTAGTACCGGAGTTTGGGGAACCCTGTTCTAAGGCCTAATTATAAACAAGACTAATTTCCCAATGCTTACCCATGCTGACTAGGTTCAGTGCTGATGGGAAGGAGTAAGGGTTCCAAATGGCAGAAAGAAAGCACTCACCCTAGGGCTGGTTGGATGGGGAACAGTGGCTAACAAGGTTTTACACTAAAAATGACAAATCTACCAGATCTGGGATACAAAGAGGAGACCATAGAGCCGCAATGCAACCACAGTTAACCACAAGCCCTCCCGACTCTGTGCCAGACCACGCCGGGGAGCAGCCCACAAGGGCGTGAGGCATCACAGGCTGGGTAAGGAAGCGCTATGAGCCGTGGGAAAGTCCTGATTTCATGAAAACTGGGAGACACATCTATACAACTTCACCTGAATGGGTTCTGTGTTATTTTAACATTCCACTTTCAACCAGACATCTCTCAGTCTAAGTTTAAATTCACAAACGATAGTTTTCAAACACTATATCAAGAAGTAGCAATAAAATCCTTGTATATATTATTAGACTTCTTAGAAATTGATATACGCACTGAACTCAATACCCAATTGCTCTTGTATTTCCAGTGTCAATTCCAGTGTCAATTTTTTTTTTTTCTTAATAAAAAGTATTACCCTCACAGATTTTTCTGGATGATTCTGACAAAAAAATAAAAAGATGCACTCTGGTCCTCTCCCATCCTGGTCTCGACCATACTATCTATCTCAAGCTTTTATCTCTGATCCTGGCACCCATGTCCTCGGGAAAACATCGTCCCAGCAGAGTAGCCCGGGAAAGCACAGGCACACTTACTGCTCCCTGGACGGAAGACGATCCAGTTCCTTCGTCCTCGTCCCCGTCCGGCTCCTGGTCTTCGTTGTCGGTCCAAGAGGACACGTCCTCTACCGAACTGGTCAGATCAGGCAAACTCTTAGATGTTAGCCTGAGGAGGTCCTCTGCAGAGCTTTCCTGTGGGGACACAATGAAAGGCCCACGAGTTACCCCATGATGTCAAGGTCAAGGTCAAGGTAAACCTAGCTGAGTCAACCGTGGGTGGGCACGTGCTCCCAATCCAAAGACTATGTGGAGTGCAGGTTCCACATTTCCAGGGGTGCAAGGTTACCTCAAATGTCAGGAGTATGGACCCAATTCAAACCCAGACCATTTTTTTTTCTTGATGAATCTGTGTTTCTTAGGTGAATGTTTCCATGGGCAATCTAAACTCCCTGAACTTAAGATCCTTTGATGCCCTCCCCTGTCTTACTTTCAGGATAGAGTTTAAACTCCCTCATTGGCAGGCTAACATCAGAGATTTGGCCTCTGCCCAGCTCTCCAAACTCACCCCCCTCCATTCTCCCCTCCCTTCTATTCAAGCTGTACTGACTTTCAAACACGCCGGGCTCCCCCCTGCCCTGTTGCCTTTTCCACCAGCAGCTCCCCTGCCTAGACCACCCTTCCTCTCATGACTAAGGCCTCTCTGGGCAAAGCTTGAGCATCGTCTCCTGCAAGCCTTCCTGGATCACCTCTGGAGGCATTTGCCTCTCCTTTCCCCTCTAATGTCTTCTACTATTTATCGCCTCGCTGTGTGTGTCTAACTTACTCATCTATCTCCCCTGCTTGTCTGAGAGTTCCCCAAACCATGTCTACTCAGTGCAGTGTCCCCAGGCCTAGCTCAGAGCTCAAACATCCACCATATCCTCCTCTCCCTCATTTCTCATCTCACAGGCCCATGGTCACTAGAAAGAGATTAGATTGTTTAGTGAATCACAATGTCAAAGTGGAGACTGATAACGTCTCTGCAACGAAAGCAGCCCTTGAACAACTTTTAAAGGTCAACAAAAACACATGGAATCAGACTCCATTAAGATTAGACTCCAAAGGGGGCTTCATGAACACAGCCCTTCCTTCCTACACACAAATAAGGTCAGAATGGGTTGAGGGATGCAGGCGAGATCAGTGAGACCACGTGACAATCCCAAGGACAAATGAGGCACACACAGGAGCCGAGAGCTCTCCTGGGAAATGACACAGCACATGAGGCCAGGGACCGGGGCTGCAGGGCTGATCTGAGGCCAGAAAAAAGGAGCAATGTGTCCTCTCCTCTTTCCCCCATACCAGCAATTTCTACAAGGAAGGAAACACGTGGAGAGTTTTGATCATCATATTCCTTGGGGGTTGACAGAAAACAGAATAACAAAAAATACCCATCTTATACAAGGGATGTTATAAACTACTACTGAGTTGGCACCTGGTGACAATGTCGTTTGTTACTAGTTTGATGCAGTTTCCACCTTCAAGGTACCTGAAGCTCATTCATTTTAGATCAGTAATTTGTGAACACCATACTTTTAGACCTTGCCTGAGGAAGGGAAAAAGAGTTATTAATGAGAAAATGAGTTGAGCCCTCTTCTGTGATGTCAATTCTGCTCAGCTATTAATAGAAAGCTTAAAAAAAGTGAAAGTCCCTTGGGGGCTTCCCTGGTGGCGCAGTGGTTGAGAATCTGCCTGCCAATGCAGGGGACACGGGTTCGAGCCCTGGGCTGGGAAGATCCCACATGTCGCGGAGCAACTAGGCCCGTGAGCCACAATTACTGAGCCTGCGCATCTGGAGTCTGTGCTCCGTAACAAGAGAGGCCGCGATAATGAGAGGCCCACGTACGGCGATGAAGAGTGGCCCACGCTTGCCTCAAACAGAGAAAGCCCTTGCACAGAAACAAAGACCCAACACAGCCATAAGTTAAAAAAAAAAAAAAAAAAAGTGAAAGTCCCAACTGCTGTGTAAATTTCACAATAGCCACAGGATGGAATACTCCACCGCCATAAAAAATGCTGCTCTAGAAATTTATTTCCTGATGTGGAAAGAGTTCTTATAGTATGTTACTTACCGAAAAAGCAGGTTAAAAATAATATGTAAGAACCGTATTAATAACAGATGTAATAATAAACTGGATACAATACTGTGTGATAACCATAAAGGAGCACATTTCTCCAAGTGTTCACTGTTGACCAACCACATTGTTCAGAACCCTTTATAGTTCACTGAATCTTCCGAACATCCCGTGAAGCAGTTATTGATTCTCATTGTACAAGTCAGACTTCAAGGGATGTAGTAACTTGCTCAAGATACACAGCTTTCAAAGGGCTGTGCTGGCACCTGAATCCTGGTGGGACTGCTTCCAGGTGCACTGTCTCCTTGTGTTTGATTCCATTGAAAAGAAAACGTGCGTGTATTTGCACACACATATGCGTTCCTGTCTGGAAGGACACGCCAGTTAGTGGATAGTTACTGTTGGCGGTGTTACAAACATTTTATCTTCTTTTTCTTCTCTATATTTTTTCTGGGCTTTCTACATTAGATATAATGAATACATATTTCTTGTTAATAAAAACCAACAGTGAAACAAAAAAGAGAGAGAGCACGAGAGAAAGCTGTATTGCTATGCACGTACTTCTAGGAATATCAGAACGAACTTGGATATTCTGAGTTTATTCATTCAACAAAAACTTTCTAAGCTCCTCTGTATACACAAATGACATATTTGTGTGGAAACATGAGACACCCTCTCCAGAAGAAAGTAACTGCTATATCTCCAAAACAATGCCTTAAAGTTTTGTGACAAGGTGACGATTATTTGCAATAATGAATTTAGATTTTTTATTACTCCTTATATTCAGTTAAGTCAAAAGTTCTTTTTCTTTTCTCCCTCTCTTCAAATATAAAGGCAGAAACAAAGCCTGTGGATGACTTGGTCTTGTGGGATGAAGAAGAGGAACAGATGCCCAGAGGTGCCTAAAGATTGACTTCTTTTTTCTCCTCCATGGATGAGCACCTTGGATGGTGTAGGTTAAGTTCAGGAACAAACAGCAGGCAGCTGCCGTAACAGCGTACTGCCTAGCTGTAAATGGAGCAAATGGGAAGGAGTGAAAGGAGTCGCAACTCTGAGGACTGGGTCAGCCTTAGGGCCACAGCTCAGGACAGCCGGCCAAGAGTCAACGGATTGAAAAGCAGAATGGACGCCTGTTCCTCAGCTCTGGATGCTGCTCAGCCCTACAAAGACCCCAGCAAGTGTCCCTAAATGTCCAAGCCTCTGGCAGGAACACATTATCTTTTTCTAATACCATTGGCTCTGGTGTCCTTTATATCTTATGCGACTAAGGGGCAGCATGAAACTCTGAAGTCCAATGAACCCAGGATGAAACTTGCTTCTGTCACCCACTGCTTGTGTGACCTCTGGGCAAATTAATTAACCTCTTACATTTTAGCTTCATCCTCTGAATAAAATGAACGAATGGCTCTCTCATGGGATTTAAGAATTAAATGAGATAGTAGGTACGAACTGTCTGGCACCCAGCGGAACCCAATACATGGGAGTGTCTTTCTTCCTTCAAGTCAGTGAAAATATTGGTCAGGCTTCAAAATCTGTTTTCAGAAATCTCATGTGTGCCCCTTAATTACCCATGAGTGGCCCCTTTTTGTTTTTATTTTATATTTTCTTTGTGTAGCATGTTTGTGGATAATGGCTGACATTGAAGAGACTTCCCTTCCTCATTTTCCAACTAGCAGGAGAAAGAAGTCAGCACAGAAATAAACGTTTGGGGGACATGGTATACTACCTGTGCAGAACCCCTGTGTTCTTAAGCTGCAGGCTGTGGGGAGGTGGGCCGTGCAAACATAGGACTGTGTGTGGTGCGTGTGTGCGTGTGCATGTGTAAGAACCAGTAATGCTTTCCAAACTCCCACCACATCTGGCCAAATGAGGAATTTGTTTCTCCTTCCCTCACAGCCTTTCCCTCCTCATGGGATTCACCAGGCTGACCAGGAACATCCCTAGCTTTGCCCCTTCCCCACCCCTAGAGAGGGGATGCCCCACGGCATCTCTGGGAGGGGAGCAGGGGGCCTGTGAATGGAGAGTGCCTCAACTCCTGCCTCCAGGGCCTCCATGTCAGCTTTTCCTGCCAAGTCTTTGCCAAGGCTCTATATTCTGGTTGGAAGCCTAAGGGTCTAGGTCAGGGACTTGGGGTAAACGGTATAAAGGGAGGAAAGCCGATTTTTCAGATGGCTCAAAATACTCTTCTCATCTATTTATTAAACACTCCCCCAGTAGGCAGTAGACCGTGCAATCTAAGAAAGAAAATATATAAAAACCTGTAGATGCTGGGTTCAAAAATCGCATCAGGGATAACCGGGGGAAACCAGCCATCCCGTCAAGAGCGTATTGCTGCAAAGGGTTAAGGACTGGGGGGCCTCACACCCGTTCTCCCGTCAGCTGGCTCTGGGATAAGCCCGTGGCTCCACTGCACAAGCCCCCGAGCCCTGTGGGCCCCTCCCTGGTCTCATCAGCAGCACCATCTCATCAGACAGTGGAGCAGATCCCAGACAGCCCAGTTCCTCCCCTCCTGCCACACAGCTGGGGCATCCTGCCGCCTCTACCCAGTTCTCTAAGGCTGGCGAGACCCCGGGGAGAAAGCAGATGGGGGCCCGGACCTCAGCACTATTTTTACACGTTCCGGGGGTGGGGGTGAAAGAAGCCCCAGCCCGAGGCTGGGTGACGAAGAAGTGGCAGCGAGACGGAGGGGACAGACAGACACCACTGGGCGTCAAGAACCAGGGTCCCGGCTGCACTGCCGGCGGCAGCATCAAGGCCTCCTCGAGACGGGAGCCCCCGCGGAAGCTCTGCCTCGCTGGCTCATTTGTAAAACTGAGGAGGAGGAAGAAGGCGGGGTGTGGCGGGACAAGCGGGGTTCACGAGGCTTCTTCCAGCAGCAACACTCTGTGCTGCGGGGAGCCCCGGCAGCCCGGAGCCTGCCCACGGCCGGCCCGAACCCCCTTCCTGCGGGACCTGGAAGATGCGCATCTCCCGCCCCCCTCCCGCCACTGCTGTCCCACTGACTTCCGCCATCTGCTCCTTGGTTTCCCTCTGGACCAGTTGCCACTCTGTCCACCCTGTCTTTCCTCCTACCCTCCCATTCTTCCCTTTTCCTTAGTCCTGTTATTGCTTTTCCATCTCCTAGATATACCCATCTAGGAGACCCTTAAAGGAAGGCAGGATGATTAAATGCCCTTTAGCTCAGGGCCCCTTGTGGGCTCGTGCCACAGAATCATGGCTATTTGAATGGCCCAAGGTAAAGGCAAGTACGTGTGTATGTGGGGGGGGAGGGGTTGTACATGGGGAGGGCTCGAAACCAAATCCACCACCACCACCATTTAAAATATTTTACAAAACAAACAAAAACCACCTACCTTGCTGGCCACCACCAGCTGAACCACTCCGGTGGCTGAGCGAAGAATGGCCACAGCTTCCTCGTGGGAGAGCCCGACTAGTAAGTGGCCATTGATTACCAGCAGCTCATCTCCTAAGGACAGTCTGCCATCCCTGAGGAAACGGAGATGGGAAAGAAAATCCCTCGTCAAGACGTTCTGGGCTGGAGAAGGGCCATCTTCCTGGAGCTGGGGAGGGCTGTGAGAGGGGACAGTTAAAAATGGGCTAAAGAGGAGAAGGGACAACTGGAGACAGCTGGGATGGGACTGCTTCATCCTTCCGTCTGCCCAGTTAGGGGACTGAGGAGCGGCACGGTTTCAGATGGTCGTTGAGTAACAAGCACCATCTCAAGTTACCACCATATCCCACGTCAATGTCAACGAAACGCCTTCCATCCAAGTGGAGACGTGATAGAGGAACCGAGACCCCAAGGCTTTAGGATAGTTAGTCGTTCTTCTCTCAGTCCTACCTGCCACCCTGCCCTTGAGACTGAGTCATCAGCTGTGTCTGTGAGCTGAGCCCCAAAAGAGCGAAGGTATCCTAAGCTCACCAGGAATCCTTCTCTAAGCCACGTCCCTCTCTCTTCCTAGGTGACACACCCTTGCCCAGATTTCCTCTGTGGCACCTGTGGCACTACACCATGTGTGTCTGTAACCCCGCCCCCGAGAGTTACGGGGCCTCGAGGGTAAAGTCTCACAATGCCCCCTTCTTCTCTGTGTCCCTACCGCCAAGCTTCATAAGCAGAAGGATGAACAGGAAAATGAACAAAGAAACTGCCTAAGTTACTGCTTGCTGTTGTAGGTATCAGACCTGGTGTACCACACAGGTGTACAAACATGTTCTATTTCTTTATTTCCTTTAAATTAAGTGAATGACCTGGAGTTTCCTTCCCACTGGGCTGGCAGGAGGCCCAGTCGTCACGGGGTTTGCCTGCCCTACAGTGGATCAAGGGTGGCAGACTGTTACAGAGCACCGGGCAGGTCCCGTCAATCATGGTGGGTTAACAGTGTGTGGGTTCCAACTGAGCCTCCAATGGCCTGGTCTCCCATGACCCCAAAGCAGTCAGAGGCTTTTCATCTCCATCGCTAAATGTGGGATGGGAAATCTGGTGAGGCTGAGAGACCCAAAGCCCAGGATTCCACCATCCCCTCTGAAGGCTTTACATCAGCATCCAGGATTGGGTGGGACCCATGCTTGTCTCCAACACTCCCAGTTTCACCCCACTCTGTTTCTCTCTAATCTATGGACTCTCTCCTCCTTGCTTTGTTTCAATGAATTGACCAAGTTCTCTATCCTCCCCCCCTCACCAGTCCCTCTCTGTGTCCTCTAGGGCATGCATCATAATCTTTTCTATGAATCTAGGCTTTAACAGAAGACAGGAGGCACCAGAGACTCTGACAGCCTCTGCTTTCTCTTCTTCAAAAATCCCTAAAGCAGAGAAATGCTAAGAACCCCAGGATGTTGTTCAGGATGGAAAGAGAAGGGAAGAGGAAAACCACAGAGAACGAGCAAACTGGAACGTCAAAGAGGTATGTGGGTGGGCACTCTGGAGGAGAGGGATTCAGGAATACAGGAGAACGTAGTGGTTTGGGCCAGTGTCCCTGGGCTTACTTACCCACACCACCATCAAGATCATCCCTGCCCCTGTTCCTTTTATTTCCCTCTTTAATCCCACATTTCTCATCTCCAGTTATTAACTAGAATGCCCCACATATAAATTAAATACCTGGACACACACACACACACACACACACACACACACACACACACACACACACATCTAAGCTAAGGCTGTAAGAAAATGGTGAGACCCAGCAGAAATAGCTCACATGGAAAATAGAAAAGAACAGTTCTACATAAGCTCATCTCTGAGCACAGGAATTTCCTAATTGCCAACTTTCCAAAGACAGACTAGAACCTGAAACCTAGGACTAATGGGAAAATGGCTATCTCATGAGAGTTCCTTAAAGCATCCATCATTTGGGCAGTGTAATGATGCTCTTCTGCATACAAACTATCTAAGGTCTTAATCTTTCAATGATTACTGCCACCCAGATAACTGACACCTGCAGTTGATCTTATTTCTACTTGAGTTATCAGGATCGTACTCTCTACTTAGGGGACTGATGAGCATGAAACACCTTGATAGTTTGCGCCCTGGTCCTCTCTTTGGTATTCTGTTCCTCAGACTAAATACCTTGAGCTCCTTCAACTGTGGCTCATGAGATACGTTTCTGAGAGCTGCCTCGGTCTCGAGCAGGCCAATACTGCTCTGGTTTGCCATCTCCCCTTAGCGTCAGGGTACCTGGACTGAACACTAATTCCAGACTAGATTCACCTCCCTCATCAGTGAAACTCTACCTTTATCCACCTACTGTATACGTATGGACATCCAACATATATATGCATCCCACTGTGCTTTGCAAACAGTAGATGCCCTATGTATACAGAAGCAATTAGCTACATGGCAAGAGCATACCTTACATTTGGGGACGGCTACATCCCTCTAACTCAACATGGACTTCTTCTTTGACATGCTCTGCCTAAGCACTGTCCCTCTTCCTACTTCCGATGACCGTTCAGGTTAAAAAAGAAGCTTTAGAGTGTGAATTGTTTTCAGGTCACAAGGAGAAAATTCACATTTATTTTTCCCCCTCCACATCTGCACGGCAGAGACACACATATCTAAGTGTGTATCAAATCTGGATAGACCCGACGGATCCAGACACGGCACACGAACTGTGGTCACGTTTAAACCCCATCACTTTCCCAAGTCATCAGCCATAGTCTCATGGGAGTGACGATGTCGGGGATGTGGTGTTCCAATGCGTGGATAAGGAACCACGTGTCACAAACGTCCCGAAAGTCAGGATAAGTAACATTCACTTGACACTCAAACTGGATTAGAAAGAAATCTAATCTTTCCTTCATGGTGTGGCAGAGCTTGCAGTAGCCCCAGCAATTAACCACTTCCTGTGCTCAGAGCGGTGTTTAATTAGAACCGCTCGGGCCCAGTCTCCTCCTGTGCTCCAGCATCATCCTTGTAAACTGTAATCCCCAGTGCTCTGACCGAACGGAAGAGTCCCGGCACCCGGGGGAAGGGGAGGGGAGGACAAGGAGGCAGAGAAAGGGGAGAGTTATCTAGTCACCTGTGAGCGGCACCTCCTTCCTTCACTTGGGTGACAACGATAGCGTGAGGTGAGCGCTTTGATCCTCGGCCTCCACTAACCTGAATTCCCAGCCCATCCGATTCTTTAAGCAGCTCCATCTTCCATATCCGGCCAACTTCCTCCTTGGAAGAAAAAGTGAGCACAATGTGAAGTATCTGGACAGACACGCACCACTGTCAAAGGAGAGGCGAGCGGGGAGGTCCAGCCAAGTACTCATCACTTGTCGACAGATAGCGCAGGGGACCGCCGATGAGAAAATTCTGTGGGTTGGACCAAAGTCTCGAGCTGGCAGCGCTGCCCAAAGCAACCTTCTGTGATGACAGGAGTGTTCCCTGTCTGCACCATCCAATAGGATCCACCAGCCACAGGCGGCTACCGAACACTTGAAGCATGGCTGGTGGCAATGGAGACACTGAATTTTTAATTTCATTTCATTTTAATTAAATTTAATTAGCCATCTGTGGCTAGTGGCAATGACGTTGGACAGCACAGCAAAAGTGATTTGCGAATTTCCTGACCAGGGTCCTGTTAAGTAAAGCTCTTCTGCCTGGAACCCAGATACCACTACGTGTATAAATACTGGCTGTGCCTGGGTTCCTTTTATTTACAATGGCTACTAATTGATAAAGGAGGATGAAAGGAAGACAGAGGTAGGTCTTGGTGCCAGGAGACTTCAACTAGTCTGAGCCAAGCTCTGCCACTTGGTACTTACGAAAGTCATGTAAGGCCTGAATACCTCAGTTTCCTTGCCTTTAAAGGGACTTCCCTGGTGGCGCAGTGGATAGGACTCCGTGCTCCCAGTGCAGGGGGCCCAGGTTCGATCCCTGGTCAGGGAACTAGATCCCATATGCATGCCACAACTGGGAGCTCGGATGGCGCAGCTGGGGAGCTGACGAGCTGCAACTAAGGAGCCCCGGAGCCACAACTAAGGAGCCCAGCTGCTGCAGCTGAGACTTGGTGCGACCAAACAAATATTAGAAAAACCCGAAAACAAACAAAAAAAACATATAACTATTTAAAAAAAAAATAAAGTGGGGTTAATTATTAATACTTCCAGGTCTGGTGTTAGGATTAAAGGAGACGTTTATGGAAACAGGCAGCAGTGCTCCTGACATCTAGTAGATACATAATAAATGTTGATAGGTAACCATGTATGACTTACACATGCATATCATATATGTTAAAAACATCATATTGAATTGAATCTCAAACTTCCTTAAAATATATGAATGAGATCTTGGGTAGGAGAAACCAAAACAGGAAATTCACCGATGAATCTGTGATCAACTTCTGCACGCATTGGTCGGTACACTATTTAAATGTATTAAAAATGCTTCAACAACGATAAAAATCTACCCCTTTTATTTCATTTATTTATTTATTTATTTAGGCCACGCCACAGGGCTTGTGGGATCTTAAATTCCCCGACCAGGGACTGAACCTGCGCCCTCGGCAGGGAAAGCACGGAGTCCTAACCACTGGACCTCCAGACAACTGCCAAAGATCTATCCTCTTCAAAAACTAATAAAGGTGTCTAAGTCCTCTTGACTGTTAGTAGCTTTTCTGCTCTGGTTTATTCTCCATGGGACTCCGTATTTCACGCCAAGGACACAAACGTACACCCACTGCGAAATGTTTGATAACTGGCTGCTCAGAGAAATGAAAGCAAAAGCTTCTAAAGTGATTTATTTGGGAGTCTGACTTTAGGCTCATCCCAAAGTCCTTGTTGGCTCCAGGTATATAGGTAGGGGTCACAATGCATTCCTCAATTTATAAAAGAAAAGCTATGTGTTTTCTCCATTCATCGTGAAGGTCCAACGGAACTGTGAAGGTCCAATACAGACAAAGCCAGCATCGCCCTAAAAATAGGCAACCTGCCCATTCAAGCTTCTTGCAAAAGAGGAAAAATGTGAAGCATTTGGAAAATCTGAACTGCATACTGTCAGCAACTAAAATGCAACGGTAAAAAAAGCAGATGTTGAACGGTCACTAATGTGCAGCAACAGGAACGTCTAGGGAAATTATTACCAGACAGAGACCTGTTGGGCTCTTTTCCTTGCCCAGCGCAGCTCACGGGGGCTCCATGACTCCAGCAACACGCCGTGGTGCCAGCTGTCTCCTCCATCCACTGACCACAGGCCCACGAAGCCTGTCTGGCCAAATGTAACCGCAGAAGTCACTGGCTTTTCCCACAGTAGTTCATGAACTTGTCAACAATCCCTACACCATCCCATCGTCTCACTTTGGACTCCCTGGGTTTTGGTTGTTTGCCTCTGACCTCTGGAACACCTTTCTCTCTTTCCCATTTAGAAACAGCCTTCCTGGCCTTCAGAGTCTCTCACAGCTCCACGACTTCCAAGGAGCCATCCTTGAGAATCAGTGCTACCATGAGATAGCAACCTTCAGTGCTTCCACTACACGAGACCCTATGGCTATCGGGGGACCCCGAAGAGAACAAAGGCAGGGGTGCTCCGGTTAGCTGACATCCCGGCGTGCTGGGCATCCCACGCTGGCACACGGGCCAGCCCCGTGGCTGCTTCCCTGGGCCTCGCCGTGCAGGTAACAAATGAGAGCCGACGGTCGCTTGACTTTTTTCCTTGGAAGATATGCCATGGCTCCTGGGGTCTTGAAGATGTGGGACAGTGTTCCTCCCTCCCCCAGTACAGAAAAGCTGTAGAACTCCTTCCCAAGAACAGCACGGACCATTATGAGAACCCAGAAATAAGAAAACCCCTTTGGTTTTAGCCCAAATTAGTTAAAACCTATCCATCCCTATTACTAGTTAACACCATCATCTTCTCCCGTCCTACCCTTCTTTTGCTAAACAGAACATGTTAACTATGGCTCACAGAGGATGTGCCAATAATTTTTAAATGCTTAGAAACAGTACTTGTGACAAGAAACATGCAAAACTACATTCACGGGGAAAGCAGAATGGCCTAAATGTTGACCCTGACAGAGGAGTTAAAGCCAAGAGCACTCGCACGCCCACTCCACACCCCTGCCCCTGCCCAAGATGCACACGACGAGTGAAAAGCAAAACAAACACAAAACACATATCGAATAGAGACGGCTTCAGAGGGCAGAAATGACCAGTCTGTAATACAGCCCCCAACTACACCAGTCCAGAAACAGATTTTCTTTTATCCAATAACATGATCTTCCCCCGACAACAGAGAGTAGAAACTATAAGGGGAGGGCTTCCCCGGTGGCGCAGTGGTTGAGAATCTGCCTGCCAATGCAAGGGACACGGGTTCGAGCCCTGGTCTGGGAAGATCCCACATGCCGCGGAGCGACTGGCCCCGTGAGCCACAACTACTGAGCCTGCGCGTCTGGAGCCTGTGCTCCGCAACAAGAGAGGCCGCGATAGCGAGAGGCCACGATAGTGAGAGGCCCGCGCACCGCGATGAAGAGTGGCCCCCGCTTGCCGCAGCTAGAGAAAGCCCTCGCACAGAAACGAAGACCCAACAAAGCCATAAATAAATAAATAATTAAAAAAAAAAAAAAAAAAAGAAACTATAAGGGGAGAATTCAAAGAAAATGATGCAAATTTCCTCACCCTGGAATTTCTTGATCATCTAATGAAGGAGCTCTGAGGAACACAAAGAGAGGCAGAAACAGGAAGAGGCAGATGTTATCGGTCTCAATTGTACAATTGTCAGTAGTAAATCTAGCTGCCTACAGCTGAAAGCAGCGCTCGGTTAAAAATAAAATCAGTGTCTAAAGTGTATTAGCCTAAAGCTGGCACCGGTCAAAAACCAACAGGCCAACTTAAAAACAATAATGTCAAGTATATTTCCAACTGCCTCCTTACAATTCCACTTAGGTATCCGCTACACACACCAGTAGGGTCAAAACAGGACTCTCCTTCTTTCCCATCTCAGTGGGAATAGCAACATCATCTACTCGCGCTTAAGAGGATATGCAAACCAAAAACCCATGAATTGTCTTTGATTTATCCTTCTATTTCCTACACCTAAACCATGAGTGAGACCTAAAAGCTCTATTTGCAAAACAGATACACATTCATCTACCTCTGCTCCTCTTCCCTGACACCACCCTCGTCAAAGCCACCAGCATCTTTAGCTTGGGTTATCACAGTGGCCTCCAATCTGGTCTCCCTTTTTATGCTTTACCTCTCACAAACCACTATTATCCATTACGCATCTAGGGTAAATGTTAAAAAAATATATATATATAATGATGCACTCAGCTTAAACCTTTCGACAGCTCCCCACTAGACTTAGAATAAGGTCCACACGCTTTGCAATGGCGAACATGAACCTTTGTAATCTAGTCCCATCCACATCTTCCACGTCACCTCCTAGTCGTCTCCCCATCACTCACTGTGCTGCGGTCTCTCTGCTCCTGGAATATTCTATCATTCCTGTCTTACAGCAGCTGCATGTGCTAGTTCCTCGCCGGAAACATTCTGCCCCCAGATTGTGCAGGGCTGCCCTTTCCTGACACTCAGTCTTTAGCTGAAACGTGGCCTCTTCAATGAGGTCTTCTGCCGACGACACCCAATATCAATTTGCCCCCTGCCCATGTCACTGCGGGGCCATCTTTCACGTCACTGTTTTACTTTATTTATCATACTTATGGTCAGCCTCTAACATTCTGATTTATTTTCTTACGTATTGCTTGTGGCCCCTTATACGTGACAAATGCCGCAGGACAGGAACTTCATCTCTCATTTACAAATGGGTTCTCCAGCAGCTAGAACAGTGCCTAGCACATAACAATACTGCATAAATGTCACTGAATTAACAAATAGAGAATGTTTATCCACTAATCCTAGGGTTCTTCAAAGTTATTGAGACTGACGTTAAGAAGTTTGCCCAGATGGGAGACCTGCCTGTTTGCCAATGTTCAGCGCGTGAACACAGATCCAGTTGTAGAGATGACTGAGTTCTGAAACAGATCCTGTCTAGACAGAGGGCTTGGGCCTTTGCTTCCTTTTACATTGGCTTAAAGGGCAATGAGACTCCGTCAGCCTGTTGAGAAAAAGCCAAACCACGCAAAATTGGACGCTACGGACGTCTGTATTAATGTTGTCAAAGTGCTACCCTTTCCTGTAAACCGCCAATTACTGTGTGAGCTCACACGTGCATCTCTTCACGAAGGCACACAGAGGGAGTTATTTACCAAAACAGGGGTGGTACATTAAAGGGAGCGGCCTCGGCAGCATTTAAATGACCTCATCTGCTAGAACCCAAAATAAAATTTTATAACAGCATCTTTGCCCCAAATGTGAGAAGACACATCATCCAACTAGAATTTCACTGCAGTAAATGCTCTGGCTCCAGTTGCAGCCCTATTTTGAGACTGTCTGCTTATCCCTTCTTACTTAGAATGATCAGTAAGAAATGAAGAATCATGTCATCATAATGTCAGAGTTGAAATCCCTTAGTCATCAGACCAAAATGCTCAGTGTGTAGGTAAGAAAACTGAAGCTCAGAGAAAGGACATGGCAGCCTGAAGGCCACAGAGCTGGGAATGGAAGAACCAGGGCTGGAACTTGGTGCCCCATCTCTCAGGCCTGGGGCTCCCCTGTGCCTTCATTAATAAATATCTACAGAGCACCTACAGGTGCAAGGCGCTGAGCTGGGACTGAGAGAGCAAAGGCTCAGAGGCAAGAGTGAGCATGGCCTTTTGAAAAAAACGAACTCAGCCAAAGTCAGGGAGGAAGAAAGCAGTGAGAAATGGGGGCAAAGAGTTAATCAGGAATCAGGTGATGAAAGGGCCTCACATGCTATGTCAAGCCAAGGTATTTGGGTATTACCCCAAGGGCAAAGTGGACCACCAGATGGTTTAAGCTTTAGCGCACATGCGTGTGTACATGTGCGTGCACGCTTGCGCAGTAAGATTTGCTCTTTAGAAAAGTCCCTCTGGTTGCACTGGGGACAGTGGATGATGGGATGAAAGCGGGAGCAGTGAGACGGGTGGGAGACTACTGTGGCCACACAGGTGAGAAATGAGAGCAGCCTGGCCCTGACCTAAAGCTGTCGGAGGGAGCACAGAGAAGTGGAGCAGACAGAGATCCTAACGGGGGCAGGAGGTGACAGGATTGGTGACTGACGGGAGGTGGTGTAAGGGAGAGGGCAGCGTTCCTGCTGACTCCACGATGCCAACTGTCCCAGTTTGCCTGGGTGAAGGCGTTTCCCAGGATATGGGGTTGTCAGTGCAAAACCAGGGAAAGTTCTGCACAAACCAGGGCTAGTGGTCACTAGTTGAATCTCAGGTTTCTGGCTTGGGCAGCTTTGTGGATGGTGAGACCTGGAATGTTGGAGCAGGCTTGGTGGTGTGGGAAAGCAATGCATCGAGTTTCAGGCATGATGTGAAATATCTAAGATTGGAGACATCCTGTATGTGGTTGGTAGAAAGCTCGAGGGCTCAGGAGAGAGGTGAAGGCAGACATGAATTTAGGAGACATTACCATGTAGAAGGATATAAGTTCACCCAGAGACCATGGGGACTTCCTAGAAGAGGACCATCCTGCTGCTGCCTCTGCTTGATACAAACATCAGGGACCACCCAGGAGAAGTCCTCGGTGTGATTCTCCTTCTGAGTTTCATATACTTTCCTGCAGATTCAGACCCGGGGAAGCCTTTCTGAGGTCTCTGCTGAACCACTTACAGGAAAGAGGTCTGGTACTGCACAAGGTGGATTTTGGGTACTAGGGTAAGTCCACAAATGGACCCGTAGACACACACACCAGCTGTGAATAAACTCTCCTGACTGGCAAACGGTAGAATTCTTTTTTTTTCATTGTTACGTGCCTAAGTTTGGTTGTATTCATTTTCACTATGCAGCATTACAAAAATACACATTATGTATATGTCACCTTGGATGAGTAATGATCTTTACTAGACAGAGAGTAAGGAATTTTGAACTCATTTCTAAAACTGCTTATCTATGTCCTAGGAGATTCTTGTGCTTTAGAAGATGGGCCCAACTTTTTAAAAAATTAATCTGTTTGCATGTGTATCATTACGTGTTAATATTTTACAGGAACAAGCCACTTTTTAAAAGGAGGTATTTGTTAAAAGGAAATACGTTTCCTATAGGTCCGTTAAGGCAGAACAGAATATAGAAAAAAAGTCTGAGGATTTATTTTCCTGTAAGAAATAACAGTCTATGAAAAAGAAGTACCTGACAAATAAAAATGGTCTGAATGATGATAAGCCTTGTCTGTAATTTATTAAGTCTTTGTAGATATAGTAAATCATTAAGAAAGCAGAAACGGAACAATGCTGACATGTCTAATCTCCCATTATTCAAATGGAATGGAATTTTACCCCAAGGCTTAAGAGGTAAATAGCTAATTTTTGTTTTTCTGGAAATTCCATTTTAGCATGACCTTGGGCTCATCCTGGAGTAAAAATATAAATCTATTCATCCCAAGAACCTAAGGAGACTTCTGTTAGGTCTATTGGTCCCAGTTTGGGTGACACCAGGGTGTGGAGGAAAGCTGTGAAGATCTATTTCTTGCCAATCCTATCAATCCCAAGTAAATGCATCTAATGAGGTTATTTCTGGGGTTGAAGAGGGTACTGAAATATTCATATCTGAAAAGGTGTGTGGCCCATTCTGACTTTCTAAGACCAAAAGTACAATCCAGGGTCAATAATCAGCCTATAGATTTAGAACAGTTATGAAGAATTCCAGATGGCAAGTCTCTCCTTGCTATAGGCATGGGGCTTCAAAAAAAAAAAAAAAAAAATCCCCAAGGTAATAGATCATGGTTTGGTTTTTTCACCCTTCATTTGTATCTTCTTGGACATTTGACCTTGAGTACAAAAACCAGGCAAAGGAACTCTGGTATGTGCAGTCTTAAGATAGTCTAATCCAGAAATTCAAGTTTATGTTATTGCCTTCAATCAGGATGAGTAGAGGATGGTATTCTCTTAGAAGTCTGGTGTGGCGTTTTTTCTTTTAAAATCATTCCAAATAATTTCCACTGTGTCCTAGGCCAGATGAAAACCTATTCTTTGGACTGAGTGTGTGAGATTCCACCCTAAACTTTGGTACCTTAAAACTTCAGAATGAACCAGTACTACCCACTTGTTTTTTTCACCTTAAGCTTTCTGCATATTCACAATCATCAGAAGAAAAAAATCATATCAAGATATAGTATTCATTGATAATATTATACACATTATAATATTTTTATTGCCCTGAATCCTTTTTGGGGGGAGGGGCATAAAACAGGTAGAAAATCATTAAGAGAAACATTAATTTTTTTCTTCTCATTTGTTTGTAAATTCTATCTACAAATATACCTTCTCTGTGTAAGGCTTTATGATGATCACCCAGCTCCTCAAATGAAGGAACATGGTCCCTTAAGAGAGGGGTTATTTTGATTCTTCTCAACCCATTATACAGATTGGCTACAGTTGCAGAAATATGCATGAAATAGCCTTATGAGAAATTACATTCACTCCTAGGGCACCATTTCCCAGGCTGCAAAGCTGAACTCGATACTTTCTCTGTGCCCATTTTCCATCTTTCCAACTTCCTCTTTCATCCTTAGAGGGCATCTCCTGAGTCAGAACAGAAACCAATCAGGAACCATCTAGCTAGTTACTGCTTTGTTAGGAACCCAGAGGAATACCTGGCCAAGAGGATTCTTGGAACAAGCACTCTGACCCTAAAGAAATGTAACTTAACAAGAGAGTGTTGGTTATAATGGGGGAGACGATATGAGGCTAGAAGTGTGTCTATCACCATTCAGAACTAGACAACATCTGCTTTGCCTTTAGGTGAGGGCAGCTCTGACCATCACAGCTGGATATCATAGTATCAGAGATTTCTGTGAAGTTTCCAAACTTCACTGGAATTCAGCAATATAATAACACTATCCCATGAAAATGTCACTGGTTTTGAAATGTTAAAAATAAAAGCAGATGCTTCCCTGCAGGTTGGACATCCTTCCTGTGTAATACCAAGGCTTGGATATTTATGCCATCAGTGGTCACCAGGAATTCTTGGCCTTGCAGTGGCAATTCCACTGGTGACAGCAGTGATAAATAATGATGCAGTTCAAGTACTTTATCTGGGCCTCATATGACTCAAATTATACCACAGAAGGCTTGAATTTTCCACTTAAGATCACTCGACTAGCTCTTTATTTAAGTGTGATAAAATGACTTGGTTTTTTCGTTGTTATTGTCATGTCCTATGATCACTTATCTTAATAAATCTTTCAGTTTCTAAATGCAAGGTCATCTTAGATGTATTTTCCAAACCTTAAATGCAACTGCAAACAACATTTCATTGAAAATTCAGGTTCTACCACCAAAGCAAACCTTACCCGTGCCAGGCAGTCGCTGGATTGGAAGTCTGTCTTCCCAGATTTTGAGAAGCGGCGTCTGTCATTGCTTGTGGGCAGAGGGGCGTCCGTCTTTGCAATCCTAGGCTCTGTCCCTTTGTCTAATTCCGACCTCTCTAGATGGGATCCAGCCACCTCCTTGAGCGAATCTGGGCCATTTTCTAGCTCAAAAACATGACCGTTTCCCAGTTCAGGGTCCAAGCCGTTGTCTAGTTCAGACACAGGGTCACTGCCCAACTCACAGCCAGTGCTGTTCTTGGATTCTTCAGTGGCTTTGTGGGTAGAAGGCCTGGCAATGACCCCAAACTTTCTTGCTCTTTTCCCCTTTTTCACAGTTCGGTCCCCCAGCTCCAAGGCAGGCGTCTCTCCTGGTTCGGAGCTGTTGCTACTGTTGCCGTTATAAGGAGAATGGACTTGGTGCTTGAAGCGGCGCAGCATGATCAGGTAGATGAAGCCGCCATTCCAGCACTGCTCAGCCAGGTAACTGCAACGGACAGAGCGGGGTCAGAGAGGGGCTGGTTAAAACCCTCCAAACATCCTCCAAGAACAATGCCGCGGGTTGACGCATCTGATGGCCCACACGGGACCCATGTGACTAAAATCCTGGCCAAGTGATTGAGGCACTAAGCTTCTTAAAGAGGCTCCGCACTTCATTCGCTCTTTTAATCTATTTAATTGTTGATGCTAAAAATAACCCCCAAACAAACCAAAAAACCACCATGAACTGGAAATAGTCATGAGAGTACCCTACGAAGGTAGGCAGAGAAGGATGTTTCTATTAACAGAGCCAATCCTAACATATCATTAAGAAAAAATTATTCTCCATCCGCTCAACAACTTGTTGCATCAGAATGATGCCAGCTTCCCATTCGTAACATTCTGATGGGATAGCACCGCGAGTCCCCAGGGGAAAATGGATAAAATAGATTGGGGGAAGTGTACAGTTCTGCACGCAGGATCAAAAAATCAGCTGCATGATGCAAACTATTATGTATAGAATAGAGAAAAAACAGGGTCCTACTGTACAGCACAGGGAACTATATTCAATATCCTGTGATAAACCATAATGGAAAAGAAGATGAAAAAGAATGTATATATATATGAATAACTGAATCACTTTGCTATACAGCAGAAATTTACAACAGAAATTAACACAACATTGTAGATCAACTACACTTCAAAAAAAAAAACAAAAAACAAGCCACAGATTGGAAAGAGCCAAAGTGGAAAACAAAATCGACTGCACAAGAGGAACCTTTGCCTCACAGCAGTTAAAGGGAAAAACAGATCCTGAGTTGGGGCGGGGGGTGGGGCGGGGTAGAAGGGGTTGGCTGGTATTAAGATGCAGCCCGTCAAGAAGCGCAGCAAGTGTGTGCGGCATGAAATGAGAGGATCAGGTGCATTTCTTGGTAATGGTTCTAGTTTGGTGGTTCATAGCACACGTGAAGTGTCATTTCCAGTCTGGGCATCACATGAAGAGGAACACTGACAAAGTGGAAAACACAGACATAGGGCAACCAGGACGAAGACGGCTGCTGGAAACTGTGGCAACCAGGAATAGTGGGAGGAAGGAGGGATGTTTAGCCTGAGGAAGATGAGGGCCGGGGTTTTCACATGTATCTGAGGACTGCCAAACACTCAGAAGCAGGAAATCATATAAATCAGATAATGCATGTGAAGCCTGACATACCATGACTCCTCCAGGTCTTAAAGAATAACAATAGAACCTCAAACGAGATGAGTAATTAGCGGCATCCAGGACCAGATCATTAAAGTTTCAGCAAAGAAAACACTTGGCTCAAAGTCAGGAAGCCAGGCTGGGCTGGATCTCCCACCAGTGCCCCCCGAGATAAGGAAGCACAAACCCCAGATGAACCCAGGGGATGCCTTCACCACTGGGATCTTGCCACACACTACACGTCACTGGTTCCCAAGCAAAGAATGTCAACCACCAAATCCTTAACGAGTCAGACCTGCTTCCCGGCTTCAAGCCCCACAAAGAGAAGGCCTGGGGCTATGTTGCCTACATCTTCAGTGCAATGTGGAACACAGAACTTTTCCCAGTATACCAAACCAGACTTGAGAGCTGGGGCAGTCAGTATGTGGGACGGGGGCCAGGTCATAAGGAGAGGTGACCAGTCGTGTTTGAAATGTTCTAAGTTCTGAGCCAAGGGCGTATATTCCCCCTACCTAATGGTCAGGGCAATGCAATGACAGTGACTGTCTAACCGAAGAAGAGAACAATTCTGAATTTTTGCCTTGGAGTAAAATGAACAAGAGAGAAGAGTCCTCAAACATCAACCAAAGCTAGTAAAAACTTTCTTTGATCCTGGGCTATAAGCCATGGAAATGAACTTACCATCAACCTGAAAAAGATTTCACCTGGAGAGGCAATTCCTCTAAAACTGCTTTTGGGACTCTACTTTTTGTACTAAAACTCTGGACAACTTGATTTGGATTGTCCACAGGGACCTTCTTTTCAGTACCGAAAAGGCTGGTCCATTGTTTTGGAGTACAAGATCTTGAATATCTTTCCCATCTCTACTCTCACGGGCATTCCAAGAACCTTGGAAGGTTCCATGACTGACAGTCTTTTATTCCTTCAGGATCCACACTCAGCAAAATTACAAAGCAAGAGGAGTTTATCTCTAGTTTTGCACCGTCTCCCTGTCCTTCCCTGGCTTCCTAGCAATAAATAAGATCCTGACACCTTCAGGGAACAACTGTATGGCAGGTTACTGAATTCCTTCCTGGACACTGTATTTTCTAAGGTCATCCCGAAGGCAAAGTGTAATGAATGAATTACGGACACCTGTAGCAAGTTAGTGAAAAAGAGACTATTAGGCAGTGGGTAATTTTCTTACAATTCTTTGAATCACCTTAAATGTAAGGCTGCCACACCCCTCTCCATCTGTATTTTAAATGACTTGCCTAACTTTTCCTGCACCTGCCTGGCTCATTCCTACTTCCAAATCCCCTTTTCTGTTCAGTAGGATTCTTACCCACCATTAGAATCTTTAAACTTCAAAGTCAACATCAGAGAAACCAGAAACGAAATACAATCACGTGACTTAGAAAAAATAGAAGGTCTCCTCTTCATTCACAACAGGTAAAATTAGCTTTTCAGAAGCTTCTCTCTACCATACAATTATTTTTTGGTTTCTTCCAAAAATTTGAAACTGTCCTCTGGCATGTAAAATTATTCACTCAATTCAATTAAAATTTATTTGATTTTGACCATCCCAGGCTGGCCTTAAGATAAACAAGGAAAGGCCAGAAACGAGGGTCTGAGCTCTAGCCTAGAACGCTCCCTCTGGAATGTGTTGTGGTTCTTCATTTCACGCGGCCTTTGCAAGCATTGTGTCTGGCTAGATCCCTTCCTCCTCCTTTCCCTCAAAAAGTGCTTTATCCAAAGGAAAGTTTAAGTACCTTCTCTGTTTCTTGATGCTGTCATAATTCCGGAGTCTGGGTTCTGCAGGGGTGGGAGCCTGGTAAGGGGTTGGCAGGTGAGATTGGATGTTTGGAGGACCTGAAGGGATAGAGCTGCCTGGAGTCTGAAGATCAAGATGGATATGGGGCAGGAGATAAGAGAGAGGCAAAGACAGGAGAGATGCTGGAAGGCCAAAGACAGCCATTATTTACTCATAGTCTGATTCTATCAAAAGAGGGCTGGAGGGAGCTGTACAATTTTGATATTCGGGACTGTTTTGCCAAAGCCCTTGGAAGGGGCGATCTCCAGGTGCCTCTGGAAATCATCTTGGGGCTCCAGCCATCGATCACTGATGC
Organism: Balaenoptera physalus; assembly: GCF_965194825.1. Lineage (NCBI taxonomy): Eukaryota > Metazoa > Chordata > Mammalia > Artiodactyla > Balaenopteridae > Balaenoptera > Balaenoptera physalus. The sequence goes on from NC_138890.1 coordinate 150,895,499, forward strand.
CTGGCGCATGGTGTGAACCCACAGAGGGGTGCCACCAGGCAGAACCGTGGGCGCACGTGTGTGTGTGTAACTCAGAGGAACTGGACTGCCATTGCAGGACCCTGGCCTATACTACAGGGGCTTGTATAACTCAGAGAACATATAAAAGAATTCTGGAACTTTTCACCAAAGCAGCTATTCTTACTTCATCTGAGTATGTCAGCTCCCCAGTACAGACAGCAGGAGACGAAACACTGACTGCAAGAAGATGTTTATAGACAAGTTATTGTATCAGGGTCTGAGTCTTCTAGAGCGAGACGAGCTGCTAATAGCCACCCTGTCTAACACATAGGACAAACAGAGATCGATTGCTCTTGCCTATGATTTCCTCTCGCCTAAGAAGTAATGGGAGGCTGAAAAGCTGTTCGTGGTCCTTTGAAAACCTGCTAAACCTAATTAATCCAGAGGGCTGTCTGAGGTTATAAATCTGTAGGTTCCCAGAGAACAATAGGCTGAGAGGAAGTGTTAAATATATAGATTAATTCCCCAGTGAAGTCTTGGCTGGGAAACAGAGGGAGGCAAGTTTGGACAGCTCTCCAGGAGGGGATGGGAAGATGATAAACATCATTTCCCTGACTCATTTAGGAACTAGGTTCCCCAAGGGTAGTCTCCCTCGGGTGTTGCCTACCAGCTACCTTGAATTTGGGGCATGCTTCTCCCAGATTCTACGACCCTCCCTAGAAAGAGCCGAACTTTCTTTGGGGGACCCCGAAGGCAGAATTTGGGTGCTGAATATCATGCTGGTAAGAGTGACTGATACCCTTGGTGTGCTCCTAAGTCCCCTTCTGGAGAGAACTCAGTCTCCTTCCTCGCTAGTTCACAGAGGGGAAAGTTAGCGCTGAGCAGGCGGAGGAAGATGGGACTCAGGCACCAATGAGGATTTGAAAATAGATCAGCGTCTAGGCCTAGTGTAGAAGTAACTAGAACGCCGTACTCCAACTGCTGGTTAGGGGAGGTAACTGAGGAAGCCAATTTTTACTAGTTCTCACCTCCTATGCAGCACAAATGCCTGGGTTCAGCGACTCTCCCCTCCTGTCTCTTATCTGGAGTCCAGAGAATATGAATAAATGAATATGTTCTCTTTAGTATAAAATGTGTATTTATTATTTTTTTATCATAAAATTTGGATTGAGATACACAGATTGAGAGTGAAGAATCAGGGTGAATATTTGAAAAAAAATCTTTTTTCCGACCTATGATACAATGTTAGCCATTCAAACCCAAACCAAATGATCAGCTACCGAAACCTGCAACCTCCACAGGATGTAGCAGTGAAATTTAAATCATACCCATCTATACACCAGGACAGAGGTCCACATTGCCCTAGGGGACCTGGGATGTGGGGAAGAGGTGCAAATATGCTATCCTCTGGCTACTGCTATTTCTATGAATAATAAACTGTCTTTCATCCCTGATCCAGGAATCTTCTATCTTCTGCTGGCATCCGTGGAACTGTGGCAGGCTAACTCGTTAGCTTACTAGTTGGGTAAAATCATAGTTCTGGACATGTAGCAGAACAATACACCGCCTAACTCAGTTTATAATTGATCTTGTTCCCCAACATCAAACTTATCAAAGGAGCTCAGTGACATATTATCCTTCACACCAGTGACTAAGAAATAAAACTCAGTACATACCTTACATCAAAACAATATTGAAATTAAATCTTTCAGGCAGAATCAAACAGGTGGAATTATACTAAGAGGAGTCATAAAGAGAGTGGGTGTTCTAGCCTCTGACTCCACAAATACTGATTAAATTCAGTGTGTCAGCCTCGAAGGCAGCAGCTACATTTGTGTCCATCAGCATTAAGTATACACGGTTCTGCCCTTACCCTGCTTAAATTTCACCTCCCACAACCACTGGCTGCAATAACCATTCTGTGCTGAAGCAAGAGCTGGTTCTCTTTTTGTTTCCTATGAAGAGCTTCTGGATGTAAAGGGGTACAGGTGGGGGGACACTGCAGAAAAATACTCGATAAAAAGCAGCTAAATCATTTGATCACTGAAAAAAGTATTTTGATTTCCATGCAACAAGGTATCATTGATTTTCATATTTATCTTAAAAATTCACCTCTCAAACTAACAAGATTAATTTAAATTCACCACCCTCACAGCAAAGTATCTCTACACACCAGGACGCATTCCACATTTTCAACTCCAATAGAGCTTTAACAGGAAGGAACTAGAAGCGTGGCCCTTGCTATCATGTTGCAATAAGTTTACATGAAGTTTCAGTTTTCCTCCAAGGTTTTCTTGTACCTCATGTCTTTATGAATCAATAAAAGCTTTTTAAAAAGCACCCATACACACTTGGGAAATAGGAATTCAGAAGCTGAATTAAAGAGAAAATGCCTGATCAACAATAAGAACTGACCTTTAAAACATACTGCAGAGATACTGCCCCACAAAAGACAACCTCTAGGCTTCTATTTGCAAACGATCGCATTTCTTTATTCAATTACTGTGAGTGAATCAGGGTTTCTTGTGACTACATGAGATCAACCTGCAGTCTATCCAGAATCCAATTAGAACTTCAGCCACACAGCTTTGCTAACTCACACTGATGATGTTGGTCACATTTTCCCTGGGGGCAGAGGGCATGCAGGTAAAGTCAGACTTTGCTGTACATAAATGAATCAATTTCACCTCATGAGGGAACTGATAAGCTCCGATGCTGTACATAGGAACTCCTTTCACTTCCTTTTCACTCATGACATAATGCTATTTTTTTTTTTTTACAGAATTACTACTTGCTCATTACAAATTCATTCATTCATTCATTCACTCATTCGACAAATAGTTATTGAATATCTACTATACGCCAGGCACTGTTTTAGGCATTTGGGGGTACAGCAGTGAACACACTGATGCCCGTCTTTGTGGAGCTCACAGTTTAGCAGGGGCAGACAGACAATTAAACAATAGACCTATTAAAATAAGCATCCAAATTAATAGTATGTTAGAAGGTGAGATGTGCTCTGGAAAATGGAAAATATTGAATAGGATAAAGAGGATAGAGTATGCCAGGAGCTGGAAGAGTCAGATTGAAATTTTAAGTATGTTGAGCAAAGACTTGAAGCAGATGAAAGAGCTGGCCACGCAGCTGCCTGGGAGAAGACGTTCCAGGCAGAGGCAAGAGCCAGTGCAAAAGTGGTAAATTGGAAATGTGCCCAGTGTGTGTGAGGAGCAGTGGGGAGGAGAGGGTGAGGAGGAGAGTAATGGGGAGGGGGCGGTGAGGTAGGAGAGATACCAGGGGCCAGTCTATGCAAGACTGTTGTGAAGACTTGTGCAAAATGGGGAGCGGTAACTCCCCTGAGCAGAGGAGTCACGTGATATGTAGTCATGATGTGGAGTCATGTGATGTTTTAAAACGATCCCTTCATTTCTGTGTTGAGAATAGACTATTGGTAGAGCAAGGGTAGGAGGGAGACCAGATATTCGATCATCTTCAGAAATTCCAGTGACAGAGAAGCTGGCTCAGTGCAGAGTAGCAGTAGAGAGGGTTAGAAGTGGCCAAAATCGTGATCCGTTTTTGAAGGCAGAGTCAGCAGCCTTTGCTTTTGGATCTGACACAGGGTGTGAGAGGAAAGGTGGTGTCTAGGTGTTTGGCCTGAGCAACCAGAAGGATGGAGTTGCCATCACCTGAGGCTGGTAGAGTAGCCTTCTGTGCGGTGGGGCTATCTGACCTATTCTGATGCACAGATCTATTCTGGAGTTACGTTCTGGACGAGCTGAGTTTGAGATGCTCGTGTGGTGGTTGTGTGGGCAGCTAGATAACTGAATCTGGATGTTGGAGCAGAGGATTGGTTTGGAGATAAAAAATTGGGAGGTGTCAGAGTATCGATGTTACTTAAAGCCTCCTGAAGATAAATTCCTTTAGGTGGACTTTCTGGGTCCAAAGTTCTTGCTGGGTCAAAAGCACAGTCAAATGTTTTGTATGTACTTCCAAGCTTTTCTCTAGCAAGGGGTATGACAATTTAGAATCCCACCAGAAGTGTCTTAGAGAACCACTTGTCACTCTTTTTAATCTCTGCCAGTCTGATAGTCAAGAGCTACCTCATGTCCTAATTTGCAAGTCAGTAATGATTAATGAGGTCAAAATTCTTAGTATTTCTCTGCCTTCTTTGAAAATTGCCTATTTATGCCTTTGTAAAGATCTTCATTTTTGTATCCTCACAGTCTAGCACAATCACTGGCACATATTAAGCACCACAAAAAAATGACTGGTCAATGAAAAGATCCCTTCTATTTAAAAAAAAAAGACACTTTTTCTGGTAAAATGACTGTATTGAGGCATATTTTACATCTCATATAATTCATCCATTCAAGTGTACAATTCAGTGATTTTTAGGAAATTTACCAAGCTGTGCAACCACCACCATAAATCAGTTCTAGAACGTTTTCACCACCCCGGTAAGATCCCTCATGCCCTTTTACCATTAATGCCATTCCCAGTCCAGCCACCACTTTCTGTTTCTATAGATCTGCCACTTCTGTACATTTCCTATCAATGGAATCATACAATACATGGTCTCGTGTCTTGCTTCTTAAAAGCAACTCCTTTTTAGTAGATCCTTAGTCACCAGACTTCACCTCCTTCTGCATCCTCTCTGTCATTTATATCGTACAAAACCTCGATTCATGCAAACATGCTGTTTTGATATCTTTCTCACTTTCCTACAGATCATGCTCAATTATCCCGAGGAGACAGCTCTCATGGCTCTGCCAGCATCTTACCCATCTTTTCCCCTCACATTATTCCAGGGAATACCCACCATTCCTTCCAGGTTACGCTATAAAGCCCCTGGTAGCCTCTTCAAAGTTCCTCCCGTGACAGCACTGAAGTGAAGGACGCATTCTTTCCCATTTGGCCTCCTAGATTTTCCTCACTGTTCCAATATCATCATAAACCAACTCTGCTTTAAAAGGAAATCCTTCCTCATTAATGCTAACCAGGCATGGATTCCAAACACCATTCAAATGTAATAGTATATAATGTATATCATATGCTAATATATTCATGTTACTCTGCATTTCATTTTTTCATTTTTATTTTACAACTGCATTGCCTTTTAAATTTTCTCCATGTTATTTTTTGTTCAGGACAGATTACCAGGGACTACAGGACCCAAAGTCTCTTATGTACTTCTTTTGCCTGGATTGGTGCTAAGGAAGCTTCCATGTCTTTCCTATGCCCTGCTCACTGGCCAGCCAAAGACACTTATTTTACAACACAGAGGTCTCTGCTATGACTTGCCCCTGAGAGCTGAAGACAGATCAGGTCTGAGAAAGAGAAAATCCAAAGCAGCCCACTCCCCATGCCTTGAGCCTTACCTGAGATCCACCATCCCCTCCCAGCCCTGCCAGGTGCATTTCCTATGGCAATTCCTGTGCTTCTCCACATATGGTGTTGCCCTTGGTCTTGCCTTGGAAGAGGCTACTATCAATGCTAAAGGGTAACTGAAGCCAAACTTTGCGTCCCAAAGGTTATGGTCAGTCATCTTCTAGACTCAGAATCACCAAGCCCTGAAAAATGCATTAAAGATGACCCAGGGACTGAGTTCCATACTGTCCCTGCCACATCCTCCTTGCTCCTCCACGGTGAAAGCTGCTGGCAGCTATGAGAATTCGTAACACGCATTCTCCCTTTCTGTCCCTCTTCCCACAAACCAACTGCATCTGAGTTCACAACCAGCCAGTAATCCTCAAGTCCTCACCGTGCACCATTCAAAAGGCACCACCCTCTTCCCTTCCCCAGAGGTGGCGCTAAAAGAAGGGAGACTCCTGGGGGGCCCGTGCATCTCTGAACGCACATGCCGCTAGTCAAACGCTAATTCAAACACTGATGAAATGACTGTGCCCCCCACTTCCCTCCCCTTTCAAGTGGATCCAACTGCATCTTGAAACAATTTCCCCAGCTTGTCTCAATCCTTCCAGGGTCCGTTCCATTGGCTTGGCCAGAGCCTGCCCCTACCTCATGCCAAGCCTGGTTTCACTTATGTCAAAACAGCTTCCATCAAAATCATGGGCTTCTTTTTCGAATTTCTTTCACTGTTTTTCAGCAGTGAAAAGATACTTAAATTGCAAACTGACTACCTCCATTAATGTGTTCTGGCTAATGCCAGGCACTGTTCTTCTGAATCTCTTCTACACAGTGTACTGTGGATTCTTTAAAATCTGACTTTCTGTTTTTCTTTCTTCTCAAAGGCTCTCTGGCAGGCATGGTAGGGCTGAACAGGTCTCATGATTTACAAAGGTTCATGTAGACTGACTTTCTTAGTTTTACAACCTTCTTCTCCAAGCTTCCTTAGAAGCTGGATTTGTTGGATATTTTCCCTGTTTTTCATCCATCTGCATGATCCTCTAAGACTCTTCTTAGTTTGGAGGATTTCAGTTATAAGAAAGCCAAATCAATAGAACTCTGGCCTAGAAAAATAGATAAGCCAAGTCCTTATAGATGTGGACTCTGGCCTAGAAAAATAGATAAGCCAAGTCCTTATAGATGTGGACAGAACAATTTTAAACTCTGGGCTCCCAATCAGTATACTCTTCATGTGTCTGTTGACCAGTTGTAACTGTGACACTGTTGACATTTGTGGTCCCTGGTTCTTAATTATGTGCAGACAAGGAAAATGCACAGGCATTTTGTATTCATCTACTGGGATTTTTAAAATAACTGCAAGTGAAGCATTAAAGAAACCATAAATTATTGGGTGCACAAGCATAAACACTGGCGTGAAAACGCAAAGCTTGCTTTTAATGGTGTGTTTATGTTAGAAGCGCCAAAAACTAATACGAAGTATAACAGACAAGGGGAATGGGTACCAATATTGATTAACTTTATATGCTGTGTATTAACTACACACAAACATCACCTGGATCCATCTTTGAGAGATGAGAAAACAGGCTCAGAGAGATTAACTTGCTGGTATAGGTGGAGCTGAGATTCACATTTCCATCTGACTGCAAACAAACCCAGGCAATGACCTTGGGATTTAGTGTGTGCCCCATCCTAATGTTCATTATGACCAGGTTTAGATAAAGAAAAAGGGCAGCAACTTCTAACTGCCGAAGAAGCCTCTCGCCACATGAATATTGTAAGGGATTCCACTTCAGCGGTATGTTAACACCCAAAATATGTCCCACACCCATAAGAAAAGGGGCCTTAGGGAAAATAAGAGGTATTTTCAGGTGGGCCCAGAAGGCAGGTGAATACTTGGGAGGGGTGAGGTGGTCTCTCAGTGTGGGTAGAAGAGGCCAACTACCCCAGTCCTTCTCTCTGCCATGAGCTGGATGCAGACAATCCCCGAGAGTTCTGGAGAAGCAGAGGCGACACTTCCTCAGATTACCCAGAATCAGAGGACTACAAGCCAGCCTGGGCTCCCAGTGCAGCCAAAGTCCAACACAGCGGCTAACACGAGCTATGCCCTCCAAGGTAGGCCTCCCCCCTCGGGGGCGCCCTGAACCGTGGCCACCTTGCCTCCCTCCCTGCAGCCCCGTGGCGCCTCCACTCCAGACCGGGGCCTCTCAAGCAGACTGTGCGCCGGACACCTCCCTCTCTACACGGAACCACCCCTCCTGACGGCAGGCAGTCTTCGTCCACCTCTGGCTGTAAACAAGAGGTGTCCTAACACCGCATCATTGTTCCTGTGGATCCTTGTGGAAGATAACGTGACGTCAGGTGATGACGGGCCAGATGGAAATCAGAAGAAGGGAGGGGCAGGCAAATCCCCAGGCTGAGGTGCCACTCAGATGTCCCTTCAAGGAAGGACTTCGAGGAAGGTCCAGTGGGTGAGTGTGTCAGTTAGCTCACGACCTCCGGCGGCGCGCTTCATCAAGGTCCGGCTCAGCTTTCAGGTCAAGGTCACGCTCTTTTGGGGCAGTTCGTGGCCAATGGCAGGCAAGATGGGGAGGCTAGGCCTGACCGTTTCCACCCGGGGAGAGTCCTCTAACGGGCAGGCTTGGCTCCAGGGCCCCTGTCGGGCTGACCCTGTCACGGCAGCACTGTCAGTACCAGCTCCCAGCCACACCTGCTCCCTCCCTGTTCCTCCCACAGATGTTTTCCCAGCACACGTTCTGCACTCTTAGCTCTAACTCAGCCTCCGCTTCCTGGAGAACCCAATGTGAGGAAGGGCGATAGGATGAGAATAACAAAATATTTCCCCAAAAGGAGATGTTGGGAAATAAGAGTAGCCAAAAAAGTCCTGTCAGGAATGGGTAGAACTCAGCTAATCTGAGTATAGAAGCAGCCAGCAGAGCATTCTTGAGAAGTCAAGTTGGATGACTGGCATTCACAAAGATTTCCTTTAAATCTGTTGGCTGGTAACGGGAAAAACCAACAGCAAAGAGTTTTTTTGGAGTGAGGCTCTGTTTACACTATCCCTAAACAGCTTCATCAGAATTCACCCCAATATCAACCATTTGGAGCAAGATCTCACTTGGTTCAGGTGTCAGCACTGCTGCTTGGGCCCTCGGGCAGGACACTGTACCTCGGAGATGAATCCCTCAGTCTCACCTACCTGGGGTTGTTGGGAAGATTAAATGGGATAATGGACTAAGCCGGCTTTACCACCAGGCGTGAAGTACATGTCAATAAATGTCAGTTCCTTACGCTTTCAGAAATTTGCCAGGTGATCATAGGTCAACCAGTTAAACTTGTTGGTGGCTAATGTCCTGGAGAGAATCCCCAGAAGGTGAATGCACAGAGGGGAGTGGTCAAAGCTGATTCTGTGCTTGGAATGGGGCAAAGAGAACCACAGTTAAGTCAGGGTGAAAAGGAGTCCCTGGGAAAATCAAGTTCACAGGGATAGGCAGAGAGTCAGAAATGGATTCCAAAATGAAAGAGTAGGGCAAACGTGCCTTAGATGCTGAGCCTCGTTGACCCAAGACAGAGAGGCTTCTTGAGGGTCTCCTGGACCTAAGTCATCCCAGCGAGAAGGATGGGTATGTGTGTGTGTGTGTGTGTGGGGAAACCAGGCTATGGGGACAATCAGCACAGAGTATGGCCGGTTGCAGGCCATATTCTCTGCCAGAGACAAGAGACAGATGTCTTTCAAAACACAGACCAGCGGTGGCCTCTTGTTTCGCTTCCTTGTCCATCTGGCCAGTGTCAGGCTCCCAACTCCCAGAGCAATTGCAAGCTTTCTGGCCTGACCTGAACTCTGAGGATATTTCCAGAGGTCCTGGAATCGCCCCAAAACTCAGGGTGGAGTCTGGGAGGCTGCCCATCCCAACCAAGCTGTGAGATGGGCTGACCCCTGAATATTTTGTAAACTATGCCGGCTGCTCACAGTGATACAAGCAACTGCCACAAATAAATCAGATGCATGTGTGTGCGAGGCGAGACCTCCTCTCCCAGCACCCACTCCCTCCTGACCTACCTTTCCTCCATCTGTCACAGGTATCTGGATGATACATCTGTCACAGGTATCTCCCTTCTGGTTCAGATGCCTCCTTTAAAAGGGCCTCGTTCATTTTGCTGAGGCAAGAGTTTCAAAAGCCCAGTTGTTTTAATATTAAATATTTCAATATATGACAATGCCGTGAGACAGTCAACATTATGTCTTTTTAAATGTCGAGAGAGGGTCTCTCTGCAGACACACGATTTCAGCTCTAGGGGAAAACATCTCCAGCGTGAACAGCCAGCTCCGCTTTTGTATGAGGTGTAAGCAGGTGTGGGTATTTGAGTCACATGCATGTTTTAGAATATTAGGAACTCACTTCGTTACCAAGTGCTCTTAACAGGAAAGAGCTGGCAGATGGCACATACTAGACTTGGAACCCTCCTACTTAGAGCAAACGGAAAACATCCAAAAACAAAATCAGAGCCATGGGCTGGCTTGGAAAAATAAACACCCCCCCCAAAGTTATTTCTTGAATTGCACACCAGGAAGAGTGTGATCTGGAAGAATCTGGAAAGGGGGAGAAACAAAAGCATTGACCAGAGGACCTTCTCGAACCTCTGGGGGAAAAAAAAACACATGAGAGTTTTCCACTGTGGCACTGTTCCCTTTAGACTCCCAAATACTTCTTACAGATAAAGGGGCATCTTAAGTGTTCTAGCTCCCCACACTGAGGAGCAAACTGCACCCATTTTTCACACAGATGGGAGCTTTAGGAGGGGTCCCAGGTCAGGGGTCGAAGCACCCAATTTGCCAGATACTTAAAGGACTCAACGTGGGCTCTGGGAAAGGCCCAGGACACGGTGTTGTTGAGAAGAGAGCCACACTCCATAACTAGGGGATTTTTCTGCTCTGGTTAACACTTTTCATCATGAGTTCTCTTCAAAGACTTCCTCCTAAAAGACTGACTGCAGTCTTTTAAAATCAGCTGTTATGGACTGAGAGCATCAAGATGAGATTTATTTATTTGTTTTTAATTTTATTTATTTATACAGCAGGCTCTTATTAGTTATCTATTTTATACACATTAGTGTATATATGTCAACCCCAATCTCCCAAGATGAGATTTATTTAATTACTCTCCCTGTCCAACTTCCTCCAAGGGCTTACATATTGGCACCACCTGTCCTCAAAAGAGCGAACCGCCCCCCCGCCAGCACTTTGAGCAAAAGGGGGTGATTCCAGATAGGACTTAAAGAAAAGTTAACTTTGACAAAAGGAGATCTGGGGGAAATATTGATTTTGCTGTTTCTTAAAGAACTGAAAAGCAGGGTTTTCTAAATGATCAGGCACCAAGTTTACAAGGTCCAGTTTCATTTGAAACATCTTCAAAAAATATAAAAAACTATGTGACTAAGTCCAAAGAGGCCTCTCACGGGCTCTTTCCAATGGCTAGAGTTCCAGATCGAAGAGTTTACAAAGAAGAAAATGTCTGTTTTTTTAAAGTTTAGATGCCCCGATTCTCACTCTTCCTCTGGCAGAGGTGAGGGATAGACGGAAAAAAAGAAAAAGCAACTGAGAGGAAGAGCAAATAAGAACAGTGAGTTTTCAGATTTCATTCTTTTCTTAAATCCCGGTAGGATGAATTAATGGAGCTGTATTTTAAATGCCCTGCCTCAGATTTCAAGGCAACACAGAGACTCCCTCAGAAAACCCCCAATCCAGCTCCATGGATGAATGTGGAGGTTGAAGAGGGAAAACACAGAACTCCTCCCCCAGCCCCACCCCCAGTGGGGAGGCCCGAGTGAGGCGCTCAACAGAGACCCAGAAGGGAGTTGGTTTTGTGCCAAGGAATGGATTTTCTCTGAAAATTAAGGAAATGATAGGACAAGAATAAGGTTCAAAAACTGAGTGCAGGCGTCGGGCTCAGTGCTAACAAAGCAGTGAATAAGGCAGTGGATCCCTGCCCTCAGAGCTTTCACAGTCTACCTGCAATTAATTTTTAAAATTAGGGGCTTCCCTGGTGGTGCAGTGGTTGAGAATCTGCCTGCCAACGCAGGGGACACAGGTTCGGGCCCTGGTCTGGGAAGATCCCACATGCCGCAGAGCAACTAGGCCCGTGAGCCACAACTACTGAGCCTGCGCGTCTGGAGCCTGTGCTCTGCAACAAGAGAGACCACGACAGTGAGAGGCCCACGCACCGCGATGAAGAGTGGCCCCCGCTCGCCGCAACTAGAGAAAGCCCTCGCACAGAAACGAAGACCCAACACAGCCAAAAATAAATAAATAAATAAAATTAATGTGTAGTTATACAATTAATTACATAGATGGTTGAAACAATTTTATATAACATGAAATAGCAATATATAAATAATACATACTAAATTTATTCACTGTGAAAGTAAATGTTTAACAAAATAATATTAATATATAAAATAGTAAAAAATATATAAATTTATATCCTATAAAGTTAAAAATAATATTAACTATATGAAGACTCTTCCAACAGAAGCACAGGTTACTTCCGAAGCTTCTAAAAGAGAGACTGGCCTGCTTTGGGGGTGGGTGTGGACAGGCAAGCTTCCTCAGGAAGTACCAGGGGTTTGAGGTCCAGCATGAGTTAGCTGGGCTGGGAGGAGGCCAGAGCGTGGGGTCTGGATGGATGGTAGAGGCAAGAGGGTCCAGGCAGGGAGGTTAAGAACAGGTTTAGGGCCGTGGGCCCGGAATCTGACTGTGAACTCTAGCTCTGCCTCAAACCGGAGATGCAGTCACAGCAAGCCTCTGGGTTGAAGAGTGTCCCCGCCAAAATCATGATGTCCATCTAGAGCCTCAGAGTGTGACCTTATTTGGAAACAGGGTTTTTGCAGATGAAATTAGTTAAGTTTCCAGAGAAGAACATATTGGTTTAGGATGAACCCTAAATCCAGTGAGAGTGTCCTTCTAAGAGTCAGAAAGGAGCCTGGAGAGACCCAGAGAAGAAGGCAGTGTGAGGATGGAGGTAGAGATTGGAGTGATGCATCTACAAGCCGAGAGATGCTGGGGGTTACCTGCAACAGCTGGCAGTTGAGAGAGCGGCGAGGGACACTCTCTCCCTCGGAGCCCCCAGAAGGGAACAACGGTACTCACCACTTGATTTCAAAATGCTAGGCTTCACAACAGTGAGAAAATAAGTTCCTGCTGATTTAAGCCTTGGAGTCTGTGGTGCTTTGTTAACGGCAGTCCCAGGAACAAATGCAGCCTCCTCCCCGCCTTTTAGCTTTGCCAAGACGTTTTGATTCTTGGACTTCTTTCGTGATAAGATGCAATCTTGTAAAACCTCTAAGATCTGCTTAAAGTAATTTTTATCATGTTTTGCATGGTATGACAAAAGAAATGGTCACATGTTGAGGTATGGGGAAGTCATTCTGGCTCATACGGGAGTTGACCTGAATTTTATGGTCACAGCCTGCTCCTGTGGCTGTGGTCTATCAAACATACATTGCACATCTGCTTTAATTATTAAATGAAAGGGTGCATTGACCGGAAGTAAAGAACGTCCATGTAAAAATAAAGATTAAACGTCTCCCTTCCTGAGATGCCAATGCTGGTACCCCTTCAATGGTAAGACTCCCTTCCCCGGCGCCAAGGCCATACTGACTCGCTATGTATGTGCTGGTCTTTTTTATTTTTTATTTTTTTTCTACTTTGAAAGAATGTATCCCTGACTTGTTTGATGTTCTTTGTTCTGACAAGATATAAAACTGTGCTGAAAACCGTGCTTCTCCGGAGTAGTTCCTCAGAGTTGTATGAGAGGCTGTCTTCCGGGCTATAGTCCTCAGTTTGGCTCAAATCAAACTCCTTCCTGCTCCTATTATAGACTGTTTACTGATTATTTGTGTCAACAGTTATATAACGATGTTATTTTAAATAAATATATTAGATATGCTAGCCAAGAACTTAAAAACAATCTTTAAAAATATCAAGACAAATTTCCCTATTTCACAAGGGATGTGCACTGTTTCATTTCCTTCAGATTAATCCATAAGACCAAAGATGATTTACTGATGCAAATTTAAATAATATACGTCATTTTCAAATATTTAAAAGATATATTTTAAAATACAGAGAAAAGCTACCTATATGATACCTATGGCATCAAGAATAGAAAAAAACCCCAGCCATTTAAATTCTTGGATGTTCAGAAGTTTTGCACTTGAATTGTATGAAACGTTCTGGTTTGTTTTTCAAATCATGATGTTTGGTATCTAGACAACATGAAAGATTTCCAGCTGCAACTGCAACCACTTCTCAAACAACACATCACAGGGGTGAATACTCTTTACTCCAATAAATAGCAGCTACATTGGATAGAACAAGAGACAGCTGTCACGGATGACTTTTGATCAGATGAACGTCACCTAAAGGTCCAGTGGAGATTATCTTGAGAATCATGACTGCTACATTGTTTGTTAATTTGAGTCACCTATCCCCTATCCTTCTTGTCATTCATGACTCATTCAAAGCACAGCAAACAAAGACATTACCAAGCAGGGGAAATGATTTAGGACCATGCAATGGGCAAAACCACTATGGTGGCTAGAGCCAGTCATCTGTGAGATGAATTGGGTACCTGAGTCATAAGAACACCGACTATTTTCCTGTTCAGCACCCGCTTTGAGATTCTCAAACCGTCTTAGAGGGAGGAATGTTTAAGCAATTATTTTATTTTCTGATTTTCAGCAATGCATTTGAAGCTGACTCCCTGACCACCTTTAACAGCATGAACTTCAGAAATGCCTCTGCCAGCTCCGGGTAACCTCTCAGTCACAGGTTTGTGAGGGTGGCATCTTGCCTGAGGGTGGGATCTTGCTTTCACAGTCAACCTGTGATCTTGCGGTACAGTGAGCTTCAGAGAGCTTGAACCACCGATCGGTGATTTGCCTCTGGGTCAGAGCCAATGGGCATTAACTGTGCTATCATTTCAGCCTCTCTCCTCACTAGACACAATTCAGAGGGTATTTAGAAAGCAAACAAACCCAATAAAGATGTCAGTGTGTACTGTCCATGTTTCACTCAGGTTTCTAAAGGACCCTAAACATTGCAACGGACTCAGTTTCCTCTTTGTCCTTTCTCCTACAGCATCCGACAGGTTATCAGAGCACACGTTTTAACTTGCTAGCCCTGCCTCCATTTTCCTAAAGCACAGAATGGGCCGCCATCTTGTCAGCCAAGCATGGACAGACATGTTACATAACAGAATTAAAGACTTCAGTCATTTGCACTGCTCAGACCTCACCCAAAAGTTCTTATGAAGGAAGGAGTCCCCATTCATACCTGCTTTAAGACGTGCCTACATTTCTAATGGGTGCCTTCATCTAACAAGGCTATTTTCCCTTCCATATACAAATAAGGTTTGGATTTGCTGCTCATAGCTTTATAAGTAAGGGAGAGTAGGGGAAAACATCAAGAGAAAAGTGTTAGGCAAAGTGTATCAGTGGAAGGATAAAAGACCCCTCCCAACTGCTGTGTTACACGTTAGACAGGAAAGCTGCTACTATTAATACCACCTTACTTTGGTATAAGTCTTTATATCTTAGGAAAGTCACTGTTAGTAGTAGTATCATCATCTCTATCTGACCATTCCAAACTTGTGAGGTGGGTAAGGAAGATGAGGTTGTCACCAGTCTATAAGTGACAAAGTGTAGGGATAGAGATGATGGAGCTTCATGGAGCCTATCTGGACTCCTGGTCCAGAGCTCCTTCCTCCCCGTGTGCAGAGGGACAAGACATGGTCATGCTGCTGTTTTAGGAACTAGCTGGACTCTGGCCAGATCTTCCAGAATTCTCCCGGAGCCACAGAAAGGGTGTGATAGTCACAGGGGAGTGGGCTGGGTTAGGTCCAGCAGCGTATTGGACAGAATGGAGGTTTCAGAGCCTGGCAGACGTAGGTTCTGTCACTTACCAGTTGTGTGACCTTAGAGCAAATTATGGTTTTGTTTTTGTCTCAGCTTCCTCATCTGAAACGGGCTGCTATGAGAATTAAGTGATATTTAGATGCAAAGCATGAGGCCTACAATCCCAATACTTGAAAAACGTTCACGGTGACTACATCCAGCCTACTGGGCTACCTATGGAGAGAAGTCAACTAACAACACATAAAAATCCCCACCAGTGAAGGAAAGGCATGAAAACCCACATGGAGAAGATGAAAATGCTGGACAACTGGATGCCAGCCCCAGGGCCCTGGCCCACGTGCTCAGGGAAAGTACTGCAGCCCCAGGAGAGGCCATCTACCTCCCAAGTAAGCCAACTTTCTAACCTGGCACTCTAGAGCATCACATGTGAGTCACCCCAACCTCAGAGCCTGGGCCCAGCGAGAAAGAGGTCTGCTTCAAGGGAGCAGGAGGACAGGACAAGTTTCCGGAAACGCCTGCCTACGGGTGCTGGGGTCCTTTCTCCACCTCTTCCTGACCCCTGGAGGGTCAGGTCTTCTCTGGAGGTTCCACAGGGCACAGATCTTGGCCATGCTCCAGTGTCCAGCCCTAGGGCTGATTACACTCAACTTGGCGCTTTTACAAATGCTCTAGTGGTTTGTACTTGTACGTCTTGTCAATTAGCAAGACTGTGTACACCTTAAAGTGGGTTCGTGGACCCTTTGCAACCTCTTGCCCTTGCCTCCCCAACGTCCTCCCCCAGAATGCAGCGTATCCCTAGGTACCCTGCAAGCTAGCACTCACAGTGCATTTAAGGGAATTGAATCCTTTATCCTCTGCATTAAGCAGTAATGAGGCATGGTAGAAAAATGCATCGACAACAACAACAGAGTATCAACAACAACAACAAGGCAGTGATTTTCAAAACCTAAGAGAATTTTACAAAAATACATTTAGACATGGAGCTACGTTTTCTAAACGGGAATCCCTGTAAGTGAGGAAAGGGGTTTGAAAACAATAATAGCTGCTATAATTTATGTGCATGTTTGTCATGGTCCACACACTGTGGTAAGCACATTGAGAAAATTACACAACTCATGAATACATTCTTGTTAAAAAAAAACAAAAAAACAAAAAACCTCACATGGTGAAGTATACTGAGTAAAACATGAAAATCACTCCTTTGTATCACACCCAAAACCACTCCTGTAACTTTTGACTTTTATCTTACAGTGATTCTCATCCAAAAGTTTAGTATACCTTCTTCTCCTTTATAACTTTCTGAGTTTAAAGTCTTACTTAGGAGGCTTCCACACCCTAGCTAATATTCTCCTATTTTCTTCTAATACTTTCACAGATTTCATTTATTATGTTTAGCTCTTTAGCTCATCTGGAATTTATTTATTTAAAGGTGGGACCTAACTTTATACTCTTCTCTAAAAAGTTTTAGCTAATTCTTTCAATAAAATCTACTAAATATTTATCCTGCAGTTTTGAAATGTCTCCTTTTCATGCACCAAATTTCCTGACACAGATGGGCCTATTTGGGATTCCCTGATGGTCCGACATAGATGGGCCTATTTGGGATTCCCTGCTCTGCTTCACTGGTCCGTTTGTCAGTTCCTGGGCCATTCTGTTTGAATTACTATAGCTTCAAAATACAGTTTGCTGTCTGGTGAGAAAGAACACACACCTCCTTATTGGTCTCATTTTTCCAAAAATTTCTTAGCTATCCACTCACTTTCCCCCTTTTCAGATAAATTTTAGTTCATCTGTCTAGGTTCCAAAATAATCATTTTCAGATTTTGATGGAAATTGCATGCTTTTACAGATAGGAAAGGAAGAAGCAGCATCTAGTATCCTTAAAAGACTGTCTGCAGAGCCCATTTACTAGGTATAAGAACTGTGGTTGTAAATATGTAATCTGAACAACCGTTCTTCACTTGGGGATATGACAAGTTAAGGTCACCCCCATTAGAAAGCAAATGACTAATTCACCCAGCCAGCCCTAGTGGTCAGCTCTGAATTTTAAGAGTAAATCTCTATGTTATAATCAGCATCCCACAAGTTTTCAATTGAGGTTATGAAATCCAAGAAGGTTTTCTTTAAAAGTTATTTTTACCAAATCATAAATCAAAGGTACACAGAGGTTACAAATTCAGACATTCCCATCACATAATTACTTCATGTCACCCTCTCCCTTCTCCATTCTAACCTGAATTTCAGAGCACAGTGTTTATGATATAACTATATATCTCTTGGCATAGATATCTCAAAATTATTACCATAGACATTTAGTGGAACAAGTCCAATTTTAAACTGAAAGCAGTACTTTAAAAGATTTTAAAATTCTGGCATCCCTGTTTATGTAATAATTGCAATTCAATAAAAAAAGCTATAATATTAAAACAGTGACATATTTCCTTTAGAGATGCTTGACCAGATTTTTCCTTAAAAAGAAAAAAAAAGAAAAAACAATAAACAGAAGGGTTTAAACTTGTTTCAAAAAGTAATAAGAGATAGAAACAAGATCTGTATTCAAAATAGACAAAAATCTAGTGCTGATGCTTGCAGGCAAAGAAAAAGAAAACATACATACTCTGTCTAAATACTCTTCACATTTTTCTACACTTCAGGAAATACTATAAAGATAACAATCTAGCATAACTGAAGTGTAGAGATCACACATGACAGCAACAATTTCTCTGTCTGATAGACTGTGTTTGGCTGAGAAGAGAGAAGAAACACAAAACCTTTCTTTCATGAGATGTTGCACAGACCTCTGTCTGATGCAACAGCACATTCAAGGAATGAATGGGTAAACCAACCGTGGCACATCTATACAATGGAATACTACTCAGCAAGGAAAAGGAAGGGACTATTGATACATGTAAAAACATGGATGAATCTCAAATGTATTATGCCAAATGAAAGAAGCAAGACTTAAATGGCTACATGCTTCATGATTCCATTTATATAAAATTCTGGAAAAGACAGAACAGTAGAACATATCAGTGGTTGCCAGAGGCTGGGGGTAAGGAGAGGGTTTTACCACAAGGTGGTGTTTTTAGGGTGATGGAATGGTTCTCCATCTTGAGTATGGTGGTAATTCACATGACTTGTTTTTGTTAGAATTTATAGATTGGAACAACTAGAAAAGTCTTCCTTTAGTTTCTTTCTTGTTAGCATACTGTCTCAATTTTGTACTTTAAGTGTAGTCCATTTAATCCTTTCTTCTGGAATTGGGGAAATTTTATTATGCTAAAGAGTGTAAGCAAACTATACTTCAATAAACTTATCATCATCATCAAGAACACTTTTGTAAACCAAACCCCATCTTCCCATACCATCTTCCATCCATCAACAGCATGTCAGCTATTTATTTGCTTATATAGGAAGGATTTACTTAATGGAAGTAAAGTGTACAAAACTCAGTCTTCCCTGCTGGTTTGTGCTCTTCATTTTTTCAGGTCATCTAGAACTCATTTTCCTGTGGATGTTCTCTATAGTAAATCAAGTTAACCATATTAAATGCTGGTCCTAGGCTTCTGGATCAGAATCTGATCCCATGGGATATTTGAAACAGGCCCCACATAGCTTCAGCCCAAACCTACGGGTTTTCAGAGACAGTCAACTAAATCCCATGACAGAACCAACTAAAGGCACTGCAATATCTGACTGCATTAAGAGAAGTATACTGTCCACATCAAAGGAAGTGATAATCCTGTTCTGGATAAGACTGCATGCAGAGAGACTGATTCAGTTCAGGCATCAAAATTTTTAAATGACAATTCCATCACATGATAAGCAGCTGAAGAAACTAAGGGTATTTACCCTGGAGAAGATAATGGAGGGAGGTGGTTAGGAGGTATATAATGGCTTTATACACAAATACCTAAACGGTCATATGAAGAAAGGGGCAGACCACTTCAGGATGACACAGGTTATAGCATCAGTACTAATGAGAAGATAAGGAGTGGAAGATATTTGGCTTTATAAGACAAAAACTTTTCAAACACCTAGTGCTAACCCTTGATGCAGTGGCTGCTTTCTGAGGGAGGAAGGCCACTAAGGATGTGTCAGGTGGGGTTTCAGATCTGGTGGGAGGCTGGGTGAAAGGGCTTACATGAACAGAAATGACCAAAAGTAAGCTCATCACACTGAACTTGGTGGTCAACAAGCGATATCACACCCAAGAGAGGATGGGACATCAGGGAAAGGTACTGAAAGAGAGGAAAAGCAGGAAAGGAGAAGACGTGGACACATGGAAAGATGGTGGAGAAAGAGGAGACCAACTGAAACTCATTGTGCCTGTGTGGTAGGGAAGATGAACGTTTGCATGGGTATCCAGCATCCAGTTGTCCTTTGGATTTGGGAGAAGCTCCCATTACATGGGAGGTGGTGGAGAAGGGAATTTATTCTGTCCCCACTCCCACACATTGGTCCATAGGCACATGACTTACATTTGGTCCACTGGAGACTCTTGCCTGACTCTGTATCATAAGGAAGTGATGCGAAGACACAGGGATAGATAAAGGCTAGTCACAGGAGTCTAGTAATGGTGGTGGTGGCAGTGGTGATACCCTAAGCAGACTGTTCCTGTGCCATGACCTTGGATGTGTTCTTGACCATTTGGTTCTTGCTCATTCTTTTGAGCCCAGACCTTAATTAACACTTCCCTTGGTTCCTGTGCTACCCAATATTTTGTCGCTAAATTTCTGCTAAAGTGAGCCAGAATTGGTTTCCGTTGCTTGCAACTTCAAAACCCTAAGGATAGGATCCCACAGATTGGGGAAGGGGAGTTAGTTCTAAGAGCTATTTTACATCGTCTTTACATCATACATGAGGATGAAATTCTTAAAAAATTACATGTTTCCTAATATTGGTTGCATTTGGAGAACTTAAAAAAAAATAGGTTCCAATTGGAAGCAATTAGGGGTAGGGATAAAGATTCTGAAATACTAAATCAGGGCCAGCGGGGTAGGTGGTGGGGGATGAAGGGGTGGTAGAAGGTAGGAGCACATTTTCTTTTCCCTCATGGTTTTCAGGTAGTTCTAATGCAGACTCTAAGCAATCTGGCATTTGGGTTTGTAAGCAAATGAAAATGACTTGAACCATTTAACACAATTCGTCTGTATTGCTAAACTAAAGTCTTTTCAATCTCCTCTTTTTCAGACCAAATCCGAGCAGCCTGTAAGCATGTATGGGCGGAATCTTACCACTGGCTCTTCCCCTCGTTAGCACACAGCTCCTCACACAAAACCTCCCTGCGTCTCTACTCTGTACTTTCACCCTCTGGGAATGCATTTCCCATTCTCTCTGCCTAAATAGATCGTATTTATGCACCAAGGTCCTCTTCCATGAACTCTTTCCCATCCACTCCAACCTAGGACTTTTCATAGAATCTTACTATCTCAGAGCTGGAAAGGCCCCCTGGTAAGCACATGCCGTCTATGTCATGGCATTACATCAATACTCCTTTCATCAGAAGTAATTTCTTACATTTTTATTTCAATGTTCATTGTACTTATACCCTGCCCAAAGTCCATAAGTTTTCTTTAAGCAACTCTACAGAGACATATTTGGTGCTTAATATCGTTAAGGTTGATTACCACAGACTGATTCCCTCATTTTCAAGCAGTGCCATTTCTTAGGGAGAAAAATTAAGCTTTATCCTTTTTAGGTTTATCTCTCTGTTGGAACAGTTGCAGAAACTTTTTACAGATATTAGAATCTGTCTGGTTCTTAATCTAGTCTGGAACACAAGGTTGAAAACTCTGCCATTCTCAAGATGAAAAATCTTGAAGCATTTTCACCACTCAGAGCAGCAGGAGAGGCGTGAAAGACAGTCCTGGCCTCTGAGCAGATGGGAAAACATCCTGTGACTTACATGTACCAACTCGCTCACCCAAATGGTTCCTGGCTCTGGAGCACAGCTGGAAAGTGGCCATTAAAGGGCAAAGGGTGTGAAATGATTCATTAATGGGCCATTAGAGCTGCTTTAATCGGGAAATTCAGAAGTAATATATCTCTATGAGAATCTTGATTCTCCTCCCCGCCCCTCCCCTCCAAGCAAGCCTTTCACTGGGTTATGATAGAATAAAGTATTTCTTCTATCTGTAGTGATTCTATTTGGAGCCACTCAGCAGACATGTAAAGTCTTTGCGGGTAATATAATAATATTGGTGGTGGACTTCCCTGGTGGCACAGCAGTTAAGAATCCGCCTGCCAATGCAGGGGACACGGGTTCGATCCCTGGTCCAGGAAGATCCCACATGCTGCAGAGTGACTAAGCGCATGCGCCACAACTACAGAGCCTGTGCTCTAGAGCCCGTGAGCCACAAGTACTGAGTCCGCATGCCACAACTACTGAAGCCCACGCGCCTAGAGTCCGTGCTCCACAACAAGAGAAGCCACCGCAATGAGAAGCCCACTTACTGCAACAAAGAGTAGCCCCCTCTCACCACAACTAGAGAAAGCCCATGCGTTGCAACAAAGACCCAATGTAGCCAAAAATAAATAAATAAATTTAAAAAATAATAATAATGTTGGTGGTGATGATGAGACACGTTATGATTACATAATGCTTTGTGCTCTTCTTCCCCAAAGCCCTTCACATACATCGTTTTGTATGACTTCACAACAACCTTGTAAGGGAGGTAGCACAGTTCGAATTATCCTCATTTGACAGATGGGAAGTTGAGACATCGAAGGACAAAGTGTTCTAAGGAAGAGGTGGGGTCCCTGTCATTCCAGTGGCCTCAATCTATCAGCTGTAGAAACATCAGGACAGCTGATAGCACTCACATTTTAGTGCTAGAACTGGGGGACAAGGTTTGGCTTAAATGTGGTGCTCACCCTGCATATATGGGCTTATATTTGCTTATTGTTGCTCTACTGTGACACCCCAGAAACAAGGCCCCTGCGGCTGAGAAGAGTGGGTCTCATCAAGGAGCAGGGAGACTGTGGTGGACGTGGTTTTCAGACCTTAACCCAGATGGCACCCCCTGATGCAGTCGGCCAGTTCATCCACGAAGCTTCAGTTTCCTCTCCATGAAATAAGGGCTCTGGGTCTGGGATAATGGGTCCACAGTGGTGGTTTCCAAACTTGGCTGACTATCAGAATAAGCCTTTCATTTGAACAAGGGAGGAAAAAAAAGAGACTGCTTTGTACGATGACACAGTTCACTACATAGATGATTTGAGCAAAAAAGAAAAGTATAAGTAAGAAGTAAAAGAGCTCTCCAATCACCATGACCCATTGGTGACAGGATGGCAGTGACACAAAAACATCCTGAAACAGATGGCCACCATCTGAGAGATTTCTCTGCCTCTATGGAATGTTCTACAAGTCCGACTCTGGATGCTCACCCAGAACTGGGGGTTGGGACCTGGCAATCTGTATTTTATAAAAATGCCTCTTGGGTTTGGGAACCAGGGGCATCAATGACCAATGGGGAGTCTTCTTGCAGAGACTGATATAAGGCTGGGATCCCCACTCTCGGAGCTACAGGGAATTAGCCCTGAGGGTACAAATAGTGAGAAAGAGTTAAAAGAAAATAAAAAGTAAGAAAGGGTAGCAGTAGTTAAGAGTCACCCTGTGATGGCCGTGCACCTGCAGAAGTCGCACCTGTGCCATCCACACACGCACACCTCTCCTCACGGAGGCTCCACAGATGGGCGGGTGGGCAGCTGAGGAGACCCCGGAAACATCTGGATCCAGTCCAGGGGAGCAGAGGTGGTGTCAGGCAGGCAGGGCCTGGAATCAGGGACGCTGAAGCAGAACACCTGCTGGGGCTCCACAGTCGGGGAGAGAAAAGGGGGGAAAGAAATGGGCTGGGGGAGGGGGAGGTATGAAGGGAATCTAGTCAAGGTGAGCCCAAAGGCTGGGGGAATCTGGGTGTGATTATTTGGTCTTATACATGAGAGAGAACACCGAGTCTAGGTCCCTGGAACATTCCTTAAGACGTACTCCATATGAAGTCCTCATTTTCAACTACCTCTCTCCTGGGAAGATAGGGCTAAGATGGCAGAAACAAGCGAGCAAAGAAGGTGGTAACATGTTTGGTGACCGGAAGGACCCTTCCTTCACTAGGAATTCACAAACTGGGTTTTGGGGGCTTCCCCGGTGGCGCAGTAGTTGAGAATCTGCCTGCCAATGCAGGGGACACGGGTTCGAGCCCTGGTCTGGGAAGATCCCACATGCCGCGGAGCAACTGGGCCCGTGAGCCACAATTACTGAGCCTGCGCGTCTGGAGCCTGTGCTCCGCAACAAGAGAGGCCGCGATAGTGAGAGGCCCGCGCACCACGATGAAGAGTGGCCCCCGCTTGCCACAACTGGAGAAAGCCCTCGCACAGAAACGAAGACCCAACACAGCCAAAAATAAAGAAAGAAAGAAAGAAAGAAAGAAAGAAAGAAAGAAAGAAAGAAAGAAAGAAAGATTACTACAAACTGGGTTTTGGATACCAGTCTCCTGGGAGTTTGATTAGCATGAGTCAGTCCCCAGGCAGCTGATAACCTCTGGTATATGAACAAAATTGGACTTCTGCACCTCTGAGGCCGCCCCGTGAAGTCACCACCCGGCTGCAAAACAGAAGTGGTTTGACCGAGGCCAGCAGGACATCTTCAGGAGGCAGCAGGTCAGGACTGGGGGCTCTGGGGTTAGAGAATGCTGCTTGGGCCATGGAGGCTCAGTGACATTTTTCCCCTCAGACTCCACCAAAGGACCTTTCTCCAGTTTGCAAATGTCTATGAAAATCTTACAGGGTTACACAACTTGCATCACCTAATTACACACTTAGTAAGTCACCCCTGGGGAGAGAAGAGAGCCAGACACAATCCTCCTCGGAGCACAGCACAGGGCCGCCACGCACGTACAGGGATCGGACGGTAATCCTGGCCTCTCCGTGCCGAGCCGGGCTGAGGCCCCGGGCTGCAGGCAGGCAGCTGCAGCGCCCTCGCGGTTCACCTGGAGCACACGGGGCCCGGGAGCCCAGCAAACAAGCCGTCACAGGGAGGGGCACAGCTGCAGCAGCTTCCCGGCCTCCCGGTGACACACACCTGCTCCCACACCCTCTACCCCACCCTTTACCCCAGGCCTGAGCTGCCATCACCTTCACTGCCCAGCCTGGCAGCTACTCCAGGCTCTGAAAGACCTAACATATGACACTTGGAAGCAGGTGAAGTTTGCCCTTCGAGATTCTCCCCCTTTCCCACTCCTAGGACATCTCTTCCCACAACCGAGCATTACAAGAGTTAAGTTATTACCTACAACTAAGATGGATTAAAATGATTAAAAGTGAGTTTGGGAAACGCAGGCCGTTCTTTGGATTGCTGTGGGCTTCCTCCTAGCTACGCTGAATTTGTTAGAAGTGCAGAAATCTCAGGCCTCACCGCAGACCTACTGCATAAGAACCTGCATTTTCTCAAGATCCCCAGGTGATTCGTAAGTTAGAACACACCCTACTGTCCTGGGTTAATATTTTTCTCCTGGTAAATGAAGATCTAAATAAATATCAAATGGTAACCTTTAAGACAGGTTTCTTTCTTTTCTTTTTTCTTTTTAAAAAATTTTTGTACCATGGGCCTCTGTCTGGAAAAGTCTCAAAATAATATTTTTAATGCATAAAATACCTAGGATTACAAAGAAAACCAATTAACGTTGAAATACAATAGGCTAAATATTTTTAAATGTAAACTATCATAACCCCTGTGCTTTTTTATTGACCCGTTAGGGACCTCTAGCAACAAATTTATTAACTGACATATTTTCAAAGTAGTAATGAGTGTTGATGATATTGAAAGACACCCACCACAAACGATACGTATCACGTCTACTGGTGACAGTGACACGGGGGCTGTGAATACGACTGTGTTTTGCTGTCCACATCCATTATTGAAGGAAACACTACATTTGAGCTACAGTTTAGTGACAGTAAACATTTAATGTTCTTCCCTTCAGGTTTACTGTACCCCGCTCCCCCCCAGAATCTATTCCTAGAATCTAGGTTATGAGGAAGAGATGCTTAGGGACCTTACACAAAAGGAGTATAGAGAGATGTGCCCCGTATCTGTGTTTCTGTCTGTCTGGTCTTAGTTGGAGCACAAGCTGGTCAAATCACTGCCTTCTCTGATAGCTACTGCGTTTGCTTTTTGGCTTCTGTGAGCTGGCCCCCCCACAAGTTCCCACCACAGAGCTAAACACTTTGACATGTAATAAGTACTTCTGATCAAATCCCTTAGGTTGGGGTCTAAGTCTTTCTGAAAGGGACATGCCAGGCTACGTTGTGAATACCATTACACAGAGAAACTAAAATAATCCCATTTTGTAGGAAGCCGCCTTCTCCATCTACATAGCTACTTCCATACAAATGTGGATTTAATATAAATTACAGACCCTGAGTTCTGAATCATTCCCCCAGCTCTGCCAGAGAGGCCGGGGCAGCTCCCTGTCTCTTGGATCATAAGCACCTTTTCAGGGTAGTTTTCTTGCCGAGAATAAGCAACACTTCCCACAGCCATGTCAACTGTGGTTCTCAAAATAAGATCCATTTTCAGAAAAAGCCAAAATCGATTTGTCTCTGAATTTCAAAATTGTACATCCAAGTCGTCTACACCGCTCCGCGGGCTATTTTCCCCTCATGCTAACCGAAGCGCCATGAAAACAAAATGGGACCTAACACAGCAGCCTGGGGAAGTTCATCTGACACTCGGTTTGAACTCTCACAGAAAAGCGTCTACTACACAGTGAGGCATTTCTCTAAGAAAAACAGATTATGTGAGCATGTTTGAGCCACACGCTTACAGAAGAGAAAACAGACCTACACATCTGAGACACATTCTTACATAAAGAGTTATGCTAAAAATCAACCATGTTCCCAGGTCCATATGATCACCATGAATTAACTATTAACTTCGGCTTGCAACCCTTTATACACACACACACACACACACACACACACACACACACGACCACAGTCACTCACACTTAGCCTTTCTTTAATAGGCTTGCTCACCTGATAAAGTTGACTAAACCTTGCATTTTGAATGTCCTACTATGAGTTAGTTGTATCATCCTTATTTAGTTTTGCACCCATCCTGATTCAGGAGCTTGTAATCTAAAATAAGTAATATAAGAAAGAAAATAGGCTGGAAGCAGAGGAAACCTCACAGATTAGAGAGTCTGTCTGCTGATAACGAGTCTATCATAGTAAATCATATCAGGGTAAAACTGATTTCAAAAATCAGCACTGTATTATTCACTGTCGCTGGGCTTAGAAAGGTTTGCTATCTCAGCTTTGAGACCGCTTGGGTTTGGGAGTAACCTGGAGGCAGCTTCTGGAGTAGAAGAAGAACTCACAGGTAAAAAAGACTAAAACTGATAGCAGACCCTCTCCCAATTCTGAAATCCCAACGGCAACAAATGCAATTAATTAAGCCCCCAGGATGCTATAGAAATGACTCATGTTTCTCCTAATGAGAGTTTGAAATAACTGACTCCACTCACTTTTAAGATGAGGTGTTAAACTTTTGTTGCCATAGAAACGCATTAAGAATGTCTAATTAGTTATAGACACAAGAATGTCTAATGCCTCATCATTTTGAAAACAGCAGGATTCCCACCACACCAAGTTTGGTCGGGCCACTGGGACCCCAGTAAAATCCTCACGCACCGAGATGTCCCCAGGTCCCTTTCTCAGTTTCAGCGTTCCATTCTCTTTTAACATTCTTTGACTCACTTGAGGGAAACTGAAGTCAAGCAAGTTCTAGCCTGTGAAAAGGATTGTGTAAAAGACTTAGCTTTACAAACCCAAACTGCATCCTTCATTTCTGCCACCTTCTTCCCGGCAGTGCTTGAAGGTAATTTTCTGTTTCCCCTCCAGGTCTTTATTGCTCCCCTGCCAAAACTGTCTTGCGTCTGTTACAATAAAATACCTGTGATGTTTTTCAAAGCCAGCAGCTTCCTGCCAACAGTCAACCTTCTACCCCACAGGCAGCCATCTGGGAACTTCAGTCAAAGTGTTGCAAGCTGAAGGTGATGGTGGAATTTGGCAAGTCCAAGGCGGGATTCCTTGGAAGGCAGAACCTCCTTTTGCTGATGGAGCCAGCCAGCAGGAGAAAATAAGAATACTTTTGCCAAAGGGGCAGAAATAGGAGCACAAGGCAAGAGGAAAGGGTTGCTGTGCCATCAAGAGCACCATGACAAATCCTGAGATTCATGCCGTTTATAAGGTCAAGCATGGTGCCTGTGAATTCCCTCCCCCTTCCCCCTGGCTTGGGCCATTCAATTCATGTTCTGCTTTGGGTAGGAATTCGAAAATGTTTGTTGTAAGACCACTTTTTTTTTTTTTTTTGAAGGGGGAGGGAGGAGAGCTGGTAAGAATGTTTAAGTTTTTCTTAAAAGGGCAAGGCTTGGGGAAATATAATGTATCAACAGGAGGCCATCTATCTACCCATTCAGGGAGTAACCTGCACCTGCTGCTTTGCCCCCACAGTCTGAGAAGTCTCACTGAAATAGGGGCTTTTCACCAAACTGATTCCCAACGGCCACTCTCACCCTTCCTCAGACTTGCCCTATTCTACCAATTTCCAACTTGGTTTCCATCTTCTAATTTGGGAAGAAAAATAGTGTGGAAATTAGAGAGGCAAAGAAGATGGTCCAAGAGTGTCTTGTTTTAAGCCTACCTGATAGCTCCCAAACCTTGAAATTCCGAAAATCCAAACCATGGGGGTGAGCTCTCTCTTTCACCAAAGGAATCACTTCTGGTCTAACTTCTCAGTGCCGAGTTCTTCTGGTGCATGTAAAACATAGCTGTATTGCTTCTTCAGGAAGAGATCAAAAAAAAAAAAAAAAGGGAGGATCTAGAGTACAGGGTCACTGTCAGGGCCTGAGTCACCGTGCAGGGACCTCGTATCTGAGCCAAGACTGAGCTCAGGCCCTGCCCTACTTGAGGCCACCTGCGGAGCCGTGGTGTGGCTGCATGCCCATGCGCACCTGGATTGAACCAACCGAGGCACCCTGGGCCAGACGTGCCCGCGGGAAGAGCAAAGTTATTGGAGGATCTCCTAGTGGGGCACACTCAGCCCGCTCCTTGGCTAAACAGGGCAGGTGCCGTGTCAATGGAGAAGGAAAGCTGCCGTCTTGTTCCCCGGCCATGGAGAAGAAGGCAGTTGCCACTGGGACCTCCAAGGTGAAAGGGATTTTGTGCTACACCCCCTGGACGCCACTGCAGAAAATGTATAAAAATCACATTTGGAACTGAGAGGGTGCATTGCCTACAGAAGGTCTTAAGGAATTTTTAACTTGTACATGAACACAAAGCCACACAAAGCGATACCTGCCAGCCACTGAGATGTGAAATTATTGATTCCCTTCCATGGACGTGATCACCCATTTTCTCTCACTCAGAATCATAACTTCTATTTGCTCAGCCGTTCCTCTCCTTTAGGTTTACACACTTTTGCACACATATGCACACATCTAGCTCAGTCTTTTATTCCATTCACCATCAGGAAAAAGCTGATGAGCAGAGGTCAGACTCCAGCCCTGTCCAGAGAGCCAAAGGGAGGGGCAGATGCGCCAGGTTTGAGCCAAAACACTCAGTCCTCCCAACGTGCTATAAATGAGTGGGCTAATTAAGGGCTGCTCATGGCATGTGCTCCACTTCAGCTCATGATCAGACTCTGCCTGCCTCCTTAGGAGCCAGCTTGGTCGTACAGCTCAGAAGTGAAAAGGTCCCTCTTGCTGCCTTCAGACACCAGGTAGTTCTAGGTCTCTGAGATCCGTACCGCCGACTCATGCAGAGGCCTTCTGGGAAACCAAAGCTGACCCTTCGCCTCAAACCCTGCCCCACTGAGTCTGGCCACACAGACCACGCCGCCTGGGGCAAGTTTGATCAATTCCCTCATGTGCTGTGATTCCTGACTATCTGCCCCTCTCGTGGGGAGCCCAGGCCTCCGTTTGGTTGGCTTCCAGTTGAGTTTTAGGAGTTACGCAAATCAGATTTCTGACTATGTCTGAAATTCTGGTGCATACAGGAATAGCAGGTTGCTTAATCTCTAAGTTCATAGCCAACCCTCTTTCTAAATACAGACAAAGGTGAGGCCTTGCTCACATGGTAGATTAAAGGACCCACCCTCGCCAGGTCTGACAACCTGACTTGTCAAGTGTATTGCCGCCATCTTGTTTTCCAGGCTCCGACTCCCATGGGGCACCATATGTACATCTTTTCATCCTTCCTCACTTGTTTTCATCTGTCAGAATAGGCCCCACCCCCATTCTTCTCTACTGACAGCATCCAATTTCCAAATACAGGAGGATAGATGGCTGCAATGTCCTGGAGAAAAAAAAATTATACCAGCCATTTTATTTCTCTTCTTAAACTACAATCTTCTTGTGAAAACTTTCCTGTGTTTCTGCAATGCACAATAAGCTACTTACAAATGTCAGCTGCACATCCAGGCCTGCAGTTCTGACACAAAGTAAGCATGAGCAAGGTCACTAGATTTTCCTCTTATTAGAAATGACATTAACAATGAAATCCTGTTGCTGGGTCAAGAAGAATCGTATGTTCAGGGGTCAGGTTGGCCGGCCGACAGTAAGCTTTCTTACAGACCAATAAAGAAACACTTCTAAATATGAGAAAATATGATATTCACTTAACTATCTTTTTTTTTTTAAATTACAGAAAGCATCTTTTTTTTCAAAGTGACAACACCGAACAACTCTGATTGTACCTGTCTGTCCAGCACTCAGTCTGCAAAAGGGGAAAAAAAGGAAATGAAACATTTTTGAGTAAGATAGATGAGTTTTGGTTCCCCCATCAGATTCTTTCAGTGGCAGACACAGTCAACATGTGGTGGGTCTCAGAGGTACCTACACCAGCGGCTTCACCAATGAGAGGACAGGGTGAAAACCCAACTGACATTTCTTTCCTATTGTTTGTACCCTGCAGAAAATCTTCAGTTTCCTGGCTCCAGAATCTCCCCTTTTGGGGGTGGAAATGCCATCTAACACAGATTCAGAAACTAAAATCAGTTTGCAAAACGACAGCCCATTTGAACCACCAAGGACTTAATGAGCTGATCAATCCGCTGGTCACACTGCTCCTGAATGATGTCAATCAGGGGTCAGCAAAGGTCTCCTCTAACAGGTCAGATAGTAGATATTTTAGGCTTTGAAGGCCACATCCATCTCGGTCCTATATTCTTTGTTTGTTTCTTCAACCCTTTAAAATGGAAAACACATTCTTAGCTCGGGAGCCATACAAAAACAGGCTAGGGCAGGCTGGAGGTGGCCCACGAGCCACAGTGTAGCGCTCTCTGACTGCTTCCAGAATGGACCCTAGAATGGAGGCTGCCCCCTGGCTTGCCTTAATTCCCTGCTGACAGCACCTGCGACAGACCAGTGTGAGGACGGGAGACGAAGGGGCCTCACCCAGCAGGTAGATGGTAGCAAGAGTCGGGGTGGAGAGGTTTCCTAGAGACCACAGGAGTGATGCTCCCCGACCCACGAACGGGTCTAGCTGTGGAAGGCTGAGAGGTCGGAGATAAGGTTCAGGCTTGCTTGACTAAGCACCGCCATCTCCCAAACCTCCAGGCCTAAAATGCGAAGCCACAAGACTTGGCCACCGCGGCATGAGGACGACAGCCAGCCAGGGAGCAGTAACTGCGGCAGCTCCCATATCTGCCTTCCCAGACAGACAGTAGGGCATTCTCAGAAGCTCAGACAGTGCCAGTGTTCAGGCTGGACTATTCGGCTGGAATGAAGTTCTCTGCCTAATTCTGACACTCCTGGCACGCTGACCACACACACCACTTCCGACCTACCCCACGTCAGCTCAATTCCATGACACTCTGACCACTTCATCGTGGCGGAAATCCAGGTCAAATTATCCAGGTGCCTGTCAGAAGCAAAGCCTGGAAATGGTTCAGAAAGCCAGGCTGGCAATGGTCTTTTTTCTGTTCTGCTTCTCTTATCACAAGCCCCGATGATGGAAGGGATGCTCTGAGACTCAGCTACAACCGCGGGAGCCCCAAATCTGTCTTTACCTTGTCCTCGAGTGTGGCTGCCACCCATGACCCTCCCTGTTTATCTTCTGCTCCTGAGTGCGAAGATGGCATGGTGACAATTTCCAATCCTCGCCCCCTCACACGATCCACACCACCCGCCCCCCGCCCCCAGACAAATATTCAGGATCCACACTTTGCTCTCACCATTCTTTCCAATTCCCTGATTGAGAAGCTGAGCAGCGGCAGCCTGCCTTAATGGAGAAAACATTAGTGCATTCAGGCTTCGCTCTGGACCCCAGTCAATTTCTAGATATTTCCCAGCTGTTATACATCCACCTCCTTTCTTACAAAAGCCAGTAAAAATTAGCAAGCACCTTGTTAGCTTGGAAGTAAGAAAATACAGCAACAGTCAAGTCTGAAAATCAGTTTCTCGTTGACTATCTTCAAAGTACTGATTCTAAAACAGTGTCTGCAGCTCATTGATTATCTGCCAATTTTTAAATCGATTTTTAACTTAAATGCTGTAAGATCCGGGGTGACTTTAAGGCAACCCCTAGAATATAGCTGTCATTTGGTCATCAAACTAGTAACTGAGAAAATCTCTGGCTTGGGCGGATATCAGCATAATGCAGGCTAAGTCTGTTTCTTATGTCAATATTATCTTCTCATTTCTCATACACTTAAAAAACAAAACAAAACAAAAGAAACCTTTGGAAGACATGTAAGTTGTGTTCAGAGAGAAAATAAGATTCTCCTGGCTGCTCAGGTCTCCCCTCCTACCTGCTTCATGAGCTGATCGGGTGAACGTCTTCCACTGTGTTTCACAGCCGCTGGCACAGGACAAACTCCAAAGTGTGTTGTGCTTCATTTCCCTTCTCCATTCAGTTCTATAAAGTCCTGGGTTATGAACTATCAACGAAAATGTGAGCCATGCCAGTGCGAGCTCCGACATCCTGCCAAGTCCCCATATTCTACTGAGCCCAGGAGTACGAGCTCTATCATTCTGTCTCTCTCTCTTCCCTCCTCCTCTCAGCTTTACCTCCTGAGCCTGAGGGCCCCATGCGCAGCACTCAGATCATCTTTCATTTATGAATGCATCCTGTTAAACTGTGTTTGTAGGAGGACAAGCCAACCCTTGCCCTGCCAGTGAAGTGGAACTATGCTGCTGAAACGGCTTTGATTTTCTGAGAGTACAGGGGAATCAGACCCTGGCAGAAGTTATGCATGCCTTCCTCCTGCAGACATCTGTGAATCAGCTCTTCTACCAGCAAAGGAGACACACCTTGGTGACGGAGTCAAAACAGCCCCATTATACAGACACCACCACCGCCCACTGAGGTGGATTGACGATTTCAGGCATAAGACAACCAGAAATACACTGAAATGTGTATTTCATGTGCCCCAAAATGTGAAGCTAGGATACTGGGTTGAGAAATTTTCCATACGGTCACCTAACGCTTAACAAACCAAGTATTTTACTTTGCATTTTATACCAAAGGGCCAGATTCTTATTGCATTCAAGTAGGAATAACAATTTTACTCCCATTTAAATAATTTTGCCATCATGACCCCAAAGCAACAATTTTCCTAACCCAACAGCACTCCCATCTTCTTCCCCAGACCACTATCAACAAAAACACCCAGCCCTTGAGAACACTTACTCCAGTTAGAATGTCAGCAGCTAGGAAGATGATTGGATTTTACTCTCTAAGACTTTATCAGAAAACAGAATTAAAAAATGAAAACAGGATTCCATACATATATCGTCACTCCTACTATGTGTAAAATTCACCTTATTCTGCAGCTACAGCAAGAGGGGTCTTTCATGATCCACCAAACAGAGACAGAGGTCTCCGAAACCCTACAGCCTTCATGGTAGGTATGGAAATTCACAAACTGCTTAAATGGGAATAATGTTATTAAAATCCTGATTATCCTTTAGAAGCCACACTTGTCGGGAATAAAAGAACAAATGTTGTCTGCTCACTGGAGTCACTGTCAGGGCGTGTTTCTAGAAAACCCAGAAGGACTGCTGGGTTTTAGGACTGTTTGTTTTTAATCTCTTCATTTCTTTTAGAGTTTTATCCACTATGGAGTCCCCTCCCCCTCCCAGGAACTCCAATTATCATGAGCTAGTCCCAAACACCATGGGAAATTCTTCATTCTTCACAATTGTTTTTAAATTTTTCATATATTAAAAAACTGATGACTGAGTGTCCCAGGAAGTCTGTGTTTTTGTTTGTTGGTTTGTTTTTGTTTTTTATAATTAGATGGTTAAAAGGTCTCCTAAAAAAAAAATGCTATATATTTCTGTACATTCTCCAAATCAGGTTCTAGTCATCCTAACACCCTAATACCACATCCTTGAAAAAAAACAAGCCATCTGCCTTTCACAGTTAAGAAAAAGAAAAGAAAGATAAAAAATCACTGATGTATACACGATGTTTCACTGGTCGGGCAGAGAGAACTGACAGGAGGATTAGTGCCGAGTCTCCAAACCCAAGCAGGAAACCCCGGAGCAGTCTGAATTGTCACATGCAGTCCAGGGGCCTGAGAACTGATCACGTAGGTGACCTCCTGGGACTTACCTTCCCAGTTCAAGGAGCGTGGACTTGCTCTGAGTTTAGCTAAGGAGAAGAAAAGTTGTTCTTTAAAAAAAATTTTTTAAAGAAGTGAGGGAAAAAAGGAGGTTAAAATTTTCTTGGCCCATGATCAAGCTACAGTCTTAACCAGAGGTAAAATTTGCCTATAGAGTATTCTCTCCAGTATTGGTTTGTGACATCTGCCAAAAATCTATGGTGAAAACAGTTATTCCACCTTTCTTTCGTCTATTCTCTCAACAAGTATGGATAATATATCATATAGTTTTGCTTTAAGGGGAAATGCTGCTAATTTACTCATAAAATTGGCCGTGTAGCATGTACCAGAATGCAGCAAGTACACAAGCCATTAGAAACATCCAAGGATTCAGGGCAGATGAGTTTTTGGTCAAATTGCCCACATTGAGTCTGGAGCTTGGGAATTCCCTGGAGGTCCAGTGGTTAGGACTCCGTGCTTTCACTGCCGAGGGCCAGGGTTCAATCCCCCGTTGGGGATCTAAGATCCCACAAGCCTCGTGGTGAGGCCAAATAAAATAAAATCATCAACTTGAGATGCCTGTTTTAAAAAAAAAAAAGCATCTTAAAAAAAAAAAAGAGTCTGGAGCTCTGCTTCCATCTCATGCGCCACGGTTCCTGGGCTTAGGAGACCACTATGCCCTCCTCCTCTGTGACGTGGGAGGGAGCCCATCGATTACTTAGTTGTACCTTCTCATTGGTGGGGATGTGGAGACAGAGGCCCAGAGACACAGGAAACTTGCCAAGGTCAGGGCACATTAGTGGAAGTCCTGAGATTAGAATACAGATCTTCCAGATTCATACGCTAGGACAGAGCTAGCTGGACAAGATGTAGATCTTCATAGCCAAGAACTACAGGCAGGGGCTCAGTGATGGCTCTCCAGCTGGATACAAAGCCCAGCCTAAGGACACACCAGACTCTCCCATGAGCAGAAGCAGAAGAGTAACAAGAAAAGGAAGTTATCAGAAGCACAGGGAGCTAGGGATTGACCCCCCAACAGAGAAAGCAACTAACAATACACAAAAGCCAACGGACACTTCTGGGTACATACCTAAAAGAATCGAAAGCAGGGCCACAAAGGGCTATTTGTACAACCACATTCATAGCAGCAATGCCCAAAAGGTGAAAGCAACCCAAGTGTTCATTGATGGAGGAGTAGAAAAACAAAATGTGTTATATACAGAGAGAGAATAGAATATTATTCAGCTATAAAAAGGAAAAAAACCCTCAGACATATGTTACAACAGAGATGAACCTGGAGGATATTATGCTAAGTGAAATAGTCACAAAAAAACATACTGTATGATTCCCCTTTTGTGAGGTACCGAGAGAAGTCAGATTCACAGAGACAGCAAGCAGAATGGTGGTCTAGGCGTTGGGGAGAGGGGAGAATGGGCAGTTATTGTTTAATGCGTAGTTTCAGTTTTGCAAGATGAAAAATGTTCTGGACATGGATGGGGTTGCACAACGACGTGACTATACCTAATGCCACAGAGCTAGACGCCGAAAAATGGCTAAAATGCTAAATTTTATATTATATATACAGTTGTCCCTTGGTATCTGCCGGGGATTTGTTCTAGGACCCACCACATTTGCCAAAATCTACATATACTCAAGTCCCACAGTTGGCCCCCTGTATCCACGGATTTCGCATCCCCAGTTTCAACCAACCTCGGATCATAAACATAGTAGTATATGTATTGGAGAAAAAAATCACGTATAAGTGGACCTGCGCAGTTCAAACCCACGTTGTTGAAGGGTCAACTGCATTTTGAAAAAGCCAGTGGAATCCGAATTTTCTTTACAATTTCCCATCAGCCAATCCTAAGGCTATCAGGCTTCATATTATTGAAGCCACAAAGTGAAAAGACTATCACTTGCCAAAATTCATAAGTGACTTGAACACACAGCAAGCACTCAAGTTTCCTTCTCTCCGTTCCCCATGCCCCAGTCAAAAATAATTCACAGAGAATGAGGAAAGCCATCAGGTGCTCAGTTTGCTTCCATGTCCTGTGATGGGAGCTGATGGGAACACCCTGCAGCCGGGCAAGCAGGGACAGCCGTGACCTGGAAACTTGAAGAAGCAGCTCCCTTCCAACTTCTGTCATCAGTGCAGAGGTTTCACCAACACCCTTGAGAAAGCCAGGCTCTATGCAGCTGTGATCCATTCTTATCCTCTACAAAGCTCTCTTAGAGCTCACACACCCCTTTCACCTCCCTCCACTTTGGCAGCATATACTGATGCCATTATGCTTTTTTGGTCCTTAATTATATACAGAACTGACTTTTAGCTGTTGAGGCTGTCCAATTAGACCCTAAATTGCTGGTGGATAGAACTTTCCAGCCCTCTGACCATCTATTCTCAGCCTCCATCCTTGACTTCCCTCCTCCCTCCTGGCAGCCCAGGGTATCTGGAGGAGCACCAGCATTTCTCTCCCTTACCTCTTCCCTGGATTCTCCCCTCTACATCCACAGCAATAACAACCAAGGAAGAGCCGCCAACTTCTCAATCTCCATCTCTCTTCAGAGTTTCAGACCCAGACCTCCCCCTGCCTCCTGCCCAGCTCCAGCTGGATGTCCCGCAGACATCTCAAACTCAGCATGGACTGAAATAGAACCAGTTATGCTCCCCGTCACCTGGTCCCTCCTCGTATATTTCCTCTTTTCATTACTGTCAATCCCCAGTCACTCAAGCACAGATGAGTCATTCTGGACTCCTCTCTCCCCTCACATTTGGTGGTGAGATCCTGTCAACTCTACTTCTTAACTCTTTCACCTGTGCCCTCCCCTGTATTCTGTCACATTTTAGGGCTTTGACTCCAAACTACTCTCTCTTCCTCAGTTGCTGATCCCTTCAATCTATCCTGCACACTGACACATCCAATGGTAAATACATAAGACCTGCTTGATAATTTCTCATTGTTCTAATAATTTCTCATGCCCAAAGAGGAAAGCCATTCTTGATCTCGTTCCAGCGCCTGCATCAGGAAACATGCCGGCTGCTGCTGTTTTTCGTGTATCTACGCTTGCACATAAACCAGTGGTTCTCTCCTACGGGGAGGAGGAGGGGTTGCTACTGGCATCTAGTGGGTAGAGGCCAGAGATATTGCCAATCATCCAACAATGCACAAGACAGCCCTCTGCAACAAAGAACAAACCATATGGGTTCTTAGAGCATTAGATTATACTGTTCATTGTTACCATGATGGCTTCCCACCCTAGGGGCTGCAAGCACAAAGGACATCGGGGTGCAGGAAATTGAATGAGGAAAGCAGGTTAGGCAAAAGCAATAGCGGGTGTTTGGGACTGGAGCAGGCGTGTCCTTCCAAAAGCATTCAGATTCAAAGCCAAAAATCCTGAGCTGACCCCCAAAGCAGGGGGTGGGTTCA
Source organism: Balaenoptera physalus (assembly GCF_965194825.1). Taxonomy (NCBI): domain Eukaryota; kingdom Metazoa; phylum Chordata; class Mammalia; order Artiodactyla; family Balaenopteridae; genus Balaenoptera; species Balaenoptera physalus. The sequence continues at coordinate 150,932,810 of NC_138890.1, forward strand.
CAACTTCTTGGAGGCTCCTGAGCAGGGGTGGGGTTGTTCACCTCTCCCGCACTTGCTTCCTTGGAAATAACGGATCAATATGTATTGAAAAGTTCCCTCTTATAGTCCCTTCAAAGCCCGGCATGCTCCTAAGTTCTAGTAAATAAATGGAGAAATAGGACAAAACTCTCTTCATCTCAGATCCTTAATACAGTTTCACTGTCCTTTTGAATTTTTCCCCCCAAGGGTGCTTTCTTTGTAATCTTGCTAATGACCTCACTCTAGTTTTTCTGAAAAACAAAACAAACAAAAACAAAACAAAACAAAAGCATTCTACAAAATACCAGTGTGAGGAGATGTTCTAGGGAAGAAAGACTCCATGGTCAAATAAATTAGAGAAATTTACATACTAGCTCTCCCTTTAAGGGGTATGTCCAAATCTTATTTTATCAAACAGTTCTCACCCCTGCCTTTTTACCATGTGGCTTAGTAGTCGGAAACAAGTGCTTTGAGTTTTTGAAACACTCTCAGATGCTCCTCCTTGGCCTCCCTTCGGTATAGGGCATTTTTTTTGGTTTAAACTTCCCTTTGTGCGCAGAAAAGTGCCAACGCCCCCTAACTCAGTCCCCATCGCTGAGGCTGGGACCCTCCTCTCCTTCTCATAGCTTGTCTCCACATCTAAATGAACACGGGCACTCTGAAACTGCCCAGTATTCATCAAGAAGGAGCCGTCCTGGGTAAAGGTAGAGGGATGCAAAGGGAGTTCACACGGCAATAAGAAAGTAAAATGGAACAGTAAGTACACAGCTGAGGAACAGGACCTGGATCCTAGACAAGGACACCTGTCTCTTAGGGCTACTGGTCATCTCAGGCCAGCTTTTCAGAATCAAGGCCTATTAATGAGGATTAGGTCTGTCCATGAAAAAAGATAAGCATGTTTCTTCTGGACATAGATGGAGAAAAGGACCAATCACTTTGGGGCAAGGAAAACCTGCCTTTAGAGGAGCAGCAAGCCTTTATGACTTACACATCTGACCGATTCCCCCACGGAAAGCTGGAGCAGCCCACACCCTAATGTCAAGGCATCTGTACCTGCCTGGGCCCTAGCCAAGGACAAACCACTGAAACACACCAGCCAGGGGTCTTGGTCACCAGATAAGTTCTCAGCCCCCGCTTTCTAGTCTGGCTTGTCTGTCCAATCAGTCTTTTGACTTGGGGGTAGCTTTGTCATAGAAATGGAGACATTTTTGGTTTCAGAAACTAAATCCAGCCCCATCATGATTTGAACTCACTCCCATGAATCCTGCCCCAACCTGAGGACTCCCTGGACCAGGACATGAGAGTCTGTGGTTACTCACACTCAGTGGGGCGGAGGGAACAAGGGACCTCCTTAGCCAATGTCAAGGCCACCTGCAGCTTGCGATCTCTCTCTAACGCCTCTCCAGGCCCTGGGGTCTCTAAGAAGTCAATTTCAGGAGCATCCCTGCAGACATTTCCCCAAAGCTTTGGTACCTGGTCTTGTTGGTGTCCACGAGATTAGCTCTCAAGACCAGAATCAAAGAGTAATTAAGAAGGGTCTTCTCAACCCAAATGTGGAACATCTGGTGAATGGATAAATAAAATGTAATTCATTCATCAATTAATTATTATTCAGCAATATAAATGAGTAAAATACTAATATATGCCACAACATAAATGAATAAGAAAGCATTATGTTAAGGAAAAGAAGCCAGACATAAGATCACATATTGAGTTATTCCACATATATGAAATGTTCCGAAAAGGAAGCTATAGAGATGTAAAGTAGATCAGTGGTTGCCTGGGGCCAAGCATGGAAATAGAGAATAATTGTAATTGCGGATGAAGGATCTTCTTGCGGTGATAAAAACGTTTAAAACTGGATTATGGTAATGGTTTCATAACTCAGCTTATTTAGTAAAAATTATTGAACTGTAAATTCAAAAGTGGATGAATTGTACGGAATGGCACTTATATCTCAATAAAGTTGCTTAAAAGTAAAAAAAAAAAAAGTGCCTTCTCTAAGCATTTGTGCTATGCAGACTTGCTGGGCAGATGAGACCCTGTCCAGAGGAGAAGATTCCCACCGGGGCAGGACAACGTGTGCTAAGTGGGAGGTGATGGATAAAGGAAGTGAGGGGGCAGGATTTCCACAGGGAGGCGTCACCATGGGCTGGGGCGAGCAGGAGCTACCTTCCCCAGGACATGGGTCTTAAGTAAAGGCTGCTTCTCGGTTTTGACGTTTCCCACAATTTCAGACTCCTCCCTTCATAGGTGAAAGGAAAGTGGGCTACTCCTCACGCTTGCTGCACCTGGAGACAATCGGGTTCCAGCCCGACCCACCTGGCACCATCATAGCAAGCAGAACGTGCCAAATGGCAGGCTTGTTAAAAGACCTGCTGGAAAGGACTGCTGCCAGCCTGGTTCGGAATCAGATTGCCGCCCACCCATACTGCTTGGAGCCCATGAACTGGACGAGCTTGAACTCCACAGTCATAATTCCATTAAGACTCCACACAAGGAAACAAAAATGGGGGGCAGGGCTTAGAATCTCCCACTCTCTATATTTTATTTTTACTACATTGCTATTGTCAAGTAGTCAAAACAGCCACTCATTTGGTTCTCAGAAACTGAAGGTGGTGTGGATGGTTAATTACTCCATAATGACTCCACTGAGTGAGGTACGTCCTAAATGCATGTAGACTGTAGAAGTACACACCTTCTAGAAGGCTCAGAAGCAGGAGGCCAAGTTCTGGTGGTTCCCAACAGCAGGAGGATAAGCTTAAATTTCTACTCTTGCCAAGGTGCTAAGCAGTCAAGGGGAGCCGCTGAGCTATGCTGCTTTGGTCACCTGAACAGTGTGTACACCCAACGCACGGCCCACGCCTGTGACCGGGCTGCGAGTGCATTTCAGATGGGCTGGTGAAACCTGTGTGAGCTAGAAATCTGTTTTTTCAAAGTGGTTTCTGTGAGAGCCAATTCCTTCCCTCCCTGTCTCTGCCTGCTCTTCTGTAAGCTTACCAGTGGCAATGGAATTCCCCAAATTCCCCGTGGTGCTCAGAGTTTTACAGGTTTATTGCACCCATTCTGTAATTTCCTGATCTCGAAATAATTCCTCTTCAAAAAAAAATATAGTCCCCTAAGCTTACCAAGTCTACATTAGAATGAAAAATTATTAACCTTTCCTACTCAGGTGGGGATGGGTGGAGTGAAGGCCTTGGAAGAAATCCATCAAAACCCACTAAATGCTCAATGACGCGTTTGGGCTCAGCAGTATTTTGTAAGTATTTTTCATCTTTACCAGGAAGAATCTTCTCTGTCAGAATCACGTCTGGGTCTGTGGTGGTAGGCACTTGACATCCAAACCCTCGGCCTTCAGAAGCACTGGTGAGGAAGCTAGGTCACATGTGGAAATTTCTTTCTGTGAGCCTCCAAACAATCACTTGTTTGTTCCTCCCACCACCTTTTTTTTCCCACAAGAAGAATGTCTCTAAATAATTGGAGGAGATTTCCCATGGGAATTGGGCAATGATGACTTCTAGGTCTTAAACTTACCTAAAACACTTTAAAAACAAAAGAAACAAGAATGTGCCTGGCTGGCCTGTAACAATACAAATTCTAGAAGAGCAGCCAATGCGTGAAACTTCTAGTACCTCAGTGGAGGGTGGGCACGGCAGGTAAAGCCTCTTTGGTTTGTATTTGCTCAACTAAGAATATGTGGTCCTCCTAGCACTGACCAATTGAAGTTTAATTTTAAGACCTATGAAAAAAGTTTGCACAGGGCCTTCATAATCTAAGTAGCAAGAATAATATCAGACTCCATAAGACATGAACTGGGTTCAAGAGCTTCAAAATTACTTTAGCTACAACCGTTTGTGTACAGTTAACACAGATTTCAGCGTGTCAACAAGAGAGGGTTAGATGCTTCACGGGGCCGGGGTGGGGGGCATGGAGGGGTGTGGTGGGGAGGGCATTGAGAGCCCAGAGTACAGAATGGAATCTTCAAGAGTTTAAGCATCTTCCCTAAATCACAGAGAGGGGGACAGTGGGGATTCAGATTTCCACCCAAATCAGGTTTGCCTGTTTACAAACCAAATGTTCTTTCCTCTCTGGTAACGGACTCTCAATGTGTCCCATTTGACACAGCAGATCTAAGTGAAATCTCTTAGGGGGGCAGCATATTTCACGAAAAGACAAGTGAATTTTGGTTGGACGACCGTGGGTTAAACTCAGCATCCCCTGCTTACTAGCTATGTGAATAATAAGCAAACATCTCTAGTTCTCAGCTTGCTCATATGAAGAAGTACAATGCATTTAGAGAGTTGCTGCTAAAAGAGAGAGATGGTAATGTTTGAGATCATCTCAGCACTGGCCACACAGCGGGCGTTCAATAAATCGTGGTCATAGCGACTTTTGTATAAAACCTATTCACTCCACTCCTATTTTTTTATATTTACGTTTCCTCTCCGCCGTTCTGGCTTATTTAGATCACTTACCAAATTATACCTGGCTTGTCCTGGTTCCACAAGTTCCTGGCTTAATTGAAAGTGACAAAGGGGACACGGGGAAGGAAAGCAGAGTGCTCAGGGAAGGGCGGTGTTCAAAGACCCAGAAGTCAGCGCTGTGGGGCTGCCAGCCCCAATCAGGCCACTGGTGACGTGACAAGAGGACGAAAGAAGGAACCACGTGCCGCCCAGGGTCTTCCCTGAAGAGCCACACAAAAACACCGACACGGAGTCCCGTTGAAAAACATCCTGGCCATTCTCCGGGTGACTGCTTGTGTCACCAACAAGATCAGGGCGCCCACTCGGAAGGGAACTGCGCTTTCCTTCTCAGGAGCACCAAGGGCTTCAACTATTTTATTTTCCAAGTTATCTCCTGTCAGGCTAAGGATGAGCCAGGTCTCAATCCTCTTTTTATTGATGAAGAAACAGAAGAAAAAAGAAGTGTAAAGACTAAGGCGACTCTAAAAATCAAGAGAGATGCCTGAAGCAGCATTGTTAGCTACGCTATTTACAAGGAAAAGTTAGCTCTGAGCGACTCGGGAACTCCAGGGGAACCATGGGTATCTTTGTCCTTTCCAGGGCTTACGATAACATTCCTTGGGGAGACTTCTGAAATATCCAGAATGAAGCCCATAAATGATTTCCAGCTGGTTCTATGACTGAACTTCTCAATCCCAGAAACTCTGTGTACTCACCCAGCAGGTTCCACGCAGATGAGTGACACTGGCAACTGAATGTGCCAGTACCCGTCTACCCAGCTCCATACCTCCCCCTTCCGCCTCACAGGCACCTTCACTCTGAGCTCTTGGAAAATCCTTTCAGAATTTCTCTTTTCTCTCAGTACTTTCTCCAGTGCAAAGGGATCCTATTTTTTATTTCCTTCCTAGCTCTCCTTGGCCATTGGTTTACAACAGGCACTATCTGGCAGGTGTCAAATGCCATAAACGTTCCAATCCTGTGACCCCCAGAGTTTCTCTGGGTCCAAAGCAAACTCCTGACTGTGGCCATCGAGCCCTTCGACTGGCTGACCCCATCTTCCTCGAGGCTCCCCGGTTGCCCTTATCCTTCCCGGCAGGCTGTTCTGTCCCCACCCTGGCCCAAGTGGTAGTGCCTGTCTTGGTCAACCTTTTCCTCCCATGACAGCCACACCCTTCCCATGTCTGCAAACAGTGCTATTGAGTTTACAAACAGTTCTGCACAAAGTGGACCGCCTATGGAGATGGTCAGCATAAGGACCCTCCATAATTACTGACTGATGTTGATAGGAGGCGCACACCTCTATCCTAATCACACTCAAGAAAACTGCCCCATTCCTCCAGGAGCTCCCCCACTTCCCCGGGCATCCCGACACTAGGTTTAATCTCCAAATGAAATGCTCTTGCCCAAGAATAGCTGGGTGGATGGCTTCTGCGCTTGCAGCGCTCTGCAGATGACAAAGCCTCCAAAGAGCTGGAATCAATGAACACCCAGGGATCCTTGAAGAAAACAGCCGAGCACGTGCAGGTCACAGCCTTGCAAAAGTGACACTCAAATCAGGACAAGCTCAGTCTAAAAATAGATGCACCTGAATTAGGACATGAGGAGATGTCAGAAGGCACGGGAACACCACACCTACATCACAGGGCTTGCTTGCTGGGCTGGGACACAGGGTGCCCCGGGTGTGAAGCAATGCAAAGACGGCACAGGTGTACTTGTTCACCTCTTGGTCAAAGGCAATCAGGAACCCAGTGGGAGTAGAAATCAAGCCTCCGTACCTGACTGAGGGCACACAAAGGCACTCTCCCGTCCCACACAACTGCAGCTGCGGTGGAGAAGCCAACCCCTGGATCCGGCCAACAGTCTCTGAATGACGCCAGGGAGATGTGTCTGCCCCAGGCAACACAAGGCCCTAGAATGGACCAATTAGGAAGGCTTTTTATTGTATAAATGCACCCAGAAAATACATCTAGAAAATGTCCAGGAAAGAACACGGAAAAAAAATTCCAACCTAAAAAACCCCAAACAGTTGTTTGCCTTCCAAGGACTAAGTCTTTAGACTTCACGAGCATTTCTGCAAACAGCAGGAGCATATAGGGGCCCATACCCCCTCCCTAAGGGCCCCCCAACCCGTGCATGTAGAGATGCCTACAGCCTCTGCCAGACCAACCTCCAATTAATTCTTCTTCAGAACAAGAGGCTCTGAATAAAGGATTTCTGAACAAAGCCCTGGTCTGAAGTTACCCTGTAAAAAGGAAAATTTCTCTGCTGACAGAGTGGAAAACAGGACTGTGCTCGGAGAAGGCCAAGCGTTCGTGAACCTGTCTGCATACTGCTGGTCCTTTCATCAGCTTTTCAAAAGCATCTCTAAGAATGATATTTGTTTCCATGCAGGATGAGTGTTGAAACAAAGAAAAATTAAAAATCAACACACACACCCCAGCGTGTGTGCATGCGTGTGCGCGTGCACACACACACACACAGAGCCCAGCACACATACAGACCAGGACCCCCTCTCTCTCACACCCTCAGCTGCCAGTCTTTAACACTTTGGCCTGTACTGGGATGAAATGAAGTGCTCATAAGACTTCAGGGTGTTTTAGTCAAACCCACAAACGCCCTTCTCTTGGGGAGAGAGTTGGGAAAGTCCGCCTGCCTCTAGGCTGACATGTCTGGATACAAGACTCAGACGAAGATGGTTCTCTTGGCTGAGTGCCCAAAGGACGAACAGCAAAGAATAGAGGAGACCCCCGGCCTCAGGGTTCCCTGCCTCGGTGGGGAACACCAGCCAACACAGGTTTGTGGCTGGTGACCTGGTTAACCGGGGAGTACGAACAAAATCTAGGGAGACCACAAGGCTGAAGCTGGTCTAGAAAGGGCCAGGTATAGCAGGCTCAGGGTCACCCTTTTTTCTTTGCATGGACTTGACAGCTGCAACCTAAGAAAGGGAAAGATTTTCCAACTAGAGTGTAGCCAACAGGAGGGTAGGTGCCATCTCTTCCCAATATTCCTTTGCATCAACTGCACAGTTCTGGAAACATCCAACATACTTTTCAAGAAAGTAAAGATGTCCGGCGCGAAGGTCCCCTAGCGCTTTTAAAAGAGATAGGAATCCATATCCAAAACGGTGCCTCTCTCGCAACAGCTAAGTACATTCTCTCCACTTCAGGCTTTCCCTGTGCCCTACATTTTGCTGAACTCAACCTCTGTATGTGCTCATCCTGCCAGGCTCCCTGTAAATATTTCATGCTGCCCCCATCTCCCTTACAAGCACTTGTCGGAATGACTGAGGTTGCTAGACTGGATTCGGGTTTGCTTCACCAGCTTTCTGTGTCAAGAAGGGGCACTGTACACAGTGCAGCCTCGATGTCAACTGAGCTTCCAGCTGGAACAAAACCAACCTTTGTCCCTGAATTACTGCCACAGTTTCCTCCCCTAAGGAAATGGGGTTAGCTGTGGCACCATATTTCATCGGGTTACTCTCACGCTGACCTCTGTCCTCCAAAAATTTCAGAGTGGTCCCCTGAGACACATGCCACCCACTCACAAAATTTTTCTTTTCAAAATGAGATCCTTGTGGTGATCATTTTGAAATGAATAGAAATATCAAATCACCACGTTGTGCACCAGGCACGAACACAGTCTTGTAGGTCAATTATACTTCAAACAAACAAACTCAGAGAAAAGAAGATCAGATTTGTGGTGACTAGAGGTTGGGGGGTGAGTGGAGGGGGAAGTGGATTAAGGTGGTCGAAAGGCACAAACTTCTGGTTATAAGATACATAAGTACTAGGGATGTCATGTACAACATGATTAATATAATTAACACTGTTGTGTGTTATATGTGAAAGCTGTCCAGTGAGTAAATCCGAAGAGTTCTCATCACAAGGAAAAAAAATCTTAATTATCAACAAAATTCAAAGAAAAACACACGCACACCTAAAATGAGATCCCCGTGTTAGGAACGGAATCTTGGGAATGACAATGCAGTGAATTTTTGTCATTAGTGATTTTAATTTATGAAACTCCAAGTTTGGGGAATTCCCTGGTGGTCCAGTGGTTAGGACTCCGTGCTCTCACTGCTGAGAGCCTGGGGTCAGTCCCTGGTTGGGGAACTAAGATCCTGCAAGTTATCCAAAAAATCCCAAAAAACCAAAAAACCAAAACCACTCCAAGTTTTTTTCTTTTTTTAAATGCTTTGGGGCTGCATGGGCATGAGTCACTTGATCCAATAATTTTCCTAGCTTTTCAATTCTGGAATCATGTTGTGGGGGAAAGGCAATGGCCCAATTAAAATGCAAATGATTCCTTTGCTTGTTGCTGCTCAGTGAACTCCGAAGGAAAATTAATGCATATATTGCAAGCCCCTGGCCAAATCAAGACTTCAAGGTGACCAGAAAAATGCAAACTAAGATCCTTCATGATGACTTTCATATTCTGTGAGCTCTAAAACCTAGTCATAGTGAACAAGAGAGTTAAAGAATCAGCTTTGTTTTTTTCCCCCCAATCATCTCAAGTTACTTAAACTTTGATCTGCTTATTCACCTGATGATGTAGACTGCCCGTGTAATCACCAAACTACGAAAAACAGAAACCCACGCTGGCAGCAAGAACCGTGGAGGGGGGAGGGGGGAATAGTGATTTCTTAAATGGGCAAGAAGTTAAAATGTAAGAATCGCATGCCAGACACTGTGTCCAGAGTGTGAGAATTTAATTCTTACAATTACTCTTAGCATCTCAGCATTTGTATCTTTTCCAATTTTACAGAGTAGGTAACTAGTCAAATATATGAATGACATTTGCCTGAAGTAGCCCAGCTGATAAGCAGATCATCAGTGAATTCGTGGGTTCGTGCTCCTTTCACTTCTATACTATTCCTCCAGTCAACACTTTTCCCTCAAGTATTATTTTCAGACCTTGGGCCTCCACATGATGCTTTTCTCAGAAGCAGTTGAACACCTGAAGCCTAGAAGAAGCACACAATATAGTTCTTATAAAGAAGAAAGATGTTGACCCCTTTCACTTGTTACTCCGGTCATCACAGTGCTCAGGATGTGGGACCCTGCAGATGAAAGCCCTGGTTGAAGAGAAGCCCTCTGGGAATGGAAGCACCCCTGCGCTGGACCACACTCCATGCCATCTCCAACTAGCACACCTGACACGCGAGGAAAGGCTTCTGCTATTAAAACGTCACTTGGGGAAATTCTGTTGTGCTGGATGGACACCCCTACAGAGCGGGTTTCACTTGTGGCGTTGAATAGCTTTCCACAAGGACCCTCCAGTTACCCAACTCACTGTTGGCTGTACCAACTACAGTCGGAGAAGCAGAGCAAGGTAAACGGGGCCCAGCACTCAGAGGAGCACGGAAGTGTCACCGTGTACCCACCAAGGCGCCAGGTACTGAGCACAAACGCTACCCATGTGGTCTTCGTGGGGTGCAGTCAAGGTTGGGGCTTAGGAAAGGGATGAGTTACGTGTGGCAGGCACTGTAAACCGGGTCATCAACCCCCGCTGGGCAGAAAATTGGAAAAACCACATGTCTCAGAATCCCTTGCAGCCAGAGTGCAGGCACGGGAGCTCATTGTCACCAACCAGGACTGGAGACGGAAGCGGGCAGGGCTCACCCACCGGGACCCAGCCTCGTGGTGTGCGCTGGCGAAGATGCCATGTTCTGGCGGTCGTTCCCTGAAGCCCTGGGCCTGAGCGGGGAGCAGGGGCAGCGTGCTCTTCCTGCTAGAACAGTCCCACCGTGTGGTTTGGCTCTCTTCCCGGCTCCACAACATCCAAGCTTGACTCTTGGTCCCTCCCAGAAATTCTGTGAACCACCTAACTAACATCCTTCAATACATCCTTTTCTGCTTAAACTAGCTACAGGAATTTCTGTTGTGTGCAGCCAAAAGCTCTGCCGGGCTCAGCAAGGGAGAAAGCAGAGAACCAAGAGGAAGCTGGAAGGACAGCGGAAGCCAGCTGGCACAGGCCTGAGGTGCCCACATGCGCAATGTCACGGGCTTCTAAGCCCAGTGCTTTGTGCCCAGTGACACCACGGGGGGCCATCCACAGTGCACGGGCCGTACAGCTGGCTGGACATAGGTTGAAATCTCAAGCCCACTACCCCATCTGTGTATCGTGCTGGGCAACTTTCTCATACTCTCTGAGCCTGAGTTTACTCATCTATGAAATGGGAACAATGCTATTTGCCTTACAGGGTTGTAGAGAAAATAAAACTAGGTAATATATATGTAAACAGCCTAATGCCATGCCTATGACCAACAGTTGTTCCAGAAATTATAAGGCTATCTCCCCAGATCTTCAACTGATCTGGCTTACATGCTAATATAGAGAACATACCGCATCTGTCAAAATATATTTTTTCCCTAAAATGGTTCTCACAAAGGAGGACACCATCTTATATTTCAATCTATACGATTATATTATGAACCACTCTTTCACTTAGTTTTCTTTTTAAAAAATTGTTATGGGCTTATGTTTTATCTTTTATGTGCTTTAAACATTTTTAATATAATTTTTAAAGATTATACTCCATTTACAGTTATTAAAAAATATTGGCTATATTCCCTGTGTTGTACAACACATCCTTATAGCCTATCCTACATCCAATAGTCTGTACCGCCTACACCCCACCCCTATCCCCCCACTCCTGCACACACACACTCTTCTAACCACTAGTCTGTTCTCTGTATCTGTCTTTCACTTACTTTAATCTGGGTGACAATATACTGTTTGGAGAAGACACAGTTATCTCAGACTTGATCAATGCCAATTTTAGATACTTATAGAGGTTGGAATTGGTTTAAAATAAAGGGGGAAAATAAGTTTAATGGTGAATTTAACGATTATTCCTGGGAGAAATGACCTCACAATTTAAGTGCTGGATTTCCTGGTAGCAGAGCAGCATGGTGGTTAAAAGCATGAACGCTGGCACTCTACAGCTGGGTCTGAATCTTGGCTCTGCCTTTCATGAGCTGTGACTTTGAGCCAGGCACTTGGCCTCTCTGGACCCCAGTTCCCTCAGTAAGATGAGATAATAAAGGCCGCCGTCTCACAAGGGGGCTCTGAGGAGTAAATGAGTCAATACGTGTAAAGCACCCATGACAGGGTTTGGCACATAGGAAATGCATCCATGAGTATAAGCTACTTTCAAATATAAGACGAAGGGGCGGGAGACCTGTGCTAGGGTTCTTGTGGACAATGGACGCTTGTGGCCTGGGATCAAAGGTCCAGTGACAGTGCTACACATAACATAAAATTGCTGCCTCTCAGATAATGAAGATGGAAATGAAGGTGATAAACCCTGAAAAACTGACTTAGATGACATAAAATGTGGCTCTTCTTTATAAACTGCATGAGTAGGAGAAGGAATATTCAAAATTACAATATCATTTAAGTTTTAAATTGGATTTTAAATGTGTGAATTAATAAAGCAGATATTAGAGATAGACATGACTATTTCATGTATATTGCTATATTAGTACACTGAAGAGTATACTGTTAGTATACTAAATATATACTATTTCACTTATATTTACGATTATGTATATTTATGTTGGCCAAAACCTTTTTTTGCAGATCTGTGGAGATTATATTCTACTATATACGGTAAAAGAAAATGTGCTTATTCTCTTTCCAATCAGCATTGAAAATAAAAACTGATATTAAGAAATATCTTAAGCCATATGTCCCTGCTCCCTTAAATCAGTGCCCTTATGATCCCATTCCTGCTTTTCGCTTAGTTTCAAACAGAAATAAGCAGTATCAAACGAACTTGAAACTTGGAGGAAGATGTAGAATATTTTTAGGTTTCTTAAATATATACAGTCTCCGAAATGGATAAGGATGTTACACAATTGTTTTCACCCAATACCTTCATTATGCCTCATTTTCTTGGGCGCGGGGTGGGTATAATAAAACCCAACAAAAACAAGATTTTCTACACTCATAAAGCATGGAACATGAAACACAGAAAATATATTTCACAGGGTCTTCTCTCATCTCTGGTCTATGACATATGACGGAGAACCCAAAGGTAAGGAGCAAGGCCACTCGAAACGCTGAGAAGTGACCATAACTAAACTGTCAACAAAGACTATCGTCCATTCCGACAAAATGAACACTTTATGTTGCTCTTTTCCTCACTTCTCTTTGTATCCGATTATAAACCTGTGCTAACCAAGCATTCTACCCAGAATTAGATCATTTGTACAGCTCTCAAAGTTCACACATGATATTAAATACAATTCTTATTGGATATCAGACTATCCAAATAAGGAAAAGTAAGTCCGAACATTCTGTTTAAGATATTGGAAGCAGCTTCTTAATGAATAGATTTCTCAAGTCATTGATAAATTCTAACTAATTAGACACCAGTATCACACGGTATATTTTACTTGTGTGGAATTTAAGTTAAAATTACCTCGATTTCAGTTTTAGCAACACACACACTTAAAATCCAAGAAGAGTCACTAAAGTTAGCCCAAGAGTTGAGGGGGGGTGGTAAAAGCTGATATAAAACAGCGCAGTGGTGTATAACTGCACTCTACTGAGGAAAGAGGATGACAGCAGACAACAACAATAGAAAAACCTCCCTCACACTTCCGAAATCTAACAAAGACTACTTCTAGCAGATGGGCCACGTCCTCCAGACTCTGAATGGGTTGTTCCAAGACTAGCAGATGGGCCACGTCCTCCAGACTCTGAATGGGTTGTTCCAAGCCTTTCAAGTCCTCTGAGATGTTATGAATCAGTGCTGCCCCAAATCAGCATCACTAGAAGGCACTCAATATTTGAATAAAGCTGCTCTTCCTCTGGGAAGCCCTCAGCAGGGAGGTATAACTCTGTCTTAAAAAGACACAATTCTGACCGAGAAGAATATGCAGAGAGCCAGCATGGGGTTATATTTAATGGTACTTAACAAGGGGTCTACTGGGTTGGGAAATGCAAACATCTTTCAGTGGTAGATTGAACGCAACTCCAAAGGAGGAAAATACAGGCCAAAAGCACAGAGGAAGATTCCATTACCTGGCTTAGTTAGAAGAGGAAGGAAAGCAACCTCAGCATCTTCGGGATTTAGATAGAGAAGGCAAGAGATTAACAAACCACTTAAACTTAAGCTAGAATACCTGCAAGGTAGGAGAAAGTCTGTTTTGCATTCCTGCATCCATTAAGAACGAAAGAAAGGACATGGATGGGACTTTCTCAGGTAAAAGCAGACTCACCTGTATAATTTTATAGGCTAATTTAAAAGGCAAGCAGCAACATTTAGTATGTGCTGCTTCTTTTCTGATACTTATTCTAACCTCAGCTTTATCCAGGGTAATGCAGGGTAATTACACCCAGAATTCTTTATTTGTATCTTTCTAATAACATTCATCATCTACTACCTTGAGTTAAACCGTTTAGGCTCAAGTTCCATGTCTCAGCTACCAGGTACTGATAACAGCAGTATTTATTGTTTTCTTCAAGCAACATATTGGCATGTTTACAAATACTGGTTCATTTAAAAGGCCCTACTACATTTCCTTGATGTCAACTATGACCAGCTTTGCCCATAGTAAGCACTCCATAAATGTCTGTTAACTGAATGACTGTTGACTAAGTCAACTTTTCCTTGATTTTTTTTCTTGAATTTTATTTTATTTTTTTATACAGCAGGTTCTTATTAGTTATCCATTTTATACACCTCAGTGTGTACATGTCAATCCCAATCTCCCAATTCATCACACCCCCACCCCACCCCCCGCTGCTTCCTTGATTTTTAACATTAGTAGCTGATTTTATTGTTAACCCTCACCAATTTGTAATATGCAGAAAGTTAAGATGTAGTAAGTTCTTATTAATAACTAAGAAATGGGATAACTCAATGTTGAATAAATATCTCATATACAAAAATAAACTCAAAATGGATTAAAGACCTAAATGTAAGACTGAAAACCATAAAACTCCTGGAGGAAAACATAGGCAGAACACTCTTTGATATAAATCATAGCAATATTTTTTGGATCTGTCTTCTAAAGCAAAGGAAATAAAAGCAAAAACCAACAAACGGGACTTAATTAAACTTAAAATCTTTTGCACAGCAAAGGAAACCATCGACAAAATGAAAAAACCTACAGAATGGGAGAAAATATTTGCAAATGATATGACTGATAAGGGGTTAATATCCAAAATATATAAACAGCTTTTACAATTCAACATCAAAAAGACAAACAACCTGATTTAAAAATGAGCAGAAGAACTGAACAGACATTTTTCTGAAGAGGACATTCAGATGGCCAACAGGCACATGGAAAGATGCTCAACATCGCTAATCATCAGGGAAATGCAAATCAAAACCACAACGATAGCACCTCACACCTATCAGAACGGCTATCATTAAAAAGAACACAAATAGCAAAGGTTGGCAAGGATGTGGAGAAAAGGGAACCCTTGTACATTGTTGGTGGGAATGTAAATTGGTGCAGCCACTGTGGAAAACAGTATGGAGGTTTCTCAAAAAACTAAAAATAGAACTACCATAGCATCCACCAATTCCCCTCCTGGGTATATACCCATAAGAAACAAAAACACTGATTCAAAAAGATACATGCACCCCAATGTTCACAGTAGCATTATTTATAATTGCCAAGACATGGAAATAACCTAAGTGCCCATCAACGGATGGATAAATAAGATGTGGTATCTATCTATCTATCTATCTATCTATCTATCTATCTATCTATCTATCTATCTATCTATCTACACACACACACACACACACACAATGGTATACATACTACTCAGCCATAAAAGGAAGGAAATTTTGCCATATGCAACAACATGAATGGACTTGGAGGGTATTATGCTAAGTGAAATAAGTTAGACAAAGATAAATACTATATGATATCACTTATATGTGAAATCTAAAATACAATAAACTAGTGAATATAACAAAAGAAACAGACTCACAGATATAGAGAACAAATTAGTAGTTACCAGCGGGGAGAGGGAAGTGGGGAGGGGCAATATAGGGGTAGAGGATTAAGAGGTACAAACTATTATGTATAAAATAAGCTACAAGGATATATTGTACAGCACAGGGAATACAGCCAATATTTTATAGCAGCTATAAATGGAACATAACCTTTAAAATTGTGAATCACTATATTGTACACTTGTAACACATATTGTACATCAATTATATT
Source organism: Balaenoptera physalus (assembly GCF_965194825.1). Lineage (NCBI taxonomy): Eukaryota > Metazoa > Chordata > Mammalia > Artiodactyla > Balaenopteridae > Balaenoptera > Balaenoptera physalus. The sequence continues at coordinate 150,948,486 of NC_138890.1, forward strand.
CAATTTTTTTAAATCTTATGATAAAGACTTACCAGTTATTATTTTGCTGCATTTTGCCAACTTGTTTTTTATTTGTGTTTTCACTCATTAAAACAGACACACTTGAAATAAATACATTGCTTTAAAGTATTCAGAAACATATTTTTCACTAATTTGGAATGACTTTTCCTTTCCCGATTATTCTCTTTTCACCCCTAACTTACATAATAATACTTAATTTTTATTTTTGAATTATAAGGGTGTTTTTCTGAATACAAGTCCCCCTATCAGATATATGATTTGTAAATATTTCCTCCTATCCTTTTCAACAAACAGTGCTAGGATAACTGGAAATCCACACACAAGGGAATGAAGTTGGACCCCCTCCTTACACCATGCACAAAAATTAACATAAAATGGGTCACAGACCTAAACATAAGAGCTAAAAATATATTTAAAAACCCCTAACAACTCAATAATAAACTGACAACCCAAATGAAAAATAAGCTAAGGATCTGAAGAGACAGTTCTTCACAGACGATATACAAATAGACAATAAACACATGAAAAGATGCTCATCATCACTAGTCATCAGGGAAAAGCAAACCAAAACCACAATGAGATACTATTTCACACCCACTAGGATGGCTATAATAAAAAAGGCAGATAATGACAAATGTTGGTGAGGATGTGGAGAAATTGGAACCCTCATGCACTGCTGGTGGAAATGTAAAATAGTGCAGCCACTTTGGAAAAGTTTAGCAGTCATTCAAAATGTTAAACATGGAGTTATATGACCCAGCAACTCGACTCCTAAGTATATACCCAAGAGAAATGAAAACATATGTTCACACAAAGACTTATGAATGTTCACAGCAGCATTATTCAAATAGCCCCAAAGTGGAAACAACCCAAATATCCATCAACAGATAAATAGATAAAAGGTGGTATATCCACAAGTTGAACTATTATTTAGTTGTAAAAAGAGATGTACTGATGAATACAACAAAATAGAAGAATCTTGAAAACATTATACTAAGAAGTCAGTCACAAAAGGCCACATACTGTATGATTCCATTTGTATGAAATAGCCAGAATAGAGAATTTATAGAGACAGAAAGTCAATTAGTGGTTGCCAGAGGCCAGGGAGATTGGGGAGGATATGGGGAGTGACTGCTAATCGGTACAGGGTTTCTTTGGGGGACAATAAGAATGTTCTAAAATTAGATAGTGGTGATGCTAGCACCACTCCGAGGATACTAAAAACCATTTAATGAAAAAAAAACAAAAAACAAAAAAAAACCATTTAATGGTAAACTTTAAATGGCTGAAATTGTATGTATATTTAAAAAACAAAAATAAAACCTCCTAGGAGGACGGATATGGGCATGTGGATTCTCTAACACCCTATCTGTCCCTCACTAAGGCACTGAAGATTGATTGAGGGGAAATATTAACTTCTCAAATTTTAAGCAGGCAAAATTAAGATGACCTAAAACTAATCTAGGTAACAAAGTCACTTATTCTTTTTTTTTCACTTCATTTTTATAGGTGTTTTCAAACATTGAAATATAGTTAATTTACAACGTGGTGTTAGTTTCAAGTGTACAGCAAAGTGATTCAGTTATACATATATATATACATGTATATTCTTTTTCAGATTCTTTTCCATTATAGGTTATTATAAGATACTGAGGAGAGTTCCCTGTGCTATAGAGTAGGTCCTTATTGTTCACCTATTTTATATACAGTAGTATCTGTTAACCCCATACTCTTAACTTATTATGTCTCCCCTCCCACAGCCTCCTCTCCCCCTGCTACCCACTTTGGTAACCATAAGTTTGTTTACTCTGTAAGTCTACTGCTGTTTTGTAAATAAGTTCATTTGAACCATTTTTTTTTAGATTCCACGCACAAGTGATACCATATGATATTTGTCTTTCTCTGTCTGAAAGTCACCTATTCTTATAGCAGTTAACCTAGAATGCACATTTTAAATGCTTGGCAACTAGAAAGTTCTTAGAAAGGTCAGCTCTTGCCTCAACTCCCCAACCCCTTTTCTAAACTGCCTTGTGCTTGGGCAAAAAAGAGAAAATTATCAAGCTATTTTAAAAATAAGAATGGTGAGCATTTGTCTAGAAGACTGATGAGGACACATTTTAGTAGAAAATTAATTAGGAATCTAAGCATTCTTGCTGTTTTTTTCCTTCTCCTCGACACCCCATTCCCACACAAACCTTGGGGCCCAGCAAAAACGAGAACGTTTCTTTATTCCAAGGAGTAGCGGGGTCCATATAAGTATGTCCATTATATAGATCAAGAAACAAAACTTCAGGGCCATAAAACTAGCTGTCCCTCAAGGCCATAATTAAGAGAGATGGCTTCAGTGCTCCTGGAGGCGCACATGTTCTTCTACCTAAGAAATACCTGAACAGCATTTTACATGTGAAATCACCTAATTATGGTCTCCAGTCCCCTCACTTCCTCTTGGCAGGGCCTCGCTTCCCCAGGCCAAGGCAGACACATGCCCAGCAACAGGAACAAAGTGGAGAGCGTTAAAGGCTGGCTGGACCCGCAGAAGCAGCCTGCGTCCATCCCCAGTAGCTCACCTCGCTTTCCTCGAGAGGACAAGCCCAGCCTTGGCCAGCCGGGAGCTGACCCTCCTTCCAGGCCCCAAGCCCTTTGCCGGTCACCTTCAGGTAAGGGAGGCAGCTTGACTTCCATCACCAATAACCAGTGAGCTCTCTACAATTCCCTCTACCTGTAGATGGCTTTCTATATATGAAGGGTAAGAGTCAGCAAATCCATAAATCAGTCAACATCGCCTGTGATCATGAGTATTTCCTGACCGCCCAATGTCATCCAGGAACTCGGAAGGCTGGTACACCAGTGCTGCCTAATCCCCCTCTACCCCCAGCATCTTAACTGAGAGGAGCCACCAGAGGGGGCAAATGGGAGGACGCACAACCATCCCTCCCAGCCGCTTGCCCTCTGCCATTCTGGAACTGCTGGCAACCATCGTTTATTACATCATTTACTGTGTGCTACATGCCAGCGTGTCAACGGCTTTACATGCATTCTTTCATCTAAGCCCAGTAACAAATCTGAGTGGGAGGTATAGTTATTATTCTCAGTTTATATGTAAACCCACTTGGCGAAGCTAAATAACTCACCCAAGGCTGCCCAGCCAGTACATGGTAGAAGGTGATGAGATTCAGGACCTTGAAGCAAACGTTGTTAATCACAGAAGATGCGAGTTGCTGATTCTGACACTGGAAGGTCAGTAGGAGCCAATCTACCAGGATGATGCTAGAAGTCTGTAGAAAAGAGGCTCCACCCATCCCTAGGACTGAGCCCTAAAGCCATCCCGCATGAGCTGGGTAGTGAGTTCCCACACATTGAAGGAAACTTCAACACGGAGCTAGGAAGGGCATGGCTGGGAGAGAGCTGGCTCAGCAAGTCTCTGTGCACACAGTGTGGAAGGTGGGCGCTCAGCTTGTAGAGACCCATGGTAGAGCAGCCCTTAGGAAGGCTTTCTGCATCAAAGCAGTGAAGCCCCTGCCTTCACTAAACAGCTTTGACAGGAGGGACCTGGCGGTGTCAGCGTTTTATTTACTCCATCAGTTGACCTTTGTCCTTGGCAACTGGCTGGAGGAGTCTCTACTGCTCCTCTTTTCCTAGGGCTTCACTGCCAAGGACTCTCTGTCTTAAAGCCTCGCTTTACACCTGTATGTCCACACTGTTATCATCAAGCATGTATTATGTGCAATTACCTGCTAAACTGACAGAAACGGATAAGTCTATAGAGGCAGCCAATGGAAAAACAACAGGATCTGAAGTTAGCCAATTCTGGGTCCTATCAGACTATACTTTGGGGGGGTATGATTTATTTTAGTTCTTCACTAAATAAAATGTCTGTAACATAGTCAACTTCAGGGAAGAAATAAATGACTAAGAGTCTCCACCCTCTAAGGGTAAAGACAAAAGATACATATATCAAACAATGGTCATGCAAAATGAGAGATGATGTCATTTGAATGTTTTATACGCGTCTCTCTGTACTTAACTAGACTGACTTGTTGGTAGCTGGGGACATTATGCACATTACTTCCTTATCTGCCCTAACCCCAGAAAAAGAAACCATTTTCACACTGATAGTAGGCATTGATAATGCTGGGGGAAGATAAGGAGTCCTGAGGTCAGTGGTAATTGGGATCTCCTGTGCAACTTCAGCCAGTGTTTCTTCTGAACACACATAGCTCTTGCTGACATCTGAACGTGAAACACCATATAGGAGATAACAGAGGTGTGTACAGCACTTCAAGGGCTGAGAGGTAAAAGTGATCACGCTGAGAGGCTGGGGAAACACCACAGAGCAGCCCAAGCTGCCCACAGATTCTCCAAAAGCAGGAACCTGGTTTTCAAGTTGTGATAAGGGACCCTGAGGCTCACTTTCCCAGAAGTATCTTCTGGGGCCCTAAATTCCAGGTGGGAGCTATTCCATTGTGTAAGGTGTTATTTCAGAAAGTATTTTAAAATGTAAATATGTTTCTGCAGGAGGGAAAATATTTAACCATGCCTTGTTCACACATGAGTAATGTATAGGCCAATTTTAAGGGAAAAAAAAAAAAAATCTTACTAGACCCCACTGTATATCTATACAAAATTCTTTTGAGTATTACCGACTTAAGAAGATAAAATGTTAATTGCTAAATCCTTCAGTTATAAATATTGTTACAAAAGAGGAGTTTTCTTCTTAGTAATTGGCAAAATACTTTTTAAAAGATTATTGTAGCGAACAATTTAAAAAATTCTCATGCATCTCTAAAGATTCAAAAACCTTTGTTTGAAAATCATGGCTTTAATCTATTTAACAGTCTCTATCAAATTAATATCCAGCCCCTAGCAAAGGACTTGGCATGTAGTAGGTGTTCAATAAACTTTTTCTGAGTGGATGAATTTTACATGATTAGAGACAAGAGCTGAGCCAAGTCTACCGCCGGGGTGGGCAAGTCCAGGCAGGCACCAAGCTGTGACCGTGGGCAGCTGGGTTTAAGAAAGAACCACAGGAGAACATCAAACAGGTGATTTGATGAGTCACCCAGGATGGGCTAACTGCCCACGGTTACCACCAGGAAAGTGGCTGATGAGGACAACAGACCTCTTCCTTGGCCCACGGGCGCCACTGTGTGCACACATACACTCAACGCCCAGCATGGTACTTTTTTTTTTTAACCTTCCATTCATAGCACCTGGGAAGTCTCAAAGAGAGGGCCAGAGGCAAGCCTGGTCCCATGGAAAAACGGCAGGATTTTGAAGTCTGCCAGTTCTGGATCCTGGCATTTACTGGGTCTTGGGCACATTTCTTAAATTCCAACTTGGAGTCTCCTCATTAGTAAAACAGAGCAAATAGCTATGTCACAGTGCTGTTGGATGAATTACACAGGGGAATGTCTGTAAAAGGCCCTGGCACATGGTTGGCGGATAATGAAGCTAGTTGTCTGACAGGGGCAGGAGGACAGAGCCTGTTATCCATGGGAATGAAGGAAGGAAAAGCTCAGGATGGGAAAGAGGCCCAAGTCCAGTCCCTGCTGCTCAGGCGGGAACACAGGTCCTTTGGGTGGGGCAGACGGAAGTGAGGCGAGGAAAAGGCAGAGCTGCCTTCTCAAGGAAGGCATGTTTGTTTTGTGGCTGATTGAAAAAAGAGGAAGGGGATTTATCACATGTTCATGTGAGTTTCCAGGCAGAATTTTAAGTCATTCCATTGGCTCAAGTTGAGAAGGACTTCTTTCCAACAAATCCCAGCATCCCAGCAGAAGACATGTTGTTGAGCCAAAAGTGGCGTGGCAAAAGAAGAGAGGAGAACACTACGTACAAAGCACCTGTGCTACCAGAGACGTGGACCAAGGAGCGGGGGATGAGGTAATAAGCTACTAACAGCCTCTCCAGCATTTGAGTTACCCTTTGGTTTGCCTTCTGGAACATTTTCCTCATCTGTCATCAAGGATTCATTGACCTGAGGCTAGAGCCATGCTTAGGCCACTGTCTTTCAATCCTTCAGGTCACACCAGCTCACCCCAAACTTAATTTCACGCTATAGTAAAACCAGAATAAAATGAAATCAGGATACACTACAATTATAACTATGCTATTATAAGGATGCATGTAGACAGGGGTCTGGAAAAGCTTAGAAAAGCAAAATAGTCGATATGTATTGGGTGACACAATTAAGGAGAACCTTCCCTTTTAAAAATTATTTTTTAAGTTATTATGGTCTTATTAATGCAATATGCAAAAGCTAGAAGGGAAAAACATTAAGTCAGGAACAACCCGACCTCGTGAATGTCACCTGGCCTAAGGCAGGAGGTTTTGGACTGATCACCGTTGAGATCACGCATCCCATCACACCTGGCTTCCCCACCCACTCGAGGGTAGGCCAGACGCAGATGCAGCCTGACCTCAAGGGACTGAAAGGCTCACGACTGAATTTCTTTTGGTCAAAACTTTCATGCAAATTTCACTCACATGCAGCACCCTAATAATTCTGCATGCTGATCTCAAACTAGACCTGAGAATGTTTTGGTCTATACAACTTCATGCTACCAAACACCTAAATGAGCGTTTTCTAACTAGTCTGAAAGTTTTAGTAGCTCTACTGCACACAGACATACCTGCATCCCTGCTGAGGAACTAAGCAGTCCCCAGTAAAGGGCGAATAGGACGAGAACATCCACAGCCTGACTTATACCTTCTGACATAACTGATCACTCTACATTTACTCCACTGGAAAATCACCTACACCCATTAAAATTCATTACCCACATATTTCACTTGTTTAAGGTTTTTTTTTAAACACAAAGCACAGTCAGTGTTGGACTAGACGGTAATTTGGGTATAGGATGATCTCAAGGATGAGTCTTGGAATTTACTGTCTTCACCCATATGTGACTTAGCCAAAACCTACACAAATAACCCCAACAAGGGCAAATCACAAGGTGCCTCCTGCTCAGTGGATGCAGGTTCAATAGTCCCAAGGTTCACTTGCCTCTGTTTCCTTCTAGAAAATACCCTTACCCTCTCCATTGTCTCCTCCCATCCCCATACCTTGTTCACACCCATTTCAGTACTCATGCCATAGTATTACATTTGCTTATACACTTGTCTCCCTGCCAGACTGTGAGTTCCTTGTGAGGAGAAACTAGGTCTTCTTTACCTGTCTGCACACCAACTCAAGCCCCGTGCCTGGAACACACTGGTTTAAATGGTTTAAATAATCATGGTTTAAATGATCCCAGCATGATTATCAGTGCCCCATTTACTCACAAAAGTGCACTGGTGTGTATGATCTATGACCACCTTATCAATAAACAGTAGATGAATGTTAGCTGTTGGTTTTATGAAATTTGTTTGTGTGTTTGTTTTTAAAGTCATCTCCCCATTATCTGTTGCGGTTATTATAGGTAGATAGGCAGGTAGGTAGGTAGGTGGGTAGGAGATGAGTAGACAGACTGACTCTGAGAAGCAGGTAATCCAGAAATTCGTTTTGTTAAGGATGTGAAAGCATGATGGGTAGCTTTGATTTGTCACAGCACATTTCCCTTCTAATTATCTAGACAATCCTTTGATAAGAGTAAAAGGATTTTGTTTCTCTGAGCACACTGGCATGGTGTGAGCTTGGATGAGGACGGTTACAGCTAGAATGTGCTGGTGGCGGTTGGGAAAGCCACCCTGGCATTAAATCCATACCACGATTACCGAGAATCAGTGGTGTTGGCAAGTGTTCACTGTCCCAACCCAGATGTCACTGCTCTGTGGCCCAGCCTCCTGCCTGCGAAGCCGACCCCCCTCTACAGATGCCCCTTGGAGATGGGAGAATCCCAGAGCTTTTCTTACAGTCCTCAAGGATGAGGTGAAGTAGCAAGAACCAGAGAAGGCGAGCATGGGGCTGGAGCCAATTAACGGACTCCAAGTTTAGGGCTCTGGTTTACACAGCAGCAAGGGGCATGTTAGTTAATAGGGCTGCCAGAAGCACTGATTAAAATCAGGATTACCCAAGTGTGGGCTATTTGTCCTGGGGCCTGGCCTTTTTACAGCACATTAAGGGTAGGAAACTAGAACCACAAGTCTCCATGGGTCCTTCCCCACTTGTAATCGCCACAGACAGGGCCACGCAAAGGAGGCCAGAAGGGAGGGGAACTACTCCACCTGTCTGGCCCATTTCCTCTGGTTCCAGAGAAACCCCTCCTTGGATTTAAGGGCCCAGAGGGATTTCCTAACTCTCCCTGCTCATTAAACCTGTTTGATTTTAAAGGAGAAGATTAAGTACACAGCCCACAGCCAAGACTCCAGATGTTAAGCAAGCCTTCCTTTTGTGGTTGGCTCCCCTGCTAAGAAGTGCTTCTAATTAACATCTAACGCTGGGCTCCTAGGGGCTCTCAGAGGTGGGAGTCCAGGCAGAAGGGCCCTGGCCCTAGTCCCAGCTCTGCTGCTTTTATTAGTCCAAGATCTGAGCCCCTCATTTGGCTCCTCTGAGACTCGATTTCTTCATGTTTTTCCTGTGGGAGTAGATTATCTACCAAAGGTCCACCCTGCACCAGCGGGCTGTGAAGGTCAAAGGTGATCAACTTAGAGTTCTTCAGAAAAGGCAGGAAAGCCCTTCAGAACTGCCCTGTTCAGTGCGATTCCCGTATGTAAACTTGAGCTAGTTAAAATTTAAAATTCAATCCGTGGGTCACACTAGCCGCATTCCGAGGGCTCAGGAGCCACACGTGCCTAGCGGCTGCCGTGTTGGGCACCTCGGATGGAGAACACTGCCACCGCCGGGGAAGTTCTGGGGGACAGCACTGCCCTCAAGCCTCTTGGAGTTCTCACCATAGAAACATCGAGAAGGTCACTCCAACCCTGTCGCATGCTCAGGAAGACAGTGGTCCACGTGTGTCTTAAGGCCTGCAAAGAGAGGAGCCCTTTACACCGACACAGTAGGGCCACAACCAGGCTCTTTTGCAAGTTCTTCAAAGAAAGCGGCAGAGTTTTTCTTCCCAACACATAAAACAGGCGCTGGCAAGGCAAGGGACTTTTCTCCCACCAGCCCCGCTGCCGGTTCTACTCAGATCACCCTTTCAGACCTCATCTATTATTTACACAGTCCCCCTTCTTCAGAAAACGCATTTTCAAACATTCTCTCGACAGAACTGTTAGGTTTGTGCAAATCCAGGGCCCACGAAGACCCAGCCACTTCGTTCCCACCTGCCTGACAGGCCCTTCCACATAGCACCAGAAAATGGCCAACTTGAACTGTTTAACGAAACAAAAGGACACAATCCTCCCTGGGGCCAAGTGTTAAAAGCATTCCAAAAGAAAATGGCCCGAAACAGAAGCTCCTCCCCTCCAATCTGTTCCTCATCGGCCAAGGATTTATTGGCTCTTGCAGTAAATTAGCCAATTGCCAAGAGAAAGTAAAACCGTGGCTCCAATGTAAATACTTGTTGGTAACAATCCTTCAATGTGACACTTTGGATTTCAAGTGGCTGGGTGGCCTTCCAAACGCCTCATTAAATGGCAACTTTATAGCATTAAGGGGAAAAGGCTCTGGGATTTTCCTTTCAAATATATAAATCAATCTTTTCAAAGACAAACAATAGAACAATTCACAAAATGTGTGTGATTGGGGGAAACAAGGAGGAGGGTCCAGAGAACTGAGGAAGGAGAAACTGAGAAGCAGAGAGAGGCTGGTCTAGAGTTTTTCCTGCCTCTGTGCATTAGGGTACCTTGACTCTGGACATTTCCACTCTGCCCAACATTTGTTTGGCCATCATCAAATGGGACCTCGCTCCCAAATGGTGAACCCCTAGGCCCTGTGTGACTCTGTGTGTGTGTGTGTGTGTGTGTGTGTGTGTGAGTGTATGTGTGTGTGTGTGTGTGTGTGTGTGTGTGTGTTCTCATACTGACGGTGTCTTTGTTCATCTTCCTATCCCTCACAGTATTTACCATAAAGATTTCCAAGCGGGACTTCCCTGGCGGTCGAGTGGTTAAGACTCCGTGCTTCCACTGGGGTGCTTCCACTGGGGTGTGGGTTCAATCCCTGGTCGGGGAACTAAGATCCCGCATGCCACGCGGCATGGCCAAGAAAAAAAAAAAAAAAGATTTCCAAGCAGCAGGCAATCAAAATTATCAACAGTTGGTTATTGACTACCCTGTGTGTGAGCTACCATAGTGACCCTTGGAAAGACACTTACCCTTTACCCCCCAAAATAATTTAACATGTTTTATAGAGTGTAAGCCACCAAATTAACAGTTAAACCCACAAGGGCACCACTACCTCAAAAACCTAAACTTACTGTTTAGAAAAGTTTCCATGGGCATTATCTGCTCCATCCAAATCCCACTGTGCAAATGGATCGGAACAGCTGCACTCCTGGAACCCGGGCTTGGAAAATAGGGTTGTTTCCTTGTGATGTGCCCCCAAACACCACTCCCTCTGCCCTTCAGCTAAGTAGCCTCTCAAAGCTACATGTGGCCCCCAGGAGGCCAATCCATTTTATTTTTTCTTTAGAAAAAACTCTTTTTTAAAAAAAACATATAAACCTGATGGCTGAAATCAAAGAGCAGAAAGTTCTGCTCGTGTGCCTACAACCCTCTGCATGCGGCATGTGTGCCGGTGACAATCTCGACTCTGTCCTCCTAATTGGCAGTTCTCTGTATAGCTATACTCAATTTCGTCAGATTTCTATGGAAAAATCAGTCCCATTGTTCCAAAAGAACAACGGGCAACTGATAATAAGCGCAGTGAGACAAGGCAAGCGGACTCTGCAGAGCTCAGGAATGGTACTTTTAGGCTGTTAAAATGGTTCCGATTGGAAAAGCTGCCATCTCAGTAGCCCTCCTCCATCCTCAAGTCTGCTTCTCCATCTCAAAAAGCAACACGAAACAAAATCGAGTGTGCAGATTAGTGAAAACTGTTCGCAGACTCCCAGCGTGGTCCTTCCACCAACACCCCAGGTCCCTCCCCCAGAGAGAATGTCTCCAGTTCCAAATCTGCCCCAAGCATTTCTCAGGTGAGAGCCATTTTCCTAATACAATTCCTATTCTATCATTGCCTTGGTGGTCACCGCGTATATCACGTGTGTGTGTGTGTGTGTGTGTGTGTGTGTGTGAGAGAGAGAGAGAGAGAGATCTGCTTTGGACTGTTTGGAGCCTAGCAAGTCCATATTTAAAACATCTACCCTTCAATGAACTTGCAGGATTTCCAGAATGTATCACGGTGGTCTGTGTACAGAAATCCAAGGAAAGAATTAGGTCAGCCAGCGTCAAAACTTTAAGGACTAAACACAGGAGGAACATGCCCGTCAAAGCACTCACAAGACCACAGCCTGGCGTGAAGTCTCGTACCAGCAGGCATTCAAGAGACTTCGGCAGACTCTACTTGATGCATTAGTACTTCGGGGCTTGGTGTGTGGGAGTGACTAGGTCCTAAGGCAAGAATTGAATTCCACCCTAGGCTCGAGGGCCAGGGACGTGGCAAAGGCCCCGCGCTTCACAGCATCCTTCACAGAAGCAGTTTCCTGTAGGGACTGTGCTGGTCCCCTGCCAACCCACAGTTCTCAGAAGGGTGGAAGGGCAGAGGGAGGAATTTCTCCAGCTGGCAGATCCTCAAGGCGGGAGGAAAGAGGAAGGGAGTCGGGGCAAGGAGCTGGGCAGGCCGGGAGGAAGAAGGAGTGGCAGGGAAGGAAGAGGCCCTCCGGAGGCACATCCACAACTTGGCGATGGCAGATCAAACCAAGCCCAGCCTCTGAGCCCCTGCTACCCGTCCTAGAGTCCCTCGAGCACAGTGGCATGCTCCAAACAATCGTGTTGTTAGTTGCTTAAAATATGTACGCATTCCTTCTGTCTGTTACTCAAACTATGTAGATAAGCCTTAATCTCCTCCTTAATTCCACTCTTCTCCTGCAAAACAAACATTGTTTTCTGTTTTTCATCTAGATCTTCTGGATGCAGCATTCACATACTGCTATATTCATATGGGGGAAAAATATCACTTTACTTATTAAACAGCCACATAGTGTTCTTGCCCTCTATACTGTGCTTTTCTTTCCACTTAATTATACACCTTAGAGATCATTCTGTCCTATGGAAGAGACCCACTTCATTCTTTGAAACCTTCCACACAGTGTTCTACAATGTGGACTCACCATATTTTATTTATTCAATCTTCTACTGATGTTTAATTTTCATTTTCCCCCTTTTCCCAACAGTTCTGGAGTGGAAGTATGTTCAGATGCAAGTATTTCACTAGAATACAATTCTAGAAGTGAATCACTGGGTCAAAGGACATGTATGATTTTAATAGACACTGACAAGATCCCACAACAGGTTTCACTCCCACTCACAGCATGTGGATACTCCTTTCCCTAACTCCACCCACATTTGATTCTATCATACTTCTAATTTTTGCCTAAGCCTAACCTTAACCCTGGCTTTGTCTGGACTGGATGATGGGCAGTATTAGGGGAAAAAAAAAAACAAAACAACCCACTGCTTTAATTTGCATTTTTCTGAGAGATCAAGCATTTTGTCTTATGTTTATCGGCCGTTTGCATTTTCTCTTCAGTGAGTTACCATTTCACAGGCTCTGTCCATTTTTCTTTTGGGTCTTTGTTTCTTTTTCCTCATGAGTTTATAGGTTTTTACATATTCTATTAACCCATTGTCTGTTCTATTTGTTTTGTACATTTCTCTCAGTCTTAAAAACTTTGCTCATGGCTTTTCCCCACAAACAAGGTGGTTTTCCATGAACAATACAGTGGCTTCCAAACTGTCCTTTTCAGCCATAGAATCCTTTCTGCAATCTAGGGGAACCCCGATAACAGACAGACAACAGCAGAGCTGCTCTGGCTACGGCCAAACCAGCCTCCTAAGGTCCCGCCAGCTCCCCCATCCTGATTCTGAGGGATGTTTCCAAGAGCAGAGTTTGAAACCACAGGTTCAGTCCAACCCCCTTGTGGAACAGATGAAGAAATCCAGGAGAAGAGGCATTAGAAGGACAAGCTCAAGGCCTCCTAACAGAAATAAGACCAGAAGTGAGTTCTTCATTCTGTTTCTATGAACCCAGCACAGTCTTTAAATTATAGAAGGTAAATTAATTCCAATTTGATCTGACAACAAAACCCAGCTATTTGGCATCTGACTCATGTACTTTTCTCCCGTCCAAGAAAAAGAAAGTCACAATGCTAATAAAATAAACTGAAAGATAATTTCACCCAAAAACTCAATTAAAAACAAACATTTATCACTGCTTTCTAGTTATTTATTTCTGTGTTAACTTCCTGTCTCTCCCCACAAGAATAGAAGCTAAACGAAAACAGGGAATCCTTGTCTGTCTCTCATGTCTCAAAGATCCAAGACTGGGCCTGTCAAATTATAAGTCTCAATAAACATTTACCACCCAAACTGTTCTCTACAGCTAAAAACAAGCAGAAAATGATCCAATTTGCTTTAAAAAAAATTTCAACTGCATGTATCCATGTAACCTCTACTATAATAGCTATTCATTAGGTGGCCTACAACGTGCGACGCAGGAAGGAACATCAAGGTCTCCATAATCCAAATGGAATAATTGAGAGCAGTACCGTTGGAAACATATCATCACCCTCTTCCTCCTTCCCCTTAATTCTCTGGGCCTCTGATTGTTATGTTTGTGTTTTCTAGGGCGTCGGGCCCTTGAAGGCCCCTTTGTAAAAACCTCCCCAGAAACGGAGGCATTTTGAATCAGCTGAGTTCCAGTCTGAGGTTTATTTTCTCACCTGCTAAGTGCTAACTACCAACCGTGGAACTCGAGGAGGTTGAGCAATTGTGGGACCCAAGTCAGGTCCCCACTCTGTAAAGTGGACACAACTACAGGCCCTGCACCTCATAGGTTTTCAGAGGCTTGGTGTCAATGCATGTCTGTTGCTTAGTGTAACACCACACACATGCGGTCCCTGGAGTTGATCAGTTAAGATGGTCTGCGGAGCTGTCAACTTTTAGGATGGGATTTTTATGCCCAGATGAGGGGACAGAGTTGGACTAAACACTGTCAAATACGATGACATGACTCAAGACAGGCCAGTGTTATTAAAAATTCATTACAACACTCATTGTAATGAGTGAGGGAACAACACTCATTTTCAGAGCAAGTCAAATCCAATCATCATGATGAATATTAGGCGGAGGTCTCAGAACTAGACCAACCGCAGAGGGAAAGGTTGATTGGAGAGGCTTCAGTTAAATGCCAGCCTGCTGGTTAGAGATCCCAGTCCTAAACCACAGCCAGAAGGCCAATTTGTACCTCTGTGTCTGAGGTTATAGGAGCTCATGTTTACTTGGCTTGGCTGCAGGGACATTCACAGCTTCCATTTGCTCCCTGGGAATCACAAAGAATGTGTTCTGGCCCAGACCCCCCCGCCCCCTCCAGGGAACAATAACCATTTCATACATTGGTATTTAGTTACAGGGCTATGAATGCCCTACAGCCAATCAAAATAGGGTTCTTACAGATCAGATTTTGATCTCTGCAAATGAGGATACTGGCTAAAGCCACTCTAGAAAAGAAAAAGAGCAAATGTTCTGTTCACAGAATTTTGAAAATGCTTGCTTCCTATCCATTGATAGAGACAGTTCTTGAAGCAGTGGTGACGGGCATTGTAGAGCAGAATGTTGAAACATAGGCAATTCACGTGTCATAGAATTCTGATACATCTGAAAAGATGTAAATAATAACAGAAAAATCTGCATCTTCAGGACTTCTCTGGTGGTCCAGTGGTTGGGACTCTGTGTCCCAATCTGGGGGGTCTGGGTTCAATCCCTGGTCGGGGAACTAGATCCCGCATGCATGCAGCAACTAAAAGATCCCACATGCCACAAATAAAAGATTCCCGTGTGCCACAACTAAGGATCCTGCATGCCGCAACTGAAGATCCCACACGTGGCAGTGAAGATCCGCAACTAAGACCCAGCGCAGCCAAATAAATAGATAAAAAATATTAAAAAAAGAAAAAAAAGAAGAAAAGAAAAATCTGCATCTTCAAATTGGCCAAAGCAGGACAAACCCTCATGGATTTTACTATAAAGCATAAACAAAATGCTCATTATAACGCTGGTCTTTTAAAATCAGGTATTGCTGGAGCAAGTGTGAGTAGTCTCAGAAGCCCATCTTTAGCAGAACTGAAATCAGATCTAGGGATTGAATCACACACAGAGCAGTTTGGTCACTGAAGGCACCTTTCTCTTCATCTCAGAAAAAAAATTTTTTTCCCTTTATTTAACAAAGATACTGAAGATAAAGAGAAATGTTAAGCAGAAAAGCATTTAAAAATCTGCTTTGAAAAGAAAAAAATCCCCAATTCTTACAGCTCCCTGAGTATTGCCTAGGCTAGAAGAAAAGGGGAAGAGATGACAATTGAAATGGGGCATGAAACACCCACAAGTCGACAAAACAAGCCTGCCTCTTGTTGAAATTGATTTGACTGTTCTTAAGAACACTGGAAGATCTTCCTCTCCTGCTAAGAAGAGACCCAGAAGAAAGCTTTCAGAATAACTAGAGTTGCTCTCAATCCCAGCCTTTGTTCTCTAGAAAAACAGAGTGGGAGACAACTTGCTGGGTCATACATGAGGAGAAATTTCAATTCTTAACACTGACCTGGGCACTTAGCGACAGGGCTTAAAGTACAATGCCCCCCGCCCAGCGCATTACCACGTGGACCTCATGGTCTACTACCACCTGCCTTCCTCACTCCACAGTGCCCCGTCTATGCAGTCACAGGCGGCCAACAGCGGGGTGTACCACAGTAGATATTTAAACACAGGATTAGTCATTTTCTACCAAATTCCAAAATAAGCCAAGGCCACTCCACCACTAGAAACCTTACAGCAAGCTCTGCCATTCAGGGTCTCGAGATTGTCTGTGTTCTTCTGAGAGTCAGAAAAAGAACAGGGCTTTAAAGCAAAATTCTAGGAAGCCAGGACGGTTGAGAAGGGACACTGAGAAGGGACGGAGTTCTTTGTTCAGGACCAGGAACAAAGGCCACTGTGGGAGAGATGGGCCAGAGAGCACTTCCAGCGAATGGAGCAGGGGCCCAGAGATGCTCTCCCAGGCACCTGGACTCATTACCACCTAAGTAATCTGAACAAGTGAGGTTCTGGGGTGCTTGTTGAGCTTATGAACCAGTCATAGTATTTTCTCCCCTATCTCAAAAATTAAAGTGCAAACCACTTCAAAGCTCTAGATTCTAGTTTATCCCTCTCTCAGGACACTAGGGCTAGAGCCCTAGATAACATCCTCATTAACAAAAATAGGCCCTTTCGCAAAGTTTGTAAAGCAAATTTCTGTGAAACAACTTGCCTTTTGATCTGCATTGTACTAGGCATGATCTTACCGGAAGTGATATAATTACAAAGAGCACAGCACTTCAAAACAAAGGATGAAAGAGAAAAGGTCTACTTTCTGATAAAGCACTAGTAAGTCTGAACTAATAACAATCTTATGCTACATAGCATAAAGGTTCCAAAATACCTAAAGTTAGAAAATGCAGTAAGGATGTCTCATAGTAATAGTTAACAGTTATTGAAAGCTTAAACTGGGCCAGGGACATGCAATTACTCATTGAAACCTCACAACCCCCATGATTAGATATTACTATTACCTTCATTTTATTTATTTATTTGTTTATTTATTTCTAATACCTCCATTTTAAAGCAATCTGAGGCACAGACAAGCTTCCAAGGACATTCAGATGTGACAATATAGGAACCTGGGAAGTCTGGCATAAGAATTCAATAGTCTCAAAAGCTGCATATACTGTACATTGAAATTTCATAAGAACTGAATTTGAGGCCATACCTGGTCACCACCCAGAACTGGTGCCCCACTGTCTGTTTTCATCTTTATGTCCCCTGGCACACAGCCCAAATCCAGAGCCAAGGCTATTTGACTACATTATGCTCAGGGAACTTTGTAACATTGTGGATGACAATGTAATTATAAAGTATATAATTCAAAATGGTAGTGAGGACTTGCAGTCAGTTTTTTTAATAGTTAATTATCAAGACCAACCTTTGAACAATCAGAATGGATAGGAGGTTACTGCAAGATTGCTGGAAACAAAAATCCAAATTCAAAATCAGTAGCATTCCTTTATACCAGCAGTGACCAAATGGAGACTATAAGAAGAAAAAATTGGCTTCCATAGTAAGCCAAACTATAAAGTAGATAGGCATAAATCTAAAAAGCAACTTTAGTAAGAAATTATAAAGCTTCATTGAAGGATAAAAAGGAAGATTTGGATTAATGGGGCAATAAACCTTGTTTACAGAGAGAGAAAGACAACATTTTAAAGATGTTAATATTGCCCAATCAATCAATAATTTCAGTGAAATTCCAAAATGATCTCAACAAGACGTTTTAGGAAACTTGAAAAATAGTTTAACATTTATATGGGAGAGCATAGGTCTGAGAATAAAAATTTCGAAAAAGAAATACAAAGAGGATGGACTACATTATCAGATATTAAAACGCATTAGAAAACTATAGTAATTAAGACAGTGTGATATTGATGCAGGAATAGACAAATTATCAGAATGGGATAAAGAGTCCTGAAACCAACACACATATTTTTAAGGACTAAACGACAGACGTGGTGCAAGGGCGTGCTAATCACTGTGCTCCATTTGAAATTTATTTTTAATCCATCTTCAATTTGTTATTCTGTGTAGAATGAGGTAAAGATCAAATTATATATTTTCCACATGAAAGCCAAAAGAAAATAAACCTAGATATAAAAAATTACTGGAGGGGCTTCCCTGGTGGCGCAGTGGTTGAGAATCTGTCTGCCAATGCAGGAGACACGGGTTCGAGCCCTGGTCTGGGAAGATCCCACATGCCGCGGAGCGACTGGGCCCGTGAGCCACACCATTACTGAGCCTGTGCGTCTGGAGCCTGTGCTCCGCAACAAGAGAGGCCGCGATAGTGAGAGGCCCGCGCACCGCGATGAAGAGTGGCTCCCGCTTGCCACAACTAGAGAAAGCCCTCGCACAGAAACTAAGACCCAACACAGCCATAAAGAAATAAATAAATAAACCCAAAAAAGTTAAAAAAAAAAAATTACTGGAAAAAAAATATAGGAGAGGTAGAGAATCTTCTTAAAACAGAAAAGTCAGTTGAAAGGTATGATTCCATTAACACGGCCAGATCTCAAAAAAGAAAAAAAAGAGTATAAAAAGCAAGATGTGATATGATACCATTTATGTCAATTAAAACACACATAAAGATGCATGTGTTCATCTATAAATATAGTACTCAACCATCTAAAAGTTAGCCTGGAAGGAGATGCACTGTAACGAGATGGGGGAAGTTAAGTTATGACTAATTTTTTGTTTAAGAAAAAACCTTAAAAGCAAATATGGCAAAACACTAATGGCTATTAAATCTGAGTGGCAGGAATATGGATGCTTGCTAGATTATTTTTGCATTTTCTACATCTTTAAACTTTTTAAAGAAAAAAATTGTCAAAACTCAAATGTTAAATCTAGAGGTTCTTCATTAACCTATCAACCCAGAGTATTTTCTTGATTTTTCTATATAATCTTATTCTTACTTCAAAATATAGAATATAAATAGGGCAGATAAATAAATGCAGTTATCAATCCTAACTGTGATGCTTAATTTTATGTGTCAACTTGGCTGGGCTATGGTGCCCGGATGTTTAGTCAAACACTAGTCTAGATGTTGCTGTGAGGGCATTTTTTTCGATGTGATTAATATTTAAATCAGTGGACTTTTGGCGAAGATTATGCTCCATAATGTGGTGGGTCTCATCCAATCAGTTGAAGGCAGTAAGAGAAAAGAGACTGAGGTTTCCCAAAGGAGAAGGAATTGTCCTCAAGACTGCAACACAGAAACTCTGCCTGAACTTCCAACCTGCTGGCTTGCCCCACAGAGTTCAGATTTGCCAACCCCTACAGTTGCATGAACCAATTTCTTAAAACAAATCCCTTTCCCCCCCTCTCTATACACATATATCTCCTCTCCATTCTTTTTCTCTGGAGAATCCTGACTACTACCATCATTGCAAGTTTGGGGGGCAGGCATGGTTTCTCAACAACTAAAATGGTCCACGATTTTTGTAACATTCAAAAGGGTAGAAAGCCATGCTCTGGGGAAGCGAGGGGACAATGACAGGCCAGTTCACATTGACACGTTGGGATTAAACACATCTTGTGTTTATTTTCTAGGAACATATATCTCACGAGAAGATATAGTTCTTCGGTAAGGTGGCTTCTTGTTGGAGATGTGGTTTTTCCAGGTGGGAATGTCCCCATTGGGCTGTGATTACACTTGTTGGCCAGGTGCTCTTGGGGAGGACACATGTCCACACTCCTACGTGGAGGACGAAGAGGGGCCGGAGGAGTGAGGTCCGGCCTTCCTGTGCCCGTGATATTTCTTGAGGAGAATTCTCCTTGTTTGTTTCACCAAAACCACAAGTTGACAGGCTGCCCAAGATTGACTGCTCTCTGTAGACTACTACTCCATGAAGGGGGCCCCGCTCACACCATTATCAACCGTGTCAAGGGCTCTAGCTTCATACACAGCCCACACTCCTCATAATCTGCTCAGTACAATTCCAGACACCATGCATGTGTGGATATAAGGCTATAAGGACCCCTAAATATAAGTTGGTACCCCTTTGCTCAGGTTAGATCGCTTACTGATTTTAGAGAAAGTATATTTGAGCCATTTAATGGTCTGCGTTCCTGTGCATTTTATTTTATTTTGGTTTGGCACTTGCAAACCAAGAAAGTTCAAGTAAGAAACAAGAATGGAGTTACTGAAGCAACAATTCAAGGTGACAACAACATGTGTTATAAAAATACTTCTTGACATTAATTTGCATTTCCTATAGAGGCGAACAAAGGCCATCTCAGCGGGATCGTGAAGTGAGCCCAAATATAAGCAATCCTCTACTGTCCCAATCAGAACATAGCTGAAAAAACTGGGCAGGGGGGTTAGATAAATATAAATGATGTAAGTGAAAGACTATATCATTAGATGTAAACATTCCATCTAAGATATTAAAAACGTAACATTTAAAATATTTACTATATGCTATTTAAGTGATTAATGTAGCAATACACATGTATGTGCAAGAATATCATATACACAAATACGATGTAAACAGCGTAAGTTAATGCTAATTTAGAAATGTTTCTGGTTTCCTCCCACCCTTGACTCTCACACATTAGGAAAACATTTATTCAAAGTCTTCAGTGGCCTTTTTACACCCTGCCTGTGATTATGGCTACATTTTGAGTTTTCCAAAACGTATCCCCTTTACTTCCATGTCAGTTATTTGCATAAGGTTCTTGACTTGTTCCATTTTTAAATGATCTTTAAAAGTCTTGTTTACAAAGAAATCTAACACTTGTTACTGTGAGGTCAGATGCCCAGGAATATTACTAGATTTTTTAAACCTTTTTTTAAAAATATGATTTCCTCAGTTGACCTCTATTAAAGCATCCAAAACCAGCACTGACGAAGGTCATTTCAGGCTAATGTGTGTTCCCTAAATAACACTTTGATGTTCAAAATAATTGTGAGATCCTGCCACAGCATGAGAGAATTTGTAAAGACTTAAATATAAGGCAATTCCCTCATTTCTGATGATAATCTTTTTTTATTGGGGGGGCAGGACCGTGCCTTATATTTGATTTGGGCTTAACAAGGTAAATCCTGTAGCTTCACTTCCCACACTGCCCCCATCTGCCTTTCTTCCTCAGCAGGGCAGCCATGGAAACGTGGTACAGAATCACACGTGGGCTTTCTCAGGGTAGAGTTGGGGGACTCCAGGGGAATCCAAAAGGTTGGGTCTAGAGGACCCAGAAACAGGTGCTTCTCCCACAGGACAGATGCCACACCAGCCAGGCTGGGAGGACACTGACTTTCTGTCTTATCTGTCTTTCTTCTTCTTTGAAAAATAATTGATGCAGCTGCAGTGTGGTGCCTTTAAGAGTGGCAGGAGAGTAGCTGCAATGGGGAGACTCCCGGGCAGCTGTGTGGTCATGAATCCTCCCAGATGCCACCACCACCTTCTGAAGGGGTGAGAGCCACCCTCTAAGCTCTAGCACTGCTAAAGGCATTCCCAACAGCAAAGGGAGCCAGAGAAGTCTGTATGTAGGAGAGGGAGAATTTTCCGGAACATTCCGAAGAAGGGCCTAAATACCCTGGGAGCATAACTGAGCTCCCACCCATTACCTATTTCAGTGACTTAAGTGGAAAGGAACAATGTGCAATGCTCCAAGCCGTACAAGGTGCTTGTTGCGCCATTAAGTTTTAGTTCAGAGGAGAAGGGTGCGGAAGGAGGAAAAAACGAGGATAATAATGATGACAACTATATATCAACACTGTGATATTGTGATTTACAGTAAGAAATAAATATTTGGTCTTTGCCCACTGTTCCTGGCATAACACTCCTAAAACCCTTGGAATTCCCTACGTAAGAGTCATAGGGGCATCTTTCCTTATAATATTTCGTTCCTGAAATGGCTCCAGAGCAATAAAGGTGAAACAGGTAACGTTTTAACAAGTCCCTTTCAATCACATCTGAGTCGATGATAATGTGGTGACTTCTTGAAAGTCCTTAAGGATGGAGGCTGGCTGCAGGGGTGCGGGGGGTGGTGGGAGGGTGCTGCAGGCATGATTAGAAGGGTGGAACTTTCAATCCCACCCTCTTGACCTCTGGGGAAGGGAGAGGCGCTGGAGACTGAGTTCAATCATCAATGGCCAATGATTTAATCAATTGTGCCTATGTAACGAGGGCTCCATAAACACCCAAAAGGATGGGTGGGCAGAGCTTCCGGCTTGGTGAACACCTGGAGATGCCACGCCCCTTCCCCAGACCTTGCCCTGTGCATCTTCCACCTGGCTGTTCCGGAGTTGTATCCTTTTATAACAAACCAGTAATCTAGCAAGTAAACTGTTTCCTGAGTTCCATGAGATGCTCTAGCAAATTAATCAAACTGATTAATTAATTAACCCCATTAATTAATAGGAGAGGCCGTGGGAACCTATTTACAACCAGTCGGTCAGAAGCACAGGTGACAACTTGGACTTTTGATTGGCGTCTGAAGAGTGTATGGTAGGGAAGGGGGGCAGTCTTGGGGGACTGAGCCCTTAACCCATGGGATCTGACGCCACCCCCAGGGAGCTGGTGTGTCCCCTCGCCTACATATTTGGTGACCAGAAGTGTCAGCAGTGAAGGAGTATTCAGAGAGTATTGTGTATAATGTAATTGAAAACAATAAATAGAGTTTTTCTTTACAACGGGGACAGAGTCATGAAAGAGAGGAAACCCCAAGTGGTAGGAACAGAGGGAGTGTTGCTGGAATTTGGCTGCTTCAGAAAAGCTCCCTCCAGGGCAGCTGACCAAGTCTAGATTCTCTCCAATAGACTTGGGTGGGTTTTGTCCTAAAGTAATACATAGACCCAGCACTTTCAGAAGTTTCATAATTACAACAAGAAAGATGGGGATGTGAATTAAAAATAAAAAATAATTATTAAAAAAAATTTTTTTAAGTAATAAAAAAAAGAAAGAAAGAAGAGAGCAACCAAACCAAAAATCAAATCCACCAATGGTAACAAGCGCTAACAACTATATTAAAAAAAAAAAAAAAAGATGGGGATTTGCCTCATTCTCCTTGGGTTTTTCTCCATTCAGAAAACTGACCTTTAACCCAAGCCTCGTTTTATGACTGAGGAAACGACTCAGGGAAGTTAAGAGATGATAGCTGACAAAGCACATCCAGAAAGGAGAAGCAGCAAACCCAGCTCTAGGGGCCCAGGAGCTAAATTTCATTAAGGGCTTATGTGCCTGGCACAAGAATGGACACTTTGTAAGCAGTGCTTCGATCCTTACCACCAGCCTATGAGGGAGCAACGCACATTATCCCCACTTTACAGCTGAGAAAACCAAGGCAGAGAAACTAACCTTCCCCAGAGTCATTTAGCAAGGATGTGGGCCAGCTGGGTTTGGAAAGTCACTACTTCACTGACAAGGTTAATTTGTACAGTCAGAACTGAGGAGATGATATATCACCTCACCCTACCTCTGTACTTCTGGGTATGTCACAGCCCTTGTGAGCCTCAGTTTCCAAATCTACAAAATGGGCATAGCACTTAGCTATCTGGGTGTGAGATCTTTTAGTTAAAGCTGCCAGGACAAAGCCTGACAAATAGCAGGCACTCAGTAAAGACACTATCCCTTGCTTCTCTTTCCCTAATCTTCCCAAACCTAAGTCTTACAGGTGAGGTGTAGCAATTTATCAGCCTCCAGCTGACTTGCGTATGTGAAAAACTGTAACATATGGAGAAAGAAACACTAATTACCAACATTTGTATTATCACCCGCAGACCTAGGCCAATCTGCTTTCTCTCTGTCCATTAAGGAAAGGCTTTTTTGTATCCATTTTAAACCAACTTTAAGCTGTGATTTAGCAGAGTCAGAGGTTTTTGATTTCATAGGGAACACCTTATACTCTGGTCCTTGTGCTAAATGGATGCAGGAAGGGCTGTCATGGCAGGAGCCGTGCCCATCGGCAAACGCCCCACAGGAAAGGCCCTGCAAGCAGCTGGGCCTGACTTGGGGATCGCATCCCCACAGATGAGGCCTGAGACTCTGGCTGCAATAACCGCAGGACTGGCAACTCACTCACCCACCCCAGCCCCAGCCCCTCATACCCCCTCGTAAAATGCTGCTCCAAAGCTTAAAGTTGGTGTAGGGAGATGGCCAAGAGTGGCTGCGGGTTGGCCCAAGTGTTCCCCCAGCTGTCTACACGTAGGGCTAAGGTTGGAGCCTGGGTTAGAATCCACCGTCTGCATCCTATTAGGCCCTTTTATGAGCTCAGAGCATGACGATCTGGTTTGCATTTGCAACACAGAGGGAAGCAATAAGGGGCAGCAGAGAGGCTTTCTAAGGAGTACCTTATGGAGGTTGGTTTCACCAGAGAGCACCTATGAGTGAGCAGGCTGACTGACTGGAGGAAGATGGGGAAAGAAGCCCTGGGCAGACTCAGGGTACCAAGTTCTGGCATCATCCATACCACCTACTACCTGTGCCCCCAGAAAAAAGCACTGAACCACTCAGCCCAAGCTTTGCTTGAAAATGATGAAACTAAATTACATACGTTCTGAGATTCCTTCTAGCTTGAAAATTCTGTTATTTCAGCTCTTTCTGAAACCCCCTTTATGAATCTTTAAGAACTCTGAAAAAAATTAATGTAAACACCTAGCATAATAAGTTGCCTATAATTGATACCTGGTCATTGTTTACTTCGTAAAAAAATGAACTGGGCTTCCCTGGTGGCGCAGTGGTTGAGAGTCTGCCTGCCAATGCAGGGGACACGGGTTCGAGCCCTGGTCTGGGAAGATCCCACATGCCGCGGAGCAACTAGGCCCGTGAGCCACAATTACTGAGCCTGTGCATCTGGAGCCTGTGCTCCGCAACAAGAGAGGCCGCGATAGTGAGAGGCCCGCGCACCGCAATGAAGAGTGGCCCCCACTTGCCACAACTAGAGAAAGCCCTCGCACAGAAACGAAGACCCAACACAGCCATAAATAAATAAATAAACAAATACTTAAAAAAAAAAAAACTGATGCTGATAAAGATACAAATAAAGGGTATTTAAAAAAATCAACAATCACAGATATATTATACCCACATATATACATGCCCTCCTATGTGTATGTTATTATCTTACTTCAAGAGTTGCCAATTGTTGTGACCTCTGGATGTAGAACAGTGTATTCGACATTACAGGGAGAGGGCAGAATAATCCACACCCCTGTCCCTCACCATCTAATAGAAAAGACAGAAGAGACACAAGAAAAAGATGACAACTCACGGACAGGACAAGATACGATTCAAATTCAGATGTGCTATAGTAAATGCAACCGGCACTTTAGAGCCAGACATGACAATCAAGATGTTGTATGAGAAAGAGATGGACACACACTATATCAGCCAAGGTTCCCAGCAGGAAACAGAAGACACACTCAAAAGGGCTGAACTAGAGAGAGTTTTATACAGGGACTATTTACAGGGTGAAGCACCTAGAAACTAGCAACAGCTGGGAAACTGTCACTACTACCTGCAGGTCTGAAGGGCAAGGGGAGAAACAGTGTGAGCTGGAGCCATGAAAGTGAGCTGTCCATAAGTGCTTAGAAGACATCAGTCATTGTCAGGACCTCAGCAAGGTTGAGGGGACAGCAGTGAGGAGGGTAAATACCCCGACACGCTCTCCTCCTGCCTTCCGATCCCCTGCCTGTGTCTCCCATTGCTGAACCCAACCAGAAACAGGACAATGGAGTCCAGGTGTTGTAGTTCATAGATATAAGCCTCTTGGTACAGAGGAAGGCAGAGAATGAATGGAGGGATTAGGGGAGGAAGGAGAACACACATACACACACGTATGCATACATGCATAGACACTGGAGATGTATTCGGGACAAGTATGTCTTTGACTTGTCCCAAACTGTAAAAAAAAAGAAAAAAAAAGAAAAAATGTAAAGAAAAAAATCTAGAAAATATAAAAAAAGAAAAAAATCTAGAAAAAAATCTAGGAAACAAGATTATTTATCTTACCAAAGGATCTCACCATAGGACTAATCTAAATTTAAACATCAAGGTCTTCTAACATATCTCAGGTATAATTTATACAAACAGAAACGTTTTAAACTGCAAGTAACATCTACAAGATGCTCATATTGACACCCGGTGTGTTTGTTTACTTAGGGCCTAACAAGGGAAACTGTTAAGAAGACAACCCACCAGACAAAATTGTCTAAATTTTCCTTAATCCTCTTCCCTCACCCCACCCCCAATTTCCAAAGATAAAACAAACTCTAAAGTTTGCACGCGAACACATTTTTCCGTTTATATTTTCTATCAGTTGGCAATTAAAACAAGAATCCCAGAGGTCAGCCAAAAGTCTTAAAAAACAAATGAAAGAGTCAGATATATTATCTCTGGATTCAAAAGTGCAAAACGACCTGTTATGAGAAACCACCTGGAAAACGGCACTTGGCAGGCTGCGTTTCAGAGATCCACAGTTCAAACGGTAATTCCCTGCCAACTAACGCTTAACCTTTAACAGAGACCCTCGGAGAAAGTTCTAGCAGTATGGAATATTGAAGCCTTTGTAACGCCATCTGCTTTTACGCAGAGTACCAATGATGGTAACGGGAATCTGGAGCTGGGACGAGGATTAGGATTGCTCCTCGGGGTGGCAGAGGGTGAGGAGAGTAATGTGTGAGGGAGGGCGGAGGAAGAGGAGAGTTAAAAGATGTCTCCTGGTCACCTCCCAATTAGGGACCACATGTCTGAGATTTCTCAGGATGGTCCCCGTCTCAGATACCCTAGGCCATACTACTTACATGTCCAATCCTGGGGAAATAGTTAAACAAATTATGGTCCTTTAACTTGATGGGGAAATATGTTGCCATTAAAATTAATGAGTCAATAATGACTGAAAAATCCTTGAGTTTATTCACTCACAGTGACATTTGAATCCCTACTGCACACTACAGATGGTGTAAGGGTGTTCAGGCTGTAATGATGAATTATATAGCATGAAACATACATGTTATATAACACAGAATGACCTCCAGGACCAGACTGCCGACATCTGAATCTCTGCTCCACCACTGAAAAGCTGGACGACCTTGAGCAATTTCCCTAAATACCGTGTGCCTCAAGTGATCTCCACTGTAAGACAGGGATAATAGTGGTACCTTCTACATAGGATTGTAGTGAGGATAAGTTCACATGTGTAAAGCTTGTAACAGTGCAAGTAGTAGGTAATCAATAAACCTTAGCTATATTACAATATGAAGTGCCTGTCCTTACAGTCTTGGTTTAGTAAGAGATGCAGATACAAACAGGAAAATGATGGTATAATGGTAAGCGCAATCAAAGGCTTCCCCTCCGGCTAACATTATACTGGGAATGGAAGAGATCAGGAGGGCCTCCTGTTCATAAAAATAAAGACAGTGCGTCTTTGCCACTTGAGTCAGACAGGAGAAAACAGGAACGGTCAGTCTACTTTCTCCTGCATTCCACTGAGCGCTTCCGGAGTTTATTTCATCGTCCAAGCTTCCCCAAGTCTGGGGTGCACGAAAGACAAAGGGTGGAAGACAGAGGAAATGATACCAAGTGTCCGGACAGACCTGCCAGCCTCCACCACCGAGGGAGTGAGTGGTACGCGCTTCGCTTTTTCACCGGCTGGAGTGCATGGGGTTTCTTCGTGGCCTCCTCATTTTAAGAACGGTGTTCATTTCTGGGACAGCCCCAAGACGTTCTCTTGCTGGGATCGGCTAGCAATCTCCAAAGCAAAGGAATCCTCTTTTCTTCTCAAAATGTCTCATTGGTTATTCCTTCCTTTGAAGTTGGAAGACAGAATTACTTTCATCTGCCTGGAAAATCAGTAGAGTAGAGAGGAATCCTGCTTGGAATCGGAATGAGGGATCGGGCAGCTCAGCTCTTCCTTAAGGTGAGCCCATGGTCTGCCTTCACTCCTTTTGGAAAAGAGACGCTGTGTAAATCAACATCCACCTGTATCAGTTTGGCAGCAAATGATACCAAACCCCGATTCAAAATAGCTTGAACAAGGAGGAAATAATCATCTCCCATGATGGGAAGTGCAGAGAAAGATGGTGCTTCTGGACGACTCTCTGGGATCTACCCTCTCATGCATGTTGGTCTCATCCTAAGGCTGGTGGCAAGATGCCTACAGCCGTTCTAGACAGCAGTGTACCAAGGAAGCAAAGGGTTCATTTTTTGTGTGTGTTTTTTTCTTAGTAATGAGCAAACCTTCCCCAGAAGCTCTATAAGAGACATTCCTTCACACCTCATTGCGCAGACTTGGATCACATACTCTTTCCTACACTTGTCTCTGGGGTGTGGAATGGAGGTATCACAATTGGAGTGAACTAATCGCCTCAGCTAATGGATGCTGCTGGGTCCCTGTGACCACTGAGCCTGCAATGGGCTCCTGGCGAGGACAGAAGAAGGAAACGAACATGAATATATTCAGAGGGGTCAGCGTGCTGTACGGTTATTCTCACAGACAGAATTCGGATAAGCCACAGCATCAGGCACATTCAGAAGTGCCTCTGCCTGATACTCCACGCCTACAAAGAAGAAGAATCACTGACCTGATAGAGAAGATGCTAACATACCTGGTATAAATGCCCAAGAACCACTCTATTCAGGGCCTGGACATTTATAATGATTATTGTTGAGCTGACAGTGTATCGTGGCCTGTTAGCATTCTGTCCCAAGTGGGCACCTGCGGCAGAGGGGTATAAATACAGAAGGAAGAACTGAGAGGAGGAGGGAGGGTCACTCGCCAGTAAACGTGATGGACTGAAATGAGAGAAAAGGAATTTTTTAAAGTATGGGGGGACGGGTTCACTCAACTCTCAGAGACAAAGAGAACAGAAGAAACAATGACTGCAACAAAATTTTTGGAAGCTGGGAAGTGGTCTAACCCGTGGTAACTGACTTAACAGACAAAAGAAAGCTGAAACCTAGCACAGCAGGATGGGAAGCCTGGAAGCAGGCAGGGGCTCATGCCTCAGAGTTCCAGGGTCTCTGGAACTGGAGGCACCAGGCACTGAGGGGGTCAGCGGCCCAAAAGCAGTAGGGCTGGCTGCGAGACTGTGCCTGAAGCTGTCAGACCCCAGGTCACCCCTCTCAGTCCTGGCTCCCAAGTGACTGCCTATATTGAGACCTGTTCGCTCTGTTGAATCAGAACAACTGTGGAATCCAAAACACTAAGTGTAGCTGAGACAAGGGGTGTGCTTTAAAAACAGGGAAATCAGAGAAGGCCTCCATACCAAATGCTAGACTCCTGGTCTCGGTTCGAGTCTGGCTCACAGAACGCGGCAGTCACCAATTCCCCTCGGTATGGGGATTTCTCTTCCCCTGGTCAGTTTCCTTTGAGAGGAAAGACCTTCCACCAACAGGTGGAAATCCTCCAATGAAACCATTCAACAGGACAATTCTACAGCAGAAGTGCTCAGGGCTGGCCACACATGTGACTCACCTGGGGAGCTCTTGATAATCACCGCTACCTGGGCCCTAGCAAAATCCTACATCATTCAGTTACTTGGCAAATCTAAATGGAAAGTTTACTGTGTGCCAGGAATTGTTCCAAATTCTGAAACACTGTTCTAGGTGTTCTTCTTGGTAAGGTGGAACTATGCCTGGGTATCAGCCCCATCCAGATATGCAGACCTTCGTTAACTTTTCAGTAGTCAGTTCCAGATTATCAGACATTTGAGGAAAGCCTTTAACATGTAAGAGACTTAAAAACAAAAACAAAACAAAACAAAAACTAAGAGGAAAATCAGAGGAAAAGAAACAGAACAGGGAGTAGAGAGAAGCTTCTAAGAAACTGCCACTGAGATCCTCAGAGAATTGAAAAGCTTTTCATCAGTGAAATGAGAACAGGAGGTTATAAAAAGAAAAATTTGGAGATTTTTAAAGAGCTCTTGGAAATTAGAAATTTGATGACAGACATGGACATTCAATATATGGGTTGGAAGAGAAAATGAGGAAATTTCCCAGGAAGTAGAATTTGTTTTTAAAGGAGATAGAAAATATAACAGAAAAAGTAAGAAAATTAGAGAGTCAATCTATGAGGGCCCCCTTTCAACTTAATACGTGTTCCAGAAGAGGAGAGAAATCATTTTTTTAATATTCCAGAAAATGGTTTAGAACTGAAGGACATGAGTTTCCAGATTAAGAAGGTCCAATGAAAGCCAATAAATGGATGAAAAAAAGACTCACGGCAAGGTATATTATAATGAGATTTCATTACAGAGAGAAAGGACATTACAAAGACAAGACACTCTTTCAGAGAAGGGGAAATGATTATATTCAGAGCATCAGGAGTTAGAATGACAGGCATCTCAATGGCAATACTGAACCTGGAAGAGCACCGCTTTCAAAATTCGGAAAAGGATTTCCAATGTAGAGTTCATACCCCAGTAAATTATCAGTCAAACTTGGAAGATCTCAAAAAGTTTATCTCCCTTGTACTCTTTCTCAGGAACTTCTAGGAGATGTTTTACCAGCAAGATATCAGAAACAAAGAAAGAGGAAGATAAGGGTCTACAAAACAGGGGATGCCGCATGAGAAAGAGCAAAATGAATCCCTGGTATGACGATGAAAGGGGATTCCAGGATAATGCTGTGCCTCGGGCCGCAAGAGCAGCAAATCCAGAGCGAAGGAGGCCAGAGGGCTCTTCGAGGGGGATGAACCAGGAGCAGGACGCACCTGCTATTTAGAAACACGGACAGAGTTGAAGCAGTTGCCTCTGGGCACCGGAGTTGAGGTTGGTGAGAGATGGGCCGAGTGAGTGCTGTTTCTAGTTACAAGCCTTGTAGAACTATCTGGCTTTAAAATTATGTATATGTACAGCTTTGATAAGGAAGGAAGGGAAGCTCAGGCAATGAATCAGATTCCAGAATGAAAACCCAGGCAAAGATCAGGAGAACCCGCTTCTAGGAGGCAGCCAAGGTACTCGGTTTCTCTGGGAAACAGAGAAGAGTTGATGAAGGCAGCAAAGGCTGAACACCTGGCAGAGCAGGTGAGACGAGAACTCGATGGCCCGGGAAAACAGGCAGGAATGGGGTCACTATTTCCTTTCAAGGAAACAGTTCTTAAGTGTGACCTGCCTGGAGTTACGGAGATCAGTAGGAACAGAGGATTAAAGGGAGTTGTGCGTGCCAAGTGTTGTGTCAGGCAACTTATGGAAGAGAGAAGGCAAACAGAAAGGCAGTTTTGGAACACCTTACTGCTCTTTAGGCCGGCTGTCTTCCTTTCCCCCTAGATTAGGAAGAGATTGACTCTATCTCCTCAGACAATTATGCCCAGCTGCGCTGGCTCACAGAGATCAAGGCTGAAAGCGCACGGGCAAGCCTGAAACCCTGAGTCCGCGTAGGTTTCCCTATCACTTTCCCTGGTACATCCTATTTCTGTTTCTTCTGTGTGTGACACACTCGGAGCACTCTTTTCTTTCCTTTAGAACCGGGCACTGGCCTGGTTTCCCAAAGCCCACCCTACTCACGGGTCCCCAGGGCAGCACCTGAGGGACAGTGGGTTTGGCTAGCAGTCCTGAAGGCAACTAACTGTGGGTGGGTCCTGTTAACTTTGTTAACACCTCAGTAAGAGAAGAGTGCCACGTTTGTCTACAGGTTAATGAGGATATGACTGCCAGATGAACTTTTGGTGGTAGGGAGATCCCCTTGTACCTTACTTTTCAGTTCATTTGCAAAGTGCATTTAGAGTTGCAAAACAGTATAGGAGTGTGAAGTCTGAAAGTACTACATTTTATGTGTATTTAAAGATACTTCTACATTATTTAGAGTTTATGCCACCCCCCTTACCATATGAAACTCAGCCTAGATACTTCTACATTATTTAGAGTTTATGCCACTCCCCTTACCATATGAAACTCAGCCTGACCTATTTTTATGAAACGCGTTTACTATTTACATTCACGGAATCTATTCCCCAGGAATTGGTTCCCAGGGTGACAGCTGTAGTTCCCTCCTCTTTACCCCCCCATCTCATGAGAGAAAATTTGACTTAATTTCACTCCTAGTGTTTACAAACTGCTTACTAGAGAATTGCGGCATGACGGAAAATGTCATTCTTTCCGCAAACAGCCTTCATCTTTAAAATCTTTGATTTGTGGATCCTACAACCAAAACATTGTGTGAATCAGGGGTGGGGGAGTTGTCCAAGCAGGCTGTTTAGTAGTTTAGGGCCAAGATCTGTCCCCAGAGGAGATTATGATCACGGAGGGATCATAAACAGTTCCTGCTGGTAGAAGCCGCAGCTTTTCTCTACCCCAGATTCATCCCCTGCTAGTCACAGGGAGAAGCGGGCGGGGGGATAAGGACAGAGTAACAGCTGCCTGGGGTGCTGGACACCGCCTCTGCCTTCTTGGGCTTCGGCACCTCTTCTCCGAGGTGACTGTAAGAAGCGTGGCTCTGGAGCCCCTCCGGACTGGTGCCTGGTTCCCCCAACCCCCCAGCGCTCCCCGCCCCGCCGCTCACACACACTCCGGGCGCCTCCTTCCGTCTAGTAATCGACAAACCAGTTCCATGTCGGTTACTCCTCCCAAGGAGCACAAACCATCTCTAAACACGCAAATCCCCCAAGCCAAAAACAAGACACCCAAGTGATCTGCGAGATGAATACCGCGGGCGTTAGCTGGCTGCCGCGTTTCTCGGAGGCTGTGGCTCAATTTCCACATCTGTGCATGCAGCCTCAATCCGCACCCCAACCCGGATCGGATGGGGACGCCTGAGCTTTTTGTTTGCTAAGCCGATTCCTACCTCCAGTTGTGAAGTCACCTTCCGGGGGGCGGGGGGGGGGTCTCCTCTCGACGCCTTCGGTGGAGGCTCGGTCAGGAGCAGCCGGCCCCGGGTAATCCTCCCGGGCTGGGCTCACACGCCCCGGGGCCGAGCCTGAGCCTAATCACCTGCTGGCCGCGGGCGGGGCTGCTCAGCGCGGGCGCCCGGCCTGGGACGCGGCTCCCCGGGGCGCCCCCCGACGGTCCTTCAGGAGCATGGCTGCAGGAGTCCCTACCGCTAGCCTGCGAGCGCTGCAGGTCTGTGGGAGGATCCCCGCCTCCCTCCTCCAGCCCCGGTTGGGAGGTTATGAAAAGACTGTGATGGAATCCCGGCTCGGCTCGTCACTTCCCTGCTCACTTGTCAAAACTCACGGCATTCCAGAACCCCTTCCCCGGTCACTCCCCTCGCAGGGAAAAAGGAAACCGCCCGGAGAGGTTTCAGGGAGTTTGGGGTTTCTGACGCAGACACCTCTGCTTGTATCAACTGCTGCGGCGCTGCCAGCGGTAACTGGGAGCAGGTTTGAGGAGAAGACGCCCTACCCAGCTACCCTCGCCCGGTCAAAAGTTCTCCCTCCAGCCGCCGCGAGAAGCTCCACCTCCCCGACATCAATTCATTTCATAACCACTCCGTTTCATAATCAGCAGCAGCACGGATTCTTACTGCGGGTGGGGTGGGGTCAGGGGGAGCCCCGAACTAGAATCACAACCGTCACACGCCGGGCAGGGTATCAGACAACTTTCCAGAGGGCTGCAGTCAGATTCTTTCTGCTGGAGAAACCAAATTTACCACTGCTGAATTACAATCGCCGGTGACCGCACAACTGAAGCATTTCCTTTATACCTTCTCCCGCTCCCGCGCCCCTCCCGTCTTCTGCGTGGTTCAGTCAACAAGTCATCCCCCAGAGAGGCATGAATGGGCTTGGGCCGCGCAGCCATAGCTCCAGCTGCAAACTGATGAGGAAGCCCTACCCACGAGGCCGAATTGTTTACATCACACCCTCTGAGGGCTTCCTGTCTTAAATTAATGGGAATACAAAGAAGACAGGAAAAGAGTGCTTGCTTTTCTTAGAGCAGGGATGGGGGCTGGCAGAGGGGGGGGTGCCCCTCATCTCACTGCGAAGAGGTTGCTTTTCAAAACTTCAATTGTATTTCATTCCTTTTTCCCACTTTGAACACTTGTTGAAAAGGAAAAGCATCGCTGTGCCAAACCTCAAACCATTAAGGAACTTCTGCTCAAAACACATTTTCACCTAGCTTGGAAAGGGATCCAGGTTGGAGCTCGCAGGGGGAGCTAGAGGTATGGGGACCGCCTGTGGTTGAAGGGCACAGATCTCCCCACAGCCTGAAGCCCTGCACCACACAGGCACCCACACTCACCCCACGCCTTGGGGTTCATGCCAGATTCTTGCCCCAGTCCTACTCTCCACCCCTGTCTCTAAGCTATGGTTCTCTTCCTGGGCATCCCGCAGCTCTGCAATGGACAGATCTGGTAGAATTCAAAGCAATTAATTAAAAAGGAGGAGGCAGAAGAAGGCTTCCATTCTCGGGACCATTATTGCCACTGGAAAGGGTAATTAGAGTCTGGGAGGGGCCAACCCACGTCCAGGCTGGCCTGCACATCTACCCACTGTCGGAGGCAGCCCGCAGAGCACATGGTAAATAATTATCATAATCGCCAGTCCTGAAATTACCCCCAGTTGCTTCATTCAGGTTGGCACAACAGCAAACCCAGACACAGGCAGGAATGCCAGGCGGTGGCGTTCCTCCTTTGGAAGTACTAGTAGGGAACAAAACCCCAGGATAAAGTATATCTCAAAGTGGTATGGCATTGCAACCAACAATGACAATGGAGTTTAGGAGAACAGTACACGTGCCCAGTGAGAACAAGCTCTGCAAGCCAGTCCTCAAAATACTGCAATTCCTGGGTCAAAGCAAGTTAGACTGATGATTTTAGAAAGAGCCAAGTGTATCAGAACTCTCTAACAGAAAGTGACTGCCTTACAAATATTATAAGGGTCCCAGTGAATGTTAGTTCCTCCCTACTTCCCCTTTTCCTCTCTTCTGCCAGGAGGTGGTAGTCCTGGTGGATTCATTAGCATACTTTTATGTGGCATCTTGGTATCTGATAAGTTTTACGGAAATTAGGTTCAAATTGAATAATCTTCGAATAATTTCAGAAGGGCTCCCTTTCTTGCTTCTGATTGCTTCCTCCGCCGACAGTTTTCTTCTAACTTTCTCTACTCCTTCCATCTGGTATGTAATTTATGATGTGCAAATCAATGCTGATTTTAAGCATAACGCAAATAAATATTCCCCTCTTCCTCCACCACTCTGTGCCTAAGCTCAGTTTAGGGTGTGTATGTGCTGAGAATTAAAATCTGACCACATCTGTATAATATCTTAATTTCAGGAAAGCTTTTGAATGCATATGACATTCTCATCAGCAGGCCAGAAAGATATGATCTGGTCTGTCTTTTCCCTCACTGGGTTTCACTGCAGACTGGAAAAGAGATCACTGGCTCAGTAAACATAAGGGTGCTTAAAATGTGGCCTCCAATTTTATCCTAGGTCTGGTTTAAATAATACTTAAAATTGCTATATGCACACCCAGAGCCTACAAGTAATATTAATTTGAATGGGAATTGCCGATATGCTAAGAGAATCCAAATTGGCTTCAACACATGAAGGAAATGTTTCATGAAAAACAGTTTCAAGTTCAGCATGACGGCTGATTACAGAAGTAGTATCCTGAGGGGTGATGATCAAAATGGCAGGCATAAACGGGGCTTAATATCTAGATTGGAGAATAACTGACAAGGATGTGAGGATCACAGATGATTGTGCATTTAATAGGAATCTGTGTGTTTTACTGATAAGAAATAGGCAACACAGCAGTGGGGTGAATTCAGTTGGTGGGAGTCTGACATGAAAGGAAAAGTGTCTCTCCCCATTTCTCTCTCCCCCATAATAAGGAATTTGGCAGCGGATAGACTCTTAATAGGGTGGTAGGTCCAGTCTGAGGCCCCTTATTTTAAGGGCAACGTGGAGACACTGGAAAGGTTCCAGAGGAAAACCAAAATGATTAAAGAGACAGAAAATAGAACCTATGAGGGAAGGTTAAAGGATTTGGAGTTGTTTAGTCTAGAGTGAAAAACTGCCTAAAGGCAAACTTAACAGTCTTCTCCTCCCACTTGAAAGGTTATTACAAAGAGGACACAGACCAGCTGTTCTTCATCTCTACAGAAGACAGAAGAGGTAAGAGACTCAAAATGCAACACTAAAATTTGGGTCAGACACAAAGAAGACACGCTTGATGCTAATGGTCTCTGATTTGACATTGACATCACTGTGCAATCTTCACCTCTCAGACTCCATCCCAGTGATAGTCTTGTGTGTTTAGGCAGAAGCCAGGCTGGAGAACTCCTTTCCTTCCCTTCTAGGGCTGCAGTAGTCCTCATGACTCCATTGAATGGGGGGTCGATGATTCTAAGCATACATGTTCCCTAATTCAGAAACACGGTGCCAAAAGAATATAATTCTCTCTTAAAACATATGCCCACATCTCATCGGACCTTTGTTTATTGGGTGGGTATCTCTAAAAATATGCCCAGCTTCAGACATTGACAAGCATATTTTATAGATTCACTCCTCTATATTGTTTCTATATACAGGCAGCATTACTTTTTTTTTTTGCAGTGCCACATGTGGGATCTTAGTTCCCCGACCAGGGATTGAACCCACGGCCCCTGCATTGGAAACACAGAGTCTTAACCACTGGACTGCCAGGGAAGTCCCAGGACAGCATTACTTTTTGTTTAGTGAGCACACAAATATTAGTTGATGATGATAATGATAATAATAGCTACGAATTATTAAACTCTTCCTATAATTATGTTGGGCACTGTGCTAGCTACTTTATGTAGATTGTCTATCTCATTTATTTTTTGCAGTAGCCCTGTGAAGTGGATATAATTATTAGCCTTATTCTAATACAAGGAAACTGAGTCACAATGAGGTTAAGTAACACAGCTAGTAAATGTTGGAGTCCCAATTCAAACCCATTTAGTCTGAATCAAAAGGGTGTGCTTAACCGTTACACCACCGCCTCTCATTCATTATTTTTAGCTCTTGAGAGGGAGGAAACATTGCAAAAAGAAGTATTTATTCTTGTTGGCCCAAACTGATTAAAAACCAAGTCTTCTACAGGTTTACATTGCCTGGGAAGCACAGTTGTATTTTTCCCAGCATAGCAGAGGAAGGAAGGACTGACTTTGCCTTTTGATCAGAAGTATGCCTTGCTATCTCCCACAAAGCTAAAAATCGAATCAAAGTACATCTCTATTTTATTAATTAGAAACACTTAGCTATTCATCTATACTCTAATTTTGCTTATAGTAAGTGTTCCATGACTGTTGAATGAATGAATACAAATGTAGTATGACTTTGATGCTTTAAGGCAAACTGAGCTGAATTGAGTTTTTCCAGCATGCTGGTGATCAAGGCTCTGGTGGGTCATTTCTATGGGCCTCTTATCAGATGTTCCTTAAGAGTCTTAAAATCCAAGTGTTTCCTTTAATTCAGCACCCATGAGAAAGGCATATGTACGGGTTGCATTTTCCCAGCGTCAACTACTTTTAGATCAAGAAAAGATTTTTAGTGGGGTTTATTGAGTGCTGTTGTATATCAACAATAGATGATTCATAAGTGAAACAGACATCAAAATGATTTTTAGAAAGGCAAACGAACCACACACAAACAAAAAATTAAAAGCCTTGATCCAAATTACGCCAAAGGACAGATATTTTCCCATTAGGACAATTTATCCTGAGTCTATAAACAGAGAGGGGCATAATTACCCAAGTGTTTGCTAACAGATCTAAACCTTATGTAGCTATAAAAAGCTGGAGAGAGGAAGAAAGAGGAAATTCCCAGAAGAAGATCCCCCACCACATCCAGGGCCATCAGATCTCCATAAATACAAAGCCCAGCCGTGGTACCAAGTGGAGCATGAGAAGAAACCTCAGGATTTTAACATAAGCCACAGAAATAACTTTGAATTGTCTTAAAACTAAACAGTGACAATTCTATCCAATAAACTTTCAGCCGACACATGGGCAGAGGGGTGACTTACTGGCATTCCAGATGTAGTTAATAGAAACGTGATGCCCAGAATAAAAAAGGTATTCAGTAAATGTTGATTGAAGGGATGGATGAGTGAATGAATGTCTGAACAGATGTCCAAGCTGCCTCTTCCCCTCTTTGAATCTCTGTTGGAAAGATGTCTTCGATGCTTCAAACCCAAAGCGCACACAGAGGTGTTGAACCATTTGAACTGGTACTCTAGGAAAAGGTCTAGAGCCAGAGACTGGTTTCCGACCCAAAGATACCAGTTGATGATCTTGCCATGAACACAGGAAGGGGGACTGCAATACCTGTGGAGCATCTTTGCAGGCCTTGATTCAAAAGCTCCCATTATTTACAGTATTTGAAGTCCAACACTTGAAGTCCAGCAGAATCAAGTACTAAGTTGCTAGCCATCTATTGAGCACTTACTGGATGCTGGACCTTGTTCTAAGCCCTTTATGTACTAACTCATTAAATCCTTATTACAATCTTAAGACTATGTACTATTATTTACAACCCATCCTACAGGCAACAAAACTGGGCCAGAAGATTACCTAAATTAGTTCATGGTCACACAACTAGTAAGCAGAGGAACTGGAACTCAAAAAGAGTGCATCTGGAACCAGCTCTTCCTCCTAACTGCTGTCCAGTGCTACCCGTCCAAATCTTACCTCCTGTCACTGCTCAACACAAATTCACTATCCAAGTCAAAGTGTTTACCCACAGACATTCAAAGAGCATTCTAACCTCTGCAGGATGTGACCCATGCCTCCCCTAGTGCACCTCTCTCCTGCGTGCTCTCATCACTTATTCTGCAGCTAACACAACTGTAACTTATTTGATTCATATCACATCTCTCCAGCTAGGTATTAGGTTCCTTGGAGTTAGGACAATGTGTTGCATGGCAGTCTGGGGATATAGTACAATAAGGAAGACCTAGATTTAAAGTCCAAATCCCATAATTATTACCCATGGAACTCTGGGTAAGTCATTTAACACTTCCTATTCTCGTATTCAAACTATATTCCTTACGGGCTTGCTGAAAAGGGGAGATTAAATGAGAAAATGAAGCATACAGTATAGGATGATGCCTGATGGTGTAAGCCAGTGATTTTCAACCAGCAGCTATTTTGACCCCCAAGAAACATTTGGCAATGTCTGGAGATATTTTTGATAGTCACAGCTGTGGGGAAGGGTGCTACCGGCATCTAGTGGGTAGAGCTCAGCAATGCTGCTAAACATCCTACAAAGCACGGGGCAGGTTCCCGCAACAAAGGATTAGCCATCCAGAATGTCAGTAGCAAGAGTACTGAGGTTGAGACACCCCACTGCGAGCTATTAAAAATTTATCAACAATAAAAGTTCCCATTCTCTCTCCTTTCCTTATTTTTCACGGTACTGTGCTTCTGGGAGGTGTTCTGTAAATCTTTGTTGGGTAAACCTTTGGACAAATGGGTAAGTGAATGTATGAGTTCTAAGATACTTTGCTAGTAAACACTTGAGAGTGTGGTCTAGTCATGGCAGGGGTTCAAGTGGGAGTTAATTAACCTAGAACCCGAACCTTCAAATATCCATGCACAATGAAAGGAATCTGAAAATCTGAAATAAACCCAATATAATACTGGGGGCCTGAGCCCAGTGAAAGTGATGTCAACATTGGTCCTAGGAAAGCTGGAGAACTTAGACAAAGGCCAGCTCCTCCTCACTGGTGGCTTCCCAAGTGATTTGGCTATCAGCCTACAAATGCTCCCTCATCTGACTCTATTTTCTACCCCAAAAATACAGTAAAACAGCCAGAAGGCCATGGAAGAATTTATTCAACTCTCTACCCTAGGCCATCACCCATCCGCCCCTGCAGGAACCACACACAACCTGGGGCCCAATCAGGTGAACTCTCATCTAGAACATGGATTAAAAAACACAGTGGAAGCAAAAAGGGCATGTAGTGATTACCTGAGGTCTTCAACAGGTTCAGTAAGATCGGTTGCAAGAAATGGAAACCCAAGAATAAAAGCCTACACTCCTGGATATAGCATAAATCACATTAACACAAACCAGAAAACCAAAAGATCTCTTCCATCTCCCATTCTCTAGACTTGGTGGCAACATCTGCTTCTTAAGTTCTTAAGAAGAATTTAAGAACTCCCAGTCTTTTATAGTCAGAATCCATGAATGATTCTAGTGTGGTTGGATATGAGAAAATCTAAAACTTAATTTGAGTTTCCAGGCATCTTTAAGCATATCTGGGATATGAACTAAATACCTGAACTAAATTACCCGCCCAGAACTGTAAGAAAGATCTTGCCTTGGGCACCTAACACATCTAAGTTGGGATTGTCCTCCACACTCTAACCACCTTCCCAGATCACCTCTAATCAATTCCTATTCGCCTCTCTGGGCTCAGCTCAGACATCACCTCTGGGGATCCCACCCTGACCCTCCCCTGGAATATATCTGAGGCCCTCCTTGCAGCTTCAATAGCATCCTCACTGCCCATTCACTTGTCTGATTACCCTTTCAGACTGTGGCCTTGTTTACTATTTTATTCCCAGGGCCTAGCACTGGGCCTGGAACATACAGGTGCCCAATAAATAGTTGTTGAATGAATGAGTATAAAACATTCATTCCTGGGACTTCCCGGGCAGTCCAGTGGTTAAAATTCCATGCTCCCACTGCAGGGGGCATGGGTTCAATCTGTGGTCAGGGAACTAAGAACCCGCATGCCGTGCGGGACGGCCAAAAACAAAAACAAAAACAAAAACAAAAACAAAAACAAAAAACATTCATTCCTGAAACTACTTATTGAGTGCCTACTGTGAATCAAGTATTGGTTTAGGCACAGGGAAAACAACTATTACTATCTTAGTATTAACAACAACAACAGTAAAAACTATTGTAGCTAATGTTTATTGGGCATTTACTGTATACCAGGGATCATGCCAAGCTCTTCTCTGTATTGTCTTTTAAACCTCCCCCCCCATACCCATATGGCAGATACTATTATTATTCCCACTGTACAAATGAAAAAAGATGCCAAGCCACTCTTATGGACCTTAATGGGAAAGAATCTCTGACATTTAAGTTCCTTCAGGTCTATTTACATGGGCTTGACTCACATCAACTAAGAAAAGGTTACCTGTAATTCACTCATGAGCTTTGCTTATGTCTGTCCCTTGCCTGGAAAGTCCCTATCCATTCTTCATATTGTCTGAGATTTATTTTAAAATATTTTGGTATAGGCTATCTAGTGATGACAACTGTAATCTACACTCCAGAGGCTGTGAGCTGGCATCTGAAGGATACTTATCAAAGTCCATCCAGCAGCAGACATCTGAAACGTCACCACCTAAATCTGCAGCACAAGGTTCTGCAGTTACTGAAATGAAGGTTAGAAATATTGTTTTTCCTCTGTGGAATGAGAAATTTTTAAGATAAGTTGGTTAGAACGGTTCGTACAGCCAGCTCTGTCGCTGCCTGCTGAGCTGTAAGAGTCCAGGGTGTGGTGCTTCGGCGGTGGGACTCCATATGTCTGGGGTCCTCCCAGTTAACAGAGGATTCTGTCACTGGGCCTGATGATAAAATCAGGTGATTCTGCCCACAGAGGACTACTGCATGCCTTTCAGAGTGAACCTGCTGGGAAGGGGCCCAATGGAGCGCCTACAAGAACAGCAGGGGAGATGCACCAAATTTATCCAGGCAGGTGGTAGGACTATTTCTGTGCCTGCTTGCTAATACCTGCTCTAAGTATGGCAGGAGTCAAGGACTTGCTTTCATGGTAACCTACCACCTGGCACTGAGGCTGTAGCGTTCTCAACCTTTCCTGATAATAGGAAGCTACTGATGTTTAACAAAAGAACCTGACAACTGTGAGCAGCCAATTGGCTCGGGCAACACCCTCTCCCCTACCCTGGTCTCTTGAGAACATCCGACACTAAACTCAAAATCCCCCGCTGCTGCAAAGGCCGTCTTGATGACTCATCTCCACTCAGGAGCTCTGAGGAAACCTCTAGTTGCCTGCACACAGTGGAGATCCTTTTGATAGACTCCAATCACCTAAGATAACCTGGACGAGTCTCTTCCAACACCCTGAAAAAGTCTAATTTAGCAAATGAGTTTACTTTAGGGTATGAATTATCGAGCCAAGGGCCACACTAGGTGCTGAGAAAACACTGATGAGCGGCACTGACCGTGGGCCCAGTGAGCTTAGAGATGGTGGCAGGACAAACATAGCAACAGGCGTTAGTTCCAATGCAGCG
This sequence comes from Balaenoptera physalus, assembly GCF_965194825.1. NCBI lineage: Eukaryota > Metazoa > Chordata > Mammalia > Artiodactyla > Balaenopteridae > Balaenoptera > Balaenoptera physalus. The sequence continues at coordinate 150,990,294 of NC_138890.1, forward strand.
TGGGCTAACTGCTAAGTTCAGGGGCTATGAGAAGTCCATCAGGGACACCTAATTAGACCTGGAAGGTCAGGGAAGGCCTCCAGAAGACGTGACCGGAAGCTGAGCCATGGGGATGAGCAGGCATTAGCACGATGAAGAAAAGACTCCAGGAAGAGGAACTGCCAAGTGAAAAGGTCCAGAGCACAGACACGGGCGCCATGCTCTGAGTTCACAAAGGTTCAGCCTGGCTGCAAGTGGGGTCGGCTGGAGGTGGAGTGAGGAGAGTGGAAAACTGGACGGGGGCTGGAGAAGCAGGGCTTTGTGAGGAAGTGGTTTGGGCTTCATTCTTGAAGGGCTTTTGGCAGAGGAATGCATGAACAGATTTCCACGTCAGAATGATCATGCTGGCTCCGGGGAGACCAGTTGGACGGACGCATGGACAGGCGTGAGGGAGCTGTTGTACGAATCCAGGCAAGACAAGATGGCGCCTGGCCTCGGGGAGTCTCTGTGGGCCCGTACTTTCCCTATATCTGGGATGAAACTCCAGCATGGCTCTGTCTACAGCTCTCTGCCTCTGCTAGACTGTCAGTCCTTTGAGTGCAGAAATTGGAATTTACTCATCTCTGGAGCCTTAGTGCTCCCAGGGGATGAAAAACTCTCAGTAAGGGGTTGGTGGTGCCTTTTGAAGGACAGAATTCCTTAATTACAAAAATGATTTCCTTTTGCTGGGTTCCTCATCGCCAGACCCCCGCCGCCACCCCGCCTCGCTGCCTGTAAAAATCTCCTCAGCAACTACTGTATTTCTTTTACATTTGGTCACTCCAAGGTGTAGGGTGACTCCCACTTCACTTCATTTTGATTTTTAGTCTTCACAGCCTCCTGAACATCTTACACTGTCCTTTTCTCTCAGTACAGCCTAGCTCATGCCCCCATTCCATACAGTCAAGACTTCACACAGGTCGGCTTAAAGTGCCCCTCCCCACCGTCTTGCAACTTCCCCAGGGATGACCTCACTTATGTGAAGCAGTGACTCCCTCCCACCTGATTTCCTAAATCCATGTCATAATTTATGTATAAAAACAAAACAGTCCCACCATCTGCAAGAAGCATTCATGAACTCCGGCTAACCTGGTAGAGAATCCCACCCAGCCTTAATCCCATGAATATGTATTCCTGTCAACTGCCCATGATTCGATGTTTTCCCTACAAGGACATAATACCACGTCCTTGTCTCTACCTCCCTTGCCTGTACCATCAAGCTCCTACTCCGTGCTCCCCTGGCCCTGTTCCCTGGACCAGCCAAAATTCCCTGGACTTGTTCCAGCCCACAGGGGTCTTCTACTTTGACCTACCCCTGAGAACTGGGGCTCGGCCAGGACGAACTCAGAAGCAGAAAACCCACTGTAGCCACTACCCACCTCCAGCCTTGGCCCAAACCTCAGCCTTGCCAGCTGGCTTCCAATAGTGAGCACTGAGTTACCCAGAAGGGCTTCTATAGACTCTGTAGTAGAGTTAAAAGGGGGCAGTATCCTAGAGATTATTCCTTTCCCCAGGGGCCTTCATCTCCTTGGGGCTGGTGCCCTTCTTTCCACAGGTTTGTACTAAAGTTGACAGATACAATATAGCAGACCCACTAACATTAAAATTTTAGGTGAAAAATGAATATTTTTTTAGTATTTAGTCCCAAATATTGTATGGAATTTTTTATTTGCTAAGTTTAACAACCTTAGTTTGTACTTGCTACTCAGTTTTTTAAAAAATCCTATCTACACTTAATAGGCAAATAACTATGCAGAAAACAAAACACATATACACTGTTAAAACTTGGGACCCTTGAATATATCCTTTGTGTTCTCTGTTTCTCACTCTGATGGACGTCTTCTTACAAGGATAGGTTTGCAATCATCTTTATAGCTCACTTGAAGTCCCTCACCTCTGTCCAACCTTGCTCGCTTGGTTTATAATTCTCTTCCCATGATCACTCTTTGCATCATTAAGTTCAGCCACTTTGACCTTTCTTCCATTCTCAAGCAATTACCATTCAATCGAGGGCTTCACCTTGACTTGCTCTATCTTATGAGGATATATCAAAACCTCTCCTCTTTACAAGTCAGTGAACTACATTAAGGAAGCACTGAACGGTTAGTGTTGTCCCGTGCTCTCCAACTCTAGGAAGTCCTTCCAGAAAAGCAACTCCAGGACCCCAACCCTAATTCTGATCTGGTCCACCACTGCTCTCCAGTAGCCAGAGAAGGTCCTAGTTGGGAAAAGCAAGGGACCAGATAAAGCCCTGAACAATTTTCTCACAAATGAAAAAAATGGATTCCTCCCAGAGTCTCAGGGGACATCTTAATCATGTTGTTTACAAAAGCCATACTCTTTACAAATCGCGCCACAAAAAGGGCACATTTAACATTACGCCAGGAGTGGAGAGTTTAACCCCTTTATAAATGTATGTCTGGGGGAAAGGACAGGAAGGGGAGCTATAACTCTGCAGTTACTTTCCAGTTTTCACAGAGAGTAATTGGGATTGAGAGAGACTGTGGATAAAAATCAGAGAGGGAACCAGAGTGGCAGTCAAGCTCTGATGAGATAAGGATGCTCCCTGGGTGGGCTGGTTATGAAGGAAGGATACTAGTGAGATCAGGAAAGAGTCGTTAACGTAACAAGGGGGAAAAACACTTTGAATTACCAGGAGAACATCATTAAGGACAGCCATGGTGGTAGAGAGGTAGATAATGTCATTGCTATTTACAACTTCCATCATATTATTAGGATGATCATCACTTTCCTCTATCACTTCATCCCCACGAGAAAGGTAAGATAGATAATTATTACACCCTCTCCAAAGGAAAAGAATGCAATGAGAAGGATGTAGGAACTTCAAGGGACCCAGGTTTCCTCACTTCTGGTCCAGGTGCCTTCCTTGCCTAGCAGATAGTTGTTGCTCTCTTAGGAACCAGCTGGACCCTGGCCAGGAAGTTGCTTTCAGACTCATCCCAGCACTTCTGGAAGGATGTGCTTGGGATTTCGGACTGGGCTGTGTCAGGGTGAGCAGCCCAGGAAGAAAAAGGGGCCTGGGTTTGGATCCTGTCTCTTCTTTGCCAGCCTGAATTCTCTCATCTGTATTTGGGGCTAATGATGGTTATGGCGAAGCGGTGTTGTGCGCTGTCACTGTGCTGACACGCGTGGAGTGATGGCGCAGAGCTGCATGCATTCACATTATTATTAACAGTGACTCTAAGTGTAGGTTCAGGAATCTAACCTGTGTTCACATCTATGCAAATCCTCACTAAGGGAGAGATGAAATTGATGAGAGCTGGGTAGTTTCTCAGAGCTACCAAAAGGCTGCTTGACTTACATATTTTCTGAAGTGACAAGAGAACGTTACAAGCTAACAATGGCTCCCATCTGTTGACTGCTCACTGTGTCAGATACTGTGATAAGCCTTTACATGCATACCCTCATTTACTCTCCCATCACCTTAGGAGTCAGGAATTGTTCTTTACTCCAGTTTACAGTTAGGGAAACCTTGGTTTAGTGGGGTTAAGAAACTGCCCATCGTTACACATTTCATAAGTGATAGGATCCAGATTCACTAAGTTTATGCTCTTCAACGGACACATGTAGCCCAACCAAACAAACCATTCTTGTAGTGGGGTGTGTGTGTGTGTGTGTGCGTGTGTGTGTGTGCGTGTGCGTGCGCGTGCACGCTCGTGCATTCGGAAGAAAATACATCAAATACTAACAGTGGTTACCTCTGGGTAGTGGGATTACAGGTGGTCACTTTCTTCTTTTTGTCTTACTGAATTGAGTATGCATTGCTCTTATCATTTTAAATATTTTTCATTTTGATAACAAATACGAACTTTGTAAATCAAAACAAGTCTTCAAAAATATAATGAAAATGACTACACCTTGGACACATATTGGGGGAGGAAAGATATAGTCATGGCATTTTCAAAGTCCAATGTAATAATTAAACTTTCAAGTTTTTCTTTCAGTCAAAGAAACCTTCAGAATAAAATGAGCTTCTTTTTTTTTTTTTTTAATTTATTTATGGCTGTGTTGGGTCTTCGTTTCTGTGTGAGGGCTTTCTCTAGTTGTGGCAAGTGGGGGCCACTCTTCATCGCGGTGCGCGGGCCTCTCACTGTCACGGCCTCTCTTGTTGGGGAGCACAGGCTCCAGATGCACAGGCTCAGTAATTGTGGCTCACGGGCCTAGTTGCTCCGCGGCATGTGGGATCTTCCCAGACCAGGGCTCGAACCTTGTCCCCTGCATTGGCAGGCAGACTCTCAACCACTGCGCCACCAGGGAAGCCCATAAAATGAGCTTCTTGAAAATAAAAATTATATTCCTCCCTGCCACCTAAAAGCTCAGGTTCCATTAGCCCTGGCTTTTAGGCAGAAGATCTGAGTTCTAAATCTTAAATCTCATGATTTGACCATCAATGCTAATCCAAAGATTTTTCAATTATTCACTCTAGAACACCACCACCGAGTTCTTAAAATCTGTTTTGTTTTACTACATTTTCTCTCTGCATGACTATTTATAACTTCTGAGTAAACCCCTTTTCTTCTCCGGTCATTACTAAGGATAAAATGATGAAAGATCCCCAAAGCAAACATTCGTCTTACTGTTTGCTCTGAACTCTGAAGTCTTCTTCCAGAGAACTGCGATGATAAATTAAGATTCTGTACACCCTGGAAACAGAGCTAGTCCACAAGGATGACCTCAGTGGGGGAGTAAAGGAATTGAAAGCAAATCGAAGGAACTCAAACATGATGACCTTTTCCTGTTTTTTTGCTGTTGGCAACAGTGCAGGAGGAGACATGAGAGAGGCTCCTGTCCTCCAGAGCTGGGCCCCAGTCCTGGTGAGAGCTCCTGGGGGGCAAGCGGTCCCCCAGGTCATGTGATCATGTGACCCAGAGGGAGTCATTTCACCTAGTGGGCTTATACCTTCTCATCTGCAAAATGAATATTTCATACCAGTGTAGCATCAAGAATGCTCAACAAAGACATAGTGAGCCTAGATTTGGGGGGAGGAGTTCAGGCATGTGAATTCTGTTTGAAAATTCAATATGGATTCTTATACAATATTTATTGTTATTATTATATAGATTCTTATTTTGGGGAATTAACTAAAATATACCTTTCCTCTTCTTTCAAAAGTGAATTAACATATATTATTTTAATAATCCTGGATAGACTGGACACCTTCTCCTAAAAGGAATTCCTAGAGGTGATCATAAAAGCCTTTGCCTACACTTCCACTTTTGTCATTAGCGCACTATCGTGGTGGGAGAGAGAAAGGAGGATTTAGATTGAGTTGGGGAAATTTGCAAAAATCACGTTTGTTTGTTTTTGCAAAAACAATAAAATTACTACTTGTTTATAGAGAAAAGACTGGAACAAGCTTCCATAAACACCACCAGCATGCTATTTTTTGTAAGGATACATTTCAATGTATTCGAAAACATATAAGTCAGACTGGTGAATTGGGAACATCAATATAGAACACCTTTTTGCAAACATAGCAAATTAAAAAGCACTTAACATGTAATACTTCTATCTATTTTCAGGTGGACAATTATGGAAATTCCAAATCTGGATCCACCGGGGTTTAAGACTACGTTCCCAATCACTGATGCTTCTGCCAGAAATAATGGGACTGATTCAGGATACACAGAACCGAGACTTTGGTTTTAAGAAGGAATATTTATCTTATTCAACATTTATTGAGCTTTCATTATATATTAGGTGCTGAGCTAATCAGAGATGCCTACCCAACCCCAGACCATGAACCTCTGGTTTTTCCAGTGCTATTGATGAAATGTTAAATATCAGCTTTAAAAATCACTGAAGGAGAAGATGAGCTATCTGTAACTGTTCCTAGATGAACTTTACCACGTAGTCAGTAAGGCAAGATCCTAGGCTAAAAGATAAACTTTTAAAAACATTAACTAGAGCAGCACAGAGAAGAAAGGTATAGAAGATACTTGACGGATAAGAACTTGCAGTGGTCTCCTGCGGTTATAATTGCATCAGTCATGGCCACACATCAGTGACCGCCATTCTGCTACATTATCTTTGAATTGTGTATACTGGACAGACTCCAGCCCAGAAACGATCTGAATTGTCTTGCTCTCAATCATAACACACAGAGTGTTCTTTCTTTGTTTCAAAAGCAACTGAGAGTTGAGTCCACCTGACTGGGCTATCAAAGTTATGAAATACCAGCAGATATTTCTGAAGAGCAAATATTCCTAGACAGTTCAGGGTTTTTTTCTTTTTGATCACTCCTTACTTAAGACAACTAATAACAGAAAAAAATAAACCTCATAAAGATATACTTCCCAGTCACTGAACTCTTATTTTTCTCCACAAGCTGAGGTCACCCATCAGTTTTCAGGCTTGAAATGTCAAAATGAAAAACTCACCAGGAGGGGCTTCCCTGGTGGCGCAGTGGTTGAGAATCTGCCTGCCAATGCAGCGGACACGGGTTCGAGTCCTGGTCCGGGAAGATCCCACATGCCGTGGAGCAACTGGGCCCGTGAGCCACAACTACTGAGCCTGCGCGTCTGGAGCCTGTGCTCCACGACAAGAGAGGCTGGGATAGTGAGAGGCCCGCGCACCGTGATGAAGAGTGGCCCCCGCTTGCCGCAGCTAGAGAAAGCCCTCGCACAGAAACGAAGAGCCAACACAGCCAAAAATAAATAAATAAATAAATAGAATACCATGGCCAAAAATCAGTAAAAATTAAAAAAAAAATTAAAAAAAAAAAAAAAAAAAAACTCACCAGGAATGAGCACTGCAAAACATTCTGGGGAGCCGGCACGCAGATGTCACCGCCAAGCCACAGCTTACAGCCTCTCTCTACCTTCTATTTCTGTGGCAGAGTCAAAAGAATTTTAAAGGGTGTCCATAAATTCAAGAAACTTTTTGTTCCTCATCTTTAAACTGATGTCTTGTTGTCATGAAATCAGCCATGTTAAACTCCAGGAAACCCCTTTAAGCCGAAGCTTTGATTAAAGAGGTATATTAGTTAAAAATGGAGGGTCTAAGCGTGTCCTAGTCCACATCTTTAGACTGTGGCAACCAGTGGCTAGCAACGGAGGAGGGGGAACAGTTGCTCTAACTGGTCACATTCTTCTCCAGACCTGGAGACCCTAGAAGAGGAGTCAAGGGATAGAAGGAGCTCTTTTCAGGTGTTTCCTCTTCCTGGAAACAAAATCTGGCTTAGCTTCTGGTGCTTTTTGTTCCTGAAGTTATTTTGTATTAAATGGAATTCATCATCCAGGCAAATGTCCTATAAATGTCCAGCAGGGCATCCAATTCTGCATCAGAGGCGGGAGAGGTGGACACTCCATAACCCTCTCCTCCCTGAGGCACCCCTCATCTCTAGGCAGGGCTGCAGCCAGCCAGCTAACCTGGCCTCCCCCTGCCCCAGGGTGCTCGACAAGCATCAGGCACACAGGCCCAGGGGAGGCCTCGTGACATCACTGCCACGGCCACAGCGCCCACTAGGTGAGTCTGTGTGGGTTCTAGCCTCATGACCCTTCTACCAGCTACCACATCAGCTCTTCCTGGCTGCCATCTGTTTGGAGGTTTGGTAAGCTTCTCAGGTGATGTTGGTTAAGTAACAACATTCTAGGTCAATGCTGCCCTCAAGGTCCAAGTTGAGGTAGTCACCAGATTGTCTCAGTGCACACCACACTGACACCCTTCAGGCGAAAAGAAAGCAAGCCCTGTCCCTACAGTCTTCACACGGGACTCTAGAGGGCCCAGGAAATTGGAATGCACCCACATTTCTCTGTCCACCTTTGTTTCTAGCGGCCACTTTTAAGTTATTGTCAACAAGTGTCTTAACCTTTGAATGAGTTTTGGGAGGAAGCCAAGTACAGTTGACCCTTGAACAACACAGGTTTGAACTGTGAGGGTCCACTTATACATGGATTTTTTTCGATAGTAAATACCCCAGTACTTCATGATCCCTGGTTGGCTGAATCCGTGGGATGCAGAACTGTGGAGACAGAGGAATAGCACATACAGAGGGCACTATAAGTTATTTTCGGATTTCCCACTGTACAGAGGGTTGGCGTCCCTAAGCCCGCCGTAGTTTAAGTGTCAACTGTATTCACGGTAGTTTGTTTATCCATTCATCCATCAACAGACATTTGGGCTGTTTCCACCTTTTGGCTGTTATAAATAATGCTGCTACAAACACTGATGTGCAAATATCTAAGTCCTGCTTTCAATTCTTTTGGGTATATATCTAGAAATGGAATTGCCAGTTCATGTGGTAATTCTACATTTACGTTTTTTGAGGAACCATAATACTGCTTTGCAATTTTTATTTTACTCACCACTCACAGTAAAAAGTTGAAGAGAAGATACAAAACAGTATATAAGTATGTATTGGTTTGGACTCTGGAAATTTTGGCCTCTGTTTTCTTTTTATTTCTAAAATTAATTTATTAATTAATTTATTTTTGGCTGCATTGGGTCTTCGTCGCTGCGCACGGGCTTTCTTTAGCTGCGGCGAGCGGGGGCTACTCTTCATTGCGATGTGCGGGCTTCTCATTGCAGTGGCTTCTCTTGTTGCAGAGCTCGGGCTCTAGGTGCGTGGGCTTCAGTAGTTGTAGCACACAGGCTCAGTAGTTGTAGCACACAGGCTCAGTAGTTGTGGCTTGCGGGCTCTAGAGCGCAGGCTCAGCAGTTGTGGCTCAAGGGCTTAGTCGCTCCGTGGCATGTGGGATCTTCCCCAACCAGGGCTCTGAACCCATGTTCCCTGCATTGGCAGGCGGATTCTCAACCACTGTGCCACCAGGGAAGCCTCCCTCTGTTCTGTTTTAAAGCACTCTTGTCTACTACTATGATGAAAAACATTGTATTTAATAATTTTTATTAGTTATTTCAAGTCCTTTATCTTTGTCCAACTTTTTCAGTCAGTTTACAAGTTTTCCCATGCTTGGTTATTCTTTGTACCATTAAGCTCAACCACCTTGACCCTTTTCACTTCCCAAGCAATTACTCTTAAACATCAAATCATTGTGACTTACTGCATCTTCTTTCATCCTCCATCAGAATATCTCCTTTTCTACTAGCTAATGATCCATGATGAGGAAAAACACCTAAAGGGAGCTGGGTTCCCACGTGTCATAAATTGCTCCAAGGAGGGCCTTCATCCCCCTCACTCTCCACTGGGGGAGTTCCTCAACCAGAGCAACTTTGGAATGTAAACGCTGAGTCTGAGAGGTGCCACAATGGCTCTGAATTAGCTGGAGAAAGCTTCATCAGGAAAAGCTAAAAAAAAAAAAAAAAAAAAATCTGCGTAGGAGGATAAATCTCCCAAAGGCCTCTGAGAAACTGCTCCTCTATCTGTACAAATCAGAAAGTTTGGACATTGTGCAAAAGTCCCATGAAAACCCATCTAACTTTATCCTGAAGTGATTCCAGCTTTCTACATTTATGTGGATGATCAAGTGTGTCCATAAGTCTTGGAAAACGGGATAGAGGAGAACTACAGCCAATACTCCAGGGCCTGGTTAGTGATGGGAGGATGGTTGTGATGGGAGAAGAATTTGGGGAGGCAGGAGGAGCTTGACAAAGATAAGTGGGTGTCCTACGTAGGCTAATTAATTTTAAAAAATTGAAAAATTGAAAAATTAAGTTAAACAAGTAAAATAAAGATGCCATTAGATTAAATGTGTTAAGGGAGTGATTTGGCGGAAATGAACAATTAGAGTCAAACAAGTTGGAAAAAACCATTATGATGCCGGACAGGAAAGTTATCCTGTGGTGATTAATACCATTTTACTTTGGTTAAGGGGTGGGGATGGTGTTAATAACTGGCAAGGGGTATGAGGGAGGGCTCTGTGGTGCTAGTGAAGTTCTGTTGCTTGATTTGAGTGATGGCTAATATAAACATTCACCAGCTGAGGGCTTCCCTGGTGGCGCAGTGGTTGAGAATCTGCCTGCCAATGCAGGGGACACGGGTTCGAGCCCTGGTCCAGGAAGATCCCACCTGCTGGGGAGCAACGAAGCCCGTGCGCCACAACTACTGAGCCTGTGCTCTAGAGCCTGCGAGCCACAACGACTGAGCCCACGTGCCACAACTACTGAAGCCCACGTGCCTAGAACCCGTGCTCCGCAACGAGAGAAGCCACCGCAATGAGAAGCCCGAGCACCGCAACGAAGAGTAGCCCCTGCTCTCCACAACTAGAGAAAGCCCGCGTGCAGCGACGAAGACCCAACATAGCCGAAAATAAAAATTAAAAAAAAATAATAAAAATTCACTACCTGAATACTTATGATTTGGGCCTTTTTCTTTATGTATATTATACTTAAAATTTTTTTGGAGGAAGCATTTCTGGAATGATAGAATAAGGACCTCCAGAAATCCATTTCTCCATAAAAAAAACAACAACACTGAAAAAAAATTATCAAAAGCAACTTTTTCAGAACTCTGGAAATTAACTAAAGGTTTGAAGCAGTGTAAGAAACACTTATTCAAGAAAAATGGCTGAATCTCAGAAAGCACAGTGAGCTTTGTGGCATTTTACCTTACCCTATTACCATCTCTTTCTCCCCAGCCCCCAAACCCTTCAAAACCAACTATGGCAGCTGTAGAAACAAGCAGTGTAGCAGCCGCTGGGTCAGAGCAAGTTTGGAGGTTTTCAAAAGCTCTATCCCCAGAGGACTGCCAGTATTAACCAGTCTGGCAGCTCTCTGAAAAGCTCCATTTTCAGGACTTAACGTTATTTGACTTGGTTCAGAGTTGACTCTGCAAGAACAGCCCTACCCCTAGGTCATCTGTTGAAAACAATCAGTGACAGTTGTTTAACATCTGTAGGTTCCTGAGAAAATATTTGCAAATCATATATTTGATGATAAGAGACCTGTATCTAGAACATATAAAAAACACTTACAACTTAACAACAACAAACAGAAGCAACAGATCCAATTTAAAACTGAGCTAAGGATTTAAGTACATGTTTTCCCAAAGATATACAAATGTCCAAAAGCCCATGAAAAGGTGCTCAACATCATTAGGTACCAGGGAATGCAAATCAAAACCACAATGAAATACCACTTCACACCCACTAGAATGGCTGTAATAATAAAGACAGATAATAGCAAGTATTGTTGAGAATGTGGAGAAATTACAACCCTCATGCGCTGCTGGTGAGAAAGTGAAAATGTGCAGCCCTTTTGAAACGCAGCATGGCAGTTCTTCAAAAAGTTACACATAGAGTTTCCGTGTGACCATCAGTTCCATTCCTAGGCATACACCCAAGAGTACTGAAAACATATGTCCACACAAAAACTCGTACACCAGTGTTTGCAGTAGCATTATTTATAATAGTCAAAAGTGGAAATGACCCAAATGTCCATCAATTGATGGTTAAACAAATGTAGTATATCCATACTATGAAATACTATTCGGCAATATAAAGGACTGAAGCTCTGAAAAATGCTACAACACAGATGAACATTGAAAGCATCATGCTAAGTGAGAGAAGCCAGGCACAAAAGACCACATACCAAAATATCTGGAATAGGGAAATCTACCGAGACAGAAAGTAGATTAGAGGTCACCAGAGGCTAGGAGAAGGAAGAAATGGGGAATGACTGGTAATGGGTATGGGGCTTCTTTTTGGAAGGATAAAAATGTCTTAAAAGTAGATATTGGTGGGTGGGGCTTCCCTGGTGGCGCAGTGGTTGAGAATCTGTCTGCCAATGCAGGGGACACGGGTTCGAGCCTTGGTCTGGGAAGATCCCACATGCCGCGGGGCAACTGGGCCCGTGAGCCACAATTACTGAGCCTGCGCATCTGGAGCCTGTGCTCCGCAACAAGAGAGGCCCCGATAGTGAGAGGCCCGCGCACCGCGATGAAGAGTGGCCCCCGCTTGCCACAACTAGAGAAAGCCCTCGCACAGAAACGAAGACCCAACACAGCCATAAATAAACAAAAATAAATAAATTAAAAAAAAAAGTAGATATTGGTGATATTCAACTCTTTGAATATATAAACCCACTCAATTATACACTTTAAAAGGGTAAATTCTGTATGTGAATTGTACCTTAATAAAGCTGCTGTAAAGCAACAAAGTTTACTCTAATAATTCCTTAATATCATTATTAATCATATTATCCCTACCCTAGGGGTAAAGCAGTTTTCTGAGGCATGGATGCAAACCCCCCCATAAAATCAGGGATGTTGTATGTCTTACACACCAGTATTTCCCCAATACATACAACCGGGGCTAAAACACAGTAGGTGGTCAATAGATATCCTTATATGAATAAAAGAGCAGAGAGATTAAGAAACTGTTTAGAACCAGATATCCTGATTTCTGATTCTTCCTTCCATAGTGGAGAGGTGGGTAGACGGTGATACCATGAATAAGGAATTTGAGGTGACCTGGCCAGGATGCCAGGTACACGCCTTATTGGGAAATGGATATGCTGTTTATTTAAGATGGAGGTGCTCTCCTTTGGGATAGACATGCTATTTGGCGGATGGGTGGTAATGGGAAGAGCATCCCAGCCAAAAAACCCTCAGGTCTTGGAGGCAGGTAAACCTGGGCTCAGTTCCAGGCTCTGTTCCTTAGCAGGTATGTTTGCCTAATCTTTCTCAGCCTAAATTTCCTCATCTATAAATGCAGATAATAATACATTGTTGGGTTGTTGTCAGAATTAAGTAAGAAGAGTATGTGTAATGCATTTAATAAATATTTTCATTGACATTATTAACATCTAATGACCAAACGGGTTTTCAAATACCTAATTAAAAAATGGAGATGGGCCAGTAGTTGTTTTCAGACCACTCAGAAGGCCCTGAAGAGGTTTGGACCTCACTCTACCCTCCCAACATGGTAGCATTGAGCAAAGTAGAGAAAAACAATGACTCCTTCCCCTCCCACAGCTCACACTCCCCAGCGGCCATCAGCCTGGCTTGAAACCAACACAGTTGTCGGGGGTGGGGGGAGGTAGTAAAAGGTAGGAAATAGGAAATATCTCACCCTTAGGAGAGAAGAGGGACATAGGCAATTTACACACATGTCAACCAATTACTCCCCCCCCCATTTTATAATGGTGTCATATTTAGTTGTTTTTCTTATTAGAAAGGAATACATGCCCATAAAAATGCAAATTATATCCAAGTATATCCTCTACATAAAGTAGAGGAGGGCCAGTTGAACCTGAACTTGTTCCTATCAGAAGCTGTAACCTCATTAAAAGAAAAAAAAAAAAGTTTTCATTTTGCTTGACACAGGTTTATAACATACCTGTAGAAACAAGTTACAATGCTAGAGAGTATTCTGTAATTGCTGGGAAGAATTGGGATTGTTTAAGATTTAAATTATGTAAAGCAACCAGCACAGTGGCTAGCACATGGTAGGTCCTCAGAAAATGGTCACTGTTATTTTCAACACCCTTCTCCCAAACACTCTGTGTGTGTAGTATGCACTACTATGAAATACACAATTGAATAGTGCCCTCCAGAGGCCACTGGGATTCAACTGTGCTGACAGCTGAAAGTCTGGAAAGACCAAAGAGAAACTCAGCTTTATGAGGACAATGAAATCTAGTGGAAACGAGTCCAGTTAGGCGCCGTGGGAACTGGTGCTGGGAACTGCGAGTCGCCAAGCCCCTGGAAGCTCCCGTCTCAGCCCTCTCTCTCCGGGGACACTCTCAGCTCTGCCCATTTCTGCATGTCCACTCTGTGCTGCTCTAAAGGGACCAACTTCCTCTTGATGTCTGCCCTTCTGGGACTTCAGGCATGTGGCTCTGGCTCTCCCCGGACATGATTCTGGACCTGACTCCATTTGACCTTTCAGCTCATCTCAAATAGCTAAGCAGATTGGTCTCTCATGGGCTTGACTCCAAATTCCCAGGAGACAAAACTGTCCGCCTAGAGACTGCATTTAGTTTATCCATCCCTGGTGGGTGGCCAGTTGCTGCTGGAGGTAGGGGTGTGGTGTGTGTCTGGTGTGTGTGGTGTGTGTGATGTGTGTGTGATGTGTGTGTGTGGGGTGTGTGTGTTGTGTGTGTTGTGTGTGTGTGTGGTGTGTGTGTGGGGGGTGTGTTGTGTGTGTGTGCTGTGTGTGTGGGGTGTGTGTGTGTGTGGTGTGTGTGTGGTGTGTGTGTGGTGTGTGTGTGTTGTGCTGTGTGTGGTGTGTGTGTGGTGTGTGTGTGTGATGTGTGTGTGTGGGGTGTGTGTGGGGTGTGTGTGTGGTGTGTGTGGTGTGTGTTGTGGTGTGCATGTGGCGTGAGTGTGGTGTGTGTGGGTGTGTGTGTGGGTGTGTGTGTAGGGGAGGGAGAGAGGGCCAGGGTCATGTGGTACAAAACAGATTTAGCACATACAGAATATACAGACCTGTGGGAGGCATGTCAAAAGAGTCTGCCTTTCTCATAACAATGAGCTAATATTTACCGAGTTTATCATGCACCATGCACCCTACTAGGAGCTCTATAGGCATCACCTCATTTAATCTCACAACCTTCTTGTGAAACTTGATCCTGTTATCATCTCCCACCTTTAGAAGTAACTGCTGGTAACAATGGTTGTGTATCTTTCAGTAATTTATCTGATGCATTTTATTCCCACTTTAAAGATGAGGGAACTGAGGCTTAGAGAGGTAGAGTTTATTATCTGACTGGGGGAGACAAGATTTACACATGTTAAATGATTAGTAAATGACATGGGAGTGATTAAGTACTAAATTGTGTGTTGCCACAGTATTAGTTTTCATTGCTGTGTAACAAATTCCCACAAATGTAGAGGCTTTGGAGCAACCCTCATTAATTAGCTTGCAGTCCTATAGGTTAGAGGTACAGCACTGCACGATGGCACTCTCTGCTCCGTGTTTCATGAGACTGACATCAAGGTTTTGTCTGAGGCTGCCAACAGTCTCATCTGGGGCCCAGAGACCTCTTCTAAGCTCATTGGTTGTTGGCAGAGTTTAGTTCTTTGCAGCTTTAGGACAGAGGTCCCCATTTTCCTGCTAGCTGTCAATCGCCAGCTGCTCTCAAGTACTCGAGGTTGTACTTTTCCACGGCCAGTTCACACTGTGGATATTTGCTTTCTTGCAGGTCAGCTGAAGCATGTCTCCCCGGCTGCCCCTTCCGGTACCAGCCAGGGAACACTCTCTGCTTTTCAAGTGCTGGTATGATTCGGTCAGTCCCACCCAGATAATCCCCCCTTCCGAAAATTAACTGTGTCATGACACACCTTATCATGGGAGTAAAATCCATCCAATTCACAGTCCTGGGGGATATGAGGGTGTGTACAAGGTGG
Organism: Balaenoptera physalus; assembly: GCF_965194825.1. Classification (NCBI taxonomy): domain Eukaryota; kingdom Metazoa; phylum Chordata; class Mammalia; order Artiodactyla; family Balaenopteridae; genus Balaenoptera; species Balaenoptera physalus. The sequence goes on from NC_138890.1 coordinate 151,005,580, forward strand.
GAGTGTGTGGAATTCTCGGTGCCATCTTAGAATCCTGCCTATTATACCCATGAAAATAGATTTTGTATGTGCAGGTCAGAGCTGTTCCCAGGATGGGGAGAAGGAAAGGTTTCAGGGTTGGGGGCTGAGGATTGGACTAGGCCTTGAAGGATGGACCATGCTGGAAAAGACAGCATTTCCCTGAGATGGCCTTAGAAACTCAACGCCATGACTCAAGATAATTTGGGAAAATTAATGGGTAAGAATTTCAAACAGTATTTAGAAAAAATTTCAGCACTGAGATGGAGGAAGAAGCTAGTACTACTAGATGTTACAACACGATCAAAATACTATGTGATGAGCATAAAAATAGACATATAGTTGAGAAGAACAAAAATAAAAAACCCAGAAATAGAAATGTATGTATATGTGTATGTGTGTGTATCACAATAAATCAAGCCTTACAAATTAAGTGAAGAAAATTAATTATTAATAAATGATGTTTGGATAATTACATAGCAATTTAGGAAAAAAGAGACATAAAATTTCTACACATCAAAATAAATGCCAGCTAAATTAAATTTTAAATTATAAAGATAAATTTAAAATGCAATCATGAAAATTGGTAGAAGAGAGTTTCAGGTCTTCAGGAAGATAGCAACATCCTAAGATTAAAGCAGTGAAAAGACAATTACAAAAGAAAAAAACTCAAACTCATCCATAGAAACAGTTAAAATTTCTACACAGTAATAACAACAATTTATTAAAAGATTAAGGGGAATTTTAACTGCAAAGGGATTAAAAAGATTAAGGTCTATTATATCTAAATGCATATTCCAATGCTGAAGATTAGGACTCCAACAGATAGTAGACAAAAGACATGAATAGATGATTTAGAAAACAGGGAAAATAAAATAGAGAAAAAAAAAAAAAAAACTAGGGGAAAATGGCCAAATTCTCTGATCAAATAAATGCAAATTAAAACCATAAAAGTGATCCATATTTTAATTAACTTCTACTAAACATAATTTAAAATCATAATACCAAATCCTGAAATGATCCTGGTACACTGCACTCATACATTTTTGGTGAGAGTATAATTAGGTAAAGCCATTTGTGAAAAGCAATTTGGCAAAATGTCCTTTGACATAGTACCTTCATTCCAGGATATCTGTCCCAAGAGCAGGATTCAAAAGGAAAGTCCTGGTCAAAAGCATTTCCAATGCAGTGTTACACACAGTATTGAAAAACTGGGAATGCCAAAGAACATGCTTACTTAAATGATCATTAATGATTATACTTATCAAGACTATTAAGGTGGAACGTGTCTGAATATGTTATATGAAAAACGATAATACAGAATTCTGTATGTAATATAATTTAATATTTTAAAAATATTCCTATGGTACTGGTGAAAGAGAAAAACAACTTTTACATACTGTCAGTGGGGATACAAATTAGTGTAACCTCTTGGGCAAAACAATTTGCAATGAGTAAAAAACTTTTAATGGGATTTGTTTGAGGATTCCACTTCTAGGAATTTATCCTTCACATAAATGTACTTGTACAGTACACAGAGACGTGAACATACGATTTATTGCAGAATTGTTGACACAGCAAAGACTGCACAATGAAAATGCCCATTAATTGGTGATCAATTAAATAAATCACATTAGAACCCTTTGGTGGAATATTATATAGCTGTTGAAAAGAATGAGAGAGAAAATGATACTTTCTTCTGATTGAAACAATCTCTAAGATAGGTTTTTTTTTTAAATTTTTATTTATTTATTTATTTATGGCTGTGTTGGGTCTTCATTGCTGCGCACAGGCTTTCTCTAGTTGCGGTGAGTAGGGGCTACTCTGCCTTGTGGTGCACAGGCTTCTCACTGCAGTGGCTTCTCTTGTTGCGGAGCACGGGCTCTAGGCACATGGGCTTCAGTAGTTGTGACCTGCGGGCTCTAGAGTGCAAGCTCAGTAGTTATGGCGCATAGGCTTAGTTGCTCCATGGCATGTGGGAATCTTCCTGGACCAGGGCTCGAACCTGTGTCCCCTGCATTGGCAGGTGTATTCTCAACCACTGTGGCACCAGGGAAGTCCTTAAGATAGGTTTTTATTTTATTTATTAATTTTTAAAATAAATTTATTTATTTATTTTTGGCTGTGTTGGGTCTTCGTTTCTGCACAGGTCTTTCTCTAGTTGCTGTGAGCAGGGGCTACTCTTCATTGCGGTGCACAGGCTTCTCATTGCGGTGGCTTCTCTTGTGGCTCACGGGCTCTAGAGTGCAGGCTTAGTAGTTGTGGCACACAGGCTTAGTTGCTTAGTTGCAGCATGTGGGATCTTCCCGGACCAGGGCTCAAACCCGTGTCCCCTGCATTGGCAGGCAGATGCTTAACGACTGCACTACCAGTGAAGTCCTAAGATAGGTTTTTAAATTAAAAAAAAATTAAGATGCAGAATAGTGTGGATAGTGTGCCCCTGTTTGTGTAAAAGAGAAGTAACAAAGAGAATTTGGATATGCTTAGAGAATTCTTGGAAAGATACCCCCAAACTGGTAATGGACAGGACCCTGGGGTGCAGCTAGAGACTAGAGAGTGGGGTCTGAATCAAGGAGAATTCTCAGTCACCGTCTACTGTGAACATTCTGTTCTACTTGAATGTTTTGCCATGTACAAGCATTACTTTCCAATGGTAAAATAATAGTTAAGAAAGGTAGTCTGAAAATTATATATTGCAGATGAACATAGATGAGATGGAAATAGACGAATCTATTGAGTTAGCGTGGTGGGGCTATATTTGCATGGTCACAGATTAGATACTAACATAGAAAAATTCAATTAATTGAGAATTAGGGTAGTAGAATTGTAAGTCATTGCTTCCTTTAAAATTCCACTTCAACATTGTTTTAATGTTGCCACTGAAATAAAGATTAGTGTGGGGCGAGGGACTGGGTGCCTGAGGAATTAACTAATAGCTCTATAAATACGCTGTTCTGGAATGAATAAAGGGAAGAATAATCAGACAAAGAGAGCTCGCAAAATGGTCCAGGGAGCAAGCAGTTAGCAAGAGGAGTACAGCCAGGGTGTCTGGGCTTGGTGGGACGGCTGACCAGGACACCCCATGGTGGGAACTCAGGGGCCACCTGGAAAGCAAGCGCGAGGGAACTGGGAGGGTTTAGGAAGAGGGTGCATGCCTGCAGAGCCAGAAGAAACCAGCCCTCTGGAGAGCCAGTCAAGGAGGAGTGGTGGGCATGGGGCTGATGAGAAACATCTAGATCCCACAAATCTCAAATGAGACATTTCCTTAGGGGGTAGGGCTAACCTTTGTACCTGTGAGATGACTACTCTGGAAATGCTGATTTCTCATGCCTCTCAGAAAAAAAAATGTGAGCATGCATCCCATATATATATGTTTATTTATTTAATGTGTACATGTACTATTGTACTAATACATTAGATACATTATAAAACATATATGAAAAAGCTACATTTTTAAAATATACACTTAATATGAAGTGCTTAATATTTTAAAATCTTTTTTCACCTTTACTAAAATAAATCACATAAAGTGAATATTATTTTTAGTAAAAGCTATACAGTTAAATATACTCCAAGGTCTTCAAAAACTTGGCTTAACATTTTGGAATGTGATAATTCACAAGTACGGTCTGAAGTTCAGAATAAATGGATGCTGGTTTTAAAGGCTGCCACAGCTGAAGCTATCTCACAAGGATAGGGAGCTCCAAATGGAAACAATACATTAGTGGCAGCACTTAATAAAAAGTAATATTCATTTTGCAGCCCTATCTACCACTTGTGCAAAGGTTTTGGTTAAAACTTTGTGTTAATTTTCAACTTGGTTGAGTTTTTCTTGCCAAGTTATTGAGAGGTACTGTCTTTTAAAATAGTTTTTAACATATAAGTTTTGTAAAATTCTTTGGAAGATTTAAAAAATAGAAAATTTTGTTCTCAAGATTTCAAATATGTGCATATGAAACATTTTGTTGGCAAACATAGCATTTTGGGGGAAGAAAGTAATAAGCATGGAAACATTTCCAAAAATCCGTTTTGAAAATGCTCTTTCCATAGCATGAATTTCTTTCAAATAGTAGTTACTACTTTCTTATCGTTGTTGCAGTATCATCTTTACCTTGACAGACAGGTTATGTCTGTTTGTGTTTGCAAAAATAGCCTCCAGGCTGTGGGCCCCAGGACCTGCCCATGCTGTCCCAGGAGGGTGTGGCCAGCTTCCGTGACTGGAAAATCCATCAGTGCATGTCAGAACCCACCTTGCTGCCCCGGGAGGGCATGGACAGCTCTCACTACTGGGAAATCCACCAGTGGGTGCCGGGACCTGCCACACTGTCCCAGGAAGATGCGGATAACTCCCCCCACTAGGAAATCCGTCAGCGAGTGCCAGGAGCTGCCCGCCATCCCAGAAGCATGCAGAAACCTCTCACTACTAGGAAATCTGCCAGTGGGTGCCGGGACCTGTCCTGCTGTCCCAGGAGGGCACAGATAGCTCCCCCACTAGGAAATTTGCCCAAAGGAGGGACTGAAACCACAGCTGAGCCCCAGGGGCTATGTGACTAATGAAGAAGAGCTGAAATCTCTCCTCGTGGCTGTGTGAACTGTGGAGTTACACCCCCACTGAGGGCTTCCTAAATTCAGCGCCTGTGAAACATCTGAAAGGACAACAAGCACTCTTGCAACTGGAACAGGTCTGGCTTTAGCAGCTGTAAGCTCTGTGGGCATGTACACATGGAGGTAAGGACAGACCAAAATTCGAGTTGCCTCCATAGCTCCCACAGTGGGTCCAGGTGCATGACTACCACAGTACTGGGACCTAACCTCAGTGGACCTGCACCAGTGGCTGGGTGAAAACAACGCCTGAGAGTCACCAGGGCCAATTGCTGGCATACCCACAGTTAAGGCAAGACTGAGAGCAGCGCCAACAACAGTCCACTTTGTGAGCTCGCGCAGCATGTGAAGAGAACAGAGCACATTCACAGGTGAACGGCTCCAAAGGAGGAAAACTCAGTGGCTTCCCTCCCAGTGGGAGTGCTCCAATCCCACCTACATTGCACTGCAGATCAGAATCACAGCTAAGAAACAGATCTGGGGGCCTCTACTCCAACAACTTGGGAGCAGACCCCACCCCTGACAGGGCAGTGACAACCACAGAGCAAAGGGGAGGCCCCGCTCAATATCTAGCGCAGGATCTGATCAGCACAACACCAATCAAACCCCCTATCAATGGGATAATGTCGCAAGCCTCTGGACCAACCTCACCCACCAGGGAGCAGATTCCAGAAGCAAGAGGAACTGCAATCCTGCAGCCTGCAGAAAGGAGACCACAAACACAGTAAGTGTGACAAAATGAGATGGCAGAGAAATATGCTGCAGATGAAGGAGTCAGATAAAAACCTACAAGAACAACTAAATGAAGAGGAGTTAAGCAATCTATCTGAAAAAGAATTCAGAGTAATGATAGTAAAGATGATCCAAGATCTTGGAAACAGAATGGAGGCACGGATAGAGAAGATACAAGAAAAGTTTAACAAAGACCTAGAAGAACTAAAGAACAAACAAACAGAGATAAATCATGAAAAGAAAAATACACTAGAAGGAATCAATAGCAGAATAACTGAGGCATAAGAACGGGTAAGTGACCTTCTCTGCTGCAGAACAGAATAAAGAAAAAAGAATGAAAAGAAATGAGGACAGTCTCAGAGACCTCTGGGACAACATTAAATGCACAAACATTTGAACTATAGGGGTCCAAGAAAAAGAAGAAAAAGAGAAAGGGCCTGATTTGAAAAAAATATTTGAAGAGCTCATAGTCAAAAACTTCCCTAATATGGGAAAGGAAATAGTCACCTATGTCCAAGAAGCACAGAGAGCCTCATACAGGGTAAACCCAAGGAGGAACACACTGAGACACATATTAATCAAATGAACAGAAATTAAATACAAAGAAAAAATATTAAAAACAACAAGGGAAAAGCAACAAATAACACACAAGGGAATCCCCATAAGGTTATCAGCTGATTTTTCAGCAGAACCTCTGCAGGCCTGAAGGGAGTTGCAAGATATATTTAAAGTGATGAAAGGGAAAAACCTATAACCAAGAATACTCTACCCAGCAAGGCTCTCATTCAGATTCGACAGAGAAATCAAAAGCTTTACAGACAAGCAAAAGCTAAGAGAATTCACCACTACCAAACCAGCTTTACAATAATTGCTAAAGGAACTTCTCTAGGCAAGAAGCACAAGAGAAATAAAAGAGGAAGGGAAGAAAAAAGACCTATAAAAACAAACCCAAAACAATTAAGAAAATGGCAACAGGAACATACATATTGATAATTACCTTAAATGTAAATGGATTAAATGCTCCAACCAAAAGACATAGACTGGTTGAATGGATACAGAAACAAGACCCGTATATATGCTATCTACAAGATACCCATTTCAGACCTAGGGACACATACAGACTGAAAGTGAGGGGATGGAAAAAGGTATTCCATGCAAATGGAAATCAAAAGAAAGCTGGAGTACCAATACTCATATCAGACAAAATGGACTTTAAAATAAAGACTGTTATGAGAGACAAGGAAGGAAACTACACAGTGATCAACGGATCAATCCAAGAAGAAGACATAACAATTGTAAATGTTTATGCACCCAACAGAGGAGCACCTCAATACATAAGGCAAATGCTAACATCCATAAAAGGGGAAATAGACAGTAACACAATAATAGTGGGGGACTTTAACACTCTACTTACACCAACGGACAGATCATCCAGACAGAAAATTAATAAGGAAACACAAGCCTTAAATGACACATTAGACCAGATAGAATTAATTGATACTTATAAGACATTCTATCCAAAAGCAGCAGAATATACTTTCTTCTCAAGTCCACATAGAACATTCTCCAGGATAGACCACAGCTTGGGTCACAAATCAAGTCTTGGTAAATTTAAGAAAACTGAAATTGTATCAAGCCTCTTTTCCGACCACAGTGCTATGAGATTAGAAATCAATTACAGGGACTTCCCTGGTGGTGCAGTGGTTAAGAATCCACCTGCTAATGCAGGGGACATGGTTTTGAGCCCTGGTCTGGGAAGATCCCACATGCCGCGGAGCAACTAAGGCTGTGTGCCACAACTACTGAGTCTGTGCTCTATACCCCACGAGCCATAACTACTGAGCCCACGTGCCATAACTACTGAAGCCCATGCGCCTAGAGCCCATGCTCTGTAACAAGAAAAGCCAGTGCAATGAGAAGGCTATGCACCACGATGAAGAGCAGCCCCCACTCACTGCAACTAGAGAAATCCCACGCACAGTGACAAAGACCCAACGCAGCCAAAAAGAAAAAATTTAATTAATTAATTAATTCAAAAAATAAAGAAATCAATTACAGGAAAAAACTGTAAAAATTACAAACACATGGAGGCTAAACAATATGCTACAAAATAACCAATGGATCACTGAAGAAATCAAAGAGGAAATCAAAAAATACCAAGAAACAAATGACAATGAAAACACAATGACTCAAAACCTACGGGATGCAGCAAAAACAGTTCTAATACGCAAGTTTACAGCAGTACAATCTCACCTCAAGGAACAAGAAAAATCTCAAATAAATAACCTAACCTTACACCTAAAGCAACTAAAGAAAGAAGAACAAACAAAACCCAAAGCTAGTAGAAGGAAAGAAATCATAAAGATCAGAGAAGAAATAAATGAAATAGAAATGAAGAAAACAATAGCAAAGATCAATGAAACTAAAAGCTGGTTTTTTGAGAAGATAAACAAAATCGATAAACCTTTAGATAGCCTCATCAAGAAAAAAAGGGAGAGGACTCAAATCAATAAAATTAGAAATGAAAAAGGAGAAGTTACAAAAGACACCGCAGAAATACAAAGCATCATAAGAGAATACTACAAACAACTATATGTCAATAAAATGGACAACCTGGAAGAAATGGACAAATTCTTAGAAATGCACAACCTGCCGAGACTGAACCAGGAAGAAATAGAAAATATGAACAGAACAATCACAAGTAATGAAATTGAAACTGTAATTAAAAATCTTCCAACAAACAGAAGTCCAGGACCATATGGCTTCACAGGCAAATTCTGTCGAACATTTAGAGAAGAGCTAACACCTATTATTCTCAACCCTTCTAAAAAATCACAGAAGAAGGAACACTCCCAAGCTCATTCTATGAGGCCACCATCACCCTGATACCAAAACCAGACAAAGATGTCACAAGAAAGAAAACTACAAGCCAATATCACTGATGAGCATAGACACAAAAATCCTCAACAAGATACTAGCAAACAGACTCCAACAACACATTAAAAGGATCATATGCCATGATCAAGTGGGATTTATCCCAGTGATGCAAGGATTCTTTAATACAAGCAAATCAATCAATGTGATACACCATATTAACAAATTGAAGAATAAAAGCCATACGACCATCTCAATAGATGCAGAAAAAGCTTTTGACAAATTCAACACCCATTTATGATAAAAACTCTCCAGAAAGTGGCCATAGAGGGAACCTACTTCAACATAATAAAGGCCATATATGACAAACTCACAGCAAACATCTTCTCAATGGTGAAAAACTGAAAGCATTTCCTCTAAGATCAGGAAAAAGACAAGGATGTCCACTCTCACCACTATTATTCTACATAGTTTTGGAAGTCCTAGCCACTGCAATCAGGGAAGAAAAAGAAATGAAAGGAATACAAATCGGAAAAGAAGAAGTAAAACTGTCACTGTTTGCAGATGACAGGATACTATACATAGAAAATCCGAATGATGCTACCAGAAAACTACTAGAGCTAATCAATGAATTTGGTAAAGTTGCAGGATACAAAATTAATAAACAGAAATCTCTTGCATTCCTATACACTAACAAGGAAAGATTAGAAAGAGAAATTAAGGAAACAATCCCATTTACCATTGCAACAAAAAGAATAAAATACCTAGGAATGAACCTACCTAAGGAGGCGAAAGACCTGTACTCAGAAAACTGTAAGATACTGATGAAAGAAATCAAAGACGAAACAAACAGATGGAGAGATATACCACGTACTTGGATCGGAAGAATCAATATCGTGAAAATGACTATACTACCCAAAGCAATCTACAGATTCAATGCAATCTCTATCAAATTACCAATGGCATTTTTCACAGAATTAGAACAAAAAATTTTACAATTTGTATGGAAATACAAAAGACCCCGAATAGCCAAAGCAGTCTTGGGAAAGAAAAATGGAGCTGGAGGAACCAGGCTCCCTGACTTCAGACTATACTACAAAGCTACATTAATGAAGACAGTATGGTACTGGCACAAAAACAGAAATATAGATCTATGGAACAGGATAGAAAGCCCAAAGATAAACCCACGCACCTATGGTCAGCTAATCTATGACAAAGGAGACAAGAATATACAATGGAGAAAAGACAGTCTCTTCAATAAGCAATGCTTATTGCTTATGCTGGACAGCTACATGTAAAAGAATGAAATTAGAACACTCCCTAACACCATACACAAAAATAAACTCAAAATGGATCAAAGACCTAAATGTAAGGACAGACAGTATAAAACTCTTAGAGGAAAGCATAGGCAGAACACTCTTTGACATAAACTGCAGAAAGATCTTTTTTGATCCACCTCTTAGATTAATGAAAATTAAAACAAAAATAAACAAATGGGATCTAATGAAACTTAAAAGCTTTGCACAGCAAAGGAAACCATAAACAAAATGAAAAGGCAACCCTCAGAATGGGAGAAAATATTTGCAAACAAAGCAACTGACAAGGAATTAATTGCTAAAATATACAACCAGCTCATGCAGTTCACAGTTCAATGTCAAAAAAACAAATAACCCAGTCAAAAAACGGGAGGAAGATCTAAATAGACATTTCTCCAAAAAGACATACAGATGGCCAAGAGGCACATGAGGCACTAATAATTAGTGCTCAACATCACTAATTATTAGAGAAATGCAAATCAAAACTACAATGAGGTATCACCTCACACCAGTCAGAATGGCCACCATCAAAAAATATCTACAAACAGTAAATGTGGAGAAAAGGGAACCCTCCTACACTGTTGGTGGGAATGAAAATTGATACAGCCACTATGGAGAACAGTAGAAGGTTCCTCAAAAAAACTAAAAATAGAACTACCACATGACCCAGCATTCCAACTCCTGGGCATATACTCAGAGAAAACCATAATTCAAAAAGATACATGCACCCCAGTGTTCATTGCAGCACTATTTACAATAGCCAGGACATGGAAACAACCTAAATGTCCATCAACAGAGGAATGCATAAAGAAGATGTGGTACATATAAATGATAGAATATTACTCAGCCATAAAAAGGAAGGAAATAGGGCCATTTGATGTGGATGATGTGGATAGACCTACAGACTGTCATACAGAGTGAAGTAAGTCAGAAGGAGAACAACAAATATCATATAATCTTGCTTATATGTGGAATCTAGAAAAATGGTACAAATGAACTTATTTGCAAAGCAGAAATAGAGACACAGATGTATAGAACAAACTCATGGATACCAAGGAGGGGAAGCAGGGGGTGGGATGAATTGGGAGATTAGGACTGATATATATACACTACTATGTATAAAATAGATAACTAATGAGAACCTACTGTATAGCACAGGGAACTTTACTTAATGCTCTGTGGTGACCTAAATGGGAAGGAAATCTAAAAAAGAGGGGATATACGTATAATTGATTCATGTTGCTGTACAGCAGAAACTAACACAACATTGTAAAGCAACTATACTCCAATAAAAATTTTTTAAAAAATAGCCTCCAGGAAGCAGGCCATTGAGAACCACTTGTTCATAGATAAAGTGGGTAAATTTGAAACTGTCTTTTTTGTAGAAGGAAAAAACTACACAGCCATCTTTAAGTTGGATTACACTAAATGCATTGCCTCAAGATAAACATCAGACCTCTACAGAGTAAAACATTACCATGGTCATTCCCCATCTTATTACAGAGAAGAGTAAAAATTCTACTAATTTAAAAAGTCTTATTTTTACAGAATTAACCATACTGATGACATTCTTTAGCATTTTGGGCACTTCTGTCTTTAGCTTCTTGGCTGTATCAGCTTTCCTAGGACCAATGCAGTGAATCAGTTTCATGTTCTGACCTATTTTTATAACCTTACCCTGAATTTAAAATTCTAATCAAAGCAGCTGTTACCTTATATAATTTCCCCATAAAGCATTATTTTAACTAACGAAGTCACTGCCTTTTAAAAATATATCCTTTCTTGTACCTCTTTTCTTTAGTGACTCATGCATAAGTAGGTGTCCTATTGCACTAGTGAAGCAGAACCAAGCAAATACCCTTATTTGGAACATGTGAGAAACAGCCATACTTTTCTCAAACCATACAGCAAACTGCCACATGGCATACTGTTTCTTTAAAACTTCAGCAATGTTTCTGTGTACCTTTTAGTAGAATTTGCTGAAAAAATCAGGCATTTTATTTTGTAGCTATATTGTCTCCTATGTATTATTTTAGCTATTTTTACCACATCAGTGAGAATGAGGGTTTTCCTAATGGCATGTGACATTTTGCCTTAAGCCATTAAGTAAAAAGAAATTCCAAATAGGCTCGTAAAATATTCAGTTTACTAAAATTCTGGACTAGATTTAGTATTGCATAATTTTAAACATTGCTAAAACATTTAACACTATTTGTATTCATGTGGTGGATGTTTAGATTTTAAATATCTTGTTAATTATCATGACTTCCCACCATAATTAGGGATTAACTCAAGGTACAATCTGTTTACGCTGAGGTTTTTCTTTAATAATAGAGGCTGGAAATGTGTATTTCACATAGTCTCTTGATAGCTTTGAATTTTCATTTTTTGTCTGACTTCTTGTCACTCTGAATAGACTGTCGTCAGTTTACCTTATAATGTGGTTGAGCACATACCAGTGGTAAAAAAAAGGGTCAACCCAGCCATTTTCTTATGGTTTGCTTACACCTGCATTAATTATTTTTAATCCTTTTTTTTTTCCCTCAAGAATTTTAGTTAATCTATTCATTTGGTAAAGTTAATTTAAATCCTACAATATACGTACTTTAATTCATAAGCCTACTTCACTGAGTGAGCCTACATAAACTATATTTCCTTGAAATGAGTCAAAAGTGAATTAATCGGTGAGAGGACTTTTGTGGATCACCTCTTCTTCCCTCAGGACATGTCACATACCACACAGGACATGGGATCCTCTGACATACAGATTGAATAAGGATGTCACTGTCAATCCATGTCTAAAATATTAGCCAAGCTCAATTTCTTATTTTTTTAAGATAAAAATATATCTTGAGATGTTAATAATTTTTTCCCTCACCCCATGGATCTTCTTATCCCACTTGGACGACGAACTTTCTCAAGCAAGAACCATTTCTGGTGACTGCCATTTAAGTCCTCTCTGCCTATTCTGCTGGGTCAGACAGGAACCTCACGGGAATGGACATCTGGACTAAATAAAACCCTTGAGTCAGGGAAAACCCTCAAGGCTTGCCATGCAATTTGACAGAGACCTGTATTTAATGGAGCTTGAATTTTTAAGAAGCACACCTACTTCCTCTTCCCCTGATAACAGTTCAGACCTCCTTCAGGGACATTTGTGAAAATATATCTGTGATCCCAAACGTCAAAAGTTTCTTAATAGATCCTAGCTCCATTTAAATGGTCTAACCTTCAAGTCCAGCTTAAGGGCAGAACAAATATGCACTTCAGCCTTGGAAATAGCTCAGTCCTCCCCCTTTCCCTCCCCCACCTCCCCAATGGCTAAATTTAAGCCCAAGAGACATTGTAAATGATAGAATCATCCTTTCTCTGGTGAAGAAAGAACCCTGAATGAGATAACATGGGAATGAATCAGCTATTAGACCATCGCTGATGCCCCTGTATCCAGGTTTCTGTGGCTCAGGGGTACAAAGGACCCGGATACTCAACCTGGGGTTGCTCTGTCCATTTCAACATTGGAAAGCCCAGTCATCCAAAATGCCACTAGAAGCCACTTCTCCACGACCATTTATTTAAAATAATATAACTTAAACTCATACCCTCAAAATCTTTGGAGGAAGATCATATATCAAAAAAGAAGCCCATGAAGAAATCTATGTAACTGTTGAAAACCCATGTTTTATTATAAATTGCACAGAAGATACACACACACACACACACACACACACACACACACACACACACACACACACACACACACACGGGTCCTGAAAATATCAGATTTTATTCCCATCCAGGAGAAGGCAGCAACCAATAGTCCAACACCAAAAGACAGGAGTTCAAGTCTCCGAACCTCTGTGCTTGGCAAACAGGTTAATTAGGAACAGCGAAGTCAGGCCACATGGTTACCTGCCTCCACTCCAGAAGACTAGAGAGGAACAAGGATCGAAACAGGTGCTGAAGTTTGGACAATGACCTTTTGGAAAAGAAAAACTCTTGAGGGCATCTGGTGCTCAAAATGAGAGAATAAAAATGCTTATCACTTATTTAATATCCGGACGTAAAGATGAAGTAGAAGTCAAAATTCTTGAATATGGCCCAGGAGTGCCCAGAGAGAGAAGGCTATGAAGTCAGGCTGGTAGAACTATAATCACACTGAGATGATCTAATCCTTTTTTCCTCTTTATGGTTTACAGTTACAACAATTCTCAAAAATAATGCTAAAAGTTTCAAAGCGAGTGTCTCAAGTGGGAGATTTGGGTTTTCCATCTCCCATGGCTGAAGTCAGTCCCCCAGCAGTGGCTCTGATGGGGGGGTACCAGAAGAAGGAGGTCACTGGGATGAAATGAAAGAGCATCTCTGGATGGAGCTCTGCAACCTCACCCACTTTTAAATCATGAAAAGTGGCTCCTTTAATGTAATCTTTTCCCTCACAAGAACAAACGGACCTTGAAAAGCTGCTCTGTAAGTGGCCCTGGAGTTGCCTGCAGGCTGTAATTGAGGGCTCGCCAAAGATGCTAGGTTTCTAAAGAAATCCACCCCATTGGCTGGCGGAGTGTCTGACATTGCCCTGCTACTCACCCTTCCCTGAGGCTTTCTGATTCCAGGAGGCTTAAGCTGGGCTGGGGAAGGACAACTTCCCCCGACCATCTGTCGCCAAGAGCTAAGCACCAGTGGGCTTATCAGATCAGCTACTTACCTACTTGTAGGGGACCGGGGCTGTGAGTGTTAGGAGGGGATGCCAGGGGGGAACAGGGATGGGGCACCTCCTGGGGGCAGCACGAGGACACCAGGTACCAAAGAGGAGAGGGATGATGCCCGAGTCCCTTTCTGCTGAGGGATGGCTCAGATGTTCCCATTCTAGAGAGAGCTCTGAAGGCTGAAAACACCATCCTAACGGCACAGTTGAGAAACCCACACAGCCGAATGAATAATAAGCTTGACTAAAACGCCCAGCACCATGTTCGACTTCAACCACAAGAGGGCAGGCGATGGCAGAAGATGGTCTACAGCCTTGCCCAGAAAGTGCTTGGAAGACCTGAGGGAAAGTTCAGTCCAAGGGTCATCAATTACACATTTACGAAGCGGCTATAAGTTAAACTCTTGTTGAGAAGGAAGGTTCTAGATGTAACCAACATCCATTTAGAGAATGGTTGTAGAGATATGTAGAAAAACTTGATTTTCTATTTGTTTCTTACCATCAACAGTAAAGTGCAAAAAATTTTTTTCTAATTTCATTGGTTACTGTTTGTAGTGTTGAAGAAAAAGTTCTAGAATTTGAGCCAGAGGCCCTGAATTCTGGTCCTTGCTCTTCTCTTAAGAAGATTCTTGACCCCAGGAAACCACTTCCTGGAGCCTCAGTTTCCTCCTTGGTACGATGATAAAATAGGACTTGGATGAACTCTGGGCTACCTTCCAGAAAACAAGACATAAAATGCAGTAGCATGTGGGGAAAGCAGGCTGAGAGGAACGAAGTGGGCACGAATGTAAGGTCCTGTAATGCTCCACTGACGCCGCATCCTTGGGGAATGGGCTGTTCCACGTGACGACTTTTCCAGATAATTGAATTTTAAATGCTGAAATTTGTTTTCCTTTTAACCTTCTGTAATAGAATCTTTCTGAAGTGTATTACACGCCTCTCTGGCTTCTTAAATGGAAAACTGAATATAATTTAACCTTTCCTGAATGTTCTAGGTCATCATGATGACTACCTCTTAGTATATATACAGTCCTGAATAGAGCACTGGTGCCTTTGGGCACAGTATTCAGGTAAGCAGGACCCTCGTGCGTAATGTCCCCAGAGACTATATTATAAAGCTATAATTGGCAATTCTTCCTTCCTGCAATCTCCTACATCACTACCTGCAGTCATTTTTCCAAGTAACACCTTCTAGCAGCCTCCTGACACTCTGTTTAAAATCTGCTATAACCTAGAGAGAACTCAGGGTTGCCATGGGTAACCGGTGTCTGAGCTTGTAACAACTCTAAATTTAATTTTACACGCAGTTAGTACTGTGCTGAAGGTTACCTCTGGCCAGGGCTGATATTCAGCTAGTTCGCCCAGTAGTAACACCCCTGTACCAGCTGGCCAATCGCCCTGAGCGCCCCAGGTCCTCCTGCCAGCCCAGCACCCTGGCCCCTCTCCTGGGACCACATATCTGTCTCACACCCCAGTAACTCAAAGATGCAGTCTGGCTCTGGGGGGGCGCCAGGATGCACTAGCATCCTTTCCTACAGGCTGGTACCCACGCCATACAGGTCGCTCAGTATTTGAATATCACCCCGGTTTCTGGGCTGAAGATTATTCCCTTTCCTGCTGAGCAAACTGCCAGAGTTTTAGGCTCTTCTCTGCCCCTCAAACTCAAAGGCTTTTTCTCGGTTCATGCTGTGCCCTGGGGTCAGGTCGCCTGAAGCCAACTAGGAAGGGTGTTAAAAGCTACCTTTGATTGAACATCTACCATGTGCCAGAGGCCTATTCAGTACATTAAATAAATCATCTTATCTCATCCACTAAATGATCCTGTTGGAGGAAGCATCAACATCCCATGGCTGAGGTAACCTTACCACACAGCCAATAAGCGGGGCTGGAAGCCAGGTCCACCTCTCCAAGGCCCCTGTTCTTTGCTCTGTGCCCTGCTCATATGTATTAATGGACAAAAAAGTCCACTTGAGGTTCACATCCTGAAAAATACATTTTAAGTGGAACATGGGCCCTTTTACTTTTCAGAAAAGGCTACTTGTTTTTGTTTTGGTGTGTGGGTTGTGTTTTAATTAATTCCACATTTTGTTACCAATTTGGAACAATCTGTCCGCAGGGAACAGATCTGGTTTACTTATAGAAAGCTAGCGGAGGGAGGGAGGGAGGGAATGGGGTTACAAAGTATTCCTTGTAGGAAATAATCTAAAAAACCTTCCCAGTTCTCCCTTCTCCAAAAAGACATATACAGAACATTCCAGAAAATCTCATCTTCCCCGGAGTAGGTATGATAGAGTCGCAGACAAAAACTTTCCTCCATGTGTTATCAGCTACGCCTGACAGATGGGGCATGTGACATTGAACGTTACTGGTATCCCTCGCCGTCTCAGAAAATTTTCTAGAAGTTCACTCTGCAATGATGCTGTTACCACTCAAAAGAACGAGGGGTTCCCAGCGCTACTTGGGGATGCTGGAAGCAAACTGCCGACCTCGTGATTGTCAGTCAGGGAAAAAGCAGAAAGGGATCTGCAATTTTGGGACAGTCACAGGTTAAGCTTTGGAATCGGTTCTGGGGTGCAGAAGGGTGTCAAACCCATGGCTGTGAATTCTCTACTCTTCCCCCAGGGATGAACTTTCCAAATTGACCCTAAACGAATTTTTAAAATAAGCCAACCATGACCTCATCTTCTACATTTGGCACCTGCTTCTCCCATGCTTAGCACACATGCGATCTTCAGAGTGTTCTCTTCCGAAAACATCCACAGTGCTCTAAAGTTTCCAGAGTGACCTCGTCAGGGAGGAAATTGCCTGAATAACTGACTAGCCATAGGTGACAGGGTCAGAATACCATGTACATTAGTTTGCTAGAGCTGTCAAAATAAAGTACCACAAACCAAGCGGCCTAAGCAACAGAAACGTGTCGTACAGTTCTGGATGCTAAAAGTCCAAGATCAAGGTGTTGGCAGAGCTATGCTCCCTCTGAGTACTGGAGAAATATCTGTTCCAGGTCCCTCTCTTAGCTTCTCGTAATTCCTTGGCTTGCGGCAGCATGATGCCAACCTTCGCATGGCATTCTCCCTGTGTGCATGTCTATCCCCAGATCTGCCCTTTTTATAAGGACACTAGTCCTACTAGATCGGGGCCCACCTTACTCCCACACGACCTCATCTTAACTAATTACATCCACAATGACCCTATTTCCAAATAAGGCCACATTCTGAGGTTCTGGGGGGTTAGGACTTCAACGTGTGAATTTGGGGGGTGGGACACACGAGTCACCCCATAACATCATCTAAGGGAGTTTTGAATTCTAAATCAAACTCAAGAGAAGGAACAGAATGGATTGCCCAAAAGAGTGCCCCCTATTATAATTCCAAGTGATATTGTGGATGACTTATTGTGTCGGTGGGGGGGTAGGGAAGTTAGTGGATTGACACCTGAAATCTGTTGCTTACAAGTAAAGGTGACAAGGACCAAAGTATAACTCTGGTGCAGATTTGAGGTAGTACAGCACAGAAGCTAGGAACACAGAATGTGGTGGCAGCTAGACCCAAGTTCACATCTGGTTCTGCCTCTTTCTTAGGTGTCCTTGGACAAGTTACATGGCCTCTCTGTGGTCAAGGTTCCCATCTAAAGCTGTCCTTTATAAAGTTGTGGTATGTATTAAATCACACTGGATGGCAGAGTGTCCCTATGGTAGCAACTGCTCAATAAACAGCATTTCTTATAATTATGCCAGAGAACTAAGGAGTGAATCTTGAAAAATCGACCTTGTCTCTTTCTCTCCTGTCTTGTGAACTTGCTGGTTGTTATGGGCATTGGGAAGTCAGGACTCCAGGAGCCCTTGCCTCATTACTTGATTCACTTTTATACTGTCTTGAAGACCAAGCAGAGGGTCTTGGCCTTCTCCTTCTCCTACCCCTACATCTGAGGGGTTCTGGGGGTAGACCTTCCCTTACCTGGCCCTTCATCATCCAGCACACACACAATAGCCCCATCAGAAAAGGGAAGTTCAGAGCCATGACTATTCACTAGTCAAAAAGTTATGGATAGAAAGCCCAGAGATAAACCCACGCACATATGGTCACCTTACCTTTGATAAAGGAGGCAAGCATATACAGTGGAGAAAAGACAGCCTCTTCAATAAGTGGTGCTGGGAAAATTGGACAGGTACATGTAAAAGTATGAAATTAGAACACTCCCTGACACCATACACAAAAATAAACTCAAAATGGATTAAAGACCTAAGTGTAAAGCCAGACACTATCAAACTCTTAGAGGAAAACATAGGCAGAACACTCTATGACATAAATCACAGCAAGATCCTTTTTGACCCAGCTCCTAGAGAAATGGAAATAAAAACACAAATAAACAAATGGGACCTAATGAAACTTAAAAGCTTTTGCACAGCAAAGGAAACCATAAACAAGACCAAAAGACAACCCTCAGAATGGGAGAAAATATTTGCAAATGAAGCAACTGACAAAGGATTAATCTCCAAGATTTACAAGCAGCTCATGCAGCTCAATAACAAAAAAACAAACAACCTAATCCAAAAATGTGCAGAAGACCTAAATAGACATTTCTCCAAAGAAGATATACAGATGGCCAACAGACACATGAAAGAATGCTCAACATCATTAATCATTAGAGAAATGCAAATCAAAACTACAATGAGGTATCATCTCACACCCGTCAGAATGGCCATCATCAAAAAATCTACAAACAATAAATGCTGGAGAGGGTGTGGAGAAAAGGGAACACTCTTGCACTGTTGGTGGGAATGTAAATTGATACAGCCACTATGGAGAACAGTATGGAGGTTCCTTAAAAAACTAAAAATAGAACTACCATACGACCCAGCAATCCCACTACTGGGCATATACCCTGAGAAAACCATAATTCAAAAAGAGTCATGTACCAAAATGTTCATTGCAGCTCTATTTACAATAGCCAGGACATGGAAGCAACCTAAGTGTCCATCATCAGATGAATGGATAAAGAAGATGTGGCACATATATACAATGGAATATTACTCAGCCATAAAAAGAAATGAAATGGAGGTATTTGTAATGAGGTGGATGGAGTTAGAGTCTGTCATACAGAGTGAAGTAAGTCAGAAAGAGAAAAACAAATACAGTATGCTAACACATATATATGGAATCTAAGGAAAAAAAAAAAAAAAAGGTCATGAAGAACCTAGTGGCAAGATGGGAATAAAGACACAGACCTACTAAAGAATGGACTTGAGGATATGGGGAGGGGGAGGGGTGAGATCTGACAGGGTGAGAGAGTGTCATGGACATATATACACTGCCAAATGTAAAATAGATAGCTAGTGGGAAGCAGCCGCATAGCACAGGGAAATCAGCTCAGTGCTTTGTGACCACCTGGGGGGAGGGTGGGATGGGGAGGGGGGGAGGGAGGGAGATGCAGGAGGGAGGAGATATGGGAACGTGTGTATATGTGTAGCTGATTCACTTTGTTATAAAGCAGAAACTAACACACCATTGTGAAGCAATTATACTTCAATAAAGATGTTTAAAAAAAAAAAAGTTATGTTTGGAGGATTTACTTCCTTAGCCATGGAAAATTCCTAGAAGCCCAGTACATTAACTGTTTCCTTAGTTTCTGTATTCTTGATGCTCTGGCATTTGGGGCCTTGATCCTAGAGAGACTGCCTCTCCCGTCCCCTCCCCCCAACCACCCTGGGGCCAGCTAATTCCTAGATATAGCAAACAATTCCCCTGGGAATGTGCCTTTGCTATACTAACCAACCAGCCCAGAGCCCACACCCCAGCTGTCTTCTTTATCAAACTCTCACACATCAAGCCCATACTCCCCTGTCTAAATCACCCGGGGTCAGGTACTGGACAACTAGAGACCACCCGTATAGCTCAGAGCCTGCCAAAATTACTCAAACTATCCTATCCTATCCTAGGATTACTCAGTGTACCTACCATGCCTCACCCAATCCATCCCTTGAAACCCCCAATAAAGGCTTTGGGCCATGCTTTCCCCTCTCTCCGCTCTGCCTCCTGACCAACGCTGGTGCTTCTCCCTGTGGCCCTGCACAGTGTGCTGTGCCTCCTGCTTCTAGGGATCTGTGAGCATAAACTTCTTCCTTCATGACAGTCATTTCCCTGTCTGCAGGTCTTACCATACTTGATTCAAACAAATCCCAGGCACATTTTAGAACACCCACAGGCCTGTTCCTTGACCTTTTTCCTATTTCCGTTCCCCAAGCTCCTCATCTTCAGCTATTTTAGCCCAGATGCCAACCGGCCACACCTGCCTGAATGTTTCTTCCTGACCACACTAGGTGGAGTGGTGCACTGGATCGGGTATCCAGCTGGGAGTCAGCAGAGGGAGAACGAGAGTCAGCTCTGCCAGTTATCACTGGCCGGGCATCACGGGAACACCACTTCACCTCTGTGGGCTTCTGGAACCAAAACACCAGCTCAAGTGGCCCAAGTGAAATGTTTCATAGATCTCTCCTAATATGTTAGCAAAGGTGGCTAACTTCCTTCCCACCCCCACTCCACTATCCTGACACACTTACCCAGGGCCTCAAAGCTAGTTTCCAGAAGACCTGTGGAGAGAACCCAGAATCCCAGGCTCAGTCCTACTGCTTCTTCCATCACATCACACTTGCTCCTTCCTCAGAGCTTCCATGAAAGAGTCTAGTGCTGTGTTCCATCTTCTCATGACCCTGGGCCCATCACCTTTCTATTCTTCTGTATCTTCTTTCTTTGCAAAATGGGCATCATCCTATCACTTGCTCCAATGAGTAAATTAAAATCACCAAGGAATCCTCCCCTGTAGCTGTAAAACCATCTTATTCCAGGGCCAGATATACTTTCAAAGCCTGGGACAGAAAAGTTTGCCTCTTAAAGACTCCACAGCCTTAAGCGGTACAAGAGAAGAGCTTCCTAAACAGATAAAGAACATTTCCCAAGTATGGGAAGACTTTCTCCAACGTCCTAAAGACTCCACAAATCTCTTGGATAAGAAAATCCCAGTCTTCCAAAACACTCTCCATGCACAATAGTCATCCTGATGCTTTTATTGAGCACTATTATTATACTAGACATAGTACTAAGCCCTACATGTGCATTATTTCATCATTTAGTCATTGGTATCAATAGATATTTGTTCTTATTTCACAGATGGTAAATCAGAGCCTGAGAGGGATGATTTTCCCAAGGTCGACCAGCTGGTAAGTGGGGAAACCTGGGGAGGCAGCCCCGGTTGTCTGGCTTCAGAGCTGCAGCTCCTGACCACAGCACTCTCCTGCTGGATGTGCCCTCCATGCTCCTCCTTGTACCTCTCCATCCAAACCCACTCCCTTCAAATCAGACAGCTGCAAATGATGAGGACATTCAAGAATAGCTTTGAAAGGGCTGCCTCATAAGTGATCCCCACTTCTAACCCTAAGGAACCCACCACCAGGGACTAGAGTCACCTTATCAAGTCCTTGTAGCATCTTGAGTGCTATGGTGGTCAGCGTTGCTCCTTTGCTAAGAGCAATCTCTAATCCCAAATAAAAACATTTATCTGCAACATCCCTCCTGAAAATGAGCAGTGTCTCCCAGTAACTGCCAGTTAGGCACTCAGCCATTAGCCAAGAGCACTCCATCAGTCCAAGAGGCAACCCAAAGGAAATACTGGTGAAAGTGTCTACAGAGTAAGCGCTCACATCAACCAGCCAGCCCTGTGCTATGTCCTTTCCATGAACTGGCTCATTTAAACTCAGACCATGTTGCATGTGCCTAATGACTTCTTGTTTGACCCCCCCGCCCCATAGCCACTCTCCACCCTTTTCTACCCTGCCTTTTGTCCCAGGAGGCTCACACATATGAACAACATCAGTGGGATCCCTTGCCCCTGGCTGATTCCCATTGATGGGAAGCTCTGGTAGGAGATGGAAGGGAAGGAAAAGATTGGAGTCAAGGTATTTTTGCACTGTTTTTCTCTCTTCAAGGTCTTCTCGGGTTAGATGTATCCCCCATCAAAAGGTCACCATGATTTCCAAGGTGCCCTTCTCTCTATGATTCTCTCCTTCTGGGATATAGGAGACCTCCTCACAGGAGCCCCTGAAGGCTTGACAAAACTTACGCATCTCAGAATATCTTCTAACTTCTCTTTTCCTGTCTCTTTCATATATACCCATCGTTAAAACCCTGGTGTGCAGTAATGGATTAACTTGGCAGGTTTGGAGTATCCAATACCTGTGCATTCCAAAGAAAGGAATGTCCCTTGACCAGCTCCTGGGAGGTAACGTCTAAGCTCTTGAAATATCCTGCCTGATAAGAGTATCTTTGTATACGTGGGGCCTTGGGCCACACCAGATAGTTTATGCTAATAATGTGATCTATGATGGCGGCTTTGGGCCATGTGTTACTAGTTTGGCCTCTGGAAGGACTGGATACTTAGTAACTAAGGTCAGCTACACAGGCATGGAGTGCTTGTGTGACCGACCCCCAATAAAAACCCTGGACACCAAGGCTTGGGCAAACTCCCCTGGTTAACAATACACCATTAAGTGTTGTCACACATCATTGCTGAGAGAATTGAGTGTTTCTGTACAGCTCTGCTAGGAGAGGACAACTGGAAGCTTGTTCCTGGTCTCTCCTGGACTCTACTCTATGCACCCTTTACCTTTGCTAATTTTAATCTGATTCCTTTCATTGTGATAAACTGTAACCATGAGTATAACAGCTTTTCTGAGCTCTGTGAGTTCCCCAAGTAAATCACTGAAGCTGAGAGTGGTCTTAGAGACCCTAACTCACCCAGAAAACAACAAAACAGTCCAATCGTAACTTCCTGCCATGGTAGGTTGTCACATGGGTAGAAAACAGAAATATGTTCATTCCGATAAGATCCAAGTGGATCCTAAAAAACTACAAATAGAACTACCATACGACCCAGAAATCCCACTACTGGGCATATACCCTGAGAAAACCATAGTTCAAAAAGAGTCATGTACCAAAATGTTCATTGCAGCTCTATTTACAATAGCCAGGACATGGAAGCAACCTAAATGTCCATCGACAGATGAATGGATAAAGAAGATGTGGCACATATATACAATGGAATATTACTCAGCCATAAAAAGAAATGAAATGGAGGTATTTGTAATGAGATGGATGGAGTTAGAGTCTGTCATACAGAGTGAAGTAAGTCAGAAAGAGAAAAACAAATACAGTATGCTAACACATATATACGGAATCTAAGGGAAAAAAAAAAAAAAGGCCATGAAGAACCTACTGGCAAGATGGGAATAAAGACACAGACCTACTAGAGAATGGACTTGAGGATATGGGGAGGGGGTGGGGTGAGATGTGACAGGGTGAGAGAGTGTCATGGACATATATACACTACCAAATGTAAAATAGATAGCTAGTGGGAAGCAGCCGCATAGCACAGGGAGATCAGCTCGGTGCTTTGTGACCACCTAGAGGGGTGGGATGGGGAGGGTGGGAGGGAGGGAAATGCAAGAGGGAAGAGATATGGGAACATATTGTATATGTATAACTGAGTCACTTTGTTATAAAGCAGAAGCTAACACACCATTGTAAGGCAATTATACTTCAATAAAGATGCTTAAAAAAAAAAAAAAAAGATCCAAATGGATGTTCCAGGATGGGGAAACTGGCGGGGTGGGGGATGGTCTAAAGACATTTCTAAGCATCTCAAGGGTCTTCTGGACTGTGAGTGTGTGACAAAGGTGATATGGGACAGGCAGACGGAAACATAACCAGGACCTAATCTTTGTTGCTCCAATCAGAGGTGAGATGCTAGGTTGAATGGAAAAGAGGGTCTAACTCAATGTGACATTTCTCATACTCTTATCATGTACTGTTTCTCTTCTTTCTAACCCAAGTTTCAAGGAAAAAGGAGAAACTTTGAGCCTGAGTCTTCTAAGAGATAAGGAAGCAAAAAAAGAAACATATAAATACCAAAAAACTTCAATTTAGAGTGTGTATTTTCCCTCTGTAAGATAAATGCCACTGGCTAATCACCACGGTAGGACTCACAACCCTCAGCAGCTGCCGATCCCAGCATCAGGCATAAGCGAACCACAAGGGTTCTGCATCCTGCCCCTACGCCAGCTGGCACTCCCCACTCACCTGGCCCCAGTGACATCAACTCCGACCATCAGCTGCCCATTCAGGGAGAGGATCTCATCCCGCAGTCGGACTTTCCCACTCTTCCCCGCCGGGCTGTTCTTCCTCAGCTCTGTCACCCAGATGCAGCCCACATCCAGCACGGGGCCCTGGTGGGTTTTCCTCTTCTTGCCCCCTCTGCGCTTTTCTCCATAGTCCCCAAAAACAGGGATGTTCCCAAAACTGAGGCCCACAGTCTCTGCGTCCCCCAGCTCCTTGGCGAGGTACACAGTACAAATCTCCATCCCCGGGGGGCTGTGGTCAGGTGGGACCGCACTCTCGTCCACAGCAAAGTTCAGCTGGATGTACTCCTGCAGCTTCCGGATGGCCGCCTGGCAGAGGCGCTGCTCCGGCCCGGCCCCGCCCTCCCGCAGGCTGTTCTGCAGCCACTGGTAGAGGAGGGGCAGGTGCAGTCCAGCATTGTCCTGGGTGATGGGCATGGTGCTCACTGCCAGACGCCAACATCATGAGAGGACCTGCTCTTGGGGGCTGGGCCCTGCGGGGCCCCACGTCCCACGGGAACGCGGGCTGTCCTCAGCTTTGCCTGTGTTCATGTTCAGGCTGGCAGACAAGACTAAGGAACACCTACTCCAGTTCTGGCTGTTTGCTTTGGCAAGAGGAGGATGGGACACAATTAGAACAACAGTGGAACAATCGCTGGGCCCAGAGTGTCAATGAGGGAAGGAAGGAAGTGTCTGAGCGGTCCGCGCTCGGTGCATTTCACAGCGAGGCCCGTGCAAAGGACCTGGAAATGAGGTGTTCCACCAGCAGCGACAGGGTTACCTCCCCTGGACTCGTTCACACCTGGACGAGGAAAAACAAAAAATTCCGGTCACAACAGTGAGCCTTCTGACACAGCATGCATGGCGGGAGAGTATTACAGAAGGACTGTGTTTGCTTTTGGAGTCAGGAACCTAATGCCCCTCCCCATTCCACAGCTTTGTTCCCTCCACCCTGTGCACACACACACACACACACACACACTCATATACAGATGCACACACACAGTTATACACAAACAGATGCACATATAGACACACAGATGCACACAAAGATACACCTGTACATACAGATGCACAGATACACACGCACGCACACACACCCTTCCCTCAGACAAGAAACCTCCGGAATGCTGACCTTCCCCAGGAAGTTTCCCTGATCAGCAGGGAAATAAGACGGCTTTTGCCAGGACAACCCCCATCAAACTCACATCCACCCAGGAGGCTCTGTGTGACAAGACTCCCTGGAAGACTGTAGAGGGGTTCTGGACATGTTTAAGAACTCACATTCCTGGGAAGTTCAAGTCTATGTCCATTTGCCTTGATCAGCCCAAGTGTAGGCACAGGAGGTCTCTCCATTCCAGAACTCTGCTCTAACAGCGCTACCAAGAGGAGAAGGGCCGGTCAACACTGCAGAGAGATGCAGGCTCTCCCCTAGACCACCACCGGCCCTAAGTTTAGCCGAGGGTCCTGGCTTTATCATGTAGACTCAGAGGGTATCATGTCCCTTTACAGCCTATAGCTTCAGTCGCCTCGCTTCTTTTTCTTTGGTAAACTGCTGAAACCAGCCTACACTTAGGCCAACCCCAAAGCTATCTCCGGCAGAGAGATGTTTCTCCAGGCTTCTGGGGGAGCAGCCCTGGCCGCTCCTTGGCTTGCCCTGGACACACTGCTCACACAGCCATGTACCCCCAGGCTGCACACGTCTGCGGCAGCTGCGGCTCCCCAGCGGGGGCGGCAATGATCCCCTCCCACTGAACATGCACAGCGCCCGGCACGCAATCCATCCCCCCTCAGCGATAGGTTAATTGAATTCCATGGCCAATTCTCCTCCACCAAAGAGATTTTCACCTCCATCCTCTGTAAACACAGAAAAATGACTCCTTTCAGTCTCTTCTCAGAACTTCACTTTCACCCAGAGAAAGTCCATATACACTGTGCCATCAAAGATGGAAAACATTCTCGAGCCTTCTCAGGAAGTGATTTAACAAGGAATAAAAATAAATGGGAGAGGTGTCCGAAGCCACATCAATAATAAATACTAATACTCAGTAACCGTAAAGAAGTTTCCAATAGAGTAAGTTGTGAGTTTCCAAAGAACTTGAGCGCCAGCTATTAGTTGGTTCCAAATAAACCAAAAGCTGAGCAAATATCATCTACGTAATCATGTGCCTATTAAAAAGAAAGGCAAGATCAAAGAAAAGATAATCCACACATGGACATAAATTGAATGTCTCCTTTGGCCAAAATACATAGCACCTTTCACTGAACAGTAACTCCACACAGATGTATTAAAATCTTATGAATAAATCAAAACGTTTTCCATCAGGCCTAACAACTCTTACTGAGTCTCTGTTTCCTCATCTGTAAAATGAGAAAGTTAAGCTAAATGATCTCTAAGTTCTCTCATACTCCACAGAGAGGTTCTCAAATATAGTGGCAATGTCTGGTTCATCAATACATTCCCTACCTCAGCACAGTGTCTGTCACCTTGTAGACTCAATAATTTAAAACAATTTTTTTTTTTCGGCCGCACTTTGCAGCATGCGGGATCTTAGTTCCCAGACCAGGGATAGAACCCCATGCTCCCTGCAGTGGAAGCGCAGAGTCTTAACCACTGGACCGCCAGGGAAGTCCCTAAAACAATTTTTTAAAGATGGTTTAAAATTAAAATTTTGATGGTGATTCAAAGCGTTAGTCACGGGTCAGGTGATTCCATACGTATGAAAACAGAGTAAACATCTTGGGTAAGATATTCATTAAGTAAGTCTGATTGAAGAGAACCAAACTTAAGAGTAGTAGAGCATTTTTTCCCAAATGTCAACTTGTATTTAAGCAACATGTATTACTGAACATCTATTAAGAACCAGACCTTGAACTTGGCACTGAAAATATACTATCAAAAAGGCAAATTCCTTGCCTTGAAGGTGTTCATAGTTTAATGGGAGATGCATAAATAAACGGAAATTAGTAGGTAACAAGTCTATGACCACCCTCTTAACAGAATTAATGAAGGCATATTCCTGGCAGCCACGTTCACATAATATAAGTCCCCAGCCCCTGTTGATGGGTCCCTGGCTGGGCATCTCATGCAATCTGGAACAGAGCTCTTCTCTGAGAATGGAGACCTTGAGAGAAGGGATCTAGTCTCCAGGGTGTGGCAGGAACTATAACTTTTGAAATAGGACCTCTGGATGGCAATATTCTACCTGCTCTGTGAACTGAGGAGCAAAGAAAGTCATCCTGCCAAGAAATAAAATAAAGATGATTGGTAGAAGGCAGAGGGGCAAGACTGGGGAGAGAGAATGCTCTAGCTTCCCCACAGCATCCGGGGTTTCACCCATCCTAGATGGGGCTGTACTGCCCTCCCTCCCACCTCGATCTGAAAGACCCTATCAATTCTTATAATACATTACATTTGAAAATTTTAACTACTTAAATTTAAAAAAAAGAAAAAGAGAAAAGGTAAAGCAAAACAAAACTAAAAACAACAACAAAAAAAAACCTTTAAACTTTACCTTGAGTTGTTTTCTGCTCTGTGCAGCTCAAAAGTTTTTAATGAATACATTGGAGGTGAGCAAAGCCGATTGGCTCAGACTGGATCATTTGTCTATCAGTAGTCTAATTGGTTATCGCCAAGGGGGCAGGGTCATGAGGTATCAATATGGCTGCTGGGAGCCCACCCTCTGGCCCTGAATGTGGTGAGGGCAGAGAAGGAGTTTTCAGAAAAGGAAAAATTACTTCAAGTGTACAGACACCCTCAAAGAGATTTAGTCTTATTAAGGTGTTCATGGGCTACATAACCTGTCAATTCCATACCTATAATTAGGAATTTTCCAGTAATCTTTCCAGCCCCCTATTTGATCAACTCCTTTTCTGCGATTTGCTATAAATAAAGGAATTAGAAGCATTCCCATACACTGCAACATTTTGAGATGACTCAAGGCATATGCAAAGACACACAATCTTACAATACTACTGTGAGAAGCGTGGTTCTTCCACAATATCCCATGAAACGTTCCAATACCAAATATTCCAGTGAACAGAATGTTGAACCAGAGAAGACACAGAAGTCTGCAAATGGTTACAAATAACAACATCCCTCCATGGCTGATGTGTGTAAAGGTCTAAAAATTTCTCATCCTGAACATCAATCTATTTCAACAGGGAGTAGAATTTGTGTACATGGCGGTCTGCTGCAATGGTACAGTTCAGTTTTGTCTACCATACATAATTCTCCAATTAGCTTCCTATCTCAAGCAAACAACCATGATAATTTAAATTAATTTTGAGTAGCTTGAAGCTGACAGCCTTAACATTAAAAATAAATGCTTCTGTCCCCGAGGTAATTTACTAATGTGGTGTTAGAATCGACCAAATTTCTTGGATCCCCTTTTAGCTAAGCCATGTTTTCTCAGCAGGGTGACATTACCCACAAAACTTAGATATTATAATGGTTAATGCCCCACCTCCCCTGCAAAGCTCAATCCCACCTGACAAACACTTATTCCTTAGTATTTAATTTCTTGTGTTAGAATTTAAATTAAATTAAAATTTTCTCTGGGGTAAGAGGAGGGGGACAATAATGGAAAAAAAAAAAAAAAGAGAGAGAAACAGTGAACTAAGTGAAACCAATCATCTGCCCAAAGTCACAGACTCAGAGTCACCTGAAATCCAAGGCTAAATCCTGAACCTGGCAGGAGGTGTGAAAAGGCCTTCTGGCTTATCCAGATCTTGTCTCAAAATCAGGTTACACTGGACTGTCTTACTGTACTAACTCCCACTTCCAACTGTCCTGGATTCTAAATGTTCTCCTATTCAAACCTCTGCTAAGTTCAAATTCCTCAACCTCCATCTAATCTTCCTTCCTCCTGGATAGGACTCCTCTCTTGACTTTTAGAAAATGCTCACATTTTAAAAGGAGACCAATGTTGATTAAATATTTACTACTGATTTATTCCACAGATGTTCACTGAGTGCCCATCACGGGCTGGGCCCTGAACAAAACAGACAACGTTCCTACAGAGCCTCATGAAGCCTGTGATCTGATGAGGGTGCATTAGTAAACGTAAAATATGGTAACATCAGATGGTGATTAGCACTGTGAAGAGAATTAGGGTAGCATCAGAGGACAAAGAGGGATGGGCGTAGGAGGGGATTAGGAGAGGCCCCTCTGGGAAGAGACCTGAATAAAGTGAGAGACGGAGGTGAGAGAATATCTTTGGGAAGGCTGTTCTCAGCCAAGGGGACAGCAAGTGCAAAGACCCTGCGGTCAGAGCCTGCTCAGCTGCCTGCGGAGGTAAGAGAGGACAAGGAGAGCGTGGCTACAGGGAGGGAGTGAGGGGAAACCTCCCCCTGTGCCGGCTGCTTCCTCACTGCCTCATTCATTCTCCCTCCGATCCCCGTACCCACCTTATAAAACAAGAGCATCTGCCCCCATTTTACCAACACTGGCTAATGGCTGATGTTTTCTGAGTATAACCACATGTCAGACACTGATCTAAATGAGCACTTTCCATTGATCACCTTATTTAATTGTCACAACAATACTGCAGGGAGATATACTGTTAGTATGTACTTCTTAAAGGCTCAGAAAAAATAACAGAAACAGAGAGGCTAAATAATTGGCCTGAGATCTCACAGTAAGTAACAGAGCCAGGACCAGAGCCCAGACCCACGGGACGGGGCCTTGCTCCTCTCCACATCAGCACGCTGCCTGCCTGCTCCGGACAACCTTGCCTTTCTGCACTTGCACCCGACTGCCCGGACGGGCACCCTGCCTGGTGATCTCTGCTCCACCACCGATGGACCTCCTATGATAAATAAGCAGGTAGCTTGAGTCACAAGCTTGTGACTGTCTATCTGATAGCCATTCCCTCTTTCTTCCTTTATTTTCTTGGACGTGGTGATGTATTCATCTAAAACCCAGCCTCTCTTGGAGGAGGTATGGAGAGCTCTACAACAGAGACCTGGCCAATGAGATGAAAGTGGATATTCTGGGTGGGGCTCATGCCAGCATTCCTTAAGAGCAAACATGGAAGAAAAAATAACCCCCCTTGTCGTTTAATGACCGTTATTTGGATTTTTCAAAATCCAACCGATTAGCTGAATTAAACTCCAAACAAATGCACAGTGTGGTACCTAGAAGTGGGGAAACTAAAAGTAACAGAACCTGGGACTTCCTTAGCAGTCCAGTGGTTAAGATTCTGAGCTTCCACTGCAGGCGGAGCAGGTTCGATCCCTGGTCAGGGAACTAAGGTCCCGCATGCTGCACAGCGCGGCCAAAAAATAAATAAGCAAATAAAATAAAAATAACAGAACCTAAAATGTGGAACTAGATGAGCAAGGTGGGGAGGGAGGGAGATGCCAAGGACTTAGATACTGCAGGCTGGAAAGGTGACGCTCACTGTACTGTGAAATATTTGGTTCACCTGGCAGCTGCCGTGCAGTGGAAAGTCACAGACGTGTTGACTGAGGCTGTGGTGCTAGAGAAGTTGGTAGGAAAAATTTAGAATATTGGTGGTGCTTTATCACTCCCAGCAAAGTCCTGCGCTCCTCAGCTGGCAAGTGAGATGGGAAGAAATACCACTCTACTAAGGAAGGCACGCTTGACATTCAGCCTGCAATCTGTCTCCTGAGAGGCCTGCATTCGGACCCTGGCAGGGCTGAGATAGGCTGCTTGCTTAGAAGGGGGCAAGTGGTGCCCTATCAGACAGAGGTTGTAAGCCTGCTGCCAAAGATGTGATCACGCACCGGAGGCCACTGTTGCAGCAATGGCCAGCAGCATACATTAAGTAGCATACATTAAGTTAAAATGTAGGGACATGGGCAGAACTCATGAACTAGAAAGGAAAGGAACAAGTCATCGGGAATTGACCAGAAGCCTACTAAGTTTGTGAGGGAACTCTATTGCCTAAAGACCCCAACCTGATTTGCAGCAAGTCACATCAATGAGCAGTCGGCTTGGTGATGTGTATAGCCCCAGAGAAGGTGTCCTCCCCGTGCCCACCGCAGAAGTGGTCATGGGAAACAGTGAATGAGGAATAGCCCCCTGAGACAGGCAAGGGCCATGGAGGGCAAGGAACAGGAGTTCTTGCCACAAGAATGAGGGGTTGGACTCTTGCTATTCCAGGAGAATTTGGTCATTGCTAAGGACAGTGACTGCTTTGTTTTCCATCCCTCCTTTTATAAAGGAAAGTTTTAATTGTAGCTATCGTACACCTTTCCCAGTACTGCAGGTTAGATGTGTCGGGGCTCAGTTGCAAGGAGTTATATCCAGAACTGATGGAGAGAACCACACATCACCCAGAGATCCAGGGCTCCAATCTTGATATGCTAACTATATGAAGCTTGAGAGCCTTCTCTCTTGAAAATAGAGAGTCTATCCCACATATGGAAAGAAGGGTATGTCTGAGGAACCACAGGAGGGAACTGTGGCTAGTTGACTACATGATATTCTTTCTCTTCTATTCTTCCCTAACAGAAATCCATCTGTGTTTGAAGAACAAGTACCCAGCCAAAACACTATGTTTGTTAGTGTTCCTTCAGAGAGGGGTAGCCATAACATATAGTCTTGGCCCATGAAGTTGTTGGGTGGGTCTATCAGAGAGGTTCCTTTTTTTATGACAGATCTTTTTCTTCCTTTTTCATGCTTAAAATGCACATGTGATGGCTGGAGCTCTAGTAGCCATCTTGTGACCAACCATAAGACAATGGCCTGACTTCCTTGAGCCGCTGTGCCAACCCTAGGTGTTCTACCTCCAGACTTATTACATGAGAGAAAAACAGGCCCCTACCTTCAGTCCTGTTAATTAGTCATTCTGTGACAGGTGAACAAAATCCCTAATGAAGGCATTGCTTTAACTCACACTTAACCCTCAAATTCAAGGTCCAGAATATAATCCTGAGTGTTTTAGCATCAGCCCTTCTATTTTGTCAATTAGCAGCTATCACTGAGTTCCTACCTTGATATGGGGGCACCACCACTACCACCGAAAACAACAACAACAAACAGGGCATGTTTCTATCCCTTAAAGAGCAAAAGCCCGCATGAATCCGTCTACCACCTGCAGTCCCAGGTGTTAACAGACAAACCTACAACTGATTGAGAAACATGATAAATCAAATGATTGTGACTCCTTTAGGTTGGCTTATGTTTTGGAAGAGCAAGATACTGGCTAATGTTTAACTGTCTACCTGACTGGTTCTAGACTAGCGGAATGGCTGTGTATGAGACAGAAGAAGAATTTGATTGGCCTTTTTTTCATGCAGCAAGGATCAGCTGTGCCAGGCATGGTGCTAGGCCAGGGAAGAAATGATGACCAGCCCTGTGGAGGCTGTGGTCTGCTGGGGAGAGAGATCACTGAACGCAGTGTGCGAAGGGCCATGAAGCGGCACATTTGCGGGCACGTAATGGATTCTGGAAAGTGAGGCTTTCCAGGGTCTGTGCTGGGGTTTTAGGGGATGGGAGAGCTGTTCTCATAGAATTAAAGAAGGTGAGGACCTAGAGGGGCTCTCTGGGATTACTACGTCCAGCCTTCAATTAGACAAATGAGAGAAATGCACATCAAGACAGGACCCAGATCCTTTAGTTTCTGGGTCCAATGACCCTTGAAGAGTAGGAAAAAAGAAAAAAAAGATGAATGAAATGAAAAAGAATGACCTGGCAGCTAGTTTGAGAATCTAGTGCTTGAAGATATTCTGTGTCCTAATACATGGACTATTTGTTCGAAATTTTAAAAAATGGGAATGAGTAGAAATTGCAGAAATTCATGAAACATCATCTTTTCTCTCAAGATGAGTGCAAGAAAACAGTTGGGGACCAGAAAACCAAAATGAATATTATAAATTATTTCCGCTTCCTATGTACTTCTAAAATATATCTGTTGTGGCTTCAAATACTGAAACAAGTTTGTACATTTGCAGTTTAAGATTGTTTACTCAGAATGTCAGGCATTGGGCAGTTCTGGATTAATTATATGTCTGGAATTTAGGCATCTAGATTCTGAAAGAGCACGATGATTGGGGAAAGAGGGCATTTATGAGGTAATGTACATATTTGTGAAATGGCAATTCAACACTTTGAAACAGTTGTTGTCTACCAAATGGGTAACTGATTGAGACTTCTATGTGGGCAGCAAGACTTTCCTGAGGTCACTGTGGTTGCTCATTTTAATGTGACCATCCGGTCCACTTTGTATGAATTGGGCAGCCATGATGCCACCACCTGTCATCTGCAGGCCTGTAGATCATGCCATCAACATACAGCATGCATATAAGTTCTTCAACTACACTGGAGTTATTCTTTTTTAATGGGTAGTTATTTTACAATTGTTTCTTTCAGAACAATTGCACTGTTTAGATGCTTCTGGTGTTTATAGACTTTTGGGTAAATAATCTTCTCACTATATTTAAATTCTTAGCATCCAACTGCATAGGATCTGACCTCATTGTTAATTAACAGTGACTCAAGTATTTCTAACAGCCAATGATACACTCTGCCATTAGCTAGCTGTAGGTCCCCAGGCAGGTCATTTAGCATCTTTGAGGCTCAGTTTCCTTATCTGCCAAATGAGGCAGTTCTATGAAGTTTCCTTTCAGTTTGAGCAGTTTGCTGGACATTGGAGCTGCGTTAGCAAGTCAGGGATGGAGTCACTAGCCTCATTAAGAAGCATGTACACCACACATGGAAGTTTTAAACTGCAGAAAAGATGGGCCAAATTGCTTTATCAGATTTTGAGTATTTGCCAAGACAAAGGGGCGGGGGGACCCTGGGTGGTTTACATTCATGTGCTTATAACCACAGTTCAGCCTTTCCAGAAGACAAGAAGAAATATATCCTACTGAATAAAAACTCTGTGGAGTGGCAGAAAGAACCAAGGTTTCAGGAAGGGGGAAGGAACTTGCCTGAGGGGGGTGTGGGAATGAGAGGAAATCCTGTGTTTCCATTGAGGACCTGCAGACTTTCCAATTTGGCAAAGGCCTAAGTTGTGCAGAGACCGGCCTCCACTCCCTCCCCTCCCAGACAGCTTGCAGCCGTCAGGGCTGCAGCGCCTGGTGCGGGGAGAGTATCCTCAAAGGAAACCAAAAGATCATGGAGCACAAAGTTTCATCCCCTGTGCCTCTCTGAGAAGCGGCCCCTTTTCCCAGGCCTCGCTGTGGGAAAGGCTCAGACAATGGTCATGAGAAGGCAAGTCAACATCCATGGAGTGACAGGAAAGGAATCCTCATTTGACCTCTTCCAGGCGGGACATCAGAATTAGGGAAAGAGAGACTTCCCTGGTGGTGCAGTGGTTAAGAAACCGCCTGCCAATGCAGGGGACACGGGTTCGAGCCCTGGTCCGGGAAGATCCCACATGCCGCAGAGCAACTAAGCCCGTGCGCCACAACTACTGAGCCCACATGCCACAACTACTGAGCCTGCGCTCTACAGCCCGCGAGCCACAACTACTGAAGCCCATGAGCCTAGAGCCTGTGCTGCACAACAAGAGAAGCCACCACAATGAGAAGCCCACACACCGCAACGAAGAGTAGCCCCCGTTTGCCGCAACTAGAGAAAGCCCGCATGCAGCAGCAAAGACCCAACGCAGCCAAAAATAAATAAATTTTTAAAAATAAAAATAAAAATAATTAAAAAGAAAAAAGAATTAGGGAAAGATTGTGACGGCGTGTGATACATGAGTCCCCGTGTTCTCAATGGCCCCCAAGGCTACTTGTGTGCCATCTTGGCCTTTAAAAGGGTAGTGAAACCGAGCACGACCCTTTGGGGCCCTCCAGGGTACAAAAGCCTTTTGGTGTCCCCCATTTCTTGTTTGCAGGAAAAAGGCTTCAGCCTCCTAGACCGTTCCTGAGTTCCAGAGGGCAGATTCAATCAGCTAATGATTAGAACAATAGAGGCACAGGACTCCTGGCTCCTCCTGAAGGGATATACATAACAATATGATACAAATCTCTGAGTTTTTCTACAGGAACTAGGGTCCCACCCGGGTGGAGGATGGGAGCTTCAGGCTGAGCACAAGCACAGGACCCCAGGCTGGCTGGAACCGGAAGGCTGATGAATGATTCCTGCAGCACCACCCAGTTACCTCACCACCGACCAATCAGAGGAAGGTCACACACCCTGCAGCCTTTAAAAATTCTTTGGAGCATGAGTCGCCCCGTTCTGCTTGCTTGGCCCTACGATAAACATTTCCTGCTCCAAACTCCAATGTTTCAGTTTTTTGGACCTCACTGTGCGTTGGGCACAGGAACTTGGGTTCGACAGCAGCGGGAGTGTTGCCAGAGCTGCTCCAGGTCTTTGCTCACAACCCTCCAACCCCCACCTTTAGCAGGAGTTAACATAAATCTTTAGGTTAAAGAGTCCGGCGATAAGAAAGGAAGCTACCAACAAACAAATAAAAAAAACCAGATGGAACCAGCTGGGACCAAGATGGCGACCGATCTGACCTCCAACAGACCTTGAGTCTCATTATATGTTGATTTTACTGCATTAGCATATTAAATGACACACCTACCAGAGGCCTTGACTGGACATTAAGGACCAATAAAAAGGATAGTAAGCGGG
This sequence comes from Balaenoptera physalus, assembly GCF_965194825.1. NCBI lineage: Eukaryota > Metazoa > Chordata > Mammalia > Artiodactyla > Balaenopteridae > Balaenoptera > Balaenoptera physalus. The sequence continues at coordinate 151,041,549 of NC_138890.1, forward strand.
TGGCGCCCCACTCCTTCAAAAAAGCCCTACCCCTTCCCTGCTAGACTAATGCATATGCCTCCCCATCATTAGCCTTACTCCTCCTCCTTTTGTCTTTACTCTTTAAAATTAAATCCCTCTTACCACATGGGCGAGAAGTTGATCTGTGAACTTAGTTTCCCCTTCTCCATCCTTTGGCCACTGAATAACGCTTATGCTGTGTGCATCTCAGCTTCAGTTTCGTTATTCTGCTGCTTGAACCAGAACAGGAAAAGAACCCTCCCCCAGCTGCGGCAAAGAGCCTCAGCCAGCCTAGGGCCCGAGCAGGGTCCATAGGACTTAATTCCATAACAGGAGAGAAATGAAGTAGAGAGAAAATAAGATCAAAGTTTGTAGAAGCAGAAAGGAAATAGGCCAGAAATCATCAAATCATCGATTCTACTCTGGGCATGAACCTTGGGGAGAAGCCTGGGGAAATGAAGAGGTTGGATCCATTGTCTAAGATCCTGCTGTTACTGTGTCTGTGCTAATGTCCAGGGGCATGTGCATAGTTAAAAGATGTGGCTGGGGAAGGTCACTGGTAGGCCAGAGAGATGCCACAAGGTGAGCCTGACCTTGGTCAACTTCCCACCATCCATTTCTTCAGGCTCCCAGGCTCGGAAACATGAATTCTGTCAGCACATTGAAAGATAGAGATATACAGTTACCAGCAGGAAAGCTCATTCGTTAACTTTCCGTTGGAATATACAGTTATTAAGTGGGCAGGATGTTTGCATGAACCTGATCAATGCCTGTTTTCCCTGCAGGCAGGATGCAGAGGAAGGCAAACTGCAGAACAAGGAGAACCAGGTGAGCATACGAGGGCTTCCCAGCTAAGGCACTCCCTCCTACTCCAGCCTGGGCTTTGCAAAGGAAACTGTCCACATAGCCAAGATTCCCCTCCACCTGACAACATTTGAAAAGGTCTCACCCACATCTGGCTCCTGGAGGTTTTTTCCCTGTTCTCTGCACTAACTACCCCCCTTCGATTTACACCCCTTTCTCCTAACCACATACCATATAACATCAGTATGGTATGATTTCTATCTTTTGAATTTTGAGCACAATCGTATTTTAGTCTATCCTCCCCAAGATTCCTTTGATTTTATATGTTTTGATGGACAATTTCTTAACTTGGATATTCCTGAGGCTGGCTATTCAACCGTGCATGACGTATTTACTAGTTTAATTCTCAACATAGAAAACTTGTCTTTATTTCTAAGGTCAGGGTTGTGAGGCGGGGGTCTCACTATTGCCCCCAAGTACCAAGAATACCTTCCAGATTTAACCAAACTACAGGAGGCCACGAAGTGGTCACACAGCAGCCCCTCCTCAGCACGGCTTTGATCTGCCCAGACTGGTACATAGGAGAGCTTGAGTGAGGCAAGGGCAGGAGAGACAGAACTAAAGTCACGAAGAAAAAGCCAGGGGAGTCGATTCTCTTCTCACTGCTCTTAACCCAGAGCCCTGCCGAGGAGCCGTATGCTGCTGAGATTCCAGACGGCTCTAGCATTTCCCAGAGCCCTGCGGCCCTGCGGCAGCATCCCCGCTACACAGATGGGGCAACAGATTGAGAGGGGACCTGCGATTCAGTCGGCAGGCAGAAAGCTAGGTGTCCATGACGTCACCCAGCAAACTCTCACTTGGGATTGGAAGCACATTCTCATCCATCAGGCAGAGCCTCTCGCCAGGCTGGAAATTGGAACCAAAAAAATCCTTTCTAGTTCTCTGCATTGGAGAAAATGTAGGCACTGGGGCACAACTATTTGGGAGACATGTAGATGGTTGAGTCCATTATGGGTTTAAAGTTTTAGGACAGTAATCTAGTTTTTTCTAAGCCTGCAGAGATGGGTGCTATGGGAAAGACATGCTCCCCGGTACCCTGCTGGGGTGGGGAATTACCAAGATTAGCAAATCGGCCATTACCTGCCACCCACCAACTTCCTCTGAAGCGCTTCCAACACGCTTTAAGCGTCCTGGCCATTCCCCCTGCAAAGCTGAGCACGTGCCAAGTCAGACTCGAAAGGAATCCTGTGAAAATAACCGAAGACCTGTTCTCAACTTGAAATCGCAAGTCTCTTCGCCTGCGGAGGTGATTAAAAACTTGGCCCACCTCCCCATGCAGATGTTCTTGCCCCTGCCTGGTGGGCCCCAGTCGCTGGCTCTGCTCTCTCCTGCTCTGTCTTGTTACCCACTTCATGTCCACTGCTCTCCAAGACTCTCTCCATTTCACCTTCCACCCAAGTCCTTTCCCAAGAGTCTCATGACCAGAAAAGAAATGGAAAGAAAGACCCTGTGCTCCTGGGGTTCCTGGGTTCTACAAGATAAACACAGATTAAGCCAATGAGGATTCCTCAGAGAGGAATCATTCATTCATTCACTCGTTCTTTTAACAAATATTCATTGAGTGCAGTAAACAAAGCAACATCCTCACCCTTAGGAACCTAAAATCTGAAGCAGTCTTCTGAAGCTGGGCCAAGTCTCAGAATCACTGGAGGCCATGGTGGTTTTCAGATAACTGCATGTTTAGCAAGCATTTCAGGTAATTCTGATGTAACAGGACTTTGAAACTCTTCATTGGGTAGAACAAGAGGTGCCACAACTCCATGACTCAGAATGGAGACCATGGGAGGAAAGCCAACTCTAATATCCTAATGTTTCAAAACATTAGGGAGCCCCTCCCAGAAATGGGAGCCCCCTCATTTCTCATTCATGTAGGGCTGTTAGATTTAGCAAATAAGAATATATAGTGCCCCATGAAAGGATGCTCAACATCATTAGTTACTAGAGAAATGAAAATCAAAACTACAAGGAGGTATCACCTCACACCAGTCAGAATGGCCATCGTTAAAAAGTCTACAAATAATAAATGCTGGAGAAAGTGTGGAGAAAAGGGAACCCTCCTACACTGTTGGTGGGAATGTAAATTGGTACAGCCACTAGGGAAAACAGTATGGAGGCTCCTTAAAATACTAAAAGTATAGTTACCATGTGATCCGACAATCGCATTCCTGGGCATATATCTGGAAAAGATGAAAACTCTAGCTCAAAAAGATACATGCACCCAAGTGTTTATAGCAGCACTATTTACAATAGCCAAGACATGGAAGCATCCTAAGTGTCCACCGACAGATGAATGGATAAAGAAAATGTGGTGTATATATACAATGGAATATTACTCAGCCATAAAAAAGAATGAAATAATGCCACCTGCAGCAACATGGATGGACCTAGAGATTACCATATTAAGTGAAGTAAGTCAGACAAAAACAAATATCACATGATATCACTTATATGTGGAATCTAAAAAAATGATAGAAATGAACTTATTTACAAAACAGAAACAGACTCACAGACATAGAAAATAAACTTATGGTTACCAAAGGGGAAACGAGGGAGGGAATTAGGAGTTTGGGATTAACGGATACACACTACTATGTATAAAAGAGATAAACAATAAGGGCCTACTGTATAGCACAGAGAACTATATTTAATTTCTTGTAATAACCTATAATGGAAAAGAATCTGAAAATATATATATATATATTATATATATATATATAATATATATATATATATATATATATATATAGGTCTGAATCACTTTGCTGTACACCGAAAACTAACACAACATTGTAAATCAACTATAATTCAATTTAAAAAAAAGAATATATAGTGCCTAGTTAAATATGAATTTCAGATTAAAAAATGAGTAATGTTCTAATACAAGTATGTCCAAATATGTAGCATACCTTAATATATGTATGCACCATGCACTATTTGGGACATACTTATACTAAAATTGTATTCATCGTTTATCTGATATTCAGGTTTAACTAGGTGTCCTATATTTTACATGGCAACTCTATACCTACCCCATCCCAAATGAAGCTCTTAGAGCCTTTGACCTGCATGCCTTCTCTGCCTTTTGTGAAGCAATCCTACCCAGCATCTCTGTCCCTGCCTCAACAGGCCTTTCACTTCCTCCTGGATGCAAACGTCACCCATGGGCCAGGGTCACCCACACGAGGTAGGCAGAGAGTGAATGAGTCAGCTCCAGGATCATAATTCCTCACCCTACTCAGAGGAACTTCTCTTCCCAGCTCCCTGTCACCTCACCCTCTGGTCTCATGTGCCCAAACCTGCTACTCGCGGCCCAGATACCATCCTTGAAAGCCCCTGCTTGTCTGGACTCTGTAAATACTGGTCCTCTCTGGCCAGCTGACCTGTTGTTCTATATAGTACAACTGTGTCATAAGGATGAAAGAAGACAAGGAATATTAAAGTTTGATGATCTTAGGACCACAATCTTCTGTAGATTTACAACCACAAACTGTTTTTATCAGTTTGTTTATTTTTCTGGATATGGTTTTATTTCAACAAACTAGCTAAAAAAACTGTTTGAAAGTCACTAGAGTATAGAGTTGGCAACCAATTCTATGGCTTATTTTGAGTTGTAGAGGACACATCTGACTGTCTACCCAGGATCTGTTCTCTCTTTTTTACTCCCTAACAGAATTCTGGTTTTTGTTTAGGGATTCATCCAACCTCTTCTACACAGTAGGTGCCGCAGCTGTAGAGATGGGTCTGACTGATCAATTGTAACGCCCTTCCCTTGCCAGCAATGGTTTCAGGAAAGGTCAGGTGACCCAACACTGGTCAATGAGTCAAGGCGAAGCCTTTCAGGGGTCTTCTGGAAAAGTTTTCCTCACTCCTAAAATAAAGTGCCAAGAAGTGATGGTCCCTCTTCTTCCTCTGGATGTCATCAGGGCTGAGTAGGATGGCTAGAATTGCTGCTGCCATCCTGATACCAGCCTGAGATGAAGCTTAATGCTGAGGATGGCAGAGTGAGAGGGAAAATGAAGTTGGGACCTCGATGACATTGTGGACACTGGAGAACCACTAAATATCCTTTCTGTTGAAGCTGGTTTGGATAGGATCTCTATTACTTGTACATGTGCTTGGAGCTTCTATTAAAAGGGAATGTCAAAGGCAGACATTTAAACTTCTGAGATTTGCAGCAATAAACCTGGATCTACCTGTCCCTATTTCTACCCAGAGGGCAGAAATTTGCTCTTCCTTATTTCTCTATGGATATTACCCATAGTAGGAGCAGAATTGACTAGCTTTCCCTTTTCTATGAGTCTGAATAAAAAGAGCACTAGTTTAATGTTTGTTGATGAAGTGTTGAAAGTAAATTTACTGCTCCCTCGGGAAAAACCTCCATATTTAAGCATCTGCAGACCCACAAGAAGCAACACATGATGTTTGAACTAACTTATGCATTTTTCTCTGGAGCCCAGGTAGCTGCATAGGCCAGAGTTCCTCACGCATCTTTAAGGTGCAGAATTCTACAGCTCATGGGCAGAGCTCTGGACCAACTACACCACACTCTACTTTCATGCCCTTGACTTTTCCTACCCCCTTCCCCTCCAGTGTGTGTTGAGCTAGCCCCCTGGCTTGGGGCTCCCACTCTGGAAACTCTACCCATGCTGCCTTCTCCTGTTTCAAACATTTCTATAAACCTATACATGACTTCTTCAGAAGAGGGCTGACTCTGGGCTGTTGACTCCGAAAAAGTGAGTTTGCGTCTCAGGTATTCTAAATGGTACAGTAAAGCAACTAGAAACTAATGACATCTTCAATCCACCAGCAATGACACAACTAAAGTAGTGGATGGCTCCAAGCCAGGGGCTCTTATTTCAGTATGGTAAGACCGAGACACAGTAAAGGAAGAAAAGAAAATATAACATGGATTAATAAAAACCAACACACAAAACTGGCAAGAGGATAAAAACAGACATACCAAAACGAGGCCAATTCATTCCATAAATATTTACTGAGTGCCTGCTACCCTGTGCCAGGCATGACCACAAGTTGCCAAAAATACAAACTAAGTTCTGTTTCTGCCCTCAAGAGATTCCCAATTTTCCTAGGGACAGACACATAAATAACTTAAGATAAATCTTACAGAATGAAAGAATTCACAAAGTGGGAATTGGGGGAGGTGGGAGTCACTTACACAAGCCAACTCATATGGAATTCTCAGAGTAAACACATAGGCTTTATATTCAGGCAAAAAAATGGTGGCGTGGAAGTTGTGGGACCTGGTGGGCGGGGGCGGGAGGTTAGTGTGTGGATTGGGGCTAGTTATGTTTGGCCTTCCCTCCTGTCCCGAGGAATTTGACCTTCCACACATAGGCAATGGATTTTGGTTATTTGGGGTTTTTATTTATGTAATTATTTAAGCAAGGAAATGATATGACCAAATTTGTGATTTCATTGTAGAAAAGTATCAAAATGGGAAAATGAGGAAGAAGGTTACCAAGTAGTTTTGACTGTTTTCATTCCTCAACAATCTCTTTGAGGGATATTCTCAAAAATAACTGTTTTCATCTCAGGGAAGTAAGTCCATGAGTGGTTTTTCACCTTTAAACATCTGCATTTTCTAAATACTTATGAACACATATTACTTTGCTGATTTTAAAAACAGTTTGTGTGTGTGTGTGGAGAGATATGGATGGGATTTCTATAGGCTCAGTGAGACTAGACATCAGGAAGTCCCCTTAGAAGACTCCTCTTGGCTCAGGTGTGATATATGATCACTTGGACCGAGGCAGTGGGGACCACGTGGGAGTAGATTCTTGGGCTATTTCAGAGGCAGAGTTGACCAGTCTAGGTGACCACTTGGAAGGAGGTTGGTGGGGAAAGGGCTAGAGAAGAGGAGTCAGAGATGACCCAGGGGATTGGAGAGACCTGGGGCTTACCCAGCAGAGAGGCCCCTTATTCACGCTGGTTCTGTCCTTTGCCTCTTACACTCCAGGCAACTGAATGTTGCCCTCTTGTCAGGGCCAGACTAGACTCCTTGCCATCCTCTATTCACACGACAGAGGTAGAGACGAAGGCCAAGTCTTCCCTTCTTAGAGCTGCAACAGTGGACCCCCCCCCCCACCGCGCCCACTTACAACACCCCGAGCCCCGCACCTAGGCACTCTTAGTTGGAAACTCCCTGTGTGAACTCACTGGGCCTGGGAGAGCCGGGTTTGTTATCGGAAGCTCACAAAGCTCAGCCTCTTTGAAGGCAGTTAAAACTCCAGTGTGGGAGACCTTTGGCACCAACTACTTTTTCCACCTCACCGACTCTTACCATAGATGTAATGGTCCACCAGGCCAGGAAGGCCAGTGTGATGATACCTGGAGCCAAGCAGGAGATGACTACACACACACACACACACACACACACACACACACACACACACACACATACACACACACTGCTACTTTGTGAGTGCAGCCCTCCACTCCCTCTGCCCCTTGCAACTTCCCAAAGCTCCCATTCAACAAGGAAAACATGGATCTGATTAGCGGGTTTGACATGGGCCAAACAGTTGCAGCCCCATTCTCATCCACCAGACAGGAGGAGGGCCAATTTCCATCCGGAAAAAAAAAAAAAAAATGAGTGACAAGTCTAGAGCTGGGCTGGCTGGGCCCGGGGGAAGGAGAGTAAAGGACAAAATCGCCTCTATTAAGTCAAATCCATCCTGGCATAATGGATTGTAGAATCAGTTCCAGATCACCATTTGCTTGATCACATTACTCTGTCATTTTTTTTTTTCCAACTACATTTCTATTCCTGCCACCTAATAAAGTTCGGGTCCACTCCCCACTCACGTAAGGGTCTCCAGAACACGAGAAACAGGCAAATTCTAAGCAGAGGGCGACATTTACAATTAGCGGCATAGGCTGTGATCTGGCTCTAAATTCCGAAAGGAAAACGATTTTGATTCAAAAAGTAGGTAATTTGATACAGACAACTTTCAAAAGTTTAGGCGTAAGACTTTTGCACTATATTGTGAGGGAGGCGAGGCTAATTAGAAAACAAAATTTGGTCAGTGGTGTGCCCTTGATGGTCCCCAGAAGCTGATTGGTAGATTATCAGGAATTTTGCAAGCTGGTTGACATCACGTTGGTAGTTGGAAATCAGCTATGGTGGGCGCATTTACACCATGGAAATCGGTAAATGCTACAAATCATGATGGCCTCTCCCTCAGGCACTTATAAAACATTTACCAGCACACAACTGAGTATGATCCTCTTTTCATTTAAAGGTCTATTTATATACACGTGTGTGTGTGTGTGTGTGTGTGTGTGTGTGTGTGTGTGTGTGTGTGTGTAAAAAGCCAGAAAGTACAATAGCTAAAATATTAAGTATTTTAATTCCAGGTGATGAGACTAACAAGTACTTTTATCTTCTTTTACTTTATATTTTTTCCTACAGTGAACATGTATTCTTCATATAATAACCAACCTTCTGGCAAAGGGAGCAGTTCCCTTCTCTTCTGAGCTCTCTGACTCACCCCTTTCCTCTCCTTCTTCTCCTTTAAATTTCCTCCTGCTCTGACCTGCCAGGTTTTTATTCCCTGTGTAGGGTGCTGCTGAAATCCCAAACTACTCACCTACCCCCGGGCAGGCAGAACGCCAAGTAATGAGACCAGGTGAGCGGGCGCCAGGCTCCAGGTGCACAGAGCCCAAACTCAGCCCACGCTAGGCTCAGCTGTGGGTGGACGGGGGGCAGGACTGGCTTCTGCCCTGGCCGTAAAGCTGGTGCTGGTGATGTAACCAAAGAGCAGTGACCAGCTTGGAAGAGCAGGAGTCTCAGCCCAGGTGACCCCACGCTCTGTGGATGGGACCACACCACCCTTCCATGCATTCATATCTGCTTTCACCCGCTGCATACTGGCCCTTCCAGTAGGTTTACAGAGCAGGGCAACCACTCTCAACTTTCACATCTAGTATCTCACTGTATCCTTGCCATGGCTGGGTGTTCTCTCAGTGTACCAGACATAAACCCAGGCACAGAAAGCCCGAGTGATTTGCCCAAAGTCCCCCAGCCAGGAGCAGAGCTGGGACGACAATCCATGTATTAATGCTGAAGTTCAGGGTTTTTCCCTTGACTATATCATAAGCCCCTGAATTTCCAACTGTATCGTTTGAATGAAACGAGCTCCCATTTTCTCATGATTGAAAATGTCTAAGACAGCCTTTTTGAGTAAAGGAAAGGGGCTACTAACCCCAGTTTGACTTGGTTTTGGAACCAGTTTCTGGTCTCTGCAGGAAGGTAGGATTCCACGATGTTTTTCCCTACTTTCTACATATTCCCTGCACGAGAGACTTTTGAGTGTGGGGTGAATGCTGGCATTATTGCTGGTGTTGCTTCTCGAGCACTTTCACTTCCTAATCCCACAGACTGTGGCTCTCAAGACCCACCTGCTTCCTCCAAATTCCCCACCTCCCATGAGGCTGAGAGGGCTGGGGTACTGAGGGCTGTCTAACGCTCCACGGGATCTCTCCAAGCGGACAGAGGACAACGTGTGTGTCCACAGTGTAATCCAGCTCTGGGCGAGGGCCTCCTGGCTCTGGTTGCTCAGCCGGCCTGCAGAAACTTCTGGTTGGCCGATGATTGGCAGAGAGGCCTGGCCCTGTGCAGAGGGGAATCCCTCTAAAATCAGGAGGGGCTGCCCGCCAGGCAAAAGCGTCTAGGAACTAACTCATGAGCAGCTTTAGAAAAAAGGCAGCACTGATTTCAAAGTCTTGTTAGCTAACCTGTGAGCTAGAAAGGATTTAAAATTTTTATCCAATATCCTTTAATGCCGTCCTTGGGAGGTGAAGGAATCACCATGATATATAAGACAGGGGCCAAGTAGTTGGGGTTCGGGTGCCCAGTCCTGCCCCCCTCAATGCCAACTGGAGTACACCCACCTTTTTCTGATGTATGTTGGGTTTTCTTATCAAAATCTTACTTTAAGGAAGGGTCCCAGTACCTAAAAAAAATAGTTAAGTTTGAAAGTTACTCATCTAATCTAACCATGTGTTAAAGAGGTTGAAGAAACTGAGGCCCAGGGAGGCCAAGTTCAGGTGGAAGTGAGTGGAAGGGCTGGGTCTTTCCACTATGCCCACAGCCACTCTTGCTTCAACTGTCCTTTGACTAGGCGGGCAGTTGACCTTGGCCTTATGAAACACTCCGATCTTTCTGGTCTACCACAGCCCTTGCTCTTGCCGGTGAGGAAATGATCGACTCGTTTTCAGTTTGGACCTGGCTCCACCACCTGCACTTGTCTCCTTCTTGACTTAGATTTCCTGTCCATGGATGCTGGCCAATCCAACAGCAGACCTGCCAGACTCTGTCTTACCTCCACATCCTCTGCCTCTCCGCACGGTGCAAATCCACACCGACTTTGGTGGTCCTGGGAACTGCCAAAACACCCCCATTGACCTGGGATGGAATAGACTGTAATAAACTCAGTGCCCTATGCCGAGTCTGCCCTGACTCAATGTTACTAAAGATGCTGCTGATAAACTTAGGGAGGACAAGATAGCTATACACAAGATAAACACCAAGATACACTGCAGCGTCTACACAGAGACTAGGAATCCCCCCGCCAAGAGTTCTGAATAGTTACATGAATAATAAAATAGTCACAGGGCTTCCCTGGTGGCGCAGTGGTTAAGAATCTGCCTGACAATGCAGGGGACACGGGTTCGAGCCCTGGTCTGGGAAGATCCCACATGCCGCGGAGCAACTAGGCCCGTGAGCCACAATTACTGAGCCTGCGCGTCTGGAGCCTGTGCTCCGCAACAAGAGAGGCCGCGATAGTGAGAGGCCCGCGCACCGCAATGAAGAGTGGCCCCCGCTTGCCACAACTGGAGAAAGCCCTCGCACAGAAACGAAGACGCAACACAGCCAAAAAATAAATTAATTAATTAATAAAAAAAAAATTAAAAAAAAAAATAGTCACAGACAAGCCCTATATCACTGTCTACTTCCTCTTTTGTCAAATACAGAGTGGCAGAACTTCATCTACTGTCACAGAAGGTCCCAATTTATGAACAACAAATACATTAGACTCAAAGCTCATTCCCAAGCAGTTCCATTAAATCGTGCTTATTTGTACAATCAAAGAATTCTTCCTTTTACAAATTGCATTGTTGCAATGTCACCTTTAACAGCAAGCTTCTCTAATGATTTAACCACACACTCTTCTTTACACACACACAAAAGAAACCATGGAAAATTTTCAAGACCACAACTCCTGCAAAACAGTGAGGTACACTTAAAAACTGAAAATGATAGGCAAAATAAAGTGAAAAGACAGAAGACAAGACCCAGAGCTGAGGCGATTCACAGCATAGTTGCTTTTTTTTTTTTTTCTAACACTGAAAATCTAAGAAAGCTGCAGGTACAGCAGAGAAACTGCCTTGGTTTGTTACTTTACACATGAAGCTTCCCTCTGAATGCAAGTGTGTAGAGCTCTCCAAGCCACTAGATTTCGTTTGTATCAGACAATTCTGGGATGGTCACTGCTATGAGCGCCTCTCTCAAGGAATCTGGCCTGGTCCAAGGAATCCCAGAGCCCTAAAGACCAGGTGAGTTAGCACCTGTTCTGGGCCTTCCAAGTATCCTAGCCCTGTTTACAATTTCTAACCCCCACTGACAGCCAACCACAGCCAGTGAACTAAGAACAGGGAGTACCCCTGGGTTACCTAGACTACAGCCACTCAGGATGAATTCCCCAACCCCAGACAAGCCCCCCAAACACTGTCTCCCCTCCCAAATGCCAGCTGCACATGAGACTCGCTGAAGCACACATGAGGGATACATCCATTGACTCTGTTGGCTCCCTTTGGCCCACACGTCTCACGGAGCCTGGCTTGCACAGGCTTTCTTCTAGCCTGGGGGAGACACAAGAGTGTGAGCGTGAGGTCAGATCCCAGGCCTCTGACACCACTGCTTGGGCTTAAGAAGCTGCGATAAAACTAAATCATCTGACACTTCTTCTTCATCCTCTTTTCTTTTTCTTCCACAGACAGAACAGACTCCAAATGGGCTCTACTTTCCTTTGTTTGTGATTATACAAAACTCACAATGCTTTTCCTTGAGCCTGATGAGTATTTTCAGTGACATGCCTTTCATCTTTGGAAAGAGTGAGCATCAGCCTGCCAGAGCACGTAAGTCTTGGTGAAATGACCAAAGAGGGCAGATAAGTTATAAGGACTTCACTGGGGGACCCGTAAGAAACTTCACTGAGCTCAAGGAAAAACAATAACAACAAAATCCAGATCCGGTTCCTTGAAAGGCATTAGCATTTAGTCCGAAAGTTTTCATCAATAAGAATCAAGACGTTATTGATGAGCTAAGTGACTCCAAAACTCCTTACCATAGCCTGTGTCCTGTGACTGTGGACTTCGGCCTCCCTGGAGCCCTGCCACACTCCGAAAGCCACTCAGGCACATCCAAACTCTGCATTTTGCATTAAAAATTAATTGACTTCTTCCATTTTTCAGTGAATCAGAACACAACAGGATTTTAAAATATCAGGAGGAACAACTTAAAACTAAAAGCCAACCTCCTAGCCTGGCTGGAAACCTCACTCTATTAGTCAAAATTAAGTTGATATTGATTTTTTTTGCCCTATTTGTAAACTCGGAGGCTGTGCACTTTTTAATGTCTGATCAGCTGTCCTTTTCTGATATCGAAATGCCGAATTACAATGGGTAATTGGAAAACATTTGCTTGGTGATTTTAGAAACATCGTTGCTGGTCTGAAGTCTGGCTCTAGGGTTCTGATCCAAAGCTTCCCTTTTATCCTCAGTGAGGTGAAACAGAGCCTGCTGAATGTTTACTGGACAAATTGTCCAAACTAGAAACAGACTTGCAGCCTCGGAAGCCAACTATGTTGGCCTCCATCCAGGTTAGTTCAGCTTCATGCCCCATCCAGGCTGTCTGGTCAGCGCTGACTCAAAGACAAGCCACTCAAGCCTGAGGGGTCTGGAAAATCACCGTGTCAGGGAGGTACTCACAAGCACACATCCACCCTCTCCAATGGAAGGACCCAGATTTCAAGCTCCTTGAGCATCGCCTCCCGCGTGGACTTCACTCCACTATTGTTAAATAGTTCCAATTCATTCATGCATTCATTTCTGAAAGCATTTACTGAGAACTGCAGGGGCAGCGCTGTGCTCAGGCAGTACAAAGGTGAACAAAACAGGCATTGCCCCCATCTTTAGAGAATTTGTGAGCGTGAAGATCAGGAACGGGATTACAAGTGTTACACGAGGGGAAGCAGAGGGCGCTGTCGGTTCTCAGCCTCAGCCTGTCGCCTCTCCCTACGTGTGAGCCCCTGTGATCCCTCCAGCCCTCCACCTACCCCTGCTCAGCACCGTCAGTAATTGTCGGGGCAACCGTTCACATCTGGCAGGAAAGATCGGAGAGCGGCTCAGCAGCGTACCCCTAGACTCGGCATCAATTCATCCCCGTCGCTGCTTCCGTCCTCATCATGCTCTCAGCTCTAACCACCGAGCCTCATCTATCTCTTGCTAGTCCCCATCTTAGCATCTGGAAGACCGCCCTGCCTCTTGCACCGACAGCTGGAGTGTGTTGCAAGCTGCCTGTCAGCCCGCCCTTCACTGAGTTCCACCAGCCTTCGGAGACCCTGGTGCAGCTGTCTGCCTGAACCACAGCGTGCTATTAGTAGATCTCTATGATACGAAATCCTGCCCACCTCACCTGGTGGACAGAGACCTAACTCCAGGACCTGGTTCCATGTACCTGGTACCACCTATCCTCTTGCCATTGGCTGTGCCAAGCCTCTAGGTGCAACAAATCAGAAGGAAGCGCTGATCTCACAGGTGGAAAGATAGCCTAGTGAAGAAGCCGCTGTTCCAAAGGAGTGCATCTGGTTGTTCCCAATGTATTACTCTGCCTTCAAATATGTCACCAAAAAATATTTGGCGAGGGATCTCGTTACCTAAATTGGGACAAAGGGAAAATGGCTAAATACCAGTTGGCATAAGGGACCTGGATAAATCCTCTCAAGAAGTATGGGTTAAGAACAAACCAGGAAACAAGACAGGAGCCATGACCTCAGGCTCAAAGGAGATCATGCATGGAAAAGTGAGGGCCTGAGGGAAGACCCTGAGCCTGCAGGCAGGCACTGCATGGTCACACTGCCCAGCTCTGCACTGACTGGCCGGTAGTGTGGCCATGGGCGACTATATCATCTCGCTGGGCCCCTGTCCTCATCATTAAAGCTGCAGATGATAAGGCCATCTGAAACCTTTAAATAGTCCTCCTCTTCGAGCTGGTGGATGGATCTTTTCTAAAACATCGTCAAAATGGGTCAAAACCATCACGTAGAAGAGAAATGAATACAAGGTATTGGGTCATCTAGTTTGAAAGATCAACTCAGACAATGAAAGGTTTGAACTGAGGAACAGGTACAGAGCAGCCAGACGTGTTCTACTGAATAACAAAGAGCCACCGGACTGAAGAGCGTTCCATAATCAGGTACATTTGAGAACTGCTGTCTGCTGTACACTCTTCCTAGAGTCATTATTCCTACTGAAGGCTCTGAGCAGTCCTGTACTGTAGACATCTGCTTAAGGCTTTCACCAGCGCTGTTAAAGCTTACTGACCATGGAACTCTGTTTTATATTTATTAGCATCTTTCAGATGTGGGCTTGCAAGTTTCAGATTATGGGATATAGTACTATAAAGGGAATTTTTTTTAAAACATAAAGAAGCAAAAACCAAGCAGGCATAATCTTCATTTACCATTTTGAAGCCTAGGCAACAGCTCACAGCTGGATACATATTCAAGGTCATAGCTGGCCTCAGCCTTCTCTTTCTTACTCACTGACCCTTGGGTCACTGCAAAGATACGGTCCAGCTGGGCGAAGTGGTGACCTCAGTCTTCACCAGCCATTTCTTATGGGGCCCGAGGACACACAGCACGCTGTCAGCAAACCAACCAACACAGAACTAAATCATGGTGATGTCTTCCTGCCTCAGGGACACGCCTCTGCTTGCTCGGAGACTGCTCAGGGACAGCTAATTGCTCTTCAGCTCAGGCTACACATCTTTCTCACATCCACTATTCCCCGGGGTCATATTTTCTCAAGCTGCATTTTTCAGACAATAGGGCAGGAGGAAGAGGAAAAAAGAAGAGAGGGTGAGAAGTGGTGGGCAGGAAATTGCTTTTTATCTTCATTGTAACTTAAATTACCATCTTCAAAATCCTTCACTTAAAACAAAAAAAGTCCTTTCCCAATTTTAGCTTTTGGGTGTCAAGTTGAAGTTTGAAGCTCCAAACTAGAGGGAAGTGTGGCCACTGATGGTCTGGGAGAGAGAAAGAACATCTTCCATGGAGGGGTAGGAGGAGTTTCCTCTCTGGGCGCCGATACGCTGGTCACCCTTAGCAGAAGTGTTGAAGGAGTGGACAGCAGGTGCCCTGCCCAGTGTTCTGGGGCTTGTCTCCTTAATGCTTCTGTCTTCAGTATTTCAGGGCCAGACGATCCCCCTTTCATGTGAGGCCTCTACTGTGACTCATTACACGTTGATCTCATATTTTATTATTTTATTATCCTCTATTTTCAAATTCTTTGAAGACTGATTGTGTGCTATTGGCCACTTCCAACTTGTAGTCACGTGACTGGCCTCGAGAAGCTGGTTTCATGCCCACCTGGGTTGCAGGAATCTCTTAACTGGTTTCTGGATTTCTCACAAAGGCAATTGGTCCACGTACAGTTGTTGAGTAGATGTCTCCCTGGGGAAAGAGGTGTCTGGGACTTCCTATTCTGCCATCTTGCTGACGTCACTTCCTCTCCATCTCCTCAGTTTCCATGTTCTTAAATTCATGTTATATGTAAGAGCACACTCACCATTAAAATTCATATGACTTATTTGCCAGAGTGGTTCTTCCCCTCTAAGTTCTTTCCCTCCAGTGCGGCTTGTGAACATCACTCTCTTTTTGTGGTAGGCGGTGGTTGTTATTGAGGATGGTGAGGGTCTTTATTTTTTTGGTCTGCCCTAAAGAAGAAACCACACAGCTGGTAAGGGCAGAGCTCCATGGCTGAAGTGGATGGCGGGCTGAAGTGGATGGCGGGCTGCATGCTGGGGACCCGCCCGGAAGACTGGGGACTGCTTTCCATAGGAAGCAGGTCAGGTTGACAGTCCAATACCAGAGGGCCAGTGGGGGCTATAGCCCTTGGCATGAGGTACCTTGTGGGCAGGAGCCAGAGGTCATGTTGATGCTGGCAAGTTTCACCCTGGCATTAAGAAGTACTGAGGGCTACTCTCAGAGCCCTGCAGCTTCCTAGGACACAGACAATGATGTCTCAGTCATTGCCCTCACAAACCAGTAACTCTTATTCAAAAGAAAAAGGCGTTTCTGACTTCTCATAACTCCCTGAGTGCTTAAAAAAAAAAAATCACATTCTTAATTACCCGCTCTACTGAGCTCCACCTTGATTTCAAGTCAAATTATTCCCAGTTTGCTCATCGCTGTGGGGAAGTGTGTGGCAGAGGGATGGGGGCAGGAGAAGAGGCTGAAAAATGCCTATAAATGTCAGGCCAAGTTTAAACACTCCAAGTGGGAAAGACACTAGAGATAGCAGACTGGATTATCTCTCACATTCAGCCCTCCATTTACAGTCACCTCCCTCCCCAGTCCTGATTTATTTAATGCTTCCGTCTAATGAGCTTTGATTTGTGGCCAACGATTGCACTCAGCCAGCTGTACTCAAAACCACCATGACACATGGCTTCCATCAAAGTTGTTGCACGACTGTGAACTGGTTCAAGCGTTGAGCAGTCTCGCTAAAGGGAGGGAAAGGCCAATGCTAGCATAAGATGTGCTGGTAACTTTTGAAAGGTGAGTCGGGCATCAGAGGGAGTGACTGAGCAGGAAGGCAGATACCATGAAGGTGCTGAAATCGTGAATCAAGCTTGGGCAGCCGAACTTGAGGCATTTGGCTGAGGCTTGTCCTCTCCATCGATCACCATCGTGGTTGTGGTCACAGAGAGCTGGGTCTTGAAGACCATTGGAGGTCGCCCCACTGGGGTCAGCCCCTGGCCCTGGAAGAAGCACCTGGCTGTGAAACTTACAACAAGAATTAGTCAAACACATGTTGGTGAGGATGTGGAGAAACTAGAACCCTCATACATTGCTGAGCGGCAGGTAAAGTGGTGCAGCTTCTGTGGAAAAGTTTGGCAATTTCTCAAGGAGCTAACACAGAATTACCATTTGTATTCTGAGGTATATACCCCCGAAGAACTGAAAACAGGTGTGTAAATAGAACTTGTACACGAGTGTTCATGGCAGCACTGTTCACAACAGCCAACAGGTGGAAACAACTCAAATGTCCATCAACTGAAGAATGAATAAACAAAATGCGGTATATCCACACAGTGGAATATTATTCAACCATAAAAAGGGAATGATATTCTGACACGTGCTACCATGTGGATAAACCTTGAAAACATTATGCTAAGTGAGAGAAGTAGGCCATATGATTTCATTGATACGAACTATCTAAAATAGGCAAATCCATAGAGACAGCAGATTAGTGGGTGCCAGGGCTGGGGAGAGGGAGATGGGGAGGGACTGCTTAATGGGAATGGGGTTGCCTTTTGGGATGATGAAAAGGCTCTGGAACTAGACAGCGGTGATGGTTGTGCAACATTGTGAACGTACTTAATGCCACTGAATTGTGAATGCACTTAACGCCAGTTTAAAATGGTTAAGCAGTAAATTTTATGCTTTGTGTACTTTACCACATGCACACATAAAAGAATTAGTCTTGGTCAGTTATGTGCCTGCCCTACCCCTCAGCATTCTGTTTTCGTCCCTGTGCCTGCTGGTCTTCACCTCTGACTTTGCCCTTGGCCAGTGCTTCTTGCACTCCCCGTGCTTCTTATTCTGGATACCGTGCTAGTGATTTCCAAGTGTCAGGTCCCCAGTCTGGCCCTGGCCTCAGCCTGCTCACATTAAGGCCTTCAGCTCCTGTCTAACCCCAATATACAATCAAGAGAATGTGGTCACCACTTCAGTCTGATATTACTGCTGCTAAATCAGCCTGGTCTTTACACAAAAATATAAATAGAGTCTATTCTATTATTCTGCTCATGACTTTAAAAATTAAAAATCCTATGTTAAAAAAAAATTTTTTTAAGTAAAAAAAGATAAAAATCCTCAAGCCGTATGACAGATATCCAGAGGCTCTGTCTGAATATTAATTGGCCATGGTGTCTCAACACAACGGCTCACAAATTCTCATTTATCTTTTGGTGCCATGAAAATTTTTGAATGAGCTCACTTATTTCGACCACCTCCAGAAAGTAAGAAACTGCCTATTAAGCCAGTGTGCACGAACTGGTGGACTGTTAATATTCAAGTGGCCTTTCTCCTATAACATTTAACCAATTGTCATGAGATGCGGGCAGCAGAGACATGGTCTTCAAGGCATCGTGTCCATGGAATCCCATTATATGCTTGTTTATAATCCAGATGTCCAGATGCCCAGAGATTCTGGTTCAGGAAATTTCCATAAGGTCTCTTTGGCCCTTACACCTGATCCTTCAATGTCTGCTTCAAACTCTCCCATAGTAAATATCAACTTGGCCACAAACTTACCCTCCATCTTTTGGGAGGAGGTACCAGGGGCAGTCCTGAGTCCTTAGCTTTCTCCTTTTCCTCTCTGAGACCTCTCATGCAAACTTCAACATCACATTTCCAACCATCTTCAGGACAAATCTAGTGGGCTGCTCTGACTACGCTAAAATCTGGACTCTTAGACATGCCTCCGTTTTTTCCTTCCAAAGATACCAACATTCTAATTATTCAAATTCTGGGTGTTGTCTTTACTTTCTCCTTCTCTTTTATTTCCCCAAACCTCTTTCTCTCCTTTAGAATGTCTCTCAGATTCTTTTTTCTATACTCTCACTGCTAATGCCCATTTGGAAGAGTCTGATTTCCTCCTGCCTACCCTGCAGTCGGTCATCAGGCTAATAACCAGACTGCTGGGATACTGCTGCTGTTGTCATTTTTCCATTTTGGTGGCTCTTCCTGTGGTCTCTTTCCCATGTTATCTTCATAAATTAAGAATCTACAACATCACATTTGAATTCCCATCCTGGCATTCAAGACTCTTGACAGGTTGGCCCCATCTTATCACTCAATACCTCCCAAACGACTCCATCCCACCACCCCACCCCACTGCTGCTCACACCACCAACAGAGTAAACACGTTCCCACCCCAGAGCTTCTGAAACGCCCTTCCTCCCTCCTCTACCATATCATTCATTTAACAAATGTTATTGCAGCTACTGTGTGCTGGGGATGAAGTGCTTAGGATACCTAAGTGTGGACAAAACAAAGAACTCTTGGGATCCCATGGGACAATTACATTCGGCTGCTCTACAATCCATATCCCTCCCATTCTCTGACATCTAGTTCCACTTTCTCCCAAATGTCATCCTGATAACCCTAGGCATGTCCAATTTTTCCCCTATTTTAACTGTTCACACCACTTATTGTTGGCATCATATGCCTCAGTTCACCAGCATATATTGTCTTGCATAGTTCCCTGATTATTCCTCTAGGCTTGTTTCATGGAAACTGCTGAAGTTATTTCACACCCGGAACTATGTTTGGTTCACTATTGTTCAAGCACCCGGCACATTGCCTGCACATTTCCTAAGAATCACTCCCAGTGCATGACGGATGCTCAGTAAATACATGTTTTAATGCAATTCTGCCTGAGTTCAACATAACAGCCTCCACTCCAATGGCCACTTTATCCTTTAAGGGCAACCCTCCTCCACTCCTACTCTGCTTCCTTAAGGAGATGAAATATTGGCCAAGAAACACCCTCCCCACCCCTCCCGCCTGCTTCGCCTAGAGCAAGATGCCCTCAAGCCTCTCCTGGGAGATGCTCTGCAAATGCAGGGTCCTGAGGTTGGGAGAGGCCGTAAACCATATCTCCTCTTGGAAATTCATGACGCATTTTCTCATTTTTGATCATTTTTTATTCTTAGCCATCGGAATGAAGAACAAAGATATGGCCCCTGCCATCACCGAACTTAACCTATTAATACTTCTGAGAAGCCCCTTGGTAAAGAGATTTTAGGTTTGTTTCTAACTGTGTTTTCCCAAACCTTACTCACTAGAAGCACCTAACAACATTCCATGGATCACATGCTGGGCTCCAGGCGAGAGGGCCGGCCAATCAGGCGAAACCAAAGTTTTGGGTGAAGGAACAAAGAACTGATCTTTTAATTTCATACTAGGAAGCTTCGCTCCCCTGGAAGCCTCCTCAAAGAGCCTGGTGTGTGTGCACTGACAGCTGTTCAAACGCATCCTTGTTAAAACACAGTGTGGTTATGAATAGGGTGGTCCCAACACACGTTGACTGTGCAGCAGCTAGTCACGCTGTTCGCCCCCAGGCACCCAGAAATAACAACAATGGAAACGATAGAGTAAGAGACTGGGGAAGTGGGTGGGCGCAGACCAAGGGAGGCGGGGGCTGATGATTAGAAGTTCCGGTCCTGGGGGCTCGCTGATCCGGGTTGTATGAGTCTTGCTAATGGGGTTAGAATTGGGGCAAAGCTAATGGCTCAGAGAGGGTGAGAACCTGCTGGAAACTGAGGTGGAGGAGGAGGAGGAGCAAGGAGTGGGGAACACACTTAAGCAGGACTGGGAACGTACTGTAATGAGAGAACCCGGGGTGGGGGGGGGTGGCGAGAGGAGGGAGAGGCGGAGGCTGCCTGAGAAGAGTGGAGCTGCTGCTCGGACACTTTACTCCTCTAGCATTTTGTTTTTAAGGCAGAGACCATACACTTTCCATACTTTAGGAGGAAATGGGAAAATTCTGAAATGGACACATCTATCCACCTGGGGTGCCTTCTCTGCCCTTCTGCTTTTGGAGAGAGAAGATGGAAAGGACAGGTTAAGAAGGGAAGGGAAAGAGGAAGGAAGGGAGGAAGAAAGGGAAGGGAGGGAGGGAAGGAGGGGGGGAGAGAAGGAAGAAGGAAAGCAGGGAGGGAAGCAGGCAGGAAAACTCTTCCTAAAAACACATTTTGAAGAGTTTTCCTGCCTGCCTAGAGAGTGGCATGGACTTATACATTACCAAATGGAAAATAGATAGCTAGTGGGAAGCAGCCGCATAGCACAGGGAGATCAGCTCCATGCTTTGCGACCACCTAGAGGGGTGGGATAGGGAGGGTGGGAGGGAGACGCAAGAGGGAGGGGATATGGGGATATATGTATACGTATAGCTGATTCTCTTTGTTATACAGCAGCAACTAACACACCATTGTAGAGCAATTATACTCCAATAAGGATGTTAAAAAAAACACACATTTTGGAAAACAAAATTAGAGGATTTCCCACTTGAAGATGACACATGACCACGGGATTGTGTCAGGCAGGCCCGTCCAGGGTCCACGTGTGAGAAGGTACATCCTCCCAGCGGCCATCACCTTCCCATCATGTCCCGCGTCCCCAGCCCCAGAGGCACGCAAACATGTCAAGGCCACCCTTAGGCGTGCTGCACCCCCAGACCAGAACCTGGGTACCTCCTCCACCGTCTGAGCTCTGGGGTGTCCCCTCACGGCACCCCCTGGGCTGGAGGGGCTGCCTGACCCTGCTCCGCCTCCCCTGGGAAGCCCCCCACTCCTGCTCTCCCCGGCGTGGTGGCCGAAGGCGGGTAGCACGCCAGTGCTTCGAATTGCTCACAGGCTGAACGAGATTTGTTGAGCCCCTGCTAAGTGTCAGGCTCAGAGAAGATATAAAATACAAGTGCCTTAAGGTCCAGGCCCTCAAAAAGTTTCCACTCCACTGTGGGTGAGAACGGGAGGAGGCACTTCCCAGGAGAGGCGCCTGTGAACCCAGGGGGCTCATGGACAGAGCTGCCAGCAGACAGGTTGACAAGACACACGAAAGAGACGAGCCACCGCGCCTCCCCCCTCCCCCCGGACCCCGGCCTGGGCAGTGACCGCCGCGGGCAGAAGGGACCAGACATGTGGAATGAATTAGGGAGATAGGCAGGAGCTGGAATTAACAGCACAATAAAAACAAGAGTTAATTCACCCTCAGAAGCCGGAGCACTTCACAGGGCTCAAGGTTGGGCCAACGGGCCCCGGCTGACCCCTTCTCTTGACGTGAGGCTCCCAGAAAAAGCACCGTCCCGCGCAGCTGGCGGCTCGTCGGGAGGAAAGCGACAGGGTCAGGGTGGACCTCGTGCGTACCCGGGACGGAAACTCACCGATGCTCTGGTGGGGTTGAACCAACAGCAAAACCACCCTGACCGTTCTCTTTCACACTGAGACTTTTCCTTACGAATGTGCTGAGTGTCACATCAGCCAGGAAGCTGTCCTAGCCTCTGGGAACTGCCATTAACGTTAATACACTGTAACCTGCTGGCCCTTGTCGCCCTTGATTCAAAATAAAATAAAAGTCTAAAATGCATACAGGGCTGTTTTTATTTTGTTTCTTCATATTTGCTTAGCTAACTGGATTACTCATCATACTGAGGATTCTTCCAACTCCTGCCCCCAGGGGACACTGTGTTTTTTCCCTTGGCCTCCCCAGCACGGCCACCCTGCTCCAGCAACTTGGAAGGAGGCCCCCAAGTCACGTGTAAGGCAGTGCCCCGCCTCCTGCCGGGCTGGCCGCAGCGGGGACAGCCAGGACCCAAGCCCACGAGCGGGTGGAGGCATGACCGCTCACTCTGGACTTGGGATCTAGGAGTTGTTTGGTGCAGGGGGCAGCACTGAGGGGCCAGAAGCAGCAGGACAATGTCCAGGGATACCCAGCGGTGTCGTGGGCGCTGAGTCGGCCCAGCATCCCCAGACCAGCCCTGTAAGCCGCCTGGCTGTCATCCTGCCGTCCACCTGGATTCCTCCCTTCGATCTTCAGGGCCCCTTGGCTCCGTGGGCTGCTCAGCATCCTTTCAATAAATGCTTTTTCTGCTTTAAGCATCCAGAGGAGGTCTGTTCCTCCACCAAGCCCTAGCGTGTCACCATGGCTGACCCAGCCACAGACCCTCAGGGTGAACAGGACTCCATGTGGGCCAATGGGATGGCTGGGCAGGGCTGGGGTGAGGTCTTCACCAGCTCCTCTCCCCCTTCCTTTTATCTAATTAACCACCAAATAGTAATGAATAATAATATTGGTTGGTAGGTGCTGGGGATGTGGTGATAAACAAATGAAATGGTCCTCACCCTCAGGGAGCTGACAGCCTTTAGAAAAATTCTGACAGTTTCTCAACGCCATCTTAACCCCGAGCCTCATTCCCAAAGGTCTCTTATGTCAACGGTAAGCACGTGACCTTTCGCTCCACACAGGCACATGCAGACACACGCCAGGTCCTGGAGGCACCCGGCCGCCTCTTCCTGCAATGCTTCACCTGAACCCGTCTTCTTTTAGTGCTGTCCTTGCCTTTCCCCATCAGAACGAACCTATTCCGTGTCCCATTCCTGTGCAGCCCTGGGTGCATCTGGAGGCCTAAATTACAGCCATCAACACCTTAGTGGCCAGCAATTTAACAGTGAAGGCTTTTTAAGAAATCTGAAGACAACAGTCTTCTGTACCTAACCTGTAGACCTCAAAATTTGGACCCTAATTCTCAGAACTGGAATCAGTGTGGGCGGCTGTTTATGCCACGTCCAGCTCTTTAGAGCAGTGAGCACATGGCCTTGTGTTCCAGCCTGCTCTGCCCACCCTTCCTCTCCCCTCGCTGCACAGCCGGCCGGGCTGTCTTCACCAGCTGCGAATATCTGCCCCTCAGAAGCTGTTATTCCGTTTCACAGAGAGATTGGCAAATTGCTTCTGGAAAAGGAGGACATGGTTTCCCTTCCACCGCATCTATCATTCACGTTAGGTTCAGTCTTTTTTTTTTTTTAATTTAAAAAAAAATTATTTATTTTTGGCTGCGTTGGGTCTTCGTTGCTATGCACGGGCTTTCTCTAGTTGCGGCGAGCGGGGGCTACTCTTTCACTGCAGTGCGTGGGCTTTTCATTGCAGTGGCTTCTCTTGCTGCGGAGCACGGGCTCTAGGGCACGCAGGCTTCCATACTTGCGGCACAGGGGCTCAGTAGTTGTGGCTCGTGGGCTCTAGAGTGCAGGCTCAGTAGTTGTGGCACAAGGGCTTAGTTGCTCCACGGCATGTGGGCTCTTCCCAAACCAGGGATCGAACCCATGTCCTCTGCATTGGCAGGCGGATTCTTAAACCACTGCGCCACCAGGGAAGCCCCTGGTTCAGTCCTTTTTAAGAATGTTTACTTTGAGAGAACAAAGCCTGTTAACTTTGGTTGTCCATTTTCCCCTACAAAAAAATACAACACCCCACCTAAAGATTAAGAAAAAAGACTGAAAGTGGTATAGGTAGCAAAGTCTACTGATGCACTGACTTGGGGCCTCGAGGAGCAAAGTGTGTTCAAAAGACGAGAGAGGGCGAGGCAGAATACAGCTGTCTGGTCAGCTTTTCGCAGGTGACGTTTGTACAAAATCGGGTATTCTACGTGTGCTACCTTCAAACTCTGCAAGCACCACTTCCTCCAAAACGCTGGTCCAAATGGTCACCGCAGACTTCCAAGCCCAGAGAAACTTCTTCAGACTTCATGTTTCCATTTTTACCCTCATCCATTCTTCCCACGTTATAATTTGCTCCTGTCTACAACAAAAACAAAAAGCCATCTAGAAATGGTGGTCGAAGCCAAGGCAGTTCAGACCCCAAAACAAATGAGAGACTGCTTGTCATCATTGATGGTGAACTAGCCCACAAGTTCTGAACGTCTGTGGTTTGTCCAAAGGGTGGACCCTGGGAAACCTCCAAAGGGCGGTCGTCAGCTGGCCACGGGTGCTGCTACCCTGTCATTGACTGCGCTGCCTGTAATTTTCAAGCAGGACGCTCCACATCACACGATACCAGCATCCTTCTCTGCGCTTTTTATAACACAAACGCTGAGTTTTCGCTGAACAAGCCCTCACTTGTCCAAGCCTCAGTTAGTCTTTTGTATGACATATGTAGATTGGTATTTTTATTGACTTCTGAAACACACCAAATGTCATCCAAGGAGGAGTTGGGTGTCATTTCACAGAAACACTTAAGTCCTCTATCACAAGCACTGGAAGGGACGTTGGTGGTCGTGTACTTTAATCTACTCATCCATCCAGTGCTTCAGAAATAGGTTAGGAGAAGTGAGTATTGTATTTAAGTTTATGCAGATCATTCTAGAAAGAGTCATAATCAGAGTCCTGGCTCTCTGATTTCTGAACCAGAGCTCTTTCCACTTGGAGAGTCCAAAGTACAAGATTTAATCTTTTAAAGGGACGCTTTATTGGCCATGGCAAAAGAAAATGAAAAAAAGTTATTGAAAATACAGAAAGAAGCTAGAAGCCTGATGATAACCAATTAAGTTAATATATCTTCTCAATTAAACCTTCTATACAGAAGCAAAACTGTGGAATTTGCATTCCTCTGCTTATCTTCCAAAAGAATTCCTAATGAGCTGTGGGGTGACCCAAAGGCGAAGAAAGAGAGGAAAAAGACAGCAAAGAGCCTTGATGGTCCAGCCTCGGACCCCTATGCTCAGGGCACAAAGAGACGCCCATCGGCTTCCCTCTCCTCTAGTGGCCCCCGGCTGCAGCAGGCATTTGGCCCCCTCATCCCTGTGGTCCATAGCAGGATGTGGTGAGGGGACTCAGGTCCCTAACAGCTGTCTGCTTCTGAGGAGAGAGGGTATACAGATTGCTGAGTGACCGGCTGCCAAGGGCTGCCAGCAGAAGCTGAAAAGCGCTACATTAAGCCCAACATCATTATTATTAAACCTACAATTTAAAACCAATTATGCTTTGCAGAAGACTGCAGCCTCCATTTAAACCACTCCTGGAGGAAAATAAAAAGCCCATTATACAGAGTTCAAGGCAAGCTATAGAAGCGCTTATGCCACATGGAGTTGGCATTCAGGCACAAATTAATACTAGTAACCCTGGGGTTCCCACTCAAATAAAAGCAGGACAGTGGAAAGCAAATGCTAGAGAATAAAAGCAAGAGGCAAACGTCCTCTTTTTAATGAAAAGCAGCTAGATCTCCTTGCAATTTCAAGATAAATATACCTATTTGCTTCAGTGGGGAAAAGTCTGACATGTAAATCAGAGGTCCTAAACTGGAGCCAGGCCCTCCGAAAGGTGCTGGCTGGGGACAAAAAAAAAAAAAAAAAAAAAAAAAAGGTGGGGGGGGATATCATTTGCTAACATCTAGGAATCAATGCTTTCCATGCAAAAATTCTGAATTTGCAACTTCTCTTGACAAATCAGGTTATCCAGGAACACTGTGGCAATGTCTGTCTAGAGCCAAGGCTTGGTTGTTGTCGACTTTAAATGGATGGATCAGCACACACTCTCTTGTTCACCCCAGTCTCCACCACTCCCTATTGCCTCCCAAGAGAGACCCTGCATCTATTGCCTCTTACCATCTTTTAAAGGGTGACGAAGAAAGTGAAATCTTTCTTATAATGGCATCTCTATCAAAAATACTAATCTCACTTCATTTATTTATATTCTCCATCTGACATATCTTAGACATTTGGTTGTTTGATTCCTGACCCAAATCTTCTTTAGGAGACAAGTGTCCTGCAGCTGCTGAAAATGAGTCATAAAGGAAGTCAACTTCAATTTGAATAATAGTTATCAAGTGCTTACTGGGTTCAAGAGACTGCACTGGGCCTTGGGGGAGGGACTCAACGATAATTAAGGCTCATCGTTTCACCGTGGGCATTCCAGCTCAAAAGACTGGGTAAGACCCTGGAGAAGATGATGTCATAAAGAAGGTATAAACCACTATGGGGTTCAGAGGCGGCAGAAACCACATCTGGCTGGGACATTAGGAATGGGCTTCGAGGAAGGGGTGGTATTTTGACAAGTGAACAAGGAAAGCAAGTTCTCAAGAGAGAACAAGGTGAGCATTTGCAAAGGCAGAGAAACACCAGCGTGTGCAGGGAACAGGGAGGAATACTCCCCCAAAGATGTATAAACTTGGAAAGAGAGGGGCTGGGCTGTTGAACTTCTGGGTTCTGTTCCCACCTCCTCCCCCAGCCCAGCTCCTGCAGAGGCGGCATCTTAAATCCCTGATGACAACTGAGTGATACGGAGGGGCCACCCTCACAAAAATCTCCTGTACTGAGAACGCCCAAACCACCACCCTGGATGCTGAAGCCACGGAATGGGGTTAGGGCTCAAGGTTATCAGTCAGCAGCACTGGCTGTTCCCGGACTCCGTTACTTAATGCAGCATCAACTGGGGCCCAGGCCCTGCCAGGGGGATGTCCAGGAAACTGACAAACAGGAAATTAGCAAACACATGGGTTTAACATCGTCTTTGCACCCAATTGCTGATGTATAATAAAAAGTCCTGCAATTCAGACTTGACTTCCCATTCTAGCCCATCCATCCTCAGAACACATAGTCTCTACCCTTAAAATGCACTCTGAGTCCAAACTCGTCTCGTTATCTGCACTGATGTCCCTTTCTCCCAAGTCCCCTAGCCCTAGTCCTCTGCGAGAACCTCCCACTGGTCTCCCTGCTTCTCCCCTAACCCCTCATAGTCTATCCTCTGCACTGGGGGAAAGGCAGTCTGATCATGTCACTCTTCTACCCCTCATAGTCTATCCTCTGCACTGGGGGAAAGGCAGTCTGATCATGTCACTCTTCTACCCCTCATAGTCTATCCTCTGCACTGGGGGAAAGGCAGTCTGATCATGTCACTCCTCTAACGCAACACACTGAATAGCATCCCGTCATGCTTGGAATAAAATCAAGTCCTCACAGTGGCTTTCACAGTGCTGTACACCTTATTCCTGACTACCTCTTTCCCTCATCTGCCACCCCATCCTCTTCGCTCCAGGCATGGTCATTCGGGTATTTACCGAGTCCTTACCCAGTGCCCAGCAGCCCTCTAGGTGCTAGGAATACACCAGGAACAGTGACCCACTCGCTCTTTCTTGAATACAGTGAAAATGCTCCTGCCTCAGGCCCTTTGCACTTGCTGTTCCCTCTGCCAGAAACAATCTGTGCTTCAGTTTCACATGGATCCCCACCTCACATAGCTCACTCAGCCCTTCACAAATACCCTACCCAGAATGGCACCCCTAATTATCCAGCGTCTCATCCCCCTTTGGTTGCTTCCTAGCTCCTGTCATTAGCAGACCTTGCCTTATGTTATAAATACATTTGTGCATCACGTTTACCGTCTGCCTCCTCTACTAGAATGCAAGCTCCACGAGGACAGGGCCTTTGTCTGTTTTGCCCACTGTGGTATCCCTCAGATCTAGACAAATACTTGTCACATCACAACTGCTCATTAACTATTTCCTGAATGACTGAAATAAGGGCTAATTTTTAGGCCTCACAGGAGCCAGCAGTGGTCAGAAAAGAAGGAAGCAAGGGTGAGCTGCCTGAGGCAAAGGCAGGGCTTGAGGATGGGCTGGACTCCAAAGGCCACCTTCAATGAAGATAAAGGCAAAAGGGAGCAATGACTTTTTCAACTGGGAGAAAAACCACGACCCAAAGTGTGGCAGTGGGATGTGGCATGGCAGGGGCTGGAGAGGGCAAGCTGGCCCACGTGACCCTATAAAGGTCAGCTCCTGGGCGATCTTAGCTGAGGATGAAGTTGGATAGGAAGGGCAGGATCGGTTGCTTTTAAAAGCACCTGCCTGGTCAGGGGTCCATCTCCAGAAATCCTGATTCAGTAGGCCTGGGAATGGCCCAGGAATCTGTATGTCTAGCAGGTTTGGGAACCCTGGAATGGAGAACCCTGCAATCCCAAAGGTAAACACCACCAGAGTAGGATGCCGGTTTTCTATAGACCACTTATCTCCTTATGCCCTTTGTGAGCCTCTCCCAGAAGGGGGAGCCAGGGATAGCCACGGTGGGGAAAGAAGCAGTCTTGAGCATCGGGAAAGCAGGGCAACCCAGGGACACTTAGAGGAGGGCACAGGGAATGCAGGCAAGCACCAAGAAGATGAAAACACTGGAACCGCACTTCCACCTTCTTCACTCTTTAATCAGCTGGGCTTGATGGAGACAGATGTCTACCCCAGATTTACTGCCTAGCTAATTACTTAACGTCTTTGAGCTTCATTTGCTCATTCACTCACCTATCTTGGAAAACAAAAAAACGAACCAAAATCAGTGGGCCTACCATGTGCGGCTGATCTAAGCCAAGATATGCACAGATCAAGCATCATTCTTGCCACTTAGTTCCACCAGGAGACAGATAAGCAAGGAAACAACTTCAAAACAGTAAACACTATCTCACAGAGTTGTTGCAAGGATTTAAGAAGTAAATATAAATTAAGGGCCCACATAAAATAGAGAGTCAACAAGATCACTTCCAACCACTTACTCTCTTAGAGCTGCTCCTATTTTAATAAGTGCTGACAAGGGACTGGTGCATCCCAGATCAGGGTTATCCTAACTGCCATTCCAGGTCTGGGAACCACTGCCCTAGAGGCGGTGCTAGAGAGACATACAGACTAGGACAGTCAACCCACACCAGACACTCCCAGGCGCAGCAAGCCCAGCCCGCTGGAATCCCAATGCACAGATAACCTAAAACCTTCTCTGAGTCTTTGGTTTCAACCTTCACCCCAACCAAGTGTGTGATCGGAGCTGCTGATGAGCAGCAAACTGGAGAGATTTAAATTTCATCTCCTTTTAATTTTCCCACCCACCCCCTGCCAAAAATGCCTACACGCAGGGAACAGCCTACGCGGAAAGATGGCCAGAAGGCGGGCAGCAGGAGAGAAACATCACAGATTCTACTGCTGGGGGGAGTCGGGAAGACCCACAGCCTTCTCAGGCTGGGAGCGAGGGAAAGCTCCACGAGCCCTGATCAATCTGGGCCTCGTTTTGGCTTCAATCAGAGCAGGTGTGGTTCTGCGTGTTAGGATTACGTGTTACATTTTGGAAAGGGGGGGACCATTTTTAAAGCGGTGTGATGGTCATTTTTCTGGTCCACCCACCTACCTTACAGACGAGGAGAGGAGTGTGGGGAGGGGAAGGGACACGTCCACAGTCACACAGACCATCTGTGAGAAAGTCAGGTCTAGAATCCAAGTCTTCTGTCTCTACCACTCTCATCTCATACTGGTAACTAAACTAACCACCACCGACCATACAAAATCTATTGGCCAAGGACACTGTTTGCCTAACCAAATATCTTGATGCTCAATCTGGGAAATGGGGCTGGCACTCCCAGGTGGCTCATCTGAGCAAGGCCCCAAAGCTTACCAGCAAAATGGCCAACCAGACATTTCCAGAAGGAATCTCTGCGGTCAAGTCAGCTGCCCATTGCATCATTTTAAATTTGTGACTTCAGTCCCACTCGGCCTGAGATTATTCATGGTAAACTAAAGAATGGGGGCCTTTCTTGAGAATAAAAGTATATGCAGGGTTTTAACAAAGAAAAAAAAATAACATACCTAGGGAATCCCAGCTCTCTCACGCTCAGGACCCAGAGCCCTGCAGTCATTCATGCACGGCTCGTGGGCCGCGGTGTGAGTGAGGTGCCCCGTGGGAGAGCGTGGCGGCCAGCCCAGCTCAGGTGCAGGCTTGTGGGACTGCGTTTTTGGAAAGCTAGCTCTCTGAGGTCAGGTTGTAGGGCCATTCACACCACAGGGAGTGGGATGGCACAAGCCTGGCATGTGGAAAAACAGAACAAGTAGATGGATTTGATGGCTCTGCCATGAGGAGGAGCAGAAGCCAGCACTGAACATGCCCTGGAAACCTGCCAGCATTGGCAGAAAAGTCAGCAAGCCACAAGAGCTCTCACTGGGAGCTCCTCTGCACGGTGTGTCGAGGACAAAAGGAGGTGGATGCTTGGGTCACTCCTTGTCAAGTTTTGGGGTCTTGAGACAAACACACGCCAACCAAAGGGCTCCTTGGAAATAAGGCAGAGCACAGTGGAAGGGAGATCTTGCCCAAGTAGCCCCTGAAACTCAGGGGCGGGGGAATGTACAGGAGGGAAAACCTTTCATGTGAAGACTGTTTGCAATGAACAAAAGTATCAGGTTCTTGTTTACTCTTGCTGCCTTGGGATAATAGCATTTCATTTCACTTTTAGAAGTATCCTAATTTGATTTTTAAAAAAGCCTATGGTCACCCTAGTCAAAGGGCCTTTTCTAAGGGTGATAATTTAAAATTCCATTTTTGAGCACAATCTCCTAATCTCTCAATCCGTGCCAAGGATGACAAACAGCTGGCCTGCCAGGCCCCCTCACTCCCCTCCCCGTGACAGACATTGTTAATGGATCACAGCTCTTCTTCCTGCTGATCCTAGACATAGAATCTTCTCAAAACAAGTCTGCTGACGGCCAAGGAAATGAGTTGACTCCTGAGTAGATACTGATTTGCCCTGGCTGGTCTATATCTCATCTGTTCAGGAAGCCACTCATGAGGGCTTCCACTTCCTGAGGCCATGAAGACACAGCCACAAAAGCCTTGCCCTGGCTACACCTACCTAGGCGTTTGTCTTGGCCAAAGCCAAGACTACTCTTTTATTTTGGGGGGAGGAGGGGGGGATTGGCAGTGACTCCTGCCCAGCACGCCAGGAATCCAACCAACACTGCCCGACTTCCAAGCAGACCAAACCGGCTAGAGCCCCACAGCTCTGTTGAGAGCCCTGTAAGTGGTTGCTCACGCTGCTCCAAGGCACAGTCTCCATAGCGGCTTGCTCTAATGCTAGGCCCTCCCGTGGCTTTATGGATCAAATTTCACTAGTTTTTGTTTTTTAGTTTTTCCTCCCAGAGTTTGGCTGTGGTAGGAGTCACACTTCAGACAAACTCTGCTAAAATTTCACATGCTGTTTCCTAGAACAGACCCTTTAGTTCTTGGTATCAGAAAAAATTCATTTACATGGTTTAGGGAACACCTTACTACTAAAGTATACAATGAGCATTACACTGAAAAGTGCAGATTTTCACCAAGGCAGGACATGGGGGCATAAGTATAACTTGAAATCAAAGAAATTTGACCTCACAAAGACCTCCTTCCCTCCAAAGAGGGGAAGATACTAAAGCAGGAAGGCTAAGAGGCTAATGGCACACTCCTCTAGGAATGGACAGGTCTCTAACTAGCGTGGAGTATGGAGAAGTGAGCAATAGGTGTGCACAGTGAAGGGCCAGTGAAGACGGTTTGGCCACAGGTTCACAGGTTCAGTGAGACCTGGAAAAGGATCTCTTAGGTGGTGTGTGAGAATTTCCTGGAGGAGGGACACTTCTAAGATCTGTTTTATTTTTTTCAGCAAATGTTTATTGAGCACCTACTATGTATCTGGCACTGTTCTAGATGCTGGGAAGAAACTAATGAATAAAGCAGACAGAGATAAAAGTCAGTCTCCTTCTCTCTCTCTTTCTCTCTACCTCTTTCTACACCCCCCCACAGGTATTAACAGCATTTTTATTTGGATGGTGGGATTGTCTTTATTACCCTTTCGCTCCATCCGTATTTTCTGATTTTTCTACAACAAATATGAATTTCTTTTTTAGTATGAAAAATACTATTTAAAAATTAAATATGAACAAGAAAACGCTGAGCACAAGCACCAGGAAGATGCAAGGCAAGGGGCGTCTAAGGGACACTCAGGATCCGTTCATTTGAATGATGAAGCTGAGGACAAGGGTGACCCAGTGACTGGCATTCTCACTCCGTCCTCTCTAGTCTCTCCAGGGACCTGCTGAGGCCTCAGCCTGCAGACTTCAGGTACCCCAGGTGGAGACAGAGCCAGGAGCAGAAATGACACACACTAACACAGAACTTCTTATCTTACCAGGATCAGAATTTTTTTAGCACTACTAAGCTTTTTAGTAAAGTTCTCTAAAGCCCCCTGAAATCATTTGAATATATCCTTAGCCTCAATAATTATACATACAAAGAAAAAAAAAAAAAGGACAAAGAGAACACAGGTTTTACACTAAGATTCTTTCCTGTTCGAACTACAAAGGGAAAAAAATCTTTTTTCTTTTTCTTTTTTCTTCAGAATTAGCATCAAGATATCAAGCACTGGCAAAGAGAATAAATGTCAAGAGAAAAAAGATTTTATGACTCATTCAAATGATATCAATATCAAAGACACTCTTGAAGCAAGTCATTTTCTTTCCTTTTTTATTTTTAAAGGGAATGAAGACCCTCTCTTGGACACCAGCTGAGACAGAAAGAACGTTTTTTGCCTAATAAGGAAGTGGCTGACCCTCCCCTGATCCTCCTCTGTCAGTGGCCAGTAAACATGGGTGAGACAAGCCCTGCCCTGGTTTCGAAAGAAACCAAACTGACAACTCTGCCCAAATCTCAAGGAACTGATATAATTTTCAGTATATGCCTGTGATTTAGAAAAGGAAACCACTTTAGAGCAGGGTGAAGCCAACCACCAAGCCATAACCCTCAACAGGACCATGCTTTTCAGTTCAATTGTGGCAAGAGAAATTCCACCTATGAACTCTTTAGAAAGTAACAACCTCAGAATGTTCCAGACAAACCCAGTTCTATGGACTTTGGAGGCCAGCCCTGTATAACGCTGTTACCACATTGATAAGAAGTTGCATGCGCTTGGGGTTATAAAATAGGCAAAGTTAGAGCGGAAAAATTGAAAGACCAGGACAGAAAAACTACACATGTGATGTCACCTGAGCCATTTACCTGCGCCGGAAATACTGATTTCATTGCTCACGCTCCGGCCACTCAGAATGCAGAGTCATTGCCTGGGACAGCAAACGACACATCAGGTAGGCCTGGCTATTCCGCGTTGTCCATGGGCGCACCTCCTCCGTTGCTTCAGTATCGAAGGCAGTATCTAATCTCCTGGCTGAGAATCCGACAGAGAGTGGGCCCTCTAGGAGGGGTTGCTGGGGACGGATGAAGGGACGGGTAATGTCGCTATTATGAAAGACCTGCCCTGTAAGAACCTGTAAGGATGCCACTGGGCCTGCCTTCAGAAGAGCCATTTACACATCCTTCTAGCAATAACTTCGGCTGTTCGGTCCACGAGCGATTTATTATCTGCAAAATGCTAGGTACCGTACAAGATATAGGAGTAGAAAAATAGGACAGAGTTCACACTCTAGTTGAAGAGGAAAGACAGGCAGCAACTAGCAGTAGAATATAATCAAGTATGAAAACATGTTATATAGACTCACAGGAGGTCAAGAACAATGGATGGATGGCACGGCAAACTCACCAAGAGGAAAAGAGTTCTCATGTTATTCATATAACATCCTCCAAAAGGAAAGATAGACTGGCTAGCCTAAAAGAATATTTGGAAGAGTTTCGAATTTGTTTAGAAGCCCACTTTTTCACCCAGAACTACCAATTAACATAGAGCAGAGAAATTACTCGATAGTTAGATAGGTAGACAGATAGATAAAGTAATAGAAACAATATCGTCTGATTCCCAGCTTCTAGAAGAAGTTGATAAGTCAAATGCCTTCAGAGGCCAAGCATATAAATCTGATCAAACACCTATGTTCTGAGTGTTCTACACCCATTTTTTCACTTAGTCCTTGGTGCAATCCTCTCGGAAGATACAAATAATTATCCCACTTAGATTAAGAAACAGAGGGTCCAGCAAGTTACGGCTTTGCAAGTTCACGAGTTTGGCTGAAGTCACACAACCAGCAAATGGTTCAGCAGAGACTCGGGGAGGAAGTTCTGCCTTCAGAGCCCCAGCCTCCATCATCACTCCCCTCTCTCACCATGGAGACATGGCAGCAAGTGCTGGGCCTGGTGGGGGCTGAGGCCTGGACCCCCGTGACAGTGAACAGCCGCTACTGAGTTCCAGCAGATGGGTGCATGCCAGAATGCCAGGACCCAGAGAAGTAAACAAACAAACAAACAAACCCACACTTAAAAATGTGAAATCTCTTGATTTTAATATATTGACAACAAATCCGATCCTTAAAAAATGAAAAAGAAGCATTCAGCAAACCCAACAAAACCATGTGCAATGAGCTTCAGCCCACGTCCCTCCAGTGGGCAACCTCCGCTTTATACTTTGCCACGGCTCATCTCACATGGGTGGTTTCACTTTTCACAGTAACCTTGTGAAGGAATTATTATTATTTCTGATGGAAAATCCCTGAAGGCTCGGGGAAGGTGGATGACTTTCCTGCAAATGCACCTGTTCGCAAGCAGAGGGCCTGGGCTCAACATCCAGGCCCTTGGCGAATGAAGCTGGGCTCCCTTGAACTCCACCACACTGACGGTGCGTCCACCTGGCAGCCTGCTGGAGAGAGCTGTCCTTTGATTTACAGGTTGTTCCCTTTTCCCTATGAAAATGTAACTATCCATAGGCAAGGTCATGGGTTGAAGTATTTACTGGGCAATGAACCTTGCATTTAATAAACATGTATTTGAAAGAAGGAACCAGATCCTTTCCAAAGAGCAGTTTTCCTGGGGGGAGAGTTGCAGACAGCATGAGAAGAGGGATGGGGTGGGGGCATCATGAGGAGGAGCGAACACTACGGAAGCAGATGTACAAGCATCTCTCTGCTTCATAGTCTTGCCGAGATCTGGCACTGGTGGATCTACTCCTCCCCCGGGAGACCTGGCAATGAGAGGAACCTGCAGTACCTGATGGTCTCCCCCAGACTCTCACTAGTAACAGAGGGAAATTTGGGTGAGAAATCCAGTATTCTGACTGCAGGTTCAGCTTTCTCTTTTATTTTTCCTGAGGCCACCCTCTTGTTTATCACAACAGACTAAGCCCAGAGCTGTCCTGACTTTGCAGGTCTCAGTTTGAATTCACTATAGAGCTATGGATGCCAATGTATCAAAATAAGACCCCGAGTAAATTCTCGGGGAGAGCTTTTCTTAAAAAAATAAGTAAATAAATTCTGACCCTTAACTGAATCAATTCTCATTGCAAAAAACAAAAAAAAAAAAAATGGAGAAAATAGAGAAATACATAAAGAAAATAAAGTCACCCACAATCTCACCAATCAGAGACAACCACAATTTTGGATTCCTTCTTCAGTCTTTTTCCAAAGTGTGTGTGCGCGCATGTGTGTGTACACGTGTAGTATTTTGTGCTTAGTTGAGGTCATACTCTATACTCCATTTTTAAGCTTGTATTTTCACTTGTTATATCTTAAACATTTTACCGTATCGTTATAATTCTTCAAAGACTGATGTTTTAATAACTGGGCAGTACTATAACAAATGGATCACCATAATTTATTTTACTAGTTCTATTCCTTGGGACTTTAGGATATGGCCCATTTTTTTTTGCATCATTAAGTGATGCTCTGAGGAATACAAAATTGTCTCTATTTCCAATTTGTTCTCCAAGATGTATTTATAAAAAAGGAATTCGGGGCGACAGGGCACGCACCCTGAGTCTCTTTATACACATTGTCAACATGCTTTCCGAAAAGACTATAGCAATTTACCTTAAAATTGTAAAAAAATCTTTGCCCCTTAGTCTTTCTTAACTTCAGAAACAACTGCTCTTCTGAAGAGATGGGGCTCCCTCCCCTTGTGTATCGCTAAATAATACTTAGGCAATAACTGCAGCTGTGTTCTTCCCCATGAAGCTTTTATTTCATTTCGCTTCATTTTTGACTAGTAAATGACCATGCAACACTTGCTAAAAGAGGCAAAAATGCACTTTATTGTTTTTCTCTGGTGAGTAGGCTGCAGTGAAGTTCTGTGAAACGGAACTGAATCTATCCCAATCACGTAAATCAAGATGAACAGGTCTGAAGGAGAAGCATTCCATTTGAAATGGCAGTGGTGATTTAGAGCCATGTGGCCAAAATGCCCATTAGCTGTTTGTCATGAATATTTTTAGAAAGTGCAGAACAAGACTGTGACGAGAACCAGGGCCATAGTGTCCCCGTCTCCCCAGGAATCTGCCTGAAGCCTTCCAAAGCTGGCCAGGAATCAGCTGTGCTCCCTGGGCTGACAAACCCGACACATACACACCCCGAAGAGCATTAGAGGCACAGCAGATGGAGACAGGACACACAGCTGCTCTGAGGACCGTCCCTCCGAGGACTGGCCCTCTGAGGACGGTCAAGAGTTCCACTTAGTGCAGGTAAAGAACTTCTGTTATCAGACTGTGCAGACATGAGAAAGGTTGAGGTTAAAGCTGAGGACCCCATCTGTGGTGATGTGGACCATTATTTCTCAGCTGTCTGAAATGATTCTGGGGAAAAATCCCATGATCTAAATATATTATAGATTTCAATCTCTCTAACCTTCAAAAAATGTCCTTTTCATTGCTCTTCTTCAGGTCTGAGGTTTTTCAGAGTGAATGAAGCTTGTGGCAGAACTGTGTGACCCTGAGCAAGTCACTTAATCTCTCTGAGCCTCAGTTTCCTCATCAGAAAAGTGGGTCAATAATAATGTCTGCCTCGTAGGGGTCTTGTGGGAATTAAACAAAATAATCCATACAAAGCACTCAGCAGAACACCAGTACTGTAAGATGCTCTCCGCAACTGCTAATTTTAATCCTGGAGGTCATGGTATAGTTCAAAAGCAGATTTATCCAGCTATAAATTATTGGCACATTTTACTTCTGGAAACCACAGCTCACTAGCCTCCCCAACAGAGGAAGGGAAAGAAAAAATATGAAACCTAAAGAGTCACATTTGCATTATTTTAACCACTCCTGTGAGCCGCATAATGGGAGGAGGAATTTGTACCAACTGCTAAAAATGAAATTATTAAATGACCTGCGGCTATTTCTGTCCCCACTTAGCAGCTTTCAGAGGAAGAGGACATGCAAAGGATGTACGTTTGTGTGAACTCTGCCCGGAGTCAGGACTTTTCCTCTGATTCTATCCTCCCCTCTTCCAACAACAGGCAGGCTGTCCTGAAGTTCCATGAAAAGGCCGAGCCTCTCCCAGCCCCAAGGGGTGAGTGCCCCCGCTCAGGTAGGACAGTATCAGAGACCTGGGGTCCAGCCTTATCCCACCACTGGCTACGCAAGTCACTTCCCCTTTCGATAAAATAAGGCCAGATGGAACTCGGGGTCATCTCTAAACTTCTTTTTAGTGATACGAGAGTTTGTGGTTCTCTCCTCATAAGCAATTTTAAGATCAAAAATACTTTTTTCCTGTGGACATTGTGAAAGTCTCTTTTATTGCAGTTGCTCACATCAGGGTGAGCAAATGAGTCAAAGACGGTTGAATGTGAGGTTGAAACAAGGTTACATGGCAGCTGGTAGACTTGTGAGATTCAGAGCAAAAAACCTGCATCAAATTAGGTCAAGTCAGGTATTTATTGAAGGGCTGAATCACAATCACGCCCTGTAACAGGCCCCCATGAGATACCCAGAAGCCCGCTAGCCCTGTATGGACTTCCAGGCCGAACACGAGCAGTTGACAGGAAGATAAGCCAAAAGCAAGAAACCTGTTCATTATTTTAATGATATTCTTTTGTTTAGCTGAGCCCTGAACAACATGGGGGTTACGGATGCCAACTGCCTGTGCAGTTGAAAATCTACCTATAGCTTTTGACTCACCAAAAACTGTTGACTGGAAGCCCTGCTCATAACATAAATAGTCGATTAATACATATTTTGTGTGTTATATGTATTATATACTGTATTCTTATAATAAAGTAAGCTAGAGAAAAGAAAATGTTATTAAGAAAATCCTAAGGAAGAGAAAATACATTTACAGTACTGTACTGTATTTGTCAATGTCACAAGTTTATGTCATCTGTTTACAAGATGAATCGTCTGTCAGTACCTACATCATATTGTCTTAAATGATACAAAACGCTACGGAGGTTATACGTATTACTAACACTAGACATCAAAAATGAAAGAATAATGTGAAAAAGAAATTCCTATTTATTTACAGGTATAACGACTCATGCATTGATAAGGAAGCAACAATGTGATTGCTTTATGGTAGCCTAGTGTAATTGATAAAATTGCTTCACAGTAGCCTAGCCTGTATACTAATGAATAAATTGTTATAAAATTTTTATGGCATACAGTATTACAGTATTGGAAACATTGTTACATTAAAAAAAAAAACCTTACCTATGAAAATAGGCTCATACACAGCTTCTCCAATTAGGAGAGACAGGCATCCTGTATAGTAAGGTAATTCTTTGAAAGCAAAGTTATAAAACAGTAGAAAAACTAATAAGTTATTAATTTTATGTTAAATATCACTCACCTTATGCCTATATAAGGACAGACTAGTATCTATATATATTTTATGCATTCATGACATTTCTAACTTTTTCTTCATTTTTTTGCTATTTCTAGGCTACGTGGTTCATTGTTTTTTTTCTTTTTTTAGCAAATCTCCAAAAATTTTTCCAATATATTTACTGAAAAAAAAGCCCACTATAAGTGGGCCCATGCAGTTCAACCCCACATTGTTCAAGGGTCGACTCTACTTACAAAGTTATCATAAATCATTGAATGTTTTTTTGAAGAATATTTTCCATCCAATGAATAGCTGAAAAGCTATACAGCAAAACATAAGATACTGTTAGAATCACTTTCATTTTAGATGATTCTGATTCAGTGCATTCCTCTGCCCTCCCAGGTAAGACCACCTTAATAATTTTATTCCTAAAACTGCCACCTTAGAGTTCCTTTACGTGCTTCATAATTTGGGATATCTTAAAATACAGAGTTTACATAAAATGGGTAATGGGAGGTCATTGTTGGGCCCTTCTTGGTTATCTCCAGCAGGCTGGTAAGCTCCCATCAGTCTACGTGTGCTCATCTCCTCTACTTCTGTCTCATACATAGAAAAGTCATCAAGAGCCAAGTACCAGGAGCATGGAAGGAAGCAGTGACCCAGTGACACATTAAGTTCCCCCCACGCCACCTGAAACAGTGTGTGAGCCGGGCCAGCACAACTTTGGAACAAATCCCCTTCAGCTCATCCCTCCAACCAGATAGCTATTTCTAAAGTTCCCCCAATCTCTCCATCCGCAACCCTCACAATTTGGAGCTGCCACTACACTCACAGGGGCTCACAGAGAGACTGTGTGCTACAGTAGAAGAAGTCAGATTTGGACAAGTACATCTAATAGTTCCGACTGATCAAGAAACAAATCTGTTTCAATTAGT
The DNA here is from genome assembly GCF_965194825.1 of Balaenoptera physalus. Taxonomy (NCBI): domain Eukaryota; kingdom Metazoa; phylum Chordata; class Mammalia; order Artiodactyla; family Balaenopteridae; genus Balaenoptera; species Balaenoptera physalus. Next base: position 151,081,498 of record NC_138890.1, read on the forward strand.
AGAACCCTTGGAGGCAAGGGATAAAAACTCAACCTGAAGAACAGAAGAAGGGAATTTATCAACACATATAAATGAAAAGTCCATGGGGAATGGGGATAGCTCTCGACACGGCTGGATCCCTATACACAATCGCCAGGAGTCTTGATTTTTCTGTCTTCTGTGCTGGCTTCATTTCCAGCTGGCACTCTGCACATGGTAGCAAAGAGGGCCACCAGCAGCCGAAGGTTCTATGCTACCAGCTCAGAAACCCCAGCTGAGAGCTTATGCCTCTTTCCCAGTGGTTCTAGCAAAAGTCCTGAGATGGAGTCTCATTGTCTAACTTGGATCATGTGCCCATCACTTAACCAGCCTCTGAGTTACGTGCTGGCTCCTGGAGCTAGAGGGTGGGACAGACCCCCTGCGGCACATGGACTGAGTGAGAAAGGGCATCCTCCAGAGCAAGGGGTCAGGGGGAAGGGTGTCGGAAAGACAGAAACCAAGGATAGCCCTAACCAGGAGGCTTAGCCGTCTGAACCACATTCACCCCGGGCTTTGTCTGTTCTCAGTGTGGTTCATCCTCAGTGTTATTTCACAAAGAGTTGTTCCCAGTCAAGAATCCGAGCACAGCCAGCTCTCCGGGGCGCCCCTTGTGCTCCCTTCCAGGCACCCCTCGTGCTCCCTTCCAGGCACTGCCCTCCTAAGGGTAACCACTATCCTGCTTCCAACACCACAGATACATTTTGCCTGTTATTACACTCCATAGAAACAGCATTGCATGGAATGTGCTTTTATGACTGTGCACTTTTCAGTAGGTACATTATACGTCAATAAAAAGTTTATTTAAAAAAAAGAGCTGATTATGACATTTTCCTCACTTTACCAACATCAGAAACTATGCAACTTTCAAGGACTTTCTCAGCTTTTTCAGAAATGGCCTTGTCTCCAAATGAAACAATCTCTTGGATAACAAATTCTTTCAGCATCTGCAGTAAACCACAGGTGGCCAAGGTCACAGGCAGTGGGGCCCATGCGAGGGGCTTGCTATGCTCTTCGGCCTCCTACCTGCTTCTGCACAGCCTTTCAGCCTGGGCTCTGTCTTCTCACAGCGGGGCGTTTGGGAAGACCCTTTGCTGTTTTTGCATCTGGATGGCAGAGGTCAGCAGAGGGCAGCTGTCAACCAAGCAACGGCCTGCCAGTAAGCCTTTGAAGGCTCGTGGGCAGAAGAGAGAGATGGCATTGCTGGGTCACTCCAGAGCAGTGATTCAGGGACCCCTTAAAGAATGATGACAGTTACAAACTCTGCCTTGCACCTCTCAATGCTGAAGCTCATCTGTGGATAAACCCCAAAAGTCTATGGATTCCAGGTGAAAACTTCTCTATAGGGCAGAACTAGAGCAAGCCAACAGGTGACACTGGCCACCCTTGGGAGGTAGGGTGTCCCTCTGCCCTAGAATTGTGCATGCAGGGGATGGACGGGCTTCTATAAGGTTTGTTATAGACAAGACTTCCTGGAATGGGTGAGAAGGTGGATTACATTATCTTTAAGGCTCTTTCTAAGGCTCTGATTCCATGATTCTAACAAAGCCCCTCTAATGGTCCTAACGGCAGACCAGAGACTAGACCATCAATGTTAATTCCTCAAAACAAGGAATTACCATGTAACTGAGTAATTCCACTCCTAAGTATATACCCCAAAGAAATGAACACAGGCATTCAAACAAATAATTGTACATGAATGTTTTTAGCAGCACTATTCAACATAGCCAAAAGGTAGAAACAACACAAATGTCCATCGACAGATAAACAGATCAACAAAATGTTGTACATCCATGCATGCAATGGCATATTATTCAGCTTTAAAAAGGAATGAAGTTCCAACACATGCTCCAATACATGAATGAGCCTTGGAAACATGATGCTAGAAGAAGTCAGATACAAAAGGCCACAGATTGTATGATTCCATTTATATGAAATGTCCAGAAGAGTTGACTCTACAGACAGCAGATTAGCGGTGGCCAGGGTCCCGAGGTCGGGGTGCGGGGGTGATGGAGTGAATGGGGAGTGACCGGTAATGGGTACAGAATCTCCTTCTGACGGATGATGAAAATGTTTGGGAACTAGATAGAGGTGATGGTGGCACAACACTATGAATGTACTAAATGCCACTGAATTGTAATCTTATGTTATATGAATGTTACCTTAATACAAAATAAATGAATAAGACCAATGGGGAACGAGCAGGCTCTGAGCTGCCCTGGGCTCCCAGGTTGCCTGGCAAATATGGGGCCCCTCTCCATTCTGGGCCTCCTAACCGGGCCTGCCCAGCCCACAGTCATTTCCTGGATTTGGAATTTTAAACTAAAGCAAAAGAATAACAACATCATCAAAAAAAACACCAGCCACCCTGAAAAGGCTCTTTACCCTCTAATACCCAACCTCCAGGCTAGAAACAGAAGAGGCAGATGGAAATTAACCCTTTCGAGCCATAAGGGTAAGCATTTTAAGCCTGAAAACACCTTGGGAGCGAGCGCAGAGGCTAGAGGATTTCCCCTAAACTCCAAATAAAGCAAAGGAATTCCCTCTAGTCCTATCATGGCTCACACAACCTCGAGAAGACACAACAGTACTTGAAGGCCTCAAAATCCACTATTTCGTTTAGGCAGATCCAGCAAATGGCTGGGTCATGAGAACCATCACCCAACTACCCACCCCACCGTTCCTTTAATCAAACCCTCTTTTGCCTTTTAGAGCAAGAATGCATCAATTTAACCCAGATAACCAAGTGATCCTCAGGTTTTACAGTGATATAAAAGGTAAATATTTCATGGTCCATCCCATGACAAAGTTGGTGACTTTCTTATTTTGAGACTCATTCCAAGATACCCCTGAAAACACTGATCCCTGAGGTCTGTTGTATGGGATGACCACTCAGCCATTTACCAGGTAGAGATTTTTCCACCACCCCGATCCCAACTCCCTTACTCACTCACACACACACACACACACCCCTATTTGTGGCTTGACTTCCCGGAGGAATTTCTTCCTTAGCTGAACTGCCCTCCTTATAACAGCGGGGAGCTACCCTTTCATGTGGTCCAACTGAACAGAGATGCACTTGCATCAGAGTCATACGCCCCCAGTCTTCACAGGTACAGGTCCTGCAGAAAGAGCGACTGATGTGAGTGGCAGTACTACTGGAGTATCTTGTCAAACAGCTGCTCCTCACGGTGTCTAAAATTAGAGGGCAAACAAGAAATCATTCATCCCCGGAGCTAACTTGTAAGAGAGAATTTCCATTCCTTAAGAGGTATGAAGAGGTTTTACTCCTTCTCAACTAAATCTTGCTAGAAGTACATAGGAATGAAGAAGAGTCACAGAGCAAATATTTATTAAGCACCAACTCTGTGTATGACACTTGAGATGGAAAGAGTTACGAGATACACTCCTTGTCCTCTTAGAATGTATAATTGCTTTGGGTGGAGAAGACACGTATACTGAAAACAGATACAACCATTTTGTAAAAATACCTCTCAGGGGAAAAGAAATTATTCTTAAATTGATGGATGGATGAAACAACTGGGGACAGACCTTGCAACCCTAACCTGACATTCCTTCCAGTGCAGTGGCAAACAGAGGCCTTGAAAGAGTTACAATCTGAATTTGAATACCATCCCCATCCTGCACAGGCTGCGTCACCCTGACAAGATACTAAACCTTTCTAAGTCTCACTTTTTCCATCTGTAAAATGGGCATCATGCCACCTATTCTGCAGGGTGGTTGTGAGCATCCAACAAGAAACAAATTTAATAGAACATGGAAGATGTGCATTGTATAATAGCTATAATATAAATAGCACATGACAGAGAAATCAGTCAATAATACATAAAAATAGCTATGAATTGGAGGCTGAGTATGGGACATGCACTATCTAAATTAATCTTCCCAACGACTTTGTTATTAATCATCTTATAAATTACTTTATAAATTTAATTTCATAGACATTGCGTTTGTTAAGGCAAACTAATCTTTGCAGTCAAGGAGCCCGTAAATCTCTGAACTTTCCTAGGCTAGATAGCAACTGTAAAGAAGCATCATATCGGGTGTGGTCAACTAGCATTGTCTTCCCACCACCCTTAGCGCTTGCCAAGCAGCCCCCAAAACAAGGGCCCTGCAATGCCCAGACAGTCAAGTGACTCACATAAGTGGATTTGTGTTTTGTATTCAGCTTACAGTACACTCTTCTTCAAAATTCTTGTTGTCCATCCCATTTACTGGACAATTACTTCTCTCAGGGCAATGGTTCTCAAAGAAGAGGAGGGATTTTGCCCCTTGGGGACATTTGGCAACATCTGGAGACATACTTGGTTGTCACAAGTGTGTGTTTGTGTGGGGGGGGCGGGTGAGCGGAGGTTGGTACTGGCGTCTAGTGGATGGAGGCCAGAGGATGCGGCTGAGTGTCCTGCAATGCCTGCGCCAGCCCCTCCTGCAAGGAGCCACTGAGGTTGAGAAACCTTGCCTTAGGGGCAGAGAGGGAATCTTAGATTTCCTTGTAGCCATAACACATGCCCAGAGGTAGTCAGAGACGGTCTTGTAGTGAGAGCCCAGCTTCATGGAATGCAGCCTTGCATATTTACAGCGGGAGACGGTATTAGAGGAAAGAAGGATTTCAACCAACCTCGCTCTCGGAAGAGCCCAATGACATGTCGCCAAAATGAAGAAATATAGCCCCAGTCAAGCCTCTTGAGTGTCAAGGTCAATGCCTACCCTTTGCGAGGAGGCTCTCAGCTGGCTCTTTAGTATCTGAATGGGGGATGTTTTGTGTGGCCAAACCTGTGGTCTGGGCCACAGTAGAAGGCACAGGGCCAAGCCTTACACAGGACTGTCATCCCCAGGCTCAGGCCCACTCCTGCCCTGCACCCCATGATTTAAGGGGGTCCTTCCGATCGGCTGAAGGCACAGAAATTCGGTGCGGTCAACTTTTTTGATCTGCCTCTCCTTTCTCCAAGTCTACCCTTCTCGTCCTTAATGACACCTACCATGTTGGGCAAAATCCTACTACGCCACACTTACGGTGGCGACAGGAAGGCACCGACGTCACCTCGGTGGCCTGAAAGAAAGCCTGGAGCAGGGGCCTCCACTCACATTCGATAGCTAAGGAAAGGAACGCTCAAGAGAGAGTGTTTCCCAGTTACACGGCGAGGGGGGTGGGAGTCTCCACAGCTGAGCTTCTGCCTCCAGGTTCAGTGCTCTTTCCACCCCAGCACACACCACAGGGGAAGCCCACGGTGGCGGCCTGCTTTACTGCCTACCACTCATGCAGCAGGGAGCGGAGGCCTGTGAGATGGGCTGGTCTCACTAAGCGGTGGGAGGTGCATCATCTGTACTCGGCTGCCGTAGCTGAGCAGGGGGTGGGAGAAGCACAAGCCAGCGAACCCCCAGCATCCGGTGCAGGCAGGGGAGGGGGGCAGCCTGTGAGAGACAGGTCTCCTCCCAGGAGGAGGGAGCGCTCCTCAAAGGCAGGATACGAAGAGGTCTGGCAGAGGACGTGAAGGTTCTAGATTGCTTATTCCTTCATGAAACATTTATTGAGCACGCTGGACCAGATGCTACAGATACAGAGCGAACAGGGCAGGTAAGAGCTCCACCTCCTGAGAACGTAGATTCTAGGAGGAGAGAGAGAGGATACGTAAACCAGAAGAACACAGATGATCGTGCTAAGTGCCAGAAGATAAATAAACAAGAAACTGCAATCAGAAAGCACCAGGTTTGGGGCGAGCACTATTTAGACAACAGATCAAGGAAATACACTTGGGGAAAGCGCCATTTAAACCGAGACCTAAAAGGTAAGAAGAACCCAGCTCCCCAGGGAGGAGAGAGCAGAAGCCCGTACAGGCAGCGAGCAAGGGTCCCGAGTCAGGTATCTGAGGGCGTGCTTGAGGGACGACCTCTGAGGCTGCGATGGCAGGAGGGAGTGGAGTGATATGAAGCTGGCCAGGGGCCACCACAGGCAAGACCTTGAATTTTATCTAAGAGTGCTGGGAAGCCAGCACTGGAAAGTTTTATGCAACAAAGAGACATTTCTGTTTTGCAATACCATTTGGCTACAGTGAGAAGCAGGGACGAGAAAAGACCAAGACTGGGGGCAGAGCACTGGTCAGGAAGCCTCGGTCCAGGCAGGAGACGGAGGGGCCTTGCCTGGGACTAACAGCAGGGCACGGGGAGGAGGGGACAATCTGAGCTGAGGATGGAGGCGGAGCCACCAGGACTGGCTGATGGAAGGGGGTGGGGTGAGGGAGGCAGAAACGAAGGCCATTATCAAGTGATGCTAATTTCCAAGACGGGAAAATGCAGAGGAGAAAGAGATTTAGGGGAAGGGGGGCCTGTATGCCAACTCTCTAAACCAACCTTGGTCTTAAAAATATCCTCATTCTTAGCCTCCTTACTGTTATTAAATACTTGTTGACCAAATACAACATTAAGACACTGCTACTGACTCACTTTTAAGAAATCTAAGACTCACTTTTATGGAAAGCGGGAAAAAAAATTGCAAAGCAAGTGTAATTTGATTGCTTTTGAGATTTTTCAAAAAGATAATATATAAATGCTAGTTATCAAGGGACTTGTACTTTCCACTTTATACTTTCCTTATTACTTTTTATAGCAACATTTTTTTTTTAGAAAGAATGAATTACTGCTTTGAAGTCAGGCTTTGTGTTTCCAAAATGCCCCTCTGAAGATGCACAGCATATTTCCTCTTGGAAGCCATAACCTATTAGGACATCTGAAGGGAGCAGAGTTGGGAAGGAAAAGGACACAAGCCAGGTCGATTATGCAGACAGCTCCATGCAGGATGCCTGAGCACCTTCCGGCCAGCTCTCACAAGAGTCCACCACTAATGCATTCAGATTCCAACCTGCCTTTTCTTCTTGCTTCATCGGTTCTCATTTTTTAAATCTGGCCCACTCACTGTGGAGGTATGTTTAAAATCAGAGAGGGAGGATCTTTTTCTTATTTAGCTCCAAGCTGGCCCCCTTTTGCTTCATCCCATCAAGATAAGCTCAGTCATCAATCACCTCCTCCACGAAGCCTTCCATGACCATCCCAGGCTAGTAACAACTTTTTTCCTGGTCTCCATCATACCACAAGGATGTCTCGATTATAGCATTTGTCCCATTAATTTTTAATATCCAGTAAGTCCCCTACATACGAACGAGTCCATTCCGAGAGCACATTTGTAAGTCCAGTTTGTTCGTAAGTCCAACAAAGTTAGCCTAAGTACCCGACTAACACGATCGGCTATCTAGTACTGTACTGTAATAGGTTTATAATACTTTTCACACAAATAATACATAAAAAGCAAATAAACACAAAAAATAAAGAAAACATTTTTAATCTTACAGTACAATATCTTGAAAAGTACAGTAGAACAGTACGACAGCTGGCACACAGGGACTGGCACACACGTTTGCATCTTTGAAAGTTTGCAGCTTGAAGGTTCGTATGTAGGGGACTTACTGTACATCTGTTTCCTCCATTAGATGGGGAGTTTAGAGTGGACACCTGTCATGATTTTTGTCTACCCAGTGCCTTTTGACACCTTTCCTATGTGTACAGAATTTCCCATCTCACGATTTTACACATCTTTAAGGTAAAAGGCAGAAACTTGTTTTCCCAGTTTCCCTTGCCAGCTGTGGTACAGGCACGTGACCTGGGCTCTGCCAATCAGACGTAAGAGGCATGAAGCAGCGGTTGCCTCGTGGAAGCCATTCTGGCAAAAGTGGCTGCAGACATCCAACAAGACATCAACAGCAGAAAATTTTAAAGTAGTGTCTTGTGCTCAATGTCAAGCGTCGGTGCCCATCCACCAACAGGGGCAGAAGCATCTCCACGGCAGCAGTGCATTGCCCAGATTGGCTGCTTTGCTTCCAAGCCAGTTCTGCCTCTGCTGGAGCTTCTTTAATAAATTACTTCTCTGCTTAAACCAGGTAGAGTAGATTCTGCTGTTTGCAACCTAAGTTCTTAACTGATAACTGAGGTCCTCAAGGCAGGGGTGGAATGGATTCATTTCTCTATCACTCCTGTCTAGGAAAGTGTTGTGTACATTCCCCACCCGCCTACCAGAATACCGATGCAAGCATTATTGAAGGTGCAGATCAATTATGTTGAATAAATGAATAAATGGATGGAGAAGCCAGACTGCAAATGATTAGCCTCTCAAATCCCCATTCTTTCAGTGATCATCGAAGAGTGTTATTCCTTCTGTAAGTCTTCTGCTAATTAGAGAAGACACACAGGAATGTTGCTTCCCACAGCAATTCTCAAACCAGGCTTCTCTGGAATATTGGTGGTTTCCATTGCTAACACTGAATAATAGCGAGTTTTTCCCAATACATACAGAAAATTTATTTAGCACATGGTATTTGTCGGTTTCAGGGTTTTCACTCAGAAGGTTTGAAAACTCTGGCATCTGCTACTGTTTTGTCAGCAAGTACAATGGATGAAAAGATAGTTGAGCAAGTAAGCAAATACTACAGCAAAAACTCAAAACTGCCGGTCTGCTTAGTTCAACAATTTTCCTTCTCCTCATGCCCAATTTTTGCACTGGGGTTTTAGATGGCACACTTAACACACCATCCTCTTTTCTGCCAGCAAAGGTGTTCTTAGTTCATATAATGGAAGCCACTGATTCAACATGGTATTGAATGGACAGCACTGACTCACAAATGCTTGGCCACCTGAATATTTTTGAGCACTGCAGTTCTAAGTTCCTGCCCCCGTGCTCTCCTTCTGTTATAGGCTGAATTGTGTCCTCCCCAAATTCATATGATGAAGCCCTAACCCCCAGTACCTCAGAATGCAATGGAATTTGGAGACAGGTTTTTTAAAGAGATGATTTAGCTAAAATGAGGCCATTAGGGTGCCCTAATCTAATATGCCTGGTGTCCACATAAGAAGACATTTGGACACACCAGAAACAGAGACACCAGGGGCATGCAGAAAAAAGACCATCCGAGGACACAGAGAGAGATCACAGACACCTGCAAGCCGAGAAGAGAGGCCTCAGGAGAAGCCAAACCTGCCAACATACTGATCTGGAACTACCAGCCTGCAGAAGTGTGAGAAAATACATTTCTGTTGTTTAAGCCCCCAGCCTATGACAACTTGTTACAGCAGCACCAGCAAACAGCTACAACTTCCTCTGAGTTTCCGAGCCTCCAATCAGAGCTGCAAATGCACAGTGGAAGCTGTCCTGGGGCTCCTGGCCCTACCCTCCTCCTGCCCCATTGCTCTCCACACCCCTAACTGGGAAGGCGGAGGAGAATATCCTGACTGCGCTGTGAGGCCCACAGGGCCGTCCCTGTGAATCCCCAGGCTCCTGACTCGCAGCCCCTTTAGGGAGTCACCCCCCTCGTAGTATGGACCGTGCCCTCCTTCCTGGGCTCTTTTGTGGCGGCACAAATACAGTGGGGAGGAGTGACCTTTAAATTCTGCGAACGTGACTGAGTTACACAGAGGAGCTGACAGCCCGGTCTGCGGCACCAGGCCCCTCTGGGAGGCCCTGGGGGAACTAGGGCTCAGGATGGGGAGAAACACACAAAGAGGAGGCGGGAGGGGCCCGGGACAAACTGTCTACCTCAAAATTGTCTCTGGCCTTGTGCTGGCTCCAGGCCCCCGCCAGAGACAGTGGTTTCTGGGGCGAAGAGAGCATTTTATTTTTTTTGGCCACACCATGTGGCAGCTGGGATCTTAGTTCCCTGACCAGGGATCGAACCTGTGCCCCCTGCAGTGGAAGTGTGGAGTCTTAACCACTGGACCGCCAGGGAGAGAGCATATTAAAACAGAGTCTCCGGGTGGTTAGGGCCCTGGTGGGCAGAGAGGCTCCCACCTGATCTTCGGGGCGCCCCCCCGCCACTGCTCCCCTCCCAGGGGCCCGCCACGGCCGGTGCAGCTGCTCTGAACGAGTGCCCAGGCTCTGCTGCATAACAGAGGACGCAGACAGGAATCGGGGAGGGAGGCACCCACCCGGCCCCTCTGACCAGGCCTCTAGAAGGGGCGGCTGGGGAAGTTGGGAGGCAGTGGTTTTCCTTCAGTGAAGTAGTGAAGTCACACGGCGTCTCTCTTTGCAGTCAGGAGAGATGGAGAAGAAGGGCCAGGCTCGGCAATAGCTTTAGAGGAAAGAGTGAGCGGAACCTGACGCCTGGGGGGTGAAGGGGTGGGGAGGTGCGGACAGGGAGGAGCTCGGGCCACTCAGGTTCGGCCTTAAAAGGCCAGGTGGACCACGAGGTCATTCCCTGGCACCAGGGACTCTAAGGGGTAGTTTTGGAGATGACGGTAGCTTTTATTGTGGCAATTATAATGTTATAATAAGTACAGGTCTCCTCCTCCAACTAGACTGGATACCTCTTGAGGTTAGAAACCGCATTTCAGGCCCTGAAACTATATAGCACCTAAGACACTGTACAGACAGCGTGTCAGGCACGTCTCCATACTCCAGGCTGGAGTCCGGAGCAGCCATTCAGCACTTAGGTAACAACATTAGTTGAGGGCCACCGCGTACCCAGGACTGGATCGAGTACTGTGCTGGCTCTGGAATTGCAAAGGCCGGACGTGCAGCTGGCACTTAATACATGTTCATTGTCTCTTGGGTAAATATTTTGAAGGATGGCATATTAACCGCAATATTCAATTTTCTGTATTCCTGATGCTCTGGCATCTGGGGGCTTGCTGACTTGGGAGAGACTGCCCCTCCCAGCGCTAGCCAACTCCTAGAGATCGCAAACCACCAGGCTTCTAGCACACTCTTCATATGCAAGCCAACTAGTCCAGAGCCCCCCTCTCCCAACTACCTACTTCATCGAGCTCTCACACACGACCCCTGCTCACATCACCCCACAACCTCATTCCTCCAGTTGTACCAAACAACTTGGGGCATTCCCTAAACCATGGAGCCTGCCAAAATTATTCAAACTTGCCAACCCTAAACCTGCTTAGGCCGCCTCACCCAATCCTTCCCACAGACATCACAATAAAGGATTTACCCACACTTTCTCGTCACTCTCCTTCTGCCTCCTGACCAACCCTGGTGCTTCCCTGTGTGGCCCCGTGTGGCGTGGTGTGCCTTCCGTTTCCAGGAATCTGTGCGTCTAAATTTCCACCACAACAGTCATTTCTGTGCCTGCGTGTCTTACCATGCATGATTAAAGCAAATCTCGGGTACATTTTTAAACAGATGGTTAAATGTGAATAAGCATTCGGTAACTGTAAATTAACAACTGATTCCTTCCAAGCAGTGCAAAGTACATCTTCTTCAGAAGAGAGAAAAGAGGTGTGAGTTCTATCCATCATGTTAAAATTGTATGGAAGTGAGAGAGGAAGCTAGTTTTGGGAGATGGGCCGATCCATACACAGTCAGTCCTCAGTCTAATGTGAGGTCAGGATTTGGGACAAGAATGAAAGGCAAAGAAAGCAGAAGATGCTTTTTCACCGTACACTCTGCAGAGCCTTGCGCAGGCTGGGAGGACAAAGGAAAATCCAGTTAACACTTGCATCAAACCCAAGACTCTAACTTTCTAGGAATGATGTTATTAAAGCCATGCAAACCAACAAAACAAGGAGACAAAAGAAGCATCCCTTTTATGACGTTTATTTATTAATGATGCTACCAGAAGCCCCCATTAATCCAGAGAGATGACATGAGATCATGGGTACATGAAGCATGTGGCACAACATCTGGTATCAAGTGAACACTCAACAAATTACAGCCGTCATTGCTGATGTTCTTAGCAATTGGCAAATCGGATTCTCTGAGTGGCTTTTCTAATAAACAATATTTAGATCACCAGTTGTCAAAAAGACAATAAAATGAAATTCATTCAGCATTTTGGCTGGGCTGCACATAATTTCACCTTCCTCTGATGCTTTTGATGATTCAGAATATACTTTTAAGATCTCACCCTCCTTCCAACATATCATGAATAACATTAATTGCCTCTATATCTTAATGATCATAAAACCTATCCTGATTATTTGTGGTTGCTGGATGTACACAAGGTGATTCAGCGGGCATGCAGGGAAACCACAGAATCATTGGACCAGGAAGAAGTGTGATTTACCCATGGGGCATCTGCAGAGTTATGACCCTTCTCAGGGATGCCAGCCGTGTGTGAGTTTATCTCCAGGGAGGAACCAAACTAATCTTGAAGAAATGCTATAAAGTCCTCTCTACTAGACACCCGACAAGAACAGACAGGAAACAGGTGTCTAAGAGTCTTGCTCAAAATTGGATATTGACTTTTTCCTCCTCACCCCACCCACCCATGGATCAACCCAGGTTCCACAGAATTAGGTAATTTATTAGAAATAAAGTAACCTAAATTATGATGTCTGCTTCTTCACATTTGTCTCTAGGGATTTTATATGTGCAGATGAACCCAGACACAGCAATACACAACTCAAAGGAATTCTGCCAAATCCACTTTCTCAGTTTTGAGCTCCAGGTATGGGAGCAAAGCACCTGATAAGCACTAACCCTCCAGAGGCGAGAAGGAACAAAGTCTTTCCTTGGGAGGCATGAGGTTGAAAAACAGGGAAGCTTAATCACCCACTCCCATTCCCACAAGACTTCCAAAAGCTTCTCTCGTCACCTCCATCACACTATTTCCTTCTCTGCAGTCTTGACACATCCCCCATTCACCTACCACAATACTAAAGCATTTTCAGACTGATAATTCCAACAACAGGCAATAATAAGGACCAAGGGAGCTTAGATACACGTGGAAGCTGTGGGCATGTCATCAGGAATTACTCGTGCAGAAGCACAGCCACCCAGCAACCTCAGCCAGAACCAGCACCTGGGGCCACGGGACCAACAGCTCTGCTTTGGCCCTGGCTAAATACCCCTGTTTCCAATCCAGGCAAACTCTCCTGGCAAAACCCACAGCTGAGCCTGTGGGTATTAACCCATTTCTACCATCGATGCCTGTTTGCAAGGAAATATAGATGCAATATATTCAAATTCTCTCCTAATGCTCGTCTTAAGTCACTACCATCAGAAGAAATGCCAACTTACTTCTTGGGAGCTGTAAGGAAGGATACCAGGACATATAAGAACCAGACCTTGACTTCAGTTACCTAATAGCCTAGTTAGGAATAATTAGTATGCAGATGAAAAAGTAATTAACAATGCATGGTAGTATCTAATGGTGGAAATTCACTCAGCCTAAATGTATAGAAATCTAGAAACTAGGGCAGTCCAGCAAAGCTTGGAGGAGGAAGACCTTGAAGGCCAAGAAAGTTGCAGGCAACCACTAAGAAGGAGAGGAGCCCTGCAAATGGGGGCATGTGGGAGAGCACATGGCAAGTTCAGAGGCCAATCCATATACCTATCTCCCTTCTGGTAAGAGTATGGCACAGTCAGACCCAGGGATAGAATAAATCTCCATGGCACAAGTGATGCCATCCTCCATTCCACACCCAAGGCAGACACGACCCGTGTATCACAGCACTGAGCCTTGATGTGGTCTCAGAGCCCTTCTCGACACTGTGCTCCAGGAGACACTAATAGTCAATCAGAGCTGGCACTCATGATAAAAATCGTTTCTCCCTCCCTGAGAGGGAACGGGGTAAACCCTGGCTGGGTGAGGAATTCCAGGGCTGGACGTGTCCAGATCACTGAGTCAGGATGGCTTCCTGGACGTAAGAAGGAAAGAGCTGTCATTACATCTTACCCCCAGAGCCAGAAGGAGGTCTGATCTTGAGGGGCAGTTACGCTGACATGCTTGCAACCACAAAGGCCTTCTGGGCATCATTACCCCCGATGTGATCCCAGGACCCAAATCCTCCCAAATTCTGCCAAACGGGCCTTATAGTAGCTTATCCCCAAAGATAGCCACCTTCAACTTCCCTTCCTGTGCACACATGCTAGTCTGTTCCTCCATCCCTTTGAATCTGAGCTGCTCTGGGACTGCTCAGCGGAATATGGCAGAAATGGCACTGTGCCAGTTCTGTTTTCTTTTTTTTGAAAGGAAGGAATAATTCTATATTTAAATGTAAATAAATTTTTCATAGGAAAATCCAAAATGATATATATAATACTCTCAGAAATAATAAGAAAAATTTGAAAATTTGTTAGATATAAAATCAATATAAAAAGAAACTACATTTAACATATCATCAGTAAGCAGTTAAAACATTCTCCAACAATACAATTTTAATATTATCATGATATATCAATACTAATTTTTAAAAATTTTTCATTAGAGTATAGTTGCTTTACAACATTGTGTTAGTTTCTGCTGTACAGCAAAGTGAATCAGTTATATGTATAAATATATCCCCTCTTTATTAGATTTCCTCCCCATTTAGGTCACCACCACTGTGCCAGTTCTGGTTCCAACGTTTATGAGGATTTGCAGTTTCCTCTTCCCCTCTCTCTCTCCCTCCCTCCCTCTCTCTCTTTCTCTCTCTCGGGAGCCCAGAGCCATCACATCAGAAATCTGGTGACCCTGCTAAAGAGACCACATGGAGAGACCAGATGGAGAGGAAGAAGCCCCGGGACTATAATGGAGAAAGACACAGAAGCCAAGCATCCCAGTTGAACCCAGCCTTGCAGCTCTGCCCTGCCAAGGTCTTGACACCAGAGGGAACCCTCCCTAGACCAGCCCAGCCATGAACTGAATCCCACACCGAAGGATCCAAGTCAATGCCACGTGGAGCAGAAAACTGCACAGCTAAATTCTGCCCAAATTCCTGGCCCGAAGAATCATAAACAATAAAATGATTGCTCTCTTAAGCCACCAAATGTGGAGTAGATTGTACCACAACAAGAGATAACAGGGATTATCTGTGCACGGGCCCCACTCCACAGGCAGCTGAAGTACTTCTCAGGGCTCTGGGCTCCGGTACTACTCCCTGCAAGTCCTCTGGGCCTGACCACATCCAAGACAAGTCAGGGCACTGCATTCTGGAGCAAGATGCCACACTTCTGATTACCCACAGCCTTGGCCTCAGCTCCCCGCCCACTTTTGTCCTTTAAGTCAACATGTACAACTTCTGAAGAACCCAAGTTAATCACTGACCTCAAGTCTCCAAAGTTCAAGTGTTGCCTGTTCTTTGTTCTTCTTTAAAAGACATAGAGGACAAATTCTCTTCCTTCTGAGCCTGGTGCCTTTGAGAGCTGCAGCTTCGGCTACGGACTGGAGAACGTGTGAGTTCAGATCTGCCAAGGAAAGCCTGCGAGTTGGCTGTAGATGATCTTCACCTGCTCCAGCCACGGGGTCATCGCGCAGCAGGGATGCACCTGGCCTACTGAAGCTCAGCGCCGCCCGAAAGCTCACAGGGTCCAACCAGCTCATTTGGCAGAAGACACAGAGGTCTGATGAGGAGATGTGGCTTGTTCTGGGTCAAAGAGGAAGTCAGTACGACTGCAGCCAGACACCAGGCCCTGAGTTAGTTCAGGAGTGACCCACGAGCTCCATACAGACGGCCTTGGGGAAGAGGTCCTCAGCCTCAAGGAAATACTTCCTCTCCATGCCCTCTGGTTTGTGGTGGTCTCTGCACCATCCTTTAAATCACTCTTGGTTTAAGGCACATGTGCAGAGTCAAGCATAGGCTTGTGTCTGCTTTGGGGTCTCTCTCCAAGAGCTCCAGGAAAATTGCACCAGGGGCAAGAGCAAAAAGACCCTCTCTTCTATATTTAACTCCTTCCCATCCCCTGACACACACACACACACACACACACACACACACACACACACACACACACAGGGTATCTCCACGTACAGCACATCTTCTGGTTTAGTGGTGTGCGTGTGGACCCTCTGCCTTTTAATTTGGTTGAATTGCATATTCTCTTGCAAAGCCACAAGGGTTGAACCTTACTGGTTCCTGTTTTAGCAAAAAGGGCAAATTCAGATCCCTCAACCCATACCCATCTACGCATATCCATCTACTGATGAACATCCTGCACGAACCTTATACCTGCAAATGATCTTTGCTGCTCTGACCCCAACTTGAATACTAAGTCTTGGAGGCATCCCAGATAGACCTAGCAGGTTGGAAGAGCTCCTTAAACAATAGTTATTTTCACAAGGCATCGTTGGAAATGGTTGTAACCGGTACTTCTGATGACCAACAATGATGTCCTACATGCCAGATGCTCTCTTAGGTGCTCTGCAAATGGATTTATCTCCTTTAAAAAATCCCCACCACAATCTGAGGAGGGAGGTTCAGTTATCTCTATCCTTTATAGATGAGGAAACTGGAGCTCAAAGAAGTTTAGAAACAAGCTCGAAGTGACCGGAAATTCAGCTGCAGAGCTGGAATTTGAACAGAAGTCCAGCCAACTCCGAAGTCCATGTTCCAAACCACCATACTGCATTGCTTTATATGTATATAAACGTATCTCCATATGGTTCATTAGTGTAATTCATTCCAAATATATAAAACCATCACCCGTATGACAGTCTCAGAGTGGTACTGGGACCACAAAAGTACAGTCCTGCAACTAAAGGGGAAATCCAAATAGTTCACATTCTTTTTTTTAAAAAAATTAAGATATCATTGATATATAACATTATATTAGCTTCGGGTATACAACACAATGATTTGGTATTTGTATGTACTGTGAAATGTACTTCATGATCTTTGCATGCATTTTTTCAAACATCGTGGAAGAATTTTGTAGACCATAGCTACGTTTCCTAGAATCTCCCTCTTACCTCTAAGCCATTTCTTTCACATGCTGTTCCTGCACTTCTCTCTTCAAGATCTTCCCCAAATATCCTTCCCCAGATACAAACAGAACTCAAAGAGAGCAGCTGTAACCTTGTGCACACTCTCCCAAAGTGGCTCATGTTTAACTGGTTTTGAAGGAAATGTTGCGATGTGACTTCCTTTATGGCTTTGGGAAAGATACTGGAGGAAGCTCGGGGGTGCCCTGTCCCAGGCATGCATCCCCTAAGGGAAAACCTGTTCACGACCAACCTGGACTTCACCCTTACAAAGACCTAAGAAAAGGGAAGGCAGGGCCCTCTGCAGAAGGTGGGCCAGAAGAAAATGAGCTGAACCTCTCCTGGGGAGGGAGGATGAATGGGAGAAAGGCTGGCGACATATCCAATTAATTTTTTTTCTGTCATATTTACATTCTGGGCTTGTTTATCTCATTGGTTGGTTGATTGATTTTCCAAACACAGAGTCTATAGTGATAATCCCATGAAAACTCAGGAATATGTAAACCCACAGGAGCTTTGGCATAGGTTTTGTACATTGGCTCCCTTAAAAGGGGAAAAGGAACTCTCATGCATTTAATAGCAGTGCAAGCTAAAAAATGGTTTTCCATTGAAAGACTTATTTTTCCAATCAGTAAATACTTTTTTTTTTCTGGCTGCACCATGTGGCTTGTGGAGTCTTAGTTCCCTGACCAGGGACTGAACCCAGGCCCCAGCAGTGAAAGCGCGGAGACCTAACCACTGGACCGTCAGGGAATTCCCCTAAATACTTCCTTTAAAAACAGAAAGAGTTGGTATATGTGAAAGTTGTTAAAAGAGTAAATCCTAAGAGTTCTCATCACAAGGAAAAATATTTTTCTTTTTTTTGTAATTTATAGGAGATAATAGATGTTAACTAAACTTACTGTGGTAATCATTTCACGATATATGTAAGTCAAATCATTATGCTGTACACCTTAAACTTATACAGTTCTGTATGTTGATTACATCTCAATTTTTTTAGAACGAAAAAAGGGGAGAAAACAACAAAAGAGTTAAATTTTCCTAGGTCTTATTACTATCTAAAACTCATGATTTTAGAAGATGGAATCAAATTGGTACAATTATTCCTATGACTTCTTGGAAAACATCATGGAATCCCTATTATCTTATTACCATAATCACTTAAAAATAATTGGTGAAAATGGCCAAGGCCATCAGAACCCACATTTAGAAAATGAGGGTTGGAAGGAGAAGATCCAAGCTAAGGGCTTTCCTTAATGTCTTATCAAAGAAACAAGAGGTTAGGCCTGAGCTGTAGGTGACCCCAGTGTGACCTTGGCCTGACACCTGGGTGAAAGCCCAGACTCAGGCCCACCATGTGGCACAATTCTAGGGAAGGACCCTCACTCCCTTGAGTTGATCAGTGTACACCCTGTACATGGGAGCCCAACTTTACAAATAAATAATGATTTTCAGAGACAGCATTTCCTCTTACAACAAAACAGAAGCATCAATTTCGCTGTAAAAATAGATTTGGGGGCTACAAAAGTTAGTTGAGAAAGCATAAACATAGTCCAAGCCCAGAAGAGCCAAAGAAAAACACAGGCCCAGGCTCCTGCCACGTGGCCCCTCCCCCAAAACACCAGTCTCCCACGGGCCGTTTATGGCTGGGACCAGATGTTATAAATGAGGGGTGTGCCGTGACTCCAGCTGTCCCCCTACCATCTACCCCACAATGTGTAATTTTAATTTATAATTGTGGGTGAGCTATATCTGTGCTCAGAGTGGGGCAGGGAGGGGCCGTGGCGGGGGTTGGGGATGGTGGTAGAGGGACTTAGATAAATAAGTTGCAAAAAAAGAGAGAAAAATGCCAGACCAAAATTGGAGAGATAGAACGGGGCTGGTTCAGACTATAAGAGCATGCCCTGCTCTGCCACCGCAGCTTGCATTGTTACATCCCCCTGAGGAAGAGGGCTGCTGTGAGCTGCTGTTACTACCACGGTGGGGTCGGGAAAGCTCTCAGATATGCGGGGACAGACTGATGATTATCTTTCAGTTATCTTTATTCTATATAAAGATACATAAATTATCTTTTATTTTATTTCAATTATCTTATATTATCTTATCAATTACCTTTTATTTTATTTTAATTCAATTATATTTTATTTTATTTCAATTATATTTTATTTTATTTTACTGTACTTTACTATTTTATTTTTTCACTGTACTCCATTCTGTAATTGCAGAGCTATGTACCTGTGTGTACATGTACTATCTATTTATTAATTTTTTAAATTTAATTTTATTTATTTTTTTATACAGCAGGTTCTTATAGATTATCTATTTTATACATATTAGTGTATATATGTCAATCCCAATCTCCCAATTCATCCCACCACCACCACCACGACTTCCCCCGCTTTCCCCCCTTGGTGTCCATACGTTTGCTCTCTACATCTGTGTCTCTATTTCTGCCTTTCAAGTAGGTTCATCTGTACCATTTTTCTAGATTCCACATATATGCGTTAATATATGATAGTTGTTTTTCTCTTTCTGACTTACTTCGCTCTGTATGACAGTTTCTAGGTCCATCCACTTTTCTACAAATGACCCAATTTCATTCCTTTTTATGCCTGAGTAATATTCCATTGTATATATGTGCCACATCTTCTTTATCCATTCGATTGTTGATGGGCATTTAGGTTGCTTCCATGACCTGGTTCTTGTAAATAGTGCTGCAATGAACACTGGGGTGCATGTGTCCTTTTTTTTTTTTTTTTTTAAGAATGCAGGTTTTATTTATTTATTTATTTATTTATGGCTGTGTTGGGTGTTCGTTTTCTGTGTGAGGGCTTTCTCTAGTTGTGGCAAGCGGGGGCCACTCTTCATCGCGGTGTGCGGGCCTCTCACTATCGCAGCCTCTCTTGTTGCGGAGCACAGGCTCCAGACGCACAGGCTCAGTAATTGTGGCTCATGGGCCCAGTTGCTCCGCAGCATGTGGGATCTTCCCAGACCAGGGCTCGAACCCGTGTTCCCTGCATTAGCAGGCAGATTCTCAACCACTGCGCCACCAGGGAAGCCCGCATGTGTCTTTTTGAATCATAGTTTTCTCTGGGTATATGCCCAGTGGTGGAATTGCTGGGTCATATGGTAGTTCTATTTTTAGTTTTTTAAGGAACCTCCATACTGTTCTCCATAGTGGCTGTATCAATTTACATTCCCACCAACAGGGCAAGAGGGTTCCCTTTTCTCTACACCCTCTCCAGCATTTGTTGTTTGTAGATTTTCTGATGATGCCCATTCTAACCAGTGTGAGGTGATACCTGATTGTAGTTTTGATTTGCATTTCTCTAATAATTAGTGATGCTGAGCAGCTTTTCATGTGCCTCTTGGCCATCTGTATGTCTTCTTTGGACAAATGGCTATTTAGGTCTTCTGCCCATTTTTTGATTGGGTTGTTTGTTTTTTTAATATTGAGCTGCATGAACTGTTTATATATTTTGGAGATTAATCCTTTGTCCGTTGATTTGTTTGCAAATATTTTCTCCCATTCTGAGAGTTGTCTTTTCGTCTTGTTTATAGTTTCCTTTGCTGTGCAAAAGCTTTTAACTTTCATTAGGTCTCATTTGTTTATTTTTGTTTTTATTTCCATTACTCTGCGAGGTGGGTAAAAAAAATCTTGTGGTGATTTATGTCAAAGAGCGTTCTTCCTATGTTTTCTTCTAAGAGTTTTATAGTATCTGCTCTTAAATTTAGGTTTTTAATCCATTTTGAGTTTATTTTTGTGTATGGTGTTAGGCAGTATTCTAATTGCATCATTTTACATGTAGCTGTCCAGTTTTCCCAGCACCACTTATTGAAAAGACTGTCTTTACTCAATTGTATATCCTTGCCTCCTTTGTCATAGATAAGTTGACCATATGTGCATGGGTTTATCTCTGGGCTTTCTATCCTGTTCCATTTATCTATATTCTTGTTTTTGTGCCAGTACCGTATTGTCTTGATTACTGTAGCTTTGTAGTATAGTCTGAAGTCAGGGAATCTGATCCCTCCAGCTCTGTTTTTTCCCTCAAGATTGCTTTGGCTACTCACCACCTTGAGACGCTTGTCTGTTCACCCGCCAGGGGTGGGGTGGGGGCAGGGAGCTGAGGCTCAGGCTTCAGAGATAAGATCACAGGGAGGGGACTGGGGTTGGCTGCGTGAACACAGCCTGAAGGGGGCTAGTGCACCACAGCTAGCTGGGAGGGAGTCCAGGAAAAACTATGGACCTGCCTAAGAGGCAAGAGACCATTGTTTTGGGGTGCACGAGGAGAGGGGTTTCCTTCCCTGTCTGCCCACAGAAGGCAGAGCACCGCCTAAACGAGCTGCAGAGATGGGTGTGAGCCGTGGCTATCAGCTCGGACACCAGAGATGGGCATGAGACACTAACACTGCTGCTGCAGCCACCAAGAATCCCGTGGGCAAGCACAGGTCATTATCCACACCTCCCGCCCCAGGGAGCCTGTGCAGCCCACCACTACCAGGGTGCTGTGATCCAGGGACAACTTCCCTGGGAGAACACACGGGGTGCCTTAGGCTGTTGCAACATCACGCTGGCCTCTGCCATCGCAGGCTCGCCCCACATTCCAATTATAACTACCATACCCCTCCCTCCCCTCAGCCTGAGTGAGCCAGAGCCCCCCAATCAGCCACTGATTTACTCCCGTCCTTTCTGGGCGGGAACAGAAGCCTGAGGGCAACGTACATGCAGAGGTGGGGCCAAAACCAAAGCTGAATCCCAGGAGCTGTGCGAACAAAGATGAGAAAGGGAAATTTCCCTGTGCAGCCTCAAGAACAGTGGTTTAAATCCCCACAGTCAAATTGTGGTACCCTGCATCTGTGGAATACCTGAACAGACAACAAATCAACCGAAAATTGAGGTGGTGGACTTTGGGAGCAACTGTAGACTTGGGGTTTGCTGTCTGTGACTGACTTGTTTCCGACTTTTATGTTTATCTTAGTATAGTTTTTAGTGCTTCTTATCGGGGGATTTGTGTATTGGTTTGGTTGCTCTATTCTTTTTTTTTTTAATATTGTTACTTTATAATTTTTTTTATTTTAATAATTCTTTTTTTTTTTAATTTTTCTTTCTTTTTTTTTCCCTTTTCTTCTGAGCCGTGCGGCTGACAGGGTCCTGGTGCTCCAGGCTGGTTTCAGTCATGAGCCTCTGAGGTGGGAGAGCCGAGTTCAGGATATTGGACCACCAGAGACCTCCCGGCCCCAAGTAATATGAATTGACAAGATCTCTCCCAGAGATCTCTGTATCAATGCTAAGACTCAGCTCCACCCAACAGCTAGCAAGCTCCAGTGCTGGATGTTCCATGCTAAACAACTAGCCAGCCAAGAACACAACCCCACTCATTAGCAGAGAGGCTGCCTAAAATCATACTAAGTTCACAGACACGCCAAAACACATGACCAGATGTGGTCCTGCTCACCAGAAACACAAGATCCAGCCCCACCCACCAGAACACAGGCACCAGTCCCCTCCACCAGGAAGCCTACATGAGCCACTGAACCAACCTTGTCCACTGGGGGCAGACACCAAAAACAACAGGAACTATGTACCTGCAGGCTGCGAAAAGGAGACCCCGAACAGAGTAAGTTAAACAAAATGAGAAGACAGATAAATGTGCATCAGATGAAGAAGCAAGGTAAAAACCCACCAGACCAAACAAATGAAAAGGAAACAGACAGTCTACCTCAAAAAGAATTCAAAGTAATGAGAGTAAAGATGATCCAACATCCTGGAAATAGGATGGAGAAAAAACAAGAAACGTTTAACAAGGACCTAGAAGAACTAAAGAGCAAACAAACAATGATGAACAACACAAAAAATGAAATTAAAAATTCTCTAGAAGGAATCAATAGAAGGATAACTGAGGCAGAAGGACAGATAAGTGACCTGCAAGATAAAATAGTGGAAATAACTATCGCAGAGAAGAATAAATAAAAAAGACTGAAAAGAATTGAGGACACTCTCAGAGACCTCTGGGACAACATTAAACACACCAACATCAGAATTATAGGGGTCCCAGAAGAAGAGAAAAAGAACGGGTCTGAGAAAATATTTGAAGAGATTATAGTTGAAAATCCCTAACATGGGAAAGGAAATAGTCAATAAAGGCCAGAAAGTGCAGAGAGTCCCATACAGGATAAATCCAAGGAGAAACACACCAAGACACATATTAATCAAACTATCAAAAATTAAATACAAAGAAAAAATATTAAAAGCAGCAAGGGAAAAGAAGCAAATAATGTACAAGGGAATCCCCATAAGGTTAACAGCTGATCTTTCAGCAGAAACTCTGCAAGCCAGAAGACAGTGGCAGGACATATTTGAAGTGATGAAAGGGAAAAACCTACAACCAAGATTACTCTACCCAGCACGGATCTCTTTCAGATTCAACAGAGAAATTAAAAACTTTACAGACAAGCAAAAGTTAAGAGAATTGAGCACCACCAAACCAGCTCTACAACAAATGCTAAAGGAACTTCTCTAGGCAGGAAACACAAGGGAAGGAAAAGACCTACAGAAACAAACACAAAACAATTAAGAAAACGGTAATAGGAACATACATATCAATAATAAACTTAAACGTAAATGGATTAAATGCCCCAACCAAAAGACATAGACTGGTGAATGGATACAAAAACAAGACCCATATATATGCTGTATACAAGAGACCCACTTCAGACCTAGGGATACATACAGACTGAAAGTGAGGGGATGGAAAAAGATATTCCATGCAAATGGAAATCAAAAGAAAGCTGGAGTAGCAATTCTCATATCAGAAAAAATAGATTTTAAAATAAAGACTATTACAAGAGACAAAGAAGGACACTACATAATGATCAAGGGATCAATCCAAGAAGAAGATATAACAACTGTAAATATTTATGCACCCAACATAGGAGCACCTCAATACATACGGCAAATGCTAACAGCCATAAAAGGGGAAATTGACAGTAACACAATAAGAGTAGGGGTCTTTAACACCCCACTTTCACCAATGGGCGTATCATCCAAAATGAAAATAAATAAGGAAACACAAGCTTTAAATGACACATTAGACAAGATGGACTTGGTTGATATTTATAGGACATTCCATCCAAAAACGACGGAATACACTTTCTTTTCAAGTGCTCATGGAACATTCTCCAGGATAGATCACATCTTGGTTCACAAATCAAGCCTTGGTAAATTTAAGAAAATTGAAATCCTATCAAGTATCTATCAAACCACAATGCTATGAGACTAGATATCAATTACAGGAAAAAAACTGTAAAAATTACAAACACATGGAAGCTAAACAATATGCTACCAAATAACCAAGAAATCACTGAAGAAATCAAAGAGGAAATTTAAAAATATCTAGAAACAAAAGACAATGAAGACACAATGACCCAAAACCTATGGGAGGCAACAAAAGCAGTTCTAAGAGGAAAGTTTATAGCAATACAATCCTAACTCAAAAAGTAAGAAAAATCTCAAATAAACAACCTAACCTGACACCTAAAGCAATCAGAGAAAGAAGAACCAAAAAACCCCAAAGTTAGCAGAAGGAAAGAAATCATAAAGATCAGATCAGAAATACATGAAAAAGAAATGAAGGAAACAATAGCAAAGGTCTGTAAAACTAAAAGCTGGTTATTTGAAAAGATAAACAAAATTGATAAACAATTAGCCAAACTCATCAAGAAAAAGAGGGAGAGGACTCAAATCAATAAAATTAGAAATGAAAAAGGAGAAGTTACAACAGACACCATCGAAACACAAAGGATCATGAGAGATTACTACAAGCAACTATATGCCAATAAAATGGACAACCTGGAAGAAATGAACAAATTCTTAGAAAAGCACAACCTTCCAAGACTGAACCAGAAAGAAACAGAAAATATAAACAGACCAATCACAAGCACTGAAATTGAAACTGTGATTAAAAATCTTCCAACAAACAAAAGCCCAGAACCAGATGGCTTCACAGGCGAATTCTATTAAACATTTAGAGAAGAGTTAAGACGCATCCTTCTCAAACTCTTCCAAAATATAGCAGAGGGAGGTACACTCCCAAACTCATTCTACAAGGCCACCATCACCCTGATACCAAAACCACACAAAGATGTCACAAAAAAAGAAAACTACAGGCCAATATCAGTGATGAACATAGATGCAAAAATCCTCAATAAAATACTAGCAAACAGAATCCAACAGCATATTAAAAGGATCATATACCATGATCAAGTGGGGTTTATCCCAGGAATGCAAGGATTTTTCAATATACACAAATCAATCAATGTGATACACCATATTAACAAATTGAAGGAGAAAAACCATATGATAATCTCAATAGATGAAGATAAAGCTTTCAACAAAATTCAGCACCCATATATCATAAAACCTCTCCAGAAAGTAGGCATAGAGGAAACCTACCTCAAGATAATAAAGGCCATATATGACAAATGGACAGCCAATATCATTCTCAATGGTGAAAATCTGAAACCATTTTCTCTAAGATCAGTAACAAGACAAGGTTGTCCACTCTCATCACTATTATTCAACACAGTTTTGGAAGTTTTAGCCACAGCAATCAGAGAAGAAAAAGAAATAAAAGGAATCCAAATAGGAAAAGAAGTAAAGCTATCACTGTTTGCAGATGACATGATACTATACATACAGAATCCTAAAGATGCTACCAGAAAACTACTAGAGCTAATCAATGGATTTGGTAAAGTAACAGGATACAAAATTAATGCACAGAAATCTCTTGCATTCCTATACACTAATGATGAAAACTCTGAAAGAGAAATTAAGGAAACAGTCCCATTTACCACTGCAACAAAAAGAATAAAATACCTAGGAATAAAGCTACCGAAGTAGACAAAAGACCTGTATGCAGAAAACTATAAGACACTAATGAAAGAAATTAAAGTTGATACAAACAGATGGAGACATATACCATGTTCTTGGTTTGGAAGATTCAACATTGTGAATATGACTATACTACACAAAGCAATCTACAGATTCAGTAGAATACCTAGCAAACTACTAATGGCATTTTTCACAGAACTAGAACAAAAAATTTCACAATTTATATGGAAACACAAAAGACCCCGAATAGCCAAAGGAATCTTGAGAAGGAAAAAAGGAGCTGGAGGAATCAGGCTCCCTGACTTCAGACTATACTACAAAGCTACAGGAATCAAGATAATATGGTAATATGGTACTGGCACAAAAACAGAAATATAGATCAACGGAACAGGATAGAAAGCCCAGAGATAAACCCACACACATACGGTCACCTTATCTTTGACAAAGGAGGCAAGAATACACAATGGAGAAAAGACGTCCTCCTCAGTAAGTAGTGCTGGGAAAACTTGTCAGCTACATGTAAGAGAATGAAATTAGAACACTTCCTAACACCATACACAAAAATAAACTCAAAATGGATTAAAGACCTAAATGTAAGGCCAGACACTATAAAACTCTTAGAGGAAAACATAGGCAGAACACTCTATGACATAAATCACAGCAAGACCTTTTTGACCCACCTCCTAGAGAAATAGAAATAAAAATAAAAATAAACAAATGGGACCTAATGAAACTTAAAAGCTTTTGCACAGCAAAGGAAACCATAAACAAGACAAAAAGACAACCCTCAGAATGGGAGAAAATATTTGCAAATGAAGCAACTGACAAAGGATTAATCTCCAAAATACAAGCAGCTTATGCAGCTCAATATCAACAAAACAAAACAAAACAAAACAAAACAAAAAAACAACCAAAAAAAACCAACCCAATCCAAAAATGGGCAGAAGACCTAAACAGACATTTCTCCAAAGAAGATATACAGATTGCCAGCAAACACATGAAAGTATGCTCAACATCACTAATCCTTAGAGAAATACAAATCAAAACTGCAATGAGGGATCACCTCACACCGGTCAGGATGGCCATCATCAAAAAATCTACAAACAATAAATGCTGGAGAGGGTGTGGAGAAAAGGGAACTCTCTTGCCCTGTTGGTGGGAATGTAAATTGATACAGCCACTATGGAGAACAGTATGGAGGTTCCTTAAAAAACTAAAAACAGAACTAGCATATGACCCAGCAATCCCACTACTGGGCATATACCCTGAGAAAACCATAATTTAAAAAGAGTCATGTACCACAATATTCATTGCGGCACTATGTACAATAGCCAGGACATGGAAGCAAGCTAAGTGTCCATCAACAGATGAATGGATAAAGAAGATGTGGCACATATATACAGTGGAATATTACTCAGCCATAAAAAGAAACGAAATTGAGTTATTTGTAGTGACATGGGTGGACCCAGGGTCTGTCATACAGAGTGAAGTAAGTCAGAAAGAGAAAGACAAATACCGTATGCTAACACATATATATGGAATCTAAAAAAAAAAAAAAAAAAAACAAAGGTTGTGATGAACCTAGGGGCAGGACAGGAATAGAGACGCAGACATAGAGAATGGACTTGAGGACATGGGGAGGGGGAAGGGTAAGCTGGGACAAAGTGAGAAACTAGCATTGACATGTATACACTACCCAATATAAAATAAATAGCTAGTGGGAAGCAGCTGCATAACACAGGGAGATCAGCTTGGTGTTTTGTGACCACCTAGAGGGGTGGGATAGGGAGGGTGGAAGGGAGATGCAAGAGGGAGGGGATATGGGGGATATATGTATACATATAGCTGATTCACTTTGTTATTCAGCAAAAACTAACACAACATTGTAAAGCAATTAAACTCCAATAAAGATGTTAAAAAAAGAGATTGCTTTGGCTATTCAGGGTCTTTTGTGTCTCCATACAAATTTTAAGATTTTTTGTTGGGCTTCCCTGGTGGTGCAGTGGTTAAGAATCTGCCTGCCAATGCAGGGAACATGGGTTCGAGCCCTGGTCTGGGAAGATCCCACATGTCGCAGAGCAACTAAGCCCGTGAGCCACAACTACTGAGCCTGTGCGTCTGGAGCCTGTGCTCCGCAACGGGAGAGGCCGTGACAGTGAGAGGCCCGCACACCACAGTGAGAGGCCCGCGCACCACGATGAAGAGTGGCCCCCGCTCGCCACAGCTGGAGAAAGCCCTCGCACAGAAACGAAGACCCAACACAGCCAAAAATAAATTAATTAATTAATTTTTTTTAGAAAAAGGATTTTTTGTTCTAGTTGTGTAAAAAAATGCCATTGGTAATTTGATAGGGATTGCATTGAATCTGTAGATTGCTTTGGGTAGTATAGTCATTTTCACAATATTGATTCTTCCAATCCAAGAACATGGTATATCTCTTCATCTGTTAGTGTCATCTTTGATTTCTTTCATCAGTGTCTTATAGTTTCCTAGTACAGGTCTTTTACCTCCTTAGGCAGGTTTATTCCTTGGTATATTATTCTTTTTGTTGCAGTGGTGAATGGTAGTGTTTCCTTAATTTCTCTTTCTGATTTTTCGTTGTTAGTGTATAGGAATGCAAGAGATTTCTGTGTATTAATTTTGTATCCTGCAACTTTACCAAATTCACTGATTAGCTCTAGTAGTTTTCTGGTGGCATCTTTAGGATTCTCTACGTATAGTATCATGTCATCTGCAAACAGTGACAGTTTTACTTCTTCTTTTACAATTTGTATTCCTTTTATTTCTTTTTCTTCTCTGATTGCCATGGCTAGGACTTCCAAAACTATGTTGACTAATAGTGGTGGGAGTGGACCTCGTTGTCTTCTTCCTGATCTTAGAGGAAATGCTTTCAGTTTTTCACCATTGAGAATGATGTTTGCTGTGGGTTTGTTGTATATGGCCTTTATGATGTTGGGCTAGGTTCCCTCTATGTCCACTTTCTGGAGAGTTTTTATCATACTCTCCAGAGTATAATAAAAACTCTGGGTGTTGAATTATGTCAAAAGCTTTTTCTGCATCTATTGAGATGATCATATGGTTTTTATTCTTCAATTTGTTAATATGGTGTATCACGTGGATTGATTTGCATATATTGAAGAATCCTTGCATCACTGGGATAAATCTCACTTGATCATGGTGTATGATCCTTTTAATGTGTTGTTGGATTCTGTTTGCTAGTATTTTATTGAGGATTTTTGCATCTATATTCATCAGTGATGTTGGTCTCTAATTGTCTTTTTTTGTATTATCTTTGTCTGGTTTTGGTATCAGGGTGAGGGTGGTCTCGTAGAATGAGTTTGGGAGTGTTCCTTCCTCTGCAATTTTTTGGAAGAGTTTGAGAAGGATGGGTGTTAGCTCTTCTCTAAATGTTTGATAGAATTCACCTGTGAAGCCATCTGGTCCTGGGCTTTTGTGTGCTGGAAGATTTTTAATCACAGTTTCAATTTCATTACTTGTGATTGGTCTGTTCATATCTTCTATTTCTTTCTGGTTCAGTCTTGGAAGGTTATACCTTTCTAGTGATTTGTCCATTTCTTCCAGGTTGTCCATTTTATTGGCATAGAGTGGATTGTAGTAATCTCTTAGGATACTTTGTATTCTGCAGTGTCCGTTGCAACTTCTCCTTTTTCATTTCTAATTTTATTGATTTGAGTCGTCTCCCTCTTTTTCTTGATGATTCTGGCTAAAGGTTTATCTATTTTGTTTATCTTCTCAAAGAACCAGCTTTTAGTTTTATTGATCTTTGTTACTGTTCTCTTTGTTTCTATTTCATTTATTTCTGCTCTGATCTTTATGATTTCTTTCCTTCTGCTAACTTTGGGTTTTATTTGTTCTCCTTTCTCTAGTTACTTTAGGTGTAAGGTTAGATTGCTTATTTGAGATTTTTCTTGTTTCTAAAGATAGAGTTGTATTGCTATAAACTTCCCTCTTAGAACTGCTTTTGCTGCATCCCATAGGTATTGGATCATCGTGTTTTCATTGTCATTTGTCTCTAGGTATTTTTTGATTTCTTCTTTGATTTCTTCAGTGATCTCTTGGTTATTTAGTAACATATTGTTTAGCCTCCATGTGCTTGTGTTTTTTATGTTTTCTTCCCCTGTAACTGATTTCTAATCTCATAGCATTGTGGTCGGAAAAGATGCTTGATATGATTTCAATTTTCTTAAGTTTACCAAGGCTTGATTTGTGACCCAAGATGTGATGTATCCTGGAGAATGTTCCGTGTGCACTTGAGAAGAAAGTGTAATCTGCTGTTTTCAGATGGAATGTCCTATAAATATCAATTAAATCTATCTGGTCTATTGTGTCATTTAAAGCTTGTGTTTCCTTATTAATTTTCTGTCTGGATGATCTGTCTATTGGTGTGAGGTGTGAAAGTCTCCCACTATTATTGTGTTACTGTTGATTTCTTCTTTTATAGCTGTTAACATATGCCTTATATATTGACGTGCTCCTATGTTGGGTGCATATATATTTACAATTGTTAAATCTTCTCCTTGAATTGATCCCTTGATCATTATGTTGTGTCCTTCCTTGTCTCTTGTAATATTCTTTATTTTTTATTTGTTTTATTTTTTTTTGGCTGCATTTGGTCTTTGTTGCTGTGCATGGGCTTCCTCTGGTTGTGGCAAGCGGGGCCTACTCTTCCTTGTGGTGCGCAAGCTTCTCATTGCAGAGGCTTCTCTTGTTGCGGTGGAGCATGGGTTCTAGGCACGTGGGCTTCAGTAGTTGTGGTGCACAGGCTTAGTTACTCTGCGGCATGTGGGATCTTCCCGGACCAGGGCTTGAACCTGTGTCTCCTGCATTGGCAGGCAGATTCTTAACCGCTGCGCCACCAGGGAAGCCCAACATTCTTTATTTTAAAGTCTAACTTATCTGATATGAGTATTGCTGCTCCAGCTTTCTTTTGATTTCCATTTGCATGGAATATCTTTTTCCATCCCCTCACTTTCAGTCTGTATGTGTCCCTAGGTCTGAAGTGGGTCTCTTGTAGACAGCATATATATGAGTCTTGCTTTTGTATCCATTCAGCCAGCCTGTGTGTTTTGGTTGGAGCATTTAATCCATTCATGTTTAAGGTAATTATCAATATTTATGCTCCTATTACCATTCTCTTAATTGTTTTGGGTTTGTTTTTTTAGGTCCTTTTCTTCTCTTGGGTTTCCCACTTAGAGAAGTTCCTTTAGCATTTGTTGTAGAGCTGGTTTGGTGGTGCTGAATTCTCTTAGCTTTTTCTTGTCTGCAAAGCTTTTGATTTCTCCATCGAATCTGAATGAGATCCTTGCTGGCTAGCGTAATCTTGGCTCTAGGTTCTTTCCTTTCATCACTTTAAATATATCATGCCACTCCCTTCTGGCTTGTAGAATTTCTGCTAAGAAATCAGCTGTTAACCTTATGGAGTGCCCTTGTATGTTATTTGTCATTTTTCCCTTGTTGCTTTCAATAATTTTTCTTTTTCTCTAATTTTTGTCAATTTGATTACTGTGTGTCTTGACATGTTTCTCCTTGGGTTTATCCAGCCTGGGACTCTGCACTTCCTGGATTTGGGTGGCTATTTCCTTTCCCATGTTAGGGAAGTTTTCAACTATAATCTCTTCAAATATTTTCTCGGCTCCTTTCTCTCTCTCTTCTCCTTCTGGGATCCCTATAACGTGAATGTTGGTGCATTTAATGTTGTCCCAGAGGCCTCTTACACTGTCTTCATTCCTTTTCATTCTTTTTTCTTTATTCTCTTCCACGGCAGTGAATTCCACCATTCTGTCTTCCAGGTCACTTATCCGTTCTTCTGCCTCAGTTATTCTGCTATTGATTCCTTCTAGTGTATTTTTTATTTCAGTTATTGTATTGTTCATCTCTGTTTGTTTGTCCTTTAATTCTTCTAGGTCTTTGCTAAACATTTCTTTAATCTTCTCGATCTTTGCCTCCATTCTTTTTCCAAGGTCGTGGATCTTCTTCACTATCATTATTATGAATTCTTTTTCTGGAAAGTTGCCTATCTCCACTTCATTTAGTTGTTTTTGGGGGGTTTTATCTTGTTCCTTCATCTGGGACATAGTCCTCTGCCTTTTCATTTTGTCTATCTTTCTGTGAATGTGGTTTTCCTTCCACAGGCTGCAGGATTGTAGTTCTTCTTGCTTCTGCTGTCTGCCCTCTAGTGGATGAGGCTATCTAAGAGGCTTGTGCAAGCTTCCTGATGGGAGGAACTGATATGGGTAGAGCTGGGTGTTGATCTGGTGGGCAGAGCTCAGTAAAACTTTAATCCGCTTGTCTGCTGATGGGTGGGGCTGAGTTCCGTCCCTGTTGGTTTTTTGGCCTGAGGCGACCCAGCACTGGAGCTTACAGGCTCTTTGGTGGGGCTAATGGCGGACTCTGGGAGGGCTCACACCAAGGAGAACTTTCCAGAACTTCTGCTGCCAGTGTCCTTGTCCCCATGGTGAGCCACAGCTGCCCCCCACCTCTGCAGGAGACCCTCCAACACTAGCAGGTAGGTCTGGTTCAGTCTCCTATGGGGTCACTGCTCCTTCCCCCTCAGTCCTGATGCACTTACTACTACTTTGTGTGTGCCCTCCAAGAGTGAAGTCTCTGTTTCCCCCAGCCCTGTTGAAGTTCTGCAATCAAATCCCGCTACCCTTCAAAGTCTGATTCTCTGGGAATTCCTCCTCCTGTTGCCGGACCCCCAGGTTGGGAAGCCTGACGTGGGGCTCAGGACCTTCACTCCAGTGGGTGGACTTCTGTGGTATGATTGTTCTCCAGTTTGTGAGTCACCAACCCAACGGTTACGGGATTTGATTTTATTGTGATTGTGCCCTTCCTACCATCTCATTGCAGCTTCTCCTTTGTCTTTGGATGTGGGGTATCTTTTTTTGGTGAGTTCCAGTGTCTTCCTGTCAATGATTGTTCAGCACTTAGTTGTGATTCTGGTGCTCTCACAAGAGGGAGTGAGTGCACATCCTTCTACTCCGCCATCTTAAACCAATCTCTCCTCAATTATCTTCTAAAATTGAAAAACTCCATGATGTTTTAGGTTTCTGGGACTAAAGTTCACTGGCAGTTTTCACCTTTTCCAGGTTCATGTGAGTTTATCTTTCTATAGAGGTTGTATTAATTAGTTTGCTCCAGCTGCCATAACCAAATACCAGCCTGGGTGGCTTAAACAACAGAAATGTGTTTTCTCACAGTTCCAGAGGTTAGAAGTCTAAGATCAAGGAAGACACCTGATTTGTACACAGCTGCCTTCTCACTGTGTCTTCACGTGGTCTTTTCTTTGTGCACTCTCAGAGGTTGAGAGAGCTCCCTGATGTCTCTTCCTCTTGTAAAGGTTTCACCCTTACGACCTCATTTAATCTTAATTACCTCCTTAAAGACCTGCTCTCCAAATAGTCACATTAGGGGTGAGGGCTTCAACGCACAATTTTGGAAGGACATGATTCAGTCCATAAAAGAGGGTTTAGGTCTGGGCAAGTAATCATGGGATTATTTTGCTTTTAAGTAAATCCGCCTTCTGCCCAGGCTCTCTCTTATAGCTCCTTACAATGCCCTCTGCCCGTCAGGAGACTCCTCTTCACTACCTGCCAAATATGCTTCTCTGCTACTCCCACTCACTAACCAGCCCTCTAAACTGCTTCCCATAGCAGTCCTACTCCTTGGAATAGATCCCCCACTTTCCCCAGACATAACCTGGTCAAATTCTGTCCCCACTGCCTGCTAAACTTGTTCCTTATTTGTAAATCAAGGTCCTTTCTGAACATGTTATCTACCCTATGCTTTGTCTGCAAGGAAGCTCAGAGTCAAAACTCCATCTGACCACTGGAAATGTACACAGGGCCATACAGCAAACATCTTAGCCAAACCTTTCATTCGTTCCTTAATTCAACAAATATTTACTGAACACCTACTATATATACAGTCATTAATCCAGTTCTGTGGAATCCATCAGTGAACAAAACAGGCAAAGAATCCTTCCTTCATAGAGCTTACCTTCTTCCTGTCCATATTTTCCCTTCGCCCTGATTTCATCTATTTTAAAAATATTTATTGTTCTGTGTCTATGTCAATCATATTATATTTGCAAATACTACCAACCTTATCATACTGTATAAATCTATAATATTATTGTATTGTATATTTTTTGCAAGGATCCAATTGCTTTTAACAATAAATAGGCAGAGCCATTGTAAGGAATAAATTAGATGATACATATAAAGCCCCAAGCACATTGTCAGGGCTCAGTACATGGTAACTTTCTATCTTTTAAAATCCCAGGTATCTTCTCCCTCCAGAAGTCTTTAATGACACCAGAAAATGCAAGGATTTTCCCTTCTTTTACTATTTTCCCTTAGTACATATTCATCTATTATATAGCTTAACACCTTGTTATATTCTTTCATATATTATTCTCTCATTCTTTCCTGTGTGTAAATCAGTCTTCTTTAGGAGTAGGTTGTAAACTCAATGTATATTCTTAGACCACGCAACACAATCTAGGTTTACATAAGGGATGAAGAAATGTACAAGCATTCCCTCTCCCGTTTTCACTCTCTCTTTATTTTATTTTTAAAATCGGGCCCTCTTTATAAAACAACACCCAGTTCCTTAATTGGGGTGAGGGGAGTTCTTCTGAATTTAAAAAGTAGTTTGATTTACATTGCTGTAACACATCCATCATTGAACGTGGAACGAAAGCAGTGATACTTCAAACAAAAGAAACATTTCAAGTAATTAAGAGTGAAGGACCAGAATATTACTGTGTTTTCTATAAAAGGAAAACTCTGCAGTCTAAATAGCTGAGAAAAAGAGCACGGGTTAAGTCAGTTGTGGTGTATCCACTGGATGGAGTCTTATGTATTCATTTAAAAACTGCAATTGAAGGCTCTTTAATGAAAACGGAGGAAGCCCACCAAGTGCTCTTAGGTTGGGGAGGTGGGTCAGGAAGCAGTATTCAAAACTGTAGATTATATGCTCAATTTTATAAATATTCTATTTACATATCTACAAAGACATCGAAAAAAAGATTAAAAAGAAATGTCTTGGAAAATGAGCATTATCTATGGGTGGTGAAATAACTGGTGAAAATTTACTTCATTTTTATACAGATATTTCTCTTACAATCAGGAAAATAAGAACACACGTTGTGTAGGAAACTAAAGTTAAAGAAGGACTTGAAGACATCACTTTAGGGACAGGCGCTGTACTGGGAAATGTGAGGATTGCCTGTCATCCTGTACATAGGGTCAGGCCCTCGCCTCTGGTCCTGGCATTCAGAAAGCATTTCTTGAAGTAATAAGGGCTGCATTTCTTTTAAAATACCCTGTAATTTTGGCTTTCCACAAAATCCAGTGGATGCTCTTTACAGTTAAGGCAAAAGTTTCTCTGGAAATAAACACGAGTACTCTGCCCTTCCATTCAGAAAGGATGAAGCCCATTGCTATTCCACGGATGGGTGGGGCTGAGAAGACCAGCTGGTAATCAGCGGTTGTTTCCGAAAGAGAACCGGGAGGGCAATCCCTCTGAAATAGAGCAAATGCGAGGGCACAGGCCGTCCTTCCTCAGTTTCCCTCCCCTGCCCCAGCAGACAGAGAATTCATAGCAGCCCTCAACATCCCGCCTCATTCCTCCAGCCAACAACCAGGTCGGTACTTTTAACAAGGCATAAAACTTGCGATTCTATTAAAAACACATGTCTCTTGTTTCAAAGCGTGGTTAGCAACAGCAACTGACATTCAGTAAACACACCATCAACAGGGGAACATGCTCAGTGAACTCCAAGTCTCAAATTCTGAGTATTATATTTTTACAAAGCAGCACAGGATCTTCTGGCTGGAGTAAATTTTGAGATAATCTCTTGGGCCTGCTTTCTGACTTCTTGAGAAGACTGCTCAATCAGCTTGAAAACAATAACGGTTCCCATTTTTACCATTTCTCACAGAGAAGAGAGAAGATCAGTATGGCAGAATTTTGAAAAGTGGGCGAGGGGGGAGGAAAGAGAAGGCTAATGAACTATACAGAGTGGGCAAAGAGTTGGGAGGCCAAGTCGCCCCCTAGATCTATGGTCAGACAATGTGTGTC
Organism: Balaenoptera physalus; assembly: GCF_965194825.1. Lineage (NCBI taxonomy): Eukaryota > Metazoa > Chordata > Mammalia > Artiodactyla > Balaenopteridae > Balaenoptera > Balaenoptera physalus. The sequence continues at coordinate 151,117,204 of NC_138890.1, forward strand.
AACGAGAAGTCCCCATTCAAGTAAGGGTTTTGCTTAGACACTGCATGGATTGGATGTTTGTGCCCCCTCAAAATCCATTTGTTGAGGCCCTAGCCCCCAGTGTGATCGTTTGGAGGTGGGGCCTTTGGGAGGTAATTAGGGTTAGATTAGGTCATGAGGGTAGGGCACTCATGACAGAATTATAAAAAGAGGAAGAGACATGAGGTTTCCCTTTCTCCCCTCATGCACCAAAGGCCATGTGACGACATAAGGAGAAGATGGCCATCTGCAAACTATGAAGAGAGCCCTCACTAGGCACCGAATCTGCTGGCACCTTGATCTTGATCTTCCCAGCCTCCAGAACTGTGAGAAATAAATGTTGTTTAAGCCATCCAGTCTATGGTATTTTGTTATGGCAGCCCAAGCTGACTAAGATAGACATTTTTTAAAATAAAGGAAGATTTGAATTTGCTGAACTCATTGGTGAAGAACTTGGGCTCTGCCATTAGACAAACTCGGCTTTAAATCCATTTCCCCGCTTGGCTCTAGTAGCTTAACTTGTCTAAGACTTAGTTTTCCCATCTGTACGATAGGGGTTACAAGGATGCCTCCTTCATGGGACTGTTTGAAGAATAATATGAGACTAACAGCAGGCACGGCATGTAGTATTTCACAACCCTCTCCCCCCTCTCGACTCCTGAAATGCTGCAATAAAGCCCATGAGAAAGTCAATAAGAAGGACATATAAACCGAGGTTGGGATAGGGAGAGCCAGGTAATCAGCCAGCAAATAATGGAGAACTGACTGTACATCTGTGAGCTGCAGTTTCTGTAGGAACGCAGGCCATATGTCCGCTTAGAAGCCAGTTCCATACACACAAATTACCAGCCTTTTAAACGCTTCCCCTCAAATCCTGACGCTTGGGGTGGAGGGAGAAGAAGGGAGGGAACCTCCAGACCAGATATTGCAGACTCCAGGAAAGGAAATGGGAAGCTTTATTTATCTGGGCTCCCCAGCTTGCTAATTAACTCAGGACTGGAAACTATCCTCATGAGTCAGTGCCTGCACATCTTCTCATTATTAGCAAAACATCTGCTCATTATCCCCATGGTTTCTAAACGTGAGAGACGGTGAGAGTTACGATCCCAGATGCAAATGTATGACATCAAAGCTGCCTCAGGCACTGGCATTAGGAGTAGAGTTAAGACTTCGGTGAGATTAGAACAGGTATCGGTTTTTCTAAATAAAGCAGGAAGAAGACTTTCATCTTGGAGGCTTCAGAAGGGAGATTGTGAGCAGAAAGACACCTGTGTGTATTCTAGAGGTCTGCCATTTAATTGGTCAAGAGAAAGAAATTACCCTCAACTCTGCCTCTTTTCCATATATAACCCAGGCTTCAGTCACTGGGCAAATATTTATAGAGGATCTACTGTGTGCTGAGTACTGGGTCTGCACAACAATTCATCCCCAGGGACCTGGGGACTCAGGGCTCAGATGGCAGGTGGCTCTGGCACAAGAAGCACCCGTGTCTCAGAGGCAGCCTGTGTGTGGCCTGGCTACTGTGTCCCAGAGCCCCCAGAGAAGGTAGCCCAGGCTGAGAGCATGCCTAAGCTCCTAACATGGCAGGAAGGTTCCCTCCCTTTCCCCACCCAACCTCAGATGATCAACCCTCCAGGTGTACCCAGGTCCGAAGGGTTCCCTGGGATGCGGGACTTCCAATGCTAGCATGTGGGACAGTCCTGGCAAACTAGGATGAGTTGGTCACCTTGCTCAAGTCCCCTCCTCTCGCCCTTCTCCCCCTTGGCCAGACAATGGCTTCTCTCTTTCCTCACTGGGAGGCTGATATATAACAACTTACAAATATGGGGGGAGGGGGCTCAGTTTCCTTATCTGTAAAATGGGGATGGTGGGGCTATTGCCAGGGCCTTACAGGGAATGGAGCCATCCTGGCTTGAATAAAGTGCACAGAGGGATGAGGCAGGGGCCAGCCACATACATAAGAACTGACAGCTGGAGGCTGGGGTGGGGTAAAAGGGAGCAGGAACATAGGAGTGGAAGAAGGAGAGGGGGACCAAAGCAAGGCCCCCAAATCCTACATTTCCAGCCACTGGAAACTGTCAGTTTAACTCATATGCATCTCAAACTCATCCTCCCGCTTCTATCTCCTGAAAGGCCACACCACCCACCCTGGTCCCACTCCGAAATTAGGTATCATCTTTGCCTCCTCCGTGTCCTTCTGTCTCTGGACCTCACTCACTGCCTCCCTGTGTGGAGTCTTCCTCCCAGTCTCTCTCACATCTTGTCCCTGCAACCCAATCCTCTGTCCCGCTGTTCTTCGGGCCAAATCGCTTCCCCGCTGCAACAGACTCCTGTGTGCAGCCTGTCCCCCACCGACTAGCCTCCACCCAGAAGCCAAAGTGTGCTCCTTCTAAAGCACGGAGCTGGTCCTCAGAATCCTTGGGGGTTACATTCAGACGAGTCAGTGGGTCACCCTCCCCTCCTTTCTGAGCCGGCACTTCTGAGCCCCCAAGATTATGTCCTTCACCCCTCACTCTCCACCCTCAATTTGAGCCATAATGGACCGCATGTGGTTTCCTGGACTTCATGCTGTTTCACGCCTCTATGCCTTCGATATTCAGCTCAAAAATGACTTCCTCTGGGCAGCCCTTCCTAGCCACTCCCCACCCCACCTTCTTAAGGCCGTTTTGGATTGAGATGCTTCTCTTTCCTGCCCCAGCCTTCTCTCCCACTGTTCCTACCATAGCGAAAGGTATTCACTTGTCTTTCTCTCCTACCAGATATAAATCTGCTCAAGGGAGGGACTCCACATTAATTTTCCTTCCCATCCCTAATGGCAGCTCAGCACTTGGAGCACACCAGGCACTTAGAAATATCTGCTGAATGAATAAATGAAAATCAGCAGCCTCGTCCATACAACACAAAACCAAAGCCCAAAGCAGGTTGGTGTTCAGGAGTCTGATCTTCTCTACTGAGAGAACAGAAAATACTCCAAGCAAAGACAGATCCTCCTTCTACCACCCCAGCCCTGGCACAAAGCAGGGTGGGGAGAGAGACTGACCCCGCGAGCAGCTTGGGCTTTGGAGGCAGGTGACCCAGGGCTGCCGTCTGCCTCGGCAGCGTGTCCCGTGAGCCCTGGGCCACCGGCTTCAGCCCCAGAGCCTTGGGTTCCTCTTTCTTCATACAGGGAGAATGATAACCCCCATCGCCCGTGTTGTTGTGAGAAGTAAATGAAATTACGTATGTAAAACTGTTAGCACTTGGCAGACACCCACCCAGCCCCCTTCCTTTCAGTGTCGCCAAAGCAGAGTCAGAGCCTAATAATATCTGTGTTCCTAACACGCAGGCAGCCCCTGCTGGTGAGACTCAGTGGAAACAAACAGGGAAGGAGACAAAGACTCGCTTCCGGGATTGTAACCCTGGGAGGCGCTAGGGCCGGCCAGGGCACCCCGACCGGGTCGGAGGTCTTCCAGCTCCCTGACTGGGACACAGAGATCTCCGGGCCTCCCCTCACCCCAGGCACCTGGCAAGGCCTTCATGCCAACGTCCCCCCACCCCCGCCAGAGAAAGAGAGACGCAAGAAAGTCTGAAAGAACACGAGGAAACGTTAACAGTGGTCACCTGTGGGGACAAGATTCCAGGTGACTTCTAAAGTCATCTTAATATTCTTCTCTATTTTCTAAACTTTCTATAGGGAATTTCTTCTATTGTCTGAAACAATTTACAATGCCCTGGTTATACTTAGTAAGTTTCCGGAGTCAGGTCAGTTATGCCCCTTTGAGCACAATTAAGTTGTAACAGCCTGTCCTGTTCCGGAATCTCTGACAGAGGAGATTCAGGATTCTGTGGCCTGGGGACAAAGAATGCTACGATGACCCTGGAACCTTGGGACCATCAAGCAGAATCACTGTAGCTTTTGAGAGGTAGCTGAATAAAACCTCCCCCGGTGTAGGCTGAGGCTCATTCGGGAACCACAGTCATCTCTATGGTCAGTGCTCCTGGGTAAGAAGAGCCCAGAGCTGGGGACAGGTAATGAGGAAGAGCGAGGCTGATGCTAAGACACTTCATAGGACAAATTTCCAGGGAAACTTACCTCCGGTAAAAGAAAGCAGTGAGAGAACCATGGCAACTTGCCAAAGACCCTCAAGTTTCTTGTAATGGGTTTTTGGGCTTAATTAAGAAGAGGTGTAGAAGAACTCCTCCCTTGGTAAAATCCCCTTTCCTGCACCTGGGCTTTGTTTGTTCCTTCACTCGTTCATTCATTCATCCATTCACTCATTCATCAGTCACTCTTTGAGCCCTTCTGGGTGCCAGGCATTTTGTCTGTGGGCAGTATGACTAACTAAGACCATGTCCCCATTATTCTCATCACCACCACTACTCAAGAGGAAATCTTAAGGAATAATAGCGGTTGGGGGTTTGTTTTGCTTGGGAATGTGGAAATGAAGAGAAAGGCAAGCAGAGATAAGACAGCTGGCCGGAGAGAACTTTGGAGAAGAGAATCAAAAGATGTCTAAGTAGGATTTTGAAGATATTATATCCTTTATCTTCCCCATGAAATCCTCAGTAAAATTCACATCCTTCACCAAATGCTTTCAGAGTGGGACTGAGCAGAATCTCAGCTGAAAGCAAAGGCGGACCAAGGAGGCCCAATCAGGTCTTTCTCTTGCACCAAAGTAAAAAGATGCTGTCCCTGCCCTCAGAGAGCCTCCAGCGGGAGAGACCCTGCAAAGACATGAGCACGTTAGGGGGTGTGTGCTAGGAGGGGAGTTACCAGGGCACTGGGTACAAAATTTAAGGAGCTTCAAAAAACTCTGTAATCAAAACACAACTGATGCAGTAGTTTGCAAAATGAAAACTAGTGCAAAAATGCACGATGAGCAAAATGTCACAGTTTTAACTAAAGACAAGATCCGTGGACAGGGCTAGGATGAGGGAGAAATCAATGAAGCTGAGTCATGCAAGGCAGGGTCAGATTCTTCCAAATGTTGATATGTAGTTCAAGGTAGACTTTTTTTGCATTAAATTTAATTTTTTAAAATAGTGACTAAAATATCATTTATCTTGATTACTGCATTTTTTTCGTGCTCTTATATTTTTCACCCTAGCCAGGCCCCAAGGGAGCACCTGGGGAGAAGGGATCAATTGGCCTGAGAGGCCAGAAAATGCTTGTTACTCTGAGGACCCAATATTCAAGATGGATTCTGAAGAATAAATGGAGTCTAATGTATGCAAAAAAATAAAAATAAAAAGTATAGGCAATCTAGCCCGAGGACACAGCCCATGGGAGAGGCTGTGTGCTTAAGGAAAGGGCTGCCAGCAGCATGTAACTGGAGAGCCCTGTCTCGTTTCATTCCGAGCCATGTCCCTCACAGGTGAAGCAGCAGGTTGAACCAGGTGACCACTGAGTCTGTCGGTCAGCGCTTATGGAGCAACTCCTACATGCTGGGTAGCTGAGATTCGAAAATACAAGAAAATGTAGAAGATACAACCCTGCCCCCTAAAAGTTCACATCTAGCCAAGACATTCAATGTCATTTCTGGCTGTTCATGTTCTACAAGCACCGTTTTTGTTTCTGACATTTTAAATGTTACCGTCGTTACAGAAACATCATTAGGAATTGCCCACATGATATTTTTTTTTTAAAAAAAGCAATATTCAATTAGATGCAGTGATAGAGTGATGATCTGCTTCCAAAAGGGCTTTCACAGGTGAGATCTCCTTTGCTCCATTCATTCACCTGCAGACTGGAGTGGGCGCTCTCATCTCTCATTTTCCAAGAATCTGACACTCAGAGCATTTAAGTGGCTTCCTTATAAACTTTTCTGACCATAAGGGCAGAAGTGGGACTAGAATCCAGGTCTCCTAACTCCTGTCCCTTCATTGATCTGTGTAGGGGGAATGAGCGAGCAGACGGGAAAGCAGTTTTCCTTCAGTTCCATAGGAACTTTGCTGAGAGTTTCAAGCTGATCCCCGGCAGCCCTGAACTCACACAGGCCACTTTGGTTCATTCTGAGCTCCCTGCTGGGGGTGATAAGAAAATGTCCAGCCCTCAAGTTTCATCAGCAATGGAGACAGAAAAGAATGCTTTCCCCACTCTCCTCCCACCCCCACTTACAGATTCTGTCCCCCGGGAGCACCAGGGGGCCTCGAAACCGCACATCCAACCATTAACTGCACAGCAGGCCCCTGTCAGGCGCATCCTCTCCACATGGGATTTCATTTTGCACAGCGAGATCCCTGCCAGATCCGAAAGCTGCCTCTTCCCATCCTGAAATTAAAAAACAACAAGCCTCCAAACCTAAGCCAAGCAGGGCCCTGAGGGCAGCAGCACCCCGGCTGGGAGGAGCGCCTTCCCACGCGGGGAAGCGGGGGAGACACTGCCTTCCCCAGCCCAGACGTGGGCGCCTCGTCCTCCCAAAGGCTTGCGCAGGCGGTTGGATGCAGTCGCCGGTCCTGCAACGCACGGCAGCCGCTCTCAGCAGCAGGTCAGGGCCCTGGCCAGGCCAGAACGTGGAAGATGGGCCTGCTGGAAATGGCATCACGCTGAGCCCTCTGAAGGCCCACACCCCTCACGCAGGAGGCGGGCAACTGGCCTGAGGAACAAACGGCACAACGCCTCCAAGTCCTGGCTGGCCCAGGAGCTGGCCCAGGAGCCCAACAAACCTGGGGCAGAAGGACACAAGGGTGTCAGAGCTCCGGACACACAGAACGGTCTAGAATGCAGGGAAGGGTAGGAGAGCGAGTCAGGCCAGAGTTCAATCCCCTTTGGCGCCACCCTTGAACACTCCCCACAGGCCCCTAGATTTGCCCGCACTTCTTTACTGCTTTGTATTGTCACTGTCACCGTCACCATCATTACCACTACAGGTAGCACTTACTGAGTATAGTGGGCTCCTCCACAGTGGCGCCCAAATAGCTATGTCCACACCCTAATCCTGCGAACCTGTGAATGTTACCTTATTTGGAAAAAATGTGGATTTTCGCAGGTGTAAGTAAGTTAAGGACCTTGAGAGGAGGCCCTTAGCCTGGACCGTCACACGTATCTTACAGCTGAGAGGCAGAGGGAGATTAGACAGAGACGCACAGAGAGGACACAGAGGCGAGGAGGAGGCCGTGTGGCCACAGAGACTGAGATCGGAGCGATGCAGACACATCCAAGGAACACAGGCAGCCACCAGAGCTGCGAGAAGCCGGGGAAGATTCTCCCCCAGGGCCTTCCGAGGCAGCACAACCCCACCAATACTTTGATTTTTGGACATCTGGCCTCCAGAACTAGGAGAAAATAAGTGTCTGCGGTTTTAAGTCACCCAGTGTATGGTACTTTATAAGGGCAGCCCCAGGAAATGAAGACCCCAAGCACCACGCCATCCCCATCAGCGCGGCACTTCCTGAGCACATCCTGAGCAGCTACTGACACATCCCAGGCCCCGGGCAGCGGGCTGGGTGCTCTGCAAGCTTGGCAACGGCTCCTGAGTTATTTCCATTTAGCAGATGGGCAAACTGAAGCAACATGATATTAAGGAACTTGCCAGGGTCCTCTGGGGCCCAGCTGAAACACAACCCCGCTTACTGTTCTTTCCAATTAGATGACCATAACCGCTTTTAAAAATACATATCCAATCATGTTAAAAAAAAAAAAGAAGAAGAAGAAGACCATAACCACTGTGACAGCGCCTTGCTTCTTTGCAACCACCTTAGGAATCCGCGCATAGGAACTGAACTCATTTTTGATCCCCAATGATATGTTTACCAGAGTTATCTCTGAGGTTTGGCCCGTTCCAAGAGTCAGGGGATGACTAACTGTGGGGCTGGGAGACAACGTTTCAAATGACCTGAGTGTCGTCCTGATGAGTTTTCCAGCACCTAAATAGCTCCAAGAGGCCAGCGGGAATTTCCCGTTCTCCCTCCTAAGGAAGGACTTTGAAGCCAAGACCCCTCCACGAGACACCTCGGCCTCGACTACTGGAGCAAAAAAAAATAACACGGGGCTTTTACCCTCTTTTGGAACAGAGATTAAGGCACACAAGAACTTCATAACCTTCCAGAAGTCTCCCTGGCCCAGAGAGCAGAGCATCAGAGGAGGTTCCTGAACTTTCCTTTTCTAGGAACAGAGAGGAGAATCTCAGAGGTCAGGGTCAGCTCTCCTCAGGAATCTAAGGAGCGGAACAGCCACGACAGGCTCCCAGAATCCAGTCAGAAGGGGCGGGGCTTAGAGGACCAAATTTCACACCAATATCTTTAACCTGTCTCATTAGACACACCACATACACGGGCAGGGCTGGCTGGCTTGACCCCCAGTTTCGCTTGCACAGCAATATACCTTACGGCTGGACGTGGTTCCATCTGGAAATGGGTCTGGACAAGCCCATCCTGCATCCCACAGACGCTGGGCCATGCAGTTCCCAGGCCCTAGCTGGTCCCCGTACACAGAGCAGCGGCCTCGAGGCTTTCAGTGATGCTACCCCGGGGAGGCCCAGAAACTCAAAGAAACGGCTGTAAGAGTAGCTTTACCTCATTGCCACCTGGCTACCTCCTCCCTGCTCTGCTCAGAGGAAACCCCATTTCCTCAAGAAGAGCAAATATTAAGTTGCCTTGGCAGTCTCTTTCTAGTCTCCTCAATCTTCACTGAGGAGAAAAGAAAGGGAGGGGCCTAGAGGTAATTCCCACCTCAGAGTGGTTCTCCTCAGCTTCCAGGAGCGAGAAGACAGCCTGCTGGTCAACCCCTCGGTGCCCTAGCCCTCAGCGCTGTACACCCAGCAACCACCCTGGCCACCTGGTAGGGAAAGTGGGCCAACAGCTCAGGACGCAATCCCTTGGGTTTCCCACAAGGCGTGCAGTAGGGAGAGGGGGGAGGTCGTGGAAAATGTGGAGCAGTAAGAAGCATGGATTGTTAGCAAGCCCAAGGTTCTGGCATGTTCTATGTGTAACTGGAGATTCTCAGAGCATGGGACCTTGGAGGTCAACCAATTCAATGGCGGCCAATCCAATGAGAAAGAGCCAGCCCGGCACATCTCTTTATTGCCTCCCCAGGGAGACTTGTTTAGTTTCTCCAGGGCCTTTGCTTACCAGGGCTCACAGCTCCTATTTGCAACTCCCAATCCCAAAGAGCTTTGACAACTGAGTTTGTTCTGTAAGGTATTTGGCAGAGAAACTTTGCCTGATCTGAACTGTCTTGAGGCCATTTAGAATCTTTCTTTATCCTACTCTTGTAATAGTCTGATATTTTGCTGCCAAAATATCAATTCATTTGATTACAAGGTGTTACTCCAGACCCCACTGGAAGTGGTATGTAACACATTATATGCATCTCTTGACTTTTCTAAAGATTAAAAAAAAAAAAAAAGCTGAGTTCTGAATCATATCTGGCCTTGAGGATTCCAATAAGGAATTGTGGATGTGCAATTCCAAGGTTGGATGTGCCCCTGTGCTTCCCTGCCAGACCCGGTCCACACCTCCTGGACCCCATCCTACTGTAAGCTCTCCTGTACTCAGAAGCCTTTCTTGAAACTTGGTGACTTCGTTTGGACTTGCTGATGAACTTCGTGTGTATTTGTGAGTGTGGGTGTATAATTTTGTCTATTTTTATGTCTGAAATGAATTCCCAAATGAATTAAATTCCCTCTGGGATATAATAACCTGTTTGGGTCCCCTTTAGCCTCATTGCACCAACTCCTCAACCCTGCATCTGGCAGGTGTGCCAAGATTTGGAGTGTGTGTGCCCTCACCACACTGACTCCCTGATCCCAGACCCCTGCAACTATAGGCATGAAAGGACTAGAAAAGTCTAGTCTAAGAAAATTCAATAAGGTGGCAGATTACAAAATTAATATATGAAAATTGTTAGTGTTAGTATATACAAAAATAAGTTTGAAAAATGCAGTGGAATCCAATATCTCCATTTTCAATAGAAACTAAAAAAGATTTTTGACATATTGATATTCAAAAACATATATATAGATGTAGATAAATATATACATATATATTCAATAAGAAACATGCCTGAGCTATTAGAAGATAACTTTTAAACTATTGATAAAGAAATACTGTTAGTTTTTTTAGTATAATAGTGGTATTACAGCTATATTTTAAAATAGCTTCTTCATCTTTTAGAAATACACACTGAAACATTTACAGATGATAATGATGTCAGGGATTTGTGTGAAAATAATACGGGGGAGGAGTGGGAGTGGAGAGAAGGCATGGCTACAGGTTGAGCGGGGTAGAGGCTGTTTGATGGGTACAGGAAGGCTCATTTTACTGTTCTCTTAGTGTTCTCACTACTCCTGTGTATGTTCTAAATTCTGCATATTAAAAAGGTTTTTTAAAAATCTATTGAGGGACTGGAAGAAATTTTTTAAGTTTAGAGAAAAGCCTCCCTTACTTTTAGATGAAAAGTTTCAGTGATTTTTTTTTTCTCTGAACTAATCTATAAATTCAGTGTGAACCCAATTAAAATAACCAACAAGGAGTACTTTCAGAAAATAAATATACAATAGCTAGGAAAATTATGAAAGATAAGGGGGTGAGGGGGTTAGGGCAGAGAAAGCCTGGTCTTGGAAGCACTCAAACTTATTACGAAGCTACAATAATGAAAGCAGTTTAGCAATGGAGAACATGTAGACAGTGCAATGGTGCAAAATAAAATTCCAGAAATAGGCTCAGGTGCCTACTGTGTACTATTCAAGATGTTAAGTAATTACAGAACAGGCAAAAGAATTCCAAACTGTAAATAAGTGAACAAATAAGAAAATTCATATAGTGATGTGTTGCAGAGAAAATAAAGCAAGACAATGAGATGAAGAGTGATGAGGGAGATATTTGTGTTGAGACCTAAGGAATTAACCATGACAGAGATGAGCTAGAAAAGCCCATTCCAGGCAAAGAGGAAAGCAAAAGCCAAACCGTAAGGTGGAAATGAGCTTCAAGTGTTCAAGAGACAGAAAGAAGATCATGGATGACAGGAAAAGAAGCCAGGGAGATAAGCAGGGGCCAGATTCTATAAATCTTGCAGGGGCTGTGAGGAGGCTGGATTTTAGTCTAATTGAGATGGAAAGCCATTAGAGGGTTTTTGTCTGCAGATGTGATCTGATTAGCGTTAAAAAAAAATTACTCTGGCTACTATGTAGAGAGAGGACTGTCTAAAGACAAGAAGAGAAATGCAATTTCAGTTTTCCCCAGCAAAAATCTACCCAAGAGGTGATGGCGTAAACTAAATGGAAGTGGTGGACATGTTAACAAGTGGTCTGATTTGGGACACAATATTTACCTAGTGCCAGTCTGCTGATGGGTTAGAAGTGAAGGAGGAGAAAAAGAAAAGGAATCCAGGATTATGTACGCTAGTGCTCTGGTCTGGTCTGAGTCACTTGGTAGATGATGTTGCCACTACTGAGAAAGAGAAGATGAGCAGGAGTACAGTTGGCAGTGATGGTAGTAAATCAAGGACTCTATTATCACCTCTATCACTTGCAGTACCTATCAGACATCCAAGAAGTGTTGGCAGTAGGCAGGTGGCTGTTACATGAGGAAGGAGCTCAGCCGTGGAGATGTGTATTTGAGCATCATCGGCATAAAGATAAAATGAGCACAGCATTTCAGATCTATAGGGAACACAGTGTTTGATAACCAGGGCTGAGATAATTAAACTTACATTTGGGGGAAAAAAAACCCAGATGAATTCCACATTCAAGCTCAGGACAAAATAATTTCCAAATGGGTCAAAAAATTTTTAAAAACAGCAGTGAGTATACATGGAAAATGGCCCCTCTGTACTCTTGTTGGGAGGGTAAATTTGTGCAACCTTACTTAGGGACAATATGGCATTGTATTATCAGATTTAAAGTGCATGTTTTCTTTGTTCCAGTAATCCTACTATCTGTATTAATTTACCCAACAGATATACATGGAAGAAATTGTAGGTACAAGGATGTCCACTGCAGACTCACCGCAGTAAAAAATTAAAAATAAGCAGTGTGTCTCAACAAAGGACTGGTTAAATAAATGATCGTATGTCCATACAATGGACTACTTTGCAGATGATACAAAAGGTGAAGGAAACCTGTGTGTGCTGACCTCGAACTATCTCCAAGACACATTCAGCAAAGTACAGAACCTCTGTGTTCCATTATCCTTCTGTGTAAATATGTGTATGTTTATGTATAAAGGCTTTCAGTTTCATTTTTTTTTATCATTCTGTACTGTTTGAATTTTGTAAGCATGTACATATTTTCCATTAAAAAAACACTAAAAGGGATTATCTGAACAGTGAAATTATCGGTCACCTTTTTGTTTTCTTTATACTTCTGTGTATATTTTTTAAAAAGCAACCTAACAAGTGTTATTAGAAAAAAAAAAAAAAACTTTAGGGAATATGGTCCCACATCCTACCCTCTAAGACTGTAGACAAATCTATTTAAATCTCCATGAAAATCTTATGACCTTCTTTTCCAATTCTTTTTTTTAGCATTCTGATCTAACAAATTTTGTACCTTCAGGCTCTGTTGGAAGCAGCCTATACCCAAAGCCAAGCTGTAAAAGTTGCAGGGGAGCTACAGAGCTGCCAAAGAGGGTGTTTAATGAGCAAAACTTAAGGGTTGATGCAAATTGCTGGCAAACACCAGACGGCAGGGGTCAGGCGGGAGATCACCTCAAAGAGATAAAGTCAGAGCATCGGTCAGGTCCAGAGAAAGATAAACGATGCCCATCTGATTTGGAGGACAGGAGCGTATCACGGGATTCCCGCAGCTGGGTACACACTCACTCAAGATCAGGACAAGGGGTCTTTCTCCTTCAGCTCACGGTTGGGGGATGGAAGCGGGGAAAAGGCAGGAGCAGAGGTTGCAAAGGAATCAGGCAGCTTGTGGTAGAAATGGAGTGTCTTGGCCTGTGTGAAATTTACCTGTGGTGCTTGTGAGGCTTAGCTGCTCTGAAATCCCAAAATACCTGAGCCATGCACACACACACGGGCCTAAAATTGAGACTGCGCTAGTTCTATTTAACCATGGAGGAGAAAAAACCAAACAGAATTCCGTTAAATGGTTATTAAGAATTTTAAGGGGAAAAAGAAGGCATCCAATAAGCCCTTATTTTTACATTTCTTTAACCTTTAACATTATACACCTTATTAAAATACAAAGTTAATAGTGTCAGTTAGTACTAGGCTTATTTGTTATAACAAAGCCTTGTTTTTAACAGGCAGCAAGACGGTACCATTCCACCTCTCCCAACTAAGCACCTTTATAGGAAGCCGGGCTGCAGGAAAGCCAAGGCTGTCACTAAGGCACTGAGACCTCCCAGAGGCAGTCAGCCCTGCCTGTGGACAGAGTACCTTGGCAGAAATAAATTTATTTGCATCGGCCTTAAATACTCAAACTTAATAGTGACCACAGACATGAGAGCATCCCATTCGAGTGCTGACCCCTCTCATTGCCAAGTCTAACCTACAGCCCTCTGGCTAAGCTTGGGGAGCTCTCCCCCTCTTCTTCCGTCCTACAGGAAATGTGGAACAGCTGCTTCAGCCCATCACTTCTACCCCTCACTCTCACCTCCTCTAGTTTAACCAGTCCCAGTTCCCTTCAACTTTCCTTCTTGGTCTAATTTTCCAATTGTATAATTAATTATCACTGTGGGTCTTAGGGAGAAGAAGGCATGTGGTGTTCCAAAAAAAGTATATCCTTCTTTGGGTCCTATACTCTGCATTTTCTGCCCCTGGTAAAGGAATCTAAACTATGCCACTACAATAGATCTAGTCGGAGTAAGCACCTCTCCAGCATTCTTTCTTTTAAATGTACTCTTGCCTTCTTGGGAGAAACCGCAGCTCAGGGGAGCTGGGTTTTTTTAATGGAGTTTCTATATTCTCCAAAAGCATCAAATGCCTTGAGAGCAACAGAGAGTGGCCATAGGCTGAGGTTACAGGAAGAGAGGATTTTCCAAACACCAAATTACTCAAGCTTGTCCACACTGTTCCATGGCCAGAAAACAAGGATTCAAGGTTTAATGAAGTCGAAATCATCAGGAAAGGAGAACTGAAGAAAATATATACCCCTTGATTCAAACAGTTGTTAAAATCAGCTTGTAAATATCTCAAAAGAAGGTCTAATCAAGCATTTTTTAAGGTAAACTTATCATAAGGACTAACTTTTGAAAAAAGTTTTATAGTTTTGAAAACTATCTACATAGCATTTTGTAATACAGTATGGTGGGAAAGGCAAGTGTTGATAGGCAGATAGATAGATACAGATATATATTACATATACATTATATAGCCTTTTATACATATATTATAAATACATATAAAATATATGTATAATATATATATGATATGAGGAACACGAAGTTCAGTTTCAGTTTCTTGAAGCCATAAAACTAATAAATAGACATCCTTGGATTCAAACCCAAGCTGGACCATGAGTCCTGTGGGAAATCTTTGATATCTATGATATGAAATAAGTTGACACTGTCTGCTGTTCACAACTAAAGATGACAGATGACAGTCAAGTTTCAGTTGTTATTAGAGAGGAAAAGTATATTTCCTATAAAAGAACCCCACAATCAATGCAATTCACTCTGTTTTGCTTTTTTAATGCCCTGAGATACTCTAATGTTAAACAAAGATGTTACTAAATGCACTGGATAGGATCTTAGAACAGATAAGGGACATTAGTGAAATCTGCATGAAGTGTTGAGTTTAGTTAATAGAAATGTGCCTTGTTGGTTTCTTGGTTCTAATGACCCATGGTTATGTAAAATGTTAACAATAGGGGAAACAGGATGAAGAATATACAGGAGCTCTTACTATCTTGGCAATATTTCTATTTGTCTAAAATTATTCCAGAATAAAAAGTTCATTAAAAATAAACAGATGTTATAAGTATCAATAAGCCAACAGTCTTAAACCTTTAATGTTTATCATATGTTAAAGGAAGGAAACAAGTAACTTTCTACCCAAGTGATGGCTCCATATTCAGAAGCATTTAGTGATAATCTGGCAATCAGCTCCATTCATGGAAAAAGCAAAACCATTAACTTATATGGTGGTGATTATTTTGCAGGTGTTGACCTTGAGGGAAGGAAGGCTGGGGAAATCCTGGGAAGGAGTTCAGAGGTGGCCAATCCCCCAAACTGACATCAACTATTGCCTGAGAAGCCGAGACTGACTAGAGAAGCACAAGCTAGACCAGTCACTATGGTGCATCTCTCTGAACTGCAGGAGACAGGCTGCCAGACAGGCACAGGCTCCCTGCACTCAAAACAGGAGGTATTTACAAACCAGCAGGGCCTGGCGCCCGGTCACGGATTTCAAGGACAAGCCCGCAGTGTTTCCAGAGAGCAGCCAAGACATTAAGCTCGCAGGTCCAGATGAGAAGCCTGGCAGCCCCAGGCTGCAGAGCGACAGAGTTGCTCCTGGCTGAGCGAGTGTGTTCACACCAGGGGCTGGCCACAGAAACGAAACCAACACGCAGGTCAGTTCCAGGCAGCATGGGAAGATGTATCTTCCTGAGGCTGGCATGAATGGGGAATATTTTTTAAAACAGGTTTTCCAAGTGCAAAGTTCCTCCCAATTCTCAGGAGGCTGAATCCACAGCCAGACCACTCTACCTCTCACTAGCAGTTGGCCTCAGAGATTGTATTTTGGACTCAGCACTGTTCTGATTTCCTCTCCCATTAGACGGATGGGTAGAAGCCTTTCTGTTGCACTGTGTGCAAAGCAAAAGTCTGCCCATTTTCAATACCTGCTCTACTTCTTCCATCTGACAAAAGCCTTTGCTGTGAAGGGAAGCTGGAGTTACTATCAGACTTGTACTCCAGGATCCAGGCAAGTTCTGGTGATAGGCGGCTAGCGAAGGGCCTTTTCCTCTCCAGGCCCACCCTCCACTCAGCTTTTCCAGGACATCGACCCCAACAGTGAATGAATGAAAGAATGAATGAATGAATGAGGACTTGGCAAGTTTTCTCAATCACTTTGTGAATACAAAGCACATTATAAACATAAAACATTCCACGTCTGATATCTAAGCAAGATGCTATGGAAGATGCACTTAAAACCTTTAGAGCTGAACATTTGGGGGATGATGGTGTTTGAGGATTTGATAAAATTCTACATACCCTGTGCTTTTATATAAGTTTAGGCATTCTACAGAGCCCTTGAAGATAGATTAACAATCCATGGTTGATACAGTCTCAGTACTACGAGATCTAAGAGACTTAATAAAAAAAGGGACATTCAAAAATCTAGTATTTGTTCCTGAAAGGAAGGAGATTAAAAATGGATTAAGTAGACATAAATACACAGCTTTCCAATTTTTCAGCCCATGAGTTGGAGGTCAGAAATTACTGTTTTCTCATCTGTAAAAGGTTCTATTTCATAGGGATGCTACAGAGTAAATTAAATGAGCTAATATTTACAAAGCATGGGGACAATGGCTGGCACATAGTAGGCACTGCCTAAGCACTTGCTACAAAAAATACAATCCAATACAACACAATACTCTACCACATGATACAATGATGAGTATCTTATCAGGTCACAACACCCCACAAGGTACCTGTGACGAATCTCAATGTCCTTCTCAAGAGACATAATCTCTCAAGATGAAAGAGCAGCTGCCTCAACCCGCTTTTTGAAATCCCCAGCTTTCGAGGGGGAGACTTTTGAAAGCATAAGCTACTGGAAATGTCTTTAAGCATAAGCTGATTTGCAAAAGGAAAAAAAATATTTTGCTTTCCACAAGAAAACTTGAAATCTGTGCCAATCCAGCATGGATACTTCAGTCAAGTGCAAGGAAAATCAGAAGCACCTGTAAAGTCATTTTAATAGGAAGACAACTCGGCTAAGTATGACTCCGCACAAGACAAGAGAGCCCTTCTCCTTCGTTAGTTCAATGGGGGGGGGGGGGCGCTCTGTAACAAGAGACCACCATCTCACCCACCTCTCTGACCCTCAAACAGTCTGGCAGGACTAAATTTTTTTGACATCACCAAATGTCTAAAAACAAACAAACAAACAAGAAGAGTTACCTAATAAGGCACAACCCTAGCTAATTCTCCCTTTGACATAATTTAAAAGCAAAAACAAGATTAAAATGCCCAGACTATAGGGAGTGCTGTGATGCAGGGCTAAAGCCCCAGCTGCAGGAGCGCCACCAGCACACAGCCCTCGGCTGTCAGAGGGAACCGCCCTCAGCAGCTGCTTCCAATGTGGGGCATCAAGGCCCGGCTCTCTGATTACAAGTCAGGCCAACTCTTAAGGGCCGTCCTCGCCCAGAGCTCCCGGGAGTTGCCCGAGTCCTTGGCTGAGTCTGCATCGCAACCCAGCTTCTCCCTCAGCCAGTCCCACTTCCCACCCTGCCGCCATGGGGTCCGATCATGAGATCCCCCCAGAAGCTTCCTCTGTGCTGTTACCACTCAGAGTCGGCCTCCCAAGGAATCCAACCCACAACACACATGGGCTCTGGGCGAATGTCTGTCGAGCATCTTTCCCACGTGTTCGGGTTTTTATAAAGAGCTTTATTGAGGTATAACTGATATACAGTAAACTGCACATATTTAAAGCGTATAATGTTTTAATGATTACTTTTAACGTATGTATATATCCAGGAGACCATCATCACAAGTAAGATGATTCTCACATAGGTGATGGGTCTCACACAGATGGAGGGTCTCACATAGATGGTGGGTCTTGCATAGATGATGGTGCAACACAGAACCGTGATTTGGTACCTTCTTGGGCTTTAAGCTCCCAAAGTCCCAACTTTGAATCCTCCACGACTTTCAGCTCTGACAGAAGACAGTGTTACTTGACCTCTCTCTGCCCTCATTTGTCATACTGAGGCAATGATTGCACCAACCTCGATGGACTGTTAGATGAGCCCTACCCAGACAATAGGATGTGAACCTTGGATTTCCAGCAGGAAGGTTGTGTGCATTAGGCTTATTGTGGAAGGGTCTGTGTGGGATAGAGAGGAGTGAGATTAGTCAGTGCTATGGACTGAATGTTTGTGTCCCCCTGCCCCAAATTCATGTACTGAAGCCCTAATCCCTATTGTGATGGTATTCAAGATGAGGCCTTCAGGAGGTAATTAGGTCATGAGGGTGGAGACCCCAGGATGGGATTAGTGCCCTTAAAAGAAGAGGCACGAGAGAGCTGGCTCTCTCTCTCTCTCTCTCTCTCTCTCTCTCTCTGCGCCCTGCCCCCCCCCACCCCCCCGCCATCTCTCTCTCTTGTGCTACATGAAGACCTAACCAGGAAGAGAATCCTCACTAGGAACCGAATGGGCTAGCACCTTGACCTTGAACTTCCCGGCCTCCAGAACTGTGAGAAATAAGTTTCTGTTGTTGAAGCCACCCAGTCTGTGGTATTCTGTTCTAGCAGCCCAAGCTGACTAAAACAGTCGAGAAGACGACTTAGACCACCAGGCTTCCAAATTCTGTCTGTAAAATGACAGATGCTGTTCAGTGCTGGAGCTTCTGTCAGTCTGGTGAGAAATGAGGAAAACAAGATCAGTACGGTGAGTTTTTCTTAAAGAAGCTAAACATCTTCATTTTAAAAACAGAGCTTTATGCTCTTCTACTTTGGAAGAGTTTAAACTGTCTTGCCATGAATTAAATTATGGTATTTCTTAATGACATTTAGTTAGTTTCTTTATCGGCCAAAAAATGTTAGAAATACTTCAGTTCCAAAAATAATTTGTAAAATTTTTATTAGCCTGTGAAATCTCGATGTCTAGAAGCCACTGAATTGGGCAATTATACAAGTGAAGGCGAGAGATGATAGCAGTCTGGACAAGGGTGGTGGCCATGGGAGGGGGAGGAAACAGAAGCAGGACACAAGACAGAGCTTTGAGACTGACTGGATGCATCTGAATCAGGGCAACTTAGAGAGTGATGATGGGACCTTTTAGAGGAACGTGGAAGTTGAAGAGGGAAGGAGTCCGGGGACGGATGAAATATTTGGGAGTCATCATCATAAAACATTAATGGCTACAATTTGTTGAGGGCAAGGAACTGTGAGCTTTATTCCCATTATTTCATTTGATCAATGAAACAGTCCATCGAGGTTGGTGCTATCGTTGCCTCAATATGACAAATGAGGGCAGAGAGAGGTCAAGTAACACTGTCTTCTGTCAGAGCTGAAAGTCATGGAGAATTCAAAGTTGGGACTTTGGGAGCTTAAAGCCCAAAAAGGTACCAAATCACGGTTCTGTGTTGCACCATCCTCTATGCAAGACTCGCCATCTATGTGAGACCCTCCATCTGTGTGAGACCCATCACCTATGTGAGAATCATCTTACTTGTGATGATGGTTTCCTGGATATATACATACGTTAAAAGTAATCATTAAAACATTATATGCTTTAAATATGTGCAGTTTACTGTATATCAGTTATACCTCAATAAAGCTCCTGCCCTCACAGAACCAGCCGCCACAGGTAAGAGAGCTGCTCTGGACACTTGAGATGTCCCGGCGGGGATCCCGGCCACCGCTATTTAGAGACCAGGATGGCAGTTCCCTGCTGCCCTTCTCCTTTCCCCACACTGGGGTGCCTCCTTTGGGTGACTTTCCCGGTGCCACTTTTCTTTCCCCACACTATCTCAAACCTTTTCACTAAAGCGTGGAGGAAAGGTCGCCTAAGAATTTTTACTGTTACCAACAATAGGAAATAGACAATGGCTAAAAATAACAACGGGCAAGGTGACAGCATTTCTAGAAGTCTACAAAGAGCTCATTGCCAGAATAGTTCCTGGGTTCAATGTACGCGAGGGGAAGACTCCCCCCACCTCCCAGCCCCATCTGCCTTAGGCCATCCATGCTCCATGATTGCAACTGCTTCTTTGGCTCTGAGAACCATGCCCTAAGCCCTACTCCCCAGAGACTATCTCCTCTGACCCTCTGAGAATCTCAGGTAGGAACACCTGAGCTTCTTACCTTCCATAAGGAAGGCTCCCTCCTTTTTTCCCCCTTTAAAACTCAAGTTAAAAAAAAAAAAGACTCATATATACTACCAAGTGTAAAATAGATAGCTAGTGGGAAGCAGCCGCATAGCACAGGGAGATCGGCTCAGTGCTTTGTGACCACCTAGAGGGGTGGGATAGGGAGGGTGGGAGGGAGATGCAAGAGGGAGTAGATATGGGGATATATGTATATGCATAGCTGATTCACTTTGTTATAAAGCAGAAACTGACACACCATCGTAAAGCAATTATACTCCAACAAAGATGTTTAAAAAAAAAAAAGACTCAAAAGGGCAAAGTGGGCCCTTTGAGGACTGAGAGGGCCCTAGTGAGATCCTTGTACACATCAAAGGCAAACTCAGATCTGCTGTCACTCACAGACTAAAGCTAACTCCACCCCACACAAGCAGGACCAGAGGCCCCTGGGCTGGAGGAGGGGCTGGGGGCAGGGAGGGGCAAGAAGCAAGCAGCCACAGCTTGCATCAACCTGGGGAAATAAGAGGGAACTAGGGAGACTGGCCGATTACAAGCAAGGACACCTTTGAGCCTTCGGGTCCAACCAAAGCTCTCCACTCACTGGAGCGTGGACAGCTGCTACTCAAAGTGCAGTCCCCGACCATCAGTATCAGCATTACCCAGGAGCTCAACAGAAACCTAGACTCTCAGGCTCCTCCCCAGACCTAGGAAATTAGAATCCGCGTTTTAGCAAGATCCCGCCGTGCTTGGTGTGTACGTTGAAGCCTGAGAAGCAGTGTTTAAGAGCATCTTGGTCAGTGGTTCCCCAGCTAGGGAGAGTTTACCTCCCAGGGGTCATCTGGCAACGTTTGAAGACATTTTTGGTTGTCACTACTGAGAAATGCTACCGGCCTCCAGCGGCTACAGGCCAGGGGTGCTGCTAAACATCCTACAGTGCCCAGGGCAGCCCTCCCAGCAAAGGATTATCCAGCCCCAAATGTCAAGAGCGCCAGCCCTGAGAAACCTGATCTAGATGAAAACAGCCGAGAGGGAGGTGGATAAGAGGTCCTAGAACTTGCTTCCCCACGTGTGGACTGCAGACCAGTGGCATCAGCATTGGAGGCTGCTCAGTGCGAGACCTCTGGCTCGAGCCCACAGCCATGGAGTCAGAGCCTCCATGGGCGGGGCCCAGGCTTCTGTCTTTCAACACAAAGCTCTCCACGTGAACTGCATGCATGCTTTTTGCCTCTAGATTTTTGCACGGAGAGTAGTAGTGTAGGCCACGGGCCCCTGCCTTCTGGATGGCCGTCAGGAAAGGTAGGCTCAGCCAGGTTGGCCACTTGTCCAAGATTTCACACCAGTAACAACTGCGATCTGGATTTGAAGAAGGGCCAGCTCTAGTGGAGGCAGGGGGTCTGGCACCAGCCTCTTTGCTATACAACGTCAAGGACAATGGCTTAGAGGTTCTAGCCACTGCTGGTGCCAGGCTCATGGGCCTGATGCTGACCAGAAGAGCATCCTGGCACGACAGGGCACAGGAAAAGGCGAATTCAAAGCTCTCAGACAACAAAGGCCAGACAACACTTGACACGGCATTACTTCACGAAGCCCTAGGGATAAGAATAAGGAAGATGTTGGTGATAGGGAACTATATTTAATATGTTCTCAGCCCTTCAATGTCACCTCCTCTGAAAAGCCTTCCCTGACTTCCCCCAAAGCAGTCATCATCTCTTTTTTGCTGTTCTCCATCCATTGTGCTCATCTTCCCACTGTCCTACTGTTCTGTGAATTCTACTAACAACTCCCTTGCCCATAGCAGGGTGAGTTCCTTGAGAATAGGAAGTATACTGTAGCAGATGTTGTGGTCATAGCCCCTGGCCCACCCTCCCTGGAGATCACCTACACAGTCCCAAACTTGCTCTAGACTTCTTCTATATCCCTGCCTGAGGGAAGTGCCTGGGAGTTTATGCCCCCAGAAGCAACCTGCACCCAATGAAGGAATAAGAGTGGAGGTTGGTGGGTGAAGAACCCAGCATCCACTTGGCCATTCTGCAGTGTGTTCTGCTCAGTCTCTCAGAGACCCACAGAGGGACTGAGCCTCTGTTGTCAGGCAGTAAGCACATTATACCCCCTTCGTCAGCTTTCCTCCCTTCCTCTCTCACCTACACTCTCCTCACCATGATTTCTGCACCCAAATGGACTTCCTGAACCCAAATCCTTGTCTCAGGGTTGGCTTTTGGGGGAACCTAAACTAAGACAAGTATTTTGCTCACTGAATCCCCGCTATTTAGCCGCCTCCCTAACACACTAAATGCTCACAAAAATCAGTACTTATGGAAGTTAAATAAAAGTCCCCATATGCCTGGAAAATCCAAAGACAACAACAACCAAAAAATGAGCAAAAACCCTACTGATGGCCTGGGTGATATGATCCAGAAGAATGTATCTATGTTTCTTCTCCTTGAGTTTTGGTCAAAACTCTAAAAACAATAGTCTCCTGACTATAGTAACAGTTTAATTTCTCATCATCATGTACAAAAAGAGGAGAGCTCAGAGGCTAGGAGTTCTAGCTCTGGAATTCGGTAGAACTAGGCTCAAATTCCTGGCCCCAGTAGCTGCTAAGTGACCCCAGCCTCGTTCGTCACCTATAAAAGGGGAATTATAATCGTATCTGCTTGTGGGGTTGTGGGGTGGATTTAATGAGATAAAGGATTTATTGAAGGCTTTAGTATAGCCCTGGCCCAGCGTAAACCCGCCATACACATTCTCAACGGTACATTCCTATCACTATGACTGCATTGCCCATTTTAGGCAATGTCACTCAGGTGACAGATGGTAGCGGAGTGCCAGGAACATAGCAGACACTCCGCAAACAGTTACCTTAGGAATGAATGAAGTGATAATCTAAGAGTAGAATATTAAAAACCTGCAAAAAATCCTTTTGCAAAAGTTCCTTTAGGAAAAACAGTAATTTTTCCTGTTCAATAATCCTACCTCTGTTACTCACAAGCCGTGTAAACTTAGGAAAGTCACTCAACCCATCTGAAGTCCTCCAGGCACTACCTGTGAAACTTAGATTAGTATTAGGTCATTTCTAAGGCCCTTTCCAGGCCTTCCCTTGGATTTGAAGTAACTCCCAGGGAAGGGCTGCAGAACCACTTCACAGCTGGAGGTTGGACAGGACAGAACAGGGAGCCGCAGGCAGGCAGACGTGCTCAGCCTGGGCACCTGGACGCTTGGGCGGGATAATCCTTCATGGCATTATCTCAATGACCCCTCACCACTCGTGCATCGTCGGATGTTTAGCAGTATTCCTGGCAGCTACTCACTAGATGCTCCCAGCACAACCAGTGACAGCAGAAAATGTCTCCAGACATTGCCAAATGTCCACTGCGGCAAAATTGCCACTGCAGGAGAACCCCGATGGTCGAGGTTTGCTTCCCTCCGTGAGCCACAGACCTGCAAGGCCCTGCAGTCCAGCCCCAGCCCCACAACGGGGAGGTGGGCCTCCAGCATGGCTCCCTTGCCTCAGTTAACCTGCGTTTATTATTTTAAAAAGCCCCCCTAACCCCCAAGAAACTCCTGGGATGCTGTGACTACTTTTTCCCCTCTTATCCTTCATTCTCTACTACACTCATTAAAAAGCAGGCCCTTTGGAAATCACCAAGCGCTCACTGCAGATTTTGAATTATTTTGTTTTCCCTAGTCTGTCATTAGCTATATTTGCCTGCAAATAAGATGGATGTTTTTAAAGCTCATGTACTTGCAAGCCTGGAACATAATCCCCTCCTGGGTTATTACCATCCGTTTATGACATTAGGAACAGCAGGAGACCGAAACTCCGAAACCCAAATGATCTCGACATGCAAATGCGTCATAAAAACCCAACCACGGCAGAAGATTTCAAAGGATTTATTAGCAACGGAGCCACCGTTAACTAGACAGAACCGAGGAGTTTTCCAGGCAATGGTCAGAGTGGCTGTCCAACGGGCCAATTAGACCCAAAGTCCTCTGTTCTCCCAGGGAAAGCGCCTGCCCGGCGGTGGGCGGCCCCCGGGTCCTGAGGACAGAGAGGAGTGGTTTTATATTCCACCAGCTTCCAAATGGCTTTCCCCAAACAACAAGGTTGTCCGTGTTCAACTTCTTCCTTTGCACTAAAAAGCAAATTCCAGTGAAGACTGGAAACCAAACCTACATATCCGCCTGTATTAGATTATAGCAATCAAAAAAAGGCAATTCATTAGAGAACTCTGCTCTCCCTGCAGACTTCCCTTACCCTCCTGAGCAGGGGCGAAACTCTCCTCAGCTAGCATCACCCCCACTTCCTCTTGCCTCTGGTGACCTGTAGTGGCCCTCCCTTGCTGCGGTCCCACTGCCACCGGCCCTGTTGGTTTTCCTCCCCCAGGGTCTGTGGATACCCCTTCCCCCGGATCAGTGTCTAGCTGACTCCTCATTTCTCAGGCCTCTGCTCAAACGTCACTTTCTCAGAGCGGCCTTCCCTGCCCACACAATCTACCCAAGCTCTGGAATTCGGTAGAACTAGAGAACCCCTCCATCACTCTGTAGCCGCTGAACCTGCTCTATTTTTCTTCAAGAAGCATTTGGTTCCTGAAATTATACTGCATATCCATTCGTTTACTGGTTTTGTTTCTGGCCTCCCCGCTCCTGAAATGTGAGCGCTCTGTGGGGCAGGGGTTTTGAATGCCTTGCTCACCCCTGCATCCCTGGTGCCAAGAAGAGTGCCGAGGAGGTGCTCTGTGAGTATTTGGGGAATGAATGCATGTCTGTACTCAGGCTGACAAACCACAAGAAACAGAGTGGACCACCTGGGAGGCGGAGAGCCTCAGGGCTCCTGAACGGCCGCTCGTCACTAGTCACGCACTGCTCCATCTCACCTCAAAGATTTACTCCGAACCGTGGATCCTTTGCCTTCAGTTTCCGTATCTATGATTATTCTCCCGCAGTATACTGATCTAGCTCTGGGCTTCAGAAAAGCAGGCCTTCAGACTGGAGTGGGGAAGGACAGAGAAACGGACAGCATTCTGGGGAGAGCCCGTGGGGTTAATTTAATCTCCTTCCTAAAGCATCCTGCCAAGATCTTTTTTTGAGTACCTAGCTCGCAGGTCTGTTTCTAGGTCACTCTAATGGTAACCTAAACAGTCAAAGCAGCCTCACAAATGCAGGATCAGGAGGTCCCTTGCATGTATGAACTTGTCAAGATAATCGCAAAGGGCACTTTTCCTTGAGATCATTAAAATAATTAGCATGAAAGTATTTTTTGAATAAGGAGATAAGTCCAGCTACAGGAGAAACATGCTCATTTCTTACATCCAAAAATTAAAACCCCATGTTCCTTTATAAGATCCTGGGCCTGTTGGAACAGGAAGATGCATTCCATCATTGCTTCAACCCTGGAAGGTTCTACACTCCCTCGGGCCTCTGCTTGGAGACTGAGGCTGACTGCAAAACCATCTCCTTCTCTTCCTGGTCAAAGAGGATGCTTCCCCAGGGAAAGCCTCTGCCCTGATTTGGGTGTCCCACTCCTTAACCAGCATTTGGAAAATTTTCTCATTTATTCTCTAGAAATAAGGCCTGAGAAACAACTCCTGAAACCCACTGTTAGCAGTGTAGGTTCCTGACTGGAGGTGGCCTGGAAGCCCCCTACTCCCTGCCCACCTCCGAAGCGCTGGAGCTCTCCCCTCCAGGTGACTGGCAGGTTGGAAAAGTCCCTGCCTCCCTCCCCCCCTCATCTTATGCCTTCCCTACCCCCCTCTTCTCCTCAATGCTTCTTGATTCCCTGAAGTTTACACCATGGAAAGCTGCCATTTGATTAGCAGGAGTCCCTTCCTAGGGGCTCTCAAATCTCCATAAATAAAAATCTGCTGGCTTTGCCTTCATATAAAGCCAGAACACATACACGCAAACTGGATTTGTGGTCCGTCCAGGAAAGGCTTCTTGGGAGAAATGCCTTGCAAATCTGATGGACTATTGAGCTAGCCAGGGGAAGGGCAAGGTGAGGTGGGAGAAGAGTTCTAGGGAGAGGAAAGAGCACGTGCAAGGGTGTGAGAGACACAGAGAGAGTGACACGCCGGAGAAGTGAAACCAGGCTCAGGAGGAAGAGAGGAGAAGGAAAGAATAAGTGATGACTCGCCCGTCCCCACCGCCACCGCACCCCAGTTCCGGGTTAGGTGTTTCTCTTCCGTGCCTGAGTAGCTTCCTGAGCACCCCCAGGCCCCCATAAAGTACTTATCAGACAACATCAGAGCCAGCCATCCAAACCCCAAAATCCCATAGGGAAGGTCTCCTTCCCTAGTGCAGGCTCAGCCTGCACTATACTTCCCAGTGCCCTCTGCATCTACACAGGGCTGAGCATTTCAGAAGACTGTACCTTCTGCCTTCTTTCACCTTCCACCAGTGGGAGGCAGAGTATACACTGCAGCCTTAGGACACAAGATGGAAAGAGCACGGGGGCCTGAATCACCATGTGGAGGAGAGCTACCTGCCGACCCAGAACTCTTGCACGAGGTTGTTATGTGAGAGAGAAATAATTCTGTCTTATGTTAACCACTAGAACTTGGGGGTTTAATTGTCACAGCAGCTAACATTACCCTAATACACAGGCTAGGTAACACTTACTTATTTAATTGTAGGTAACCTCCTCTTGGTGGTAGGAGTCCCCATTACAGCACCAGCACCCAGCAAAAGGTGGATGTTAAATAGACATTTGTTCGGTGAAAACAGTTCACTTGATTAGAAGGAGGGCCTTCCCAGAATCCCCCAAATCCCAGTAGACAGAAAACTTCTGACTTTGCCATAAGGTCAGCACACACTCACATACATACTCACCCATACACACACACATACCTGCACACGCACCCCTAAGTTTCCGCACCAAAGCCACGGACGGTTCATGGCCAAACCTCCCCAGCTATCCTGTG
This sequence comes from Balaenoptera physalus, assembly GCF_965194825.1. NCBI lineage: Eukaryota > Metazoa > Chordata > Mammalia > Artiodactyla > Balaenopteridae > Balaenoptera > Balaenoptera physalus. Next base: position 151,144,044 of record NC_138890.1, read on the forward strand.
ATTCATGTGACAGCAGAGACGATCCTAGCAACAGCCCTTTTGAGATTCTGTTCCCCAGCATGGGTATCATACATAGCCAAATACCGCAAAAGAAAACTGGAATAGGAAAGAGAAAGTCATCAAGAAAAATAGTCCAGATTTCTCATGATCTCACCCATGAGTCAGATTTGCATTTGGGATAACAGCTAACCGAGTAGACCAGAACAGTCTGTCTGTAAGATGTCAGCCTGCCAATTTCAACAACGTAGAGAGGGCACACTCTTTCAACTGGCTTAAAAGGACAAATCTGGTGCACTTGTTTATTATTTTTTTTCTTAAAAAAGTTCCAAGGTGAAACAGCCTCCTGTTTAAAAATAACTCTCTTGGAAATCAAACCATAATTTTCTTTTAACTGCTGATTGCCAAGTACCTGTATCTTTCCCTTTTGAGCAGTGGGGAAAATGTCCTACAGAAGACTCTTTGCTGTGTAACACTTAGAAAGCCACCTCACCTCTCTGGGCCTAGATTTGTACATTTATAAAATATGAGATTAAAAGAGATGATCTCTAACATTTCAGGGAAGAAATAATTGCCAGTGGAAGGGAAACTGAATTTTTCCTGCCTTGTAATTCTTTTAATATTCATGGAAATTATTCCTGACAGAAAAGGGTATTTTTGATGGGTAGCTTAATTTAGAGGAGTTGATTCATTTAGGACAGAACGTGAGGTCCAAGGCACTACAGACATGAGTGGGTCTTCAGTGGTGAGAGGCAGGAATGGGATGATTTGTTCTCAAGTAACAGGCAATATGTGGAGTACTGAGCTATGAGCGTGTGTCAGGACATTTTCTTCTTTAAGAGATAAAAGAGACTTTAAGAATCATTAAGTGCAATTGCTTCATTCCAAGTGTGAAGAACCTAGGATCTAAAGCTAGACAGTGGCAGTATCTGAGCTAGAGCAGAGTGTTGGCTGCTGGCCCATTACTCTTTTCATTCAACCTTCCCAATCCTGCTTTGCACCTTTAACAATGACAACAGCTACATTTTGCTTCTCTGAAAAAAAGCATTGAGAGAGAAGCTGGTTATTCTATCCATCTTTAGGCTTGAGAATTAATGCTGGATTTTATTTCCTCAATCCTTGCCTAACCCTCAAGCCTGCAGACTAAGAACTGTGAGTACTCAAACAATAAGGTTGGGATCAGGTGAAAGATGGAGAAGTAATCATATACCTTAGTGGGTGTAAGAGGATAAGTGCTCCTTAGAGCTCTGGCAATGGTAGCTAATGAGGGCCACAAAAATATCCACTCATGGTTATCTGCAAGGTGAGTCTCTACAGCTTGGATTTCAGATCCTCAACTCAACCATTCCCTCGGACCTCTAGCTCCCGCCCAGGTACTGTCCTAGACTGGCTGCCTTTCATTTCGATGCTTATCTGCTGTTTTTATCAGACCTCTGTTTCCCTCCATGACACTGTAGTAGAGGCAAAAATGAAAATGTAAATATTTGCTTATATTCTTTCTATACCTCAAGCCAATCCCTCCCCTCCCCAAATATGTGGCATCTCCTCCCTTTCTTTCAAGTTCATAAAAGAAAACCCGGGATTGCCCCCTTCAGGGTTGGTCACCCAGCAGGCTACTATTTTAGCAGCAACGCAGAACCTCTGCGGCTGGAACCTGCATTTAATTAAAAGCCATTCTAAGTAAATGGAAGCATTGACCCTTTCTCATTTGTTCCTTCCCAAGCCTCTGGGAAATGGAAATGGTGGCCTAGGAAGAAAATTGAATTTGGTTATTAGGATTGATCGTTATAATGATAAAACATCTGGAGACATGGAGGGGAAGGATAATAGGCCAATAAATATGGGGACATATTTAAGAAAAACTTAAGCTCCAAATTTATTTATTTAAGCTCTGAACCCCAAAGTTGCTCCTTTCAATTATCTTCAAAGGTCTACCTGCGTCAGTGAGCTGACTACACTCTACTGAATTGAAGTCTGTTTCCAATGCCAAATAGAAGGCAGCAGCTTCACAAAAACAGTGGGCTTTGGGGACACTAGTCTGCTTTGGAGGCCTGGCCCAAATACTGATCACCCAGCTGGATCACCTTGGGAAAATTACCTGACCCTCGAGCTTCTGATTCCTCATCCATAAAATGGGGCTAATAATCTACTAGGAAGCATAAATGAGATGATGGGGACAAAGTAGATGGGAAGAACTTATTAGCTGCAGAATTAAACCTCAGAGTTGGCAGAAGCATTAGAAGTCCCCCAGCCCAGTCCTGCAACAGTCCTCCAGCCCCTGCTTAGTGCCTGCAGTGAAGGGAAACTTACCGCCTGCAGTGAAGGGAAACTTACCGCCTCTCAAGGCAGCCCATGCCCCTTTGAGACTATAATGTTAAAAAACATTTCCCAACATGGAGCTATATCTCTGTCCCTTAATTTCAAATGCTCTGGCCTTTGTTCTGGCTTCTGGACCAGAAATGAGAATAAGTCTTAGCAGTCCTGCCCAGGAAAGCCATTGAAATTATTTATTTGGCCACCTGATGGATTTGAGTTGCAAACTTCCCACATGCAAGTATACAGAACCACAGAGAGTTGAGGGTGAGTCCAGATTCATTGTTTGGGGGCTGGTTGAGGGGGTGCCATTGGCCAAGACAGAGAACAGAGGAGGAGGGGCAGGCTCATGTGGGAGAGGTGATGAGATCAGTTTGGGATGTGCTGCTCTGGAGTAGCTGAGGGTCGCCAGGTGGAGGTGGTGAGCGGACACTGGACACGGGAGTCCTGAGCCCAAGAGGAGGGTAGAGGCTAAAAGGACAGAGTTTGGAGGGGTCTGTATATACTGGTGGCTGGAGTGGAGAATGCGGCTGAAATTGCCTAGGGGGGAAATGAGAACATCCCTGTTTAAGAGGTGAAGTATAAACCAGTCCAAAAAAGTAAAGAGGAATAAAAGTTGTTGCAAAAATCAATGAAAGTGCTCCATGGAGACGAGCTCAGAGAGAAGATTAAGACTAGGCATCCATTAAAGAGGCACGAAGAAATCCAGGAGGGGAGTGGTAGCAGAGAAGCTGGAGAACAGTGTTTCATAAAGGAGGAACTGGACTGCGGGCCAACTGAAGTACTGAAACGTTTCCGTTGGATTTGGATGTAGAGGCCCATCGGTGGTCACCACAAGGGACTTTCAACGGAGGGTTGGGAATGGAAATCAGATTGCACAGTCCACTGAGGGATTAATGAGAGATTAAAGAAGTAAAAACAGCCACTACAGACCAGTTTCAGGTAATTTGGTTGTTAAGGATATAAAGGCAGAGGGGACTTAATTAAAGAGGGGTGACGTTTGCACATGGTGGAGAGGAAAGGCTCATAGGCAGGGGGAGGTTAAAGACAAAGGGGAAAGAGTATGCTGATTAAGTGTGATCGATAACTGAGTCTGGCGGAAATGTTCAATAAAAGGAGGGAAATTCTCTCAGGCGCGAAGGAAAGAGTGCAGGCTGGATGCGGAAATAGACTGTAAGTGAAGGAGCAGGACTGAGGGGGTTTCCACTGATTCTCCCTGTGAAGAAAACATGAAGGTCCCCAGCTTGGAGGGAGGGTGAAGGTCACAAGGTAGGAGTTTGAGGTGGGCGAGGGGAGAGTCAGACAAGGCAGTGAGGGAAACGGCAGGGAAAGGTGATCTCCTGTAGAGACTGTCCACCTGCCTGCCAGCCTATGAGGCTGATGAGTTCAGAGGCCATTATTCTGCAGGTGCACCGATCCAAATAGATGGTGGGTTTTTCCTCTTTCACAGAAGTGCTTAGCAGCCAGGACACAGAGGCAGAAAATGCAGGTGGTTGAACTTATTCGGTGGAGGGATTTTGGTGGGGATAGCAAAAGGGAAGGAGATAGGGAGTTTAGAGTATTGGCAAAGGAGTGGGTGAAGTGATGGTCCCCAGGGGCATGGGCTGGAAGGGGGAGGATTTGGAAGGCACTATCATCTTTCCTTCAGATCTCTCCGACCAATTCCCCCATCTTGGACCCTTGCCTCTGGATATGTTACTTTACACCACATGTTGCCTGGAGCAGCACATAATAGTCTGGATGTGTGGGACTAGTGCAGAGGATCAACACTGTTTTTGGGCCCCTCACAACTGGGATTTACATTTATTTAATAGTCACATCACAGTGTTGGTGCACACTGATCATATAGTCAAATGAACTGCCTAAATCTTTTACACAAAGACCACTATTAAAGCAGCTTCCTGACTGTCTTGTAATAAATGCAGTTGGCTTTTCGGACATAAGTGAGGGAACTTCACTTGAGCCCTTGGCTGATCTTGCAGGACGTGGCCTATCCTATATGTCAGTTTAGATTCTGATTCTGGTGTGAAATGAGGTCACTGTGCTTCCCAGATCTGGGTCATGAACAAATGGGATAAATGTGTCATGCATGTCTTTATTCAAGTCATCGATAGAAACGTTGAACAGGAGCAGGATAAATCCAATGGCAGAACTATGTCTGACTCTCACTGCTAGAACCCTCTCTCTGGATTGACACCAATCCATCAACCCCTTTGTATGAGCATTTAGCCAGTCAGCTACAAATCACCACCTTCTGCAACTGTCCAGTCCACGTTTCTCCAGCTTGCCCACAAAGATAGCACAAGAGACCATCCAAACACCTTGTTGAAAAGTCCACATTCATTATGTCAACAGCTTTCCCATAATGTACTGGTCTAGTAACCTTATCCTCACTGGATAAAAACACAATGCGCTTTTCTTTGCTGTGTCTTATACACCTAAGACCAGATGGAAATCGGTTTATGACATTTTACTGCTTTATAACACTTCCTGTCTCACCATGACATCACTTTTCCCCAATCCTAGGGCTTCACAAGGCCACAAAGGTGTTGAGACCTTAGCTTCTAAAACTTCCTCTTACTCCAGTAGATCGGGTTACCTGATCTCCCAGCCAGTTGAAATGAAGAATGTTAGCCTGATAATGAGACTATAATAGAAAAGCCACTATTTCAAATAGAGAGAGAAGGGCTGTATAAGGTGCCCCACTTTGCCCTGTCTCAGGACTTCCTCCCAGCAGCCTTAAAGAGTAGTTTAAATTTAATTCCTTGAATCTGATTTTGAAAATAAAGGCAAATGTTATTATACCTGAGCTTTCTTGAGTACATCATTTTCAACCAGGTTACTGAAATCCTGAGGTTTTAAATCTTACAAGCTACATATTTAGTTGCTTAAAAAAGAACATGGGGCTTCCCTGGTGGCGCAGTGGTTGAGAATCTGCCTGCCAATGCAGGGCACACGGGTTCGAGCCCTGGTCTGGGAAGATCCCACATGCCGCGGAGCAACTAGGCCCGTGAGCCACAACTACTGAGCCTGCGCGTCTGGAGCCTGTGCTCCGCAACAAGAGAAGCCGCGATAGTGAGAGGCCTGCGCACCGCGATGAAGAGTGGCCCCCGCTTGCCTCAACTAGAGAAAGCCCTCGCACAGAAACGAAGACCCAACACAGCCAAAAATATAAATAAATAAATTAATAATAAAAAAAAAAGAACATGGGATGAGAAAGATACAGATCAACAATAACCCAGAGTAAAAAATGCCAGGGTGTTTATGAAGGGTATAGTCCCTAATTATGCCAAGAGGGACACCCTTTCCCCTTGGCAATGCTCCTTAGAAGCTGCCTATACATTAAACAGGACCAGTTTAGCCAATCCATCAACATCTGTTTACAGCCTGCTGCTGGGGACACAAAGATGTGAGAGATATGGTCAAGAGCCTCCGAGACTTCACAGTCTAGCCTAGGAGGAGCTAAAAACAAAGAAAGACACTTTCACCAAAAGGTTCACCAACCAAGGCAGCATGTGCTGGATGCCAAGAGAATGTGCCAAGCAGTGTGTGCGCCAGACTTTCTGAGAGAGGCTGCTAGCTGGAGGGTGAGGAGAAACATTCTTCAGAGGGAATGAGACTTTGGCTGGGTCTTAAGGGATGGACGGAGTTTAGGCAAGGGGTAGGGGGGCATTCTGGGTGGGCGGTGTGAAATAAATGCATATAGCCCATGCAGATGAAAGAAGTTAAGCTGCATCCAAATCCCGTCTCACTTTTCAAATACATTCGTGGGTCATTGGTTCCAGGACCCCTGAGGATACCATAATCAGAGGATGCTCAGGTCCCTTGTATAAAATGGCGTAGTATTTGCATATAACCTATGCACATCCTTCCTTGTACTTTAAATCATCTCTAGATTACTTATAATACCTAATACAATGTAAATGGCTATAAATACAATGTAAATACTGGCAAATTCAAGTATTGCTTTTTGGAACTTTCTGGAATTTTTTTCCCGAATATTTTCCATCAGCCAGCAGTGGGCTCAGTCTGCAGATGCAGAGCCCACGGATACACAGACAGGGAGGGCTGACAGTAGGAAGAGAAAAGCCTGCTGCTCAACAGGGAAATTAACAAAGAAAACACTTAACTTTGCAAGAGGGGGTCTGCGCCTCCAGGCAAAGTTCAGCCAAGGTCATGCAAGGAGGAACGTCCACTACACTCACTCTAACAAGATGCTCCAATGAAAACCCTAGTACGCTATTACACACAGCACAAACTTCATTAAAATCATCCCCAGAAATTTAAGATTTGAGACTTATGGACTTTCTAAGAATGCAACAACATATGCCACAGAGGTAAAGATCCCAAGAAGAAAAAAAACAAGTAGTGGTTTGCAACCCTGGCTCCACATTAGAATGACCTGGGGAACGTTCAGAAAATACCAATGCTTGTGCTTGTCCTACCAATTACATCACAATCCCCAGGGCATCAATATTTAAATGAAAAATACCAGTGATTCTAACCTCATTCTCTCGACAAATTGTTTCCTGAGTGCCTGCTATATGCTGAGCCTTGTTCTAAGTGTTGAAGATATGAGTGAATCAAATAGGCTCCCCCCCTTCAGAAAAATAGCCTCATAAATTTTACAGTGCAGCGGGGTAGAGCAGACAGAAAGGCAAATTAAGTCAGTAAAATATATATGCTTAAACACTGACCAGGTGCAAAGGAGAAAATAAAGCTGAGAAGGGGGTTATGAAATCTCAGGCTGGAACAGGGTGACATGGACGACTTCACTGAAGGTGACATTTTAATCAAGACCTGAAGAAAGTAGCAACTCAGCTACATGAAAGAAGAACACGCCAGGCAGAGGAAACAGCAGGTGCAGTGCCCCCGAGGCATCAGTGTGCCAGGGTGGCGTGTGGCTTGAGCAGAGAGGGAGAGTTACAGAGATGGAGTCAGGGAGGATGGGAAGGGGAGGGCCTGGAAGTTAAGTAATGAGTTCAGCTTTTACTCTGAGTGAGATGGGGAGTCATGGGAAAGTTTGAACAGAGAAGTCACATGATCTGGTTTGTATTCTGAATCTAGAATTACTCAGCTGCTCTGTTGAGAATATGCTATGGGGGGAAAGAGAAGAGGTAGAAATCGAGCAGTTCCTGAAATAGCCCACTTGCGAGATGAGGACACCGGGGATGAAGAGAGGTGATAAGCCATGGTCAGATTCTGGGTGTCTTTGCAAGAACTAACTAGAGACAAAGCATCTGGAAGGGGAAGGGGTGGGAATCAGGAACTGAGTTTTAGACGTTAAAGCCTGAGATGGCCGTCAGTGGAGGTATCAGCTAGATAATTCTATACGCAAGCGGTACAAGATGGAGATACACTGGTGTGAATTCTTGGCTTACGGATGGCATTTAAATCCACGAGAATGACTGATATCACAGATAGTAATCACAGAAAGAAAAGACAAGAAGTGCAAGTAATGAGTCCTTGGCCCTCCAGCAGTTGAGAGATCAGGGAGAAGAGAAGACAGTCAAGAAAACTGCGAAGGAATGCTGGCTGGTGAGCAAGGAGGAATGTCCGTACGGTATGGTGTTCAGAGAGCAAAGGGAAGGATGCATTTCAAGAAAAAAGCAGGGATGAACTGTGTGCATCAAATGCTTTGAAGGAGCATGGAAAAGGCTGAGAGTCGGTCCTTGGGTTTAGCAATGTAGACGTCATTAGCGACCTTGATAAGAGCAGTCTGTGATGTACAACAAGGTAGTGAATCACTTCTCTAGGAGGTCATGTTCTTGGACGCAGCTTAAAATATATCGAATGTCTGTCTTCCCTAATAGAATCTAAGAGTCTAGTACACAGTAGGTCTCTATCTGATTTACTGAAGAAATGCCCCGGGGCTGTACAAGTGCAATGTTCATGAAATCACCTAAAATGATCACTCTGTAAAGTGGAAATCTTTCCATTTGGAAAAATATTGTGATGGAAAGATCTCTCTTAAGACACATATCAGAAGATTCATCTTCCCATACATCTTAAATCATAACTAGCACTGTCTCAGATTTACTAGCTCCCCTATTAGATGATAAGTTTCTGAAGGGCAAGGCCATTTCAGACTTCAGGGATCTTCATGGATTAGCTGTAGGTATGACCTGAAGTATGTAGTACCGATTATTCTCCCCACTCAGCCATGCTGGTCTGACACTAGTTTCATTCATTTAAAAAACCTTCATGAAGGATCTAGTATGGTCCAGGCACTGCCCTGGGTGTTTCAGTCACAGCATCTCATGGTTTCTGCCTAGAAGAACCTTCTAGTCTACTGTTTCTGACACACTGCTGACATCAACTGAAGAAGTGGCTCTGGCTTCACTTTGGACTGCAGTTCACTTTCCCAACAAAAGCCACAGGTGATACAGCACAATGTGACATCGCCCAGATTCACCCAGGCCTAGATATACATGTTTATGAGTAAATATGCCTAAGGGGGTTCTTAGCCAGTTCCAAGTTTCCAGCAAAAGCAGGGTTTAGGAAGCACATCATGTTCTTCAAGGAATGCTTTCTCTGTTGTTTCTCTCCCATCCCAAAAGAGAGTTAAATAATTTGATGGGATTGGTAATTCAAGGCAATCTGAATTTTATTTATTCTTCTTCCTCATGCATTGAATGTGAAGTGTACATACCTTTTCTGCATGTGATACGTACTAAATAAATATTAATTGGATGAAAAGGAAAAAAAATTGGTTTGCAGCGGCGAGGACAAAGTACAAACTCTAGGAGAGAACTGAGCATCATTGATAATACTACCTCCTTCAAATGTCTGCTGAGCTTTCATAGTTTTCAGTGATTTTACGGGAAGCTACCTACTTCCTATCTGCAGGACCACCCCTATTAGCAAAGTTCACATGCTGTGTCAAGATGAAGATGGGGAGTAGCCATTGAGAAAGAGTTAGAAAAAATAAGTCCAACTATCCCAGCGTGCAGGTTCCAGCATGGATTTTAACCAATGGAAATCCAGAAGGACTTCTTGATCCAGCAAATGCGAACTGTGGTGGGTGGCGATATTCCACATCAGAACAGCACATACAATTCAACCTGGGCTCCATTTGACCACCCACCTGCCTGTTAGCAGAAACAATGAGCAGCTCCTCTTTGGTTCATGATAAAAATAAAGGAGACTGCTAATGAGTGACATTTTACATGCACAACCCTCTGGGCAAAGTTCTGGTTACCATAGCAACCCCCACCCCCCCCACCCCCGCTCATGACAGCAGAGGCAAAGCGCATGACGTATCAAATGGCCAGAGTTCTGCTTCCCTGCAGGAAAGCAGCTATATTTGCCAAATACACTAATCAGCCACTATAGCCCTTTCTACGAATAAAAGCCCAACCTACATTTGTGGGTCTTGGCCATTCTCACAATTACTATTTGCCTGAAAGAGTAGCTTTTTGTCTGATGTTTACTTATCGGGATGCTGATGTAATTCTCAAGATGGAACCTATTTTTAAAAGGGGGCCCAAGAGCAGGGAAGGAAACAAATAGCTGCTTTCTCATTTTCCCCAGTCTGAAACTGGCAGAAGTTCCTTTGAGCCCCACATCTGGCAAGAGCCTATCCTTTGGCCTCTTCCATGACTGGCCCAAAACTGGTGACAGAGAAATAGACCAGTGTTTTAGCAAGACCCAATGCAGAGGGTCTTGCTCTCAACCATCTAAAAATGGGGTCCATGTTGTCATTGTAGGGGTCTATCAACTGGGAGGAGACAGGGAGGCAGACAAAAACCAAACTACAGGAAAGTGATGATACAAAAGGAAAACCAGGAGGAGGAAGATCTCAGGGCTTCTTATGAATGCAAACAAATTTCACCTTTGCACTCTCCCTGCAGAGATGATCAGGATGCAACCTGCTCGTCTCTGCCTTTCCTATAAGCATTCAAGGAAGAGGGTTTAAACCATTAATTCTCTAGGTGGATCAGAAAACATCTTCAGCCTAAATGACCAAGTGGTGAAAAAAAGAAATGAACTTCCTGACTTCTCAAGCTTAAGCCCCAGGGCCAACTTTTCAGAGAAACAGTACATTGAGAATCTGAGTAAGTATATTTCTTCCCTGTGTTTTAACAATCTGTGTCCTGGGTTTCTGAGCAGAAAAATGAATTAGAAAACTCAGAGCTCTGTAGGGACTTTAGGGATCCTAGGCAGTCCCTCCTTCTCGGAGACTCTATATGGAATAACAGTTAAGAACGCGGGCTTAGGAGACAGAGAGATTTGGGTTCACATTCTTGTTCCAACTCTTAACAGATGTGCAACTTTAGGCAAGCAATTTAAACTTTTTGAGGCTACTTTTCATCATCTGAAAAATAAGGATAACTGGGATCAGTGCCTGGAATGTAACAAGTGCTTTACTTGTTCAACAGCTATTTATTGAGTGCCTACTGTATACTAGGCATTGTTGTCAGCACTGGAGATACAGTAAACAAAACAAGGTCCTTGCTTTGATGGAACTTACATTCCAACAGGTGAGACAAACAATAAACAAATAAATCAAAACTTTATTTCAAACGGAAAAAGAGTAACATGATAGAGCACCTGGGGGTGGCCATTTTAAAGTATATGATTGTGGAGAAGAAGGTCTTTGAAGGTTTGAAGGAAAAAGCTTCCAGGAAGAGGTAAGACCGTCTTCCGGGATAGAGCTTGCTATGCTCCATAAGGGACAGTGTTTCTGGACACAGAGAGTGAGGGCAATGAGTGGGAACAGAGGAAATCACCTGCGAGTCAGGTTGGGGCAAAGGGCCTGAATCATATTCAAATGGCAATGAGAAATCCCCACGTTGAAGCTGCAGAGTGACATGACTTGATTTGTGTGTTAAAAGGTCCCTCTGGCTGCTCTGAGGAGAAAGGATTAGGGGTCAAGAGTACTCTGGGGAGGCCCAGTTAGAGGACCATGGCAGCAGCGGTCCAGGGACACGTGGCGGCAGCTTCAACTAGGGGGGCTGCCATGGAAGTGGGGAGAAGGTGGATACTGGAGGGAGGGCCAGCAGGACTCACAGACTTAGCTGCTGGAGTGGGAGGAAAAGAGAAGAATGAAGCGTGGTTTCTAGGTTTGAGGAATGAGACTGTAGGTGGATGCTGGTGCCAATTCCTGAGGTGGGAGGAGAAGGAAAGAACTAGCCTGAGGGGTAAATATCAAGGTTTCCATTTTGATCGTGCTAGGTCTGAGGCGCCCATTCTATTCCCATGCAGAGATGTCAGGTTGGCAGTGGGGTATACGCGTCTGGAAGTCGGTGAGAGCTAGAGACATAAATTTCAGAGGCAACATAACACAGATGGTAGATGAGATCTCCCTAGAAGGGAGAATAACCAGAGAAGAGGACCCAAGGTCAAGTCCTGAGGACCCAAGGTCAAGTCCTGGGGCAACATCATAAAATAATGAACATCAGTTGATGTTGGTGTAATTTTCAGTACGCTGGGAAGGAGAGCGTTGGCCAGTTATTGCTATCAGCATCTCTCTACCCATCTATCTACCCACCCATCCTGTCATCCATTCATACCATAAACAATCAGAGCACATTTACTGAGATGTAGTAGAGACGATAGATGGTCCTCGACTTATGATGGTTCGACTTACAATTTTTCAACTGTACGATGGTGCAAAAGTGATACACAGCCAGTAGAAACCATACTTCGAATTTTGAATTTTGATGTTTTCCCGGGTTAGCGACAGGTGGTTACAACACTCTTTGGAGATGCTGGGCAGCAGCAGTGAGCCGCAGCTCCCGGTCAGCCACGCCATCACCAGGGTAAACAACCGATACACTTACAACCGTTCTGTACCCATGCAACCATTCTGCTTTTTACTCTCAGTATAGTATTCAATAAGTTACATGAGATGTTCAACACTTTTTAATAAAATACGTTTTGTGTTAGATGATTTTGCCCACTATAGGTTAATGCAAGTGTTCTGAGCACATTTAAGGTAGGCTAGGCTAAGCTGTGATGTTTGGTAGGTTAGGTGTATTCTTTGTTTTTGTTTGTTTGTTTGTATGGCCACACTGCGCGGCACGCAGGATCTTAGTTCCCCAACCAGGGATCGAACCCGTGCCACCTGCCTTGGGAGCTTGAAGTCTTAACCACTGGACTTAACCACTGGCCAGGGAAGTCCCATAGGTTAGGTGTATTCAGTGCATTTTTGACTTATGATATTTGCAATTTACAATGAGTATTACTATGATGGGCTTATTATAGTACGTAACCACATCATAAGTCGAGGAAGATCTGTAGTTCAACAACACAAGCTCTGGAGCCAAACTGCTCTACTTAAATCCTGGTTCCACAAACTCCTGTAACCTTGGGGAATTTGCCTAAACACAGTGCACCATTTCTCCATCTGCAAAAGGGTATGTAGTGGGATAAATGGTGACTTTGTAATAGATATGTTCACGTCCTGGTGCCTGTGAATATGACCTTATTCACAGATATAATTCAATTAAGGATCTTGAGCTGAGATCATCCTGAATTATCCGGGTGGCCCTCAACCCAATGACAAGTGTCCTTATAGGAGACACGCAAAACAGAGACATGCACACACAAGAGAAGACACGAGCGCACAGGGCAGAAGGCGATGTGAAGACAGAGATGGAGATTGGCGTGAAACAGCCACAGGAATGTTGACAGCTCCCAGAAGCTGGAAGAGGCCAGGAAGTCTTCTCCCTGAGAGCCTCCAGAGGGAGCATGGCCCTGCTGACACCTGATTTCAGACTTCTGACCTCCAGAGCTATGAGAGAATAAACTTTTGTAGTTCTAAGCCACCAAGTTTGTGGTAATTTCTTACAGCAGCCTTAGGAAACAAACATGGGGATAATAACAGCATGGATCTCATCGGATGGTTATGAGAATTAAATGAGTTAATACGTGTAAAGTGTCTAGAACAGTGCCTGTCAAATAGGGAACATTCAAATGACTTTCATTTTTCCCCATGTACTGAATATTGTGCCAGATCCTGAGGCGTATGGATCCTGAAGAGTATGGGGGAAAGGGCTGATCATCTCCAGAGACCCTCAAGAGATAGATGGTGCCCAGGACACTGAGCAGGTGAGGGGCCAGAGGGTGGGAAGGATGCTCAGGGGCCGTGTGTGACTCCCAGGTGCCAGAAACTGCTGAACGCTGCTCCCCAGCAGTCACGCTAAAGAAGTCAATAAGCCTCACATCTGCTCAGGTTTTTAAAGACGAGTAGTTGGTCCAGAGAGGGGTTAATGCGGTCCTTTCTGGTACCTTCCTCTCCCTGTGCCATCTCACTGCCTGCTCTCTCATGAGAATCCACGCTGCTGAGGACGCTTGGAACACATTTTCTGGGGACAGCTGTCTCTTCTTTTAGCCTAATGATACTGGGAATAACTGTGACCAGGGTGGGGTAGGGGTGGAGAGTGGGCAGTGGAAAACTGGAGGAAAGCGATGACAAATTTATATGCTGAGTGACTTAGGAATAATATTTGCACGGCTGCTTTAGCCTTGGAAGTTAATTTTCTTCACCTAGAGACCCATATAGCACACTCTAGTTTTACCCAAATCTCTATAAGACGCACTGTGTCAAAAAGGGGGTGGTGGGGAATGCAACTGAAGCACAGCTGAAATCAGACATTCTATAAGTGTCCATTGGCCAACACATAAAAATGTAAAGAGTTTATTGACATCTTGCTTTATTAAAATTGGCTCCATTCTCATCTTTATAGGTGTAAAAAAAGAAATGTTCAAACACTAGAAGAGGCTTTGTAATTATATTTGATCACCTGCATGCAAATATAAGCAGTGTCAAGAACCACTTAATAGTCTTCAGGGGTGAGGGCATTACTGGGTGTTCAAACTTGTTTACACCAACCTAAGATAGCATGGCTAACAGAGAAGGGGTCTTGTGGAATATTGGAATTCCAACCCCATCCCAAGACGTGTAAACAGGACAAGCAAGTTCACATTAGAAGGCATGTGCAGCGCTCTGGCCTCTGGTGAAAGGGACGAAAGAGCCAGTGTTTATTGCATCTTCCCCCCTAGGTATCCCAAGAGCTCATTAGGAGAGACAGTAGCCAGACAGGGCCCCAGGGGGAGCCAGTCTCCCAGGCACTGTCTCTCCTCCCACTACCTTCCTCTGGATGCCCAGAGGCCTCCCCTGTGAGGCAGCCTAGTGCCCCCACCCTCTACTGAGAACACCCTGATCCAAAATTACCCTCCCTCCCAGCCGCCTCCCAGCACAGCTTGTATTCCTGCAGCGGGCAGGTCTCAGCCAGGGAGCTGGCTTTGGATTCCACAGCTCTTAGATAACGGTGGGAATCTGATTCTGCATTGCATCCATGCATCTTGATTTTTAGCAAAGCAGGATGCTCACCCCTCGGAAGCCAGGTGACACAGTGTATGTGTTTTAACTAGGATGATTCTGTTGAGGTAGCAGAGTCAGTTAAAGTGGAGCGCAGGCAAAAGCAAGTGCTGGTGGTGTCAGGTGTTGATAAAAAGGGAGACCATGAGCGGCTCGGTCCAAATGCATTTCCACTCCTGCCAAAACCCTCCAGGGACCCAGTCTGGAGCATCATTCTATTAAGGGCCACAAACACCACGAAAGCCCCTCCTCGGGAGGCTGCTCAAACACCACAGATCTATTCTGGAATGCGCTAAATTTACTTCAACCTGAAGGCAAGGGATTGGATTATGGTCCTTCAGAGATCTGCAAATCCTTCAGAGAGTGTGATTTTTTTTCTTAATCCTCATGTGGATAGCTAGGCATTTCAGGCTGCTTAAGGCAACAAAACTTCCCCTATCTCTTTGCTATTATTTTATCTAAAGCTGTGACATCAGTGTGGGCAAAATTAGTCCTCTTTGCTGTAAAGCTGGTTCCCCAAACCCTGCTTCTCCAAAACCCCTTCACGTGTTAGAGTGTTTGATGAGCCACAGAAACACTTAAAATCCCAAAAACAAATAATCCAGGCATAACTTAGTCAGACGTTCAATGCTATCTGGTTTCATTAGACTGCTTCACAAAGAGAGTGAATGCTTAAGTTTCTGATTTTCTGCAAGTTAATAGCGCAGTCACTGTTCACTCTATGTATTCGTGCAGGTAACGCACGCGTCCCAAAGCCAGCGGCTCTCAGGATGGGGATTGTTGCCCGGCCCCACTGCGAACATAGGGTGGAGAAGATGTTATTGGCATTGGAGAGAGGCCCCGGCCAGAGGCAGGCCTCTTCCGGGAGCTGGAGAGACTTAAAAGACAGATGTGTCTTCTCCGCACACTTAGTGCCTTAACAAGACATCTCTTGGCCCGGCCGCCGTATCAGACCACAAAGGGACCCTTCAACTATTGAGTTTTCAAACCGTAAATGCTCCCAGTGTTTTCCTGAACACGTTTGTAAATAGAATGCTGAGCTCTTTAGATCACAGGCGATTCAAGTCTGAATCAGATGACCTACCTGGCTTCAAATCCTGTCTCTGCCCAGAACTGCAGAACCCCGGGGAAATGTATCCTTTCCCAAGTCCATCTTTTTTTTTCCATTTCCATTTCCATCAATAGAGATGGTTATTATAAGATCAAGGATTAAAAAGTTTTAAATGCCATGAAAGGATCCATCATTTTATATGGAACCTATGCATAAACCCAAAGGACAACATAATCTAGACATAGACCATCCGGCTGGAAAAATAAATCAAGGATAATCTGAGAACATATTTTTATACTTCTCTTTCCTTAAAAAACTTTCTGCACATTTTCCCCAAATATCATTTAATTTGGCACACGTTTATTATTTCCTAAATCAAGTTAAGCGCTCCTTTCCCTCCCCTCTTTACGAATGAGTGAGAATATTTATCTAATCTAAGTATAATGATAGATCCATTAATAAAACCAAGGGAGGCCACAGATTTTGAATTCCTCATCACCCACCTGCATCTTGCACAGCTGCCATTGAAAGATGACGGTTCCCAGATCGAGCACCTTAGACTGTGAATCTAGCTCTGGTTGTACTGAAATGAAGCGAGTTCTCTGCTTTTCTGGGCCTCCGCTTCTTGGAGTGCAGGAATTAGCCAGTCTGAATGTATCGCTCCTTCCAAAAACCACTAAGGAGAGGGGAGACCATCCAGGATCTCCCTGCTTTGAGCCCTGGCAACTTGACTTTTGCATCAGAGAGGGCCGTGATACATCTTTCACCCAGAACTGGGAGAACGCTTCAGTCGGGTCTACTAAAAAGTCCTGCCTCCTACCTCTACATTCAACTGAGCTGTCACTGACTTTGGCGAGAGGTTTATTCATTTCTCAACACACTCTCATCGGGACCCACACATACCAGACGCTGTCACTGAGACACACGCATATCTCAGTAGCTCTTTTTATTCCTCCTAAGAATAATCCTGGGAAGTAGCTACTCTACCAATTTTGCCCATGCAGAAACTGAGGCTCCAAAATTTCGAATCATCTGGCTAGCGAGACGTTCTCTCATTGTGAGGATTCCAGCCAAGTCTCCGACCCCAGTTCCACCATCCTTCCTTTCCCTCTTCGCTGCCTCAGTTGGTGCCACGAGCCAGGTTCACCCACCCTGGCCAGCAGCAGCCTGTGCCCCCAAGCTCCCAGCCTCACACAGTGCCCACCTGGCTGTCAGCAGCCAACCCTTCTCTTTCACCAAGACTGATACTTTCTTCCTCCGCTGCATTGCAGGCTCTCTCCAGCACCTCGCCCCACCTCTGCTTCCCGCCTACATTTCAGGGAAGGCAGATGTCAGCTTTTTTCTTTCCCTCACCTGCTCCTGATGTCTTTGGCCCCTTCCCTCCCTTATCTGCTCCTTATCTTGACTCCATTCTCTCCCACTTCTCTTTTGTTTACTAAACATGCCTGGGAGGGGGAGTTGAGGGACTCTCCTGAATAAACCTTCCCATAATGCTACCACCTCCTCAAACTACCCTCCTGTTATTTTTGACTGGCATGCTTCTGGATCCAGTGTCTACACTCCCCACTTGCACTGTCTTGGCATTTGCTCTCTCCTTCGTCCCTTGCAACCTGGCTTCCTTGGGCATCCTTTACAGATGCTGCTCTCAGTCTCTGTCGATGGCCTTTTCCCATCATCCTCCTGGGATGCTGGCCCTTCTCAGACATTCCTGCCCGCACTTGTCCGCCCACCCTCCTTAGGGGCCTGCCTGCCGAGCATCCTACTTGGTAGTATGGACACACTTTTGAGGGCAGAAGAAAGAGGTTAAAAACTGTTGAGTCTCCAAGTCTGCCCTGTTAATGAGATTCAGCCTCTCCTTTGGCTTTGTCCTGACCTTTTGTGGGTTTGTCTTCTTCGGGATGTTTCCCCTTGTGGATGATGCAGAAAGAGGGAGCTGGGGCCACCTTCCAGCAGGGACAGCCACCTCCCACCGTAGTCTGAGTCACTTAGGCCCACAAGATCTAGGCCAAGGGAGTATGCACAGCTCTGTGTTACCCTGTGCAGCCCACCAGCTCTGGAACTTCCAAGCCAGGGTTGGGACAACACCCTACAGTACAGTCAGCTGGCGCAATGGAGTGGGGGGGGGGGGTGTCTGGAGTGCAGGCTCTGTCTCTCTTCTTGTCTAACCTGAGGAAGTTGGTGGGTGACTGGTCGAGGCCTTTTCTGGGCATGAATAAGACTAGGTCCTAAAGAAACAGACCCAGGGGGCTTCCCTGGTGGCACAGTGGTTGAGAATCTGCCTGCCAATGCAGGGGACACGGGTTCAAGCCCTGGTCTGGGAAGATCCCACCTGCCGTGGAGCGGCTGGGCCCGTGCACCACAACTACTGAGCCTGCGCGTCTGGAGCCTGTGCTCCGCAACAAGAGAGGCCGCGATAGTGAGAGGCCCGCGCACCGCGATGAAGAGTGGCCCCCCCGCTCGCTGCAACTAGAGAAAGCCCTTGCACAGAAACGAAGACCCAACACAGCAAAAATTAATTAATTAAATAATTAAAAAAAAAAAAAAAAAAAGAAACAGACCCAGGACTTCCCTGGTGGTCTGTGGTTAAGACTCTGCACTTCCAATGCAAGGGGCGCAGGTTCCATCTTAGTCGGGGAACTAAGATCCCACATGCCATGCCGTGCAGCCCCCTGAAAAAAAAAAGAAAGAAACAGGCCCAGACAGCATGATGAGTGTGCAAAGGGGGCTCTGTAGAGCTATGGTCCAGAGGTAGGACTGCTTTACGTCTCCTGGGAGAGGCAGAGGCAGAGAATTCACAGAGGAGGAGGCTTTGAGCTGGATCTTGAAGAATAAAAAAACGGTTCATCAGGAGGACCAGGGGAGAAAGGATATTCCAGGACCCGGCCCTTCCCACTACTACTGCAGAAAGACAGCGCTGTAGAGGCTGAGAGGAGTACAGGTCAGGAGGACTACAGCTCACATGCGTGTCGGGGGATATGGCAGAAAAGAAGTCTGAAGAAGGGCATAGGATTTGGAATTCATCCCACAGGTCCTGGGAGCCACTGATGGGTTTTACAAGGAAAGGCAGTCAGTGGACCTTGGTGACTGATTAGATGTGGGAGGAGTCAAGAAGCAGAAGTCTGAAAGGATTTCTCCAGGCCTCTGGTCTGCTGAATGTTAAAACTCCAAACTCCCCATTTCAGCCAACTGTGTATTCCGCTCCTCACCTGCAGGTGACCTTTGTTTCTTCTTCACTCCAAGTCAAAGCAGTGCCCATACTTCAAGTCCATGTCTGATGAGCCTTTCCTTTCTTCCAAGCCTGCTGCCACCCACCGGCTCAGAACTCCATAGGTCCGCACCCTCTATCTTATTACAATAAGCTCACCGGGGTCCTCACCTCTCATCTCTCCCCAATCCCAATTCTTCCTGCAAGAGATCAGACGAGGCATCCTAAAGCACATAGCTCCTCCACCAAGCCTGTCAGATCCCCTCAGTCAAAAGTGGTTTCTTTCTCCACCATACTCCCAAAATGTTGCATCTGGATCACTCTTCAGGTACTTTATTCGTTAGATCATCCCTTCATTTCTCCATTCAATAACTATAGGGTGCCTATACATGCCACATGGGCACCGGTTTGCATCGGAGCTCTCAGTATACGTATCTCACATCTCCTGATAGACTGAAACTCTGACAGCAAGGAGGGAGCCTCTGTCACCTATGCACATCCCCAGGAACCTCTAAGCCCCTGTGCACGGCAAACCACAAAAATGGCTGAAATGAATAGAGAAATTATCATAAGTTTCCTTAAATAGTAAACTGCCGTAAGTGCGTGCAAAATCAATCTCAATGATATTTAAAGCAGAATTCAGTGTTTTTCCAGGAGCATATTAACTGTGTTAAGGGAGGTACATTTATATACTTTACATGGTTTTGATTCTTCCTTTCCCAGCACCTGCCATCCCCCTGCTCCCACATCTCTCTCTGCACCCCTCCCCCCCCCACCAACACTATGTGGTTATTAGTGGAGCAGTGGGTTTTGGCCCATTCTAATGGAAGAAGGAATTGATGAAGCTCTAGAACCACCTGCAGCCAAGGGTATGTTCTGGGACATTCTCTTCTACTCCTACAAGCAGCCGTCCCACACCACATCTGCCAACCTGTGCCTACTTGACCCCCACTCAGAAGTCACAGACTAGAAAAGCTGGCCCTAGAGCTGGTAAAAATACCAGGTGCCTAGAGCCCAAGCTCAGAGCAGACTGAGTGGGGGAGGCCTCACTGCGGAAGGACCAGCAGCACGGAAGGTCCAGCGGGGGCTCTGTGTAAAAGCAAAGCCAGAGTATCACTTTCTGCAGCCACCTCCATCATGATTTGTCAAGGGAAACACATCCACCCGAAGCACCATACCTCTGTGAGAGGCAAGAGGCCGTGCAAGCTGCAAGAGGCCGCTCCTTCCCCCAACGCTCCTCCACCTCCAGTGCCAGCGCACGTCTGCAGCTCTGGAATGCCCTCGTGCCTGCCATTCCAGTCTCTGCGACCAGCCTATGTCAGACCTTGTCCTCTTCACACTCCAGTGTCCCTTATCAAGGTCCCCGCATGGATGAGGGCTGCTGAGGACAGGCTTCTGGCAAACTCCAACCAGGGACCCTAGACCCTCCCCCTCCCCAATTCAGCATTGCAGGAAGACAAGCAGCCCTAAGACCTAAAACGTCAACGCAAATCCAAGAGAGCGAGGGAGAGAGAAAAGAGGAGAAGGCCAGGTTTGCGGAGGAACTGGACTTCAGAGGGAGAGAAGGTAGAGCAGCATCGCCTCAGCCGTAGTTCCCCATCTCTCTGGCAGACGCCGGTAACCTCCCCAAAGATGTCCTTGCTCTCTGCGCGCCCTGCCCTCGCGCCGCGTGTCTCTTCTCCAGGCAGGAAGGGGGCAAGAGATGAGTAAGCGCGGGAGGATGGACCCCAAGGCAGTACCTGAGGCCAGAGCACCTGAGTGCCTCCGTCCTGGAGGAGGGGACCTGGCGATGGCCCAGGGATGGGGATCCTGGGCGCGCGCCCCGGCAGGGGCTTCAGGCCCTGTACTGAGTGTGCCCAGCAGTGCGCCTCGGGCTGTCCCGCTGTCCCCGGCCCGCTCTGTCGGGCCCTCTTCCCGAGGCCGCGTTCTCCCTGCGCCCAGCCGGATGCACAGGGAGTTTGCGCCGCCCAACGTGGGCCCGGGGTTCAGCTCCCCTACTCGCCGCCTAGCCGGGGCTGGGATTCCCGCACCTGGATTGGTCCCTAAACTTTCCTGGGCGCACGCGGTTTCGGGGGTGCCAAGCCTCCGCCTCCACCGGCCCCCACCGACCCCCACCCACCCTAAGCCCCACGTCCCGGCCACAGCGGGACTGTCGCTTCACCTGCACGCGGCTCGGCGGAGGCTCCGGCTGCTCCTCGCGCGTCCGGACCGAGGCGCCGCCCGGTGGGTCTCGGCGCAGCTACCGCCGCTGCTGCCACCGCCGGTGCCACCACCGCGCCTGCCCGGAGCTGCAGCGCCTAGGTTCGTCCGCAGCCACAGGAGGCGCAATCCCGGGCGTCCACGGCCCGGCGGGTCCCCGCAGCCGCCACCCACCGCTTCTCCCTGCCCGGGGCCGCACGCACCGGCGCCGGGAGTCCGCTTCTCGCCCGGCTCTCCCAGCTGCGCGGCGCTGGGGCTCCACTGAGCCTCCAGGATGGGCGGGGATTCCCTCCCTCTGGTAGATTCGAGGGGCGGGAACTCCCTTCCTGGAGTGACATGGACGGGGGGCGGGGATTCCCCTGCAGGAATGACAAGGTGGGCGGGGTTCCCCCGAGCACGGCACACCGCGGACCGAGTCCCTCCGGGTGAACCGGGAGCCCTGGGGAGCTGGCTAAGAAACCTGGGGATCCTGGGAGGAAAGGATCCGGGGAGATGGCAGCTCAGAATTTCCAGATGGTGGGGCTTGGGGCGCCATCTAGGTGGAAGAGAGTGCGCTAGGGGACGGGAAGTTGCCTTTGCACGGCGCTTCACATAGCACTGCGAAAAATGTCAGTCGCTATAAAATACAACAATGGGGCGGAGAGGCCAAGGGAGAGGGGGGAAGGACTAAGCCACTCCAAGCCATCCTTGGCCTCTACTCTTTGGGATACCAAAGTTAATTGAACACTGGTATGAGAATTTCGAGAATTTCGGGGAACCACTTGGCACCTCAGAGCTGCTTAGTCCCCCAGTTAAACCCCTCAGAAGCAAAGTCCCGTGGCTCCCGGGTGGTGGTTTAGGTCATTGTGAGAACTAGCCACGAGCCCCTGCTGAGTGTACTGTGACAGCTAATGCCAATTGCCCTTGGCCTTGTTCCAGGTCACTCGAGGAACAGAAGCCTCGGGCTCTTCGGATTCCTCATTCTCGTGGATTTTCAGGAAGGCCTTCAAATATTTTTGGTTCTTTTTTTGTCATCCTTGACATTCTGCCTACCACAGGGAGAGGATGATAAGAACATAATAGGGAGACTGCACAGCTCTGCAAATTAAGCTCTCTTAAGAGGAACAAGCTGGTCTTTTTCAAGTGCTAGCAGATAAGAGTAAAAACATATGAAAAATTACAAAACCTGGGATAATGAATAGTTGAATAATGCTTTTGACATTTTCTGCACAGCAGTAATTGGAAATCTTTGCTTTGGGGGGATGGAGATGGGGTGGGGCAGGGATCTGCTGCAGCTTTGCCCAGCAAGGCGATAAGCTCTGGTCTCTTGGAAGAGCAGACAGACATAAATCACCTGCACAGATTCTGCAGAGCTGTCCCGCAGCATCAGAGGCCAGGGTGGTCCCAAGGCATTTCGAGATGGTATGTTCAGCAGGGGTTGGGGTGGGGAACTACTTGAATTCAGCTGTTCTTCAGCATTTATCATTACCAGGTCACTGAGATCAATGTCTGCGCAAGTCCAAGCTTCATGTATTACAAGCTATGCAATCTTAGGCACCCAGAGTTTCTCTTCCTAGCTGTGAATAGAAAAAATGCCTTCCATGCAGGAGTGTTGTAAGGATCAGCAGTAACATAGCTACTCAGCACAGCACTTAGGAGGTACTTAATGAAATGGCAGCTATTAACTAGAATGATATCATTGGAACACACCAAAAATCCTTCTACAATCAAACAGGACTGGTGGTTTCTGTTTGGTTCATAGTCCCAGGCCTGTGTTCCACCACTCTCTTCCAATCACATGAGCCACAAAGAGGCAATGCGTGTCTCCTCTACCTCTGTACCCAGCACCTAGCTCCTTCAGCACCCATTGGAAGTTTGCTGAACAAATGAATATGTAAATGAATTTATCATTCAAACCATAAGCACTACTGTTTCTTACCCAACCCACTCCCAATCCCTGCATCCCAGCCATGTACTCCTCACCTGTAAATTTTGTTCTTCCAGAATGACACTCCCACCCTCCTGTGTCTGCTGAAATTTCAAAGAGTTAAATATCACCTCTTCAGGGAAGGATTCTCTGATCACTGGTTTTCTCTCCTCCATTAATCATGGTAATGGGAGCACTTTCTGCAAGTGGCTAATATCACCTTTGTCAGGTTGTGTTAAGTTGTAGAAATCACAGTGTTCCCTCTCACACATTTCCAGCTTGTGAATACCTGGAGGTAAGAGAACGTAGATCTTATTATTTGTGTTCCCAGAACCTAGCACGGCATACTGTCCATCTCAATAGCCATTCAATAAATATTTGCTAAATTAAAATGAATTGTTAAATATATAGATAAATATATATGTTATATGCATTATATGTAGGCATAAATATTATATATACATATGTAATATTTTCTCACCTGTCTCCTTCAGACATGTCTCCGCTGACCAGCTGAAAATACGTACTTCTCATTTCAATGTCTTTTCATCCGATATTTTCCAGATAGTTTCTGGCAAGTTCTTGCTTGCTAATAATAGCTCACCTCTCAAGGGGTCAATCAAATGGATGGAAATTTTGTTTTGCCCTTGCAGGCTTGCCAATTTGGAAAGCTCACAACTGAGGGCATTTATTTTCTAGTGTTTGAAGATCAAAATGTAAATTCTTTCTGCCCTCTTGTTAAATATTTAGTCACAGATTAGTACTTCTATTCAAGTTGCCATTTTAATTTATTGCTGATAATATACATGATGTGGAGGAGGATATAGTGAATCTAAGGTTTAGAAAAACTAAGAATTTTCTATATAGAAAATCTAAGGATTTTCTATATAGAAAATCTAAGGTTTAAGGACAAACAAAGATTAAAATAATGAACTAAGGGGAAAAAATGTATGATCCTGGCCTACAGTCGTGTCAGTGATAGATAAAAGAATGCAGCGTTCTTTAGGTGAGTCCGAGTGGATTCATATGGACTATAGTAGCTCTGGTTTACCTCTGAGCTTCCCCCTCTGTGAAGAAGAATCTACCCTCAGGCAATTGGAACAAAATTGGATGTTTCATCACCAACTCAAATGAAATCTTGAAGATTGTTTTCCATCTTTCCTCTTTAGTTGTTCTTCCAAGTGGGTTTCCAGGGGGAAGGAGGAGGAGCCTTAGTCAACAACTGGCTCAATTCCCTGTTTCCTCCCAGCCTCTGTGGGTTCATTTTATCTCCAGAACAGATTCTAGCTTCCTGTTTACCTAGCAAATTACCCTCCTTTCTTTCTTCTGCAAATTCCTGGCCACTAAATCTTCCATTCATGAACTCACCTTGGAACGAGCCATCCCTTGGCCAAGGAAGGGCTTAAATATAAAGAACAAAGATGGTAAAGAATATAAAGAACAATGATGGTAAAGCATCAGTTCAGCGGATCCTAATCTGGAATGTGTTTAAGGCTCCCCAGCAGATTTGAAAATTCAAATCTGGTCTCACCCCCTGAGACCATGTATGCTGAGTCTGTAAATGTGCTCTGGATACTGCAATTTAGCCAGCACGCCAGTGATTGTGACTTGGGTAGCTCCCAGAGGATACTTGTAGAAACACTGAAATAGAGTGACTTTAAAACTGGGAGGGAGCCCAAGTTAAATCACATTCTACTATTTAGTCATAGTGGTGATAGATTTTATTTTAAACCTAGATGAAAATTTTGCAATATTTATTCTGTCTCAGACCAACTTTTTGGTTAGCCAGTACATGAAATGGACCTACATTTGACGTGTCCTGTTTCAAAATACTTGTTTAGGGGAAAGGTTTAAGTACATTTCATCCCATGTATATTGAAAATGAGGCGTTTCACTGTATCCATGAGCGTGGCATTGGAACTTATGCAAATGTATTTTGTTGTTTTTAGTGTTGTAATAATAGTACCGCACGTGCAGAATTTATTATTTCCTCCTGGGGGAGAAAATACAGAATATACTAGCTCTCCTTCTATTTATTTAGGTGGTTAAATAATCCATTATTTTATATCTTTGATTCAGCCTTCCATTTATACTAAGTAAGCACTGGTTGCCAGGGTAATCTTTTACACAGTTTTTGGCACGAAAAAATGAATTTATATACTAGCAAGCATAAAGCAGGTATCCTTATTACTTTCACAGTTTATACAGATGATTCAATAATTCTGTCCATTGCTGAATTACCCCCTTGTACTTAGGGCACCAGTGAAACAAGGCTGCTGAAAGAAAGGGAGAAAGTGAGAGAGGTTCAGCTTTGATGAAAGTAACCAGTATTTTGCAATCAGCATATCTAAAGAGAAGCTATTTTAGTTCCGCATATACATGGGTTTTGTTTTATAGTGTCTTTATTTTGATTCACACAAGAGACAGGGTGCTGGGTTCTTCTTGGGGCTGAGGGTGTCTATCACATTGGCACAGGTGTAAAAGATACGTTCCCCCCCCCCAGGAGTTGGGAGCTTGTGTCCCCCCTTCCCTGTTCCCACTTTGTTGCAATTCGGTCAAGTCACCGCGTATCTAAATTTGTTGACTATTTAAGTAAGATATTTCCTCACTCCTCACTTTGTGCACAACACAATCTCATTCCGAACTCCTGTCTCCCCTGATGATTATTCCCCTTGTTCTGTTCTGCTCTACTTACTTATGAAAAGGCATCATTCTAAGTCAATCATATGCTATTTTTACTCCTTCCTCAGTTACTTCTGCTTCCAGATATCTTCATTTAATAATCACCAAAAAAAGCAATTATAAAAATAAACATATTGCTAGTCTATCTCTTCTGTTTTCTTGTTTTATTTTTCTGATTTTATGTCTTTATGCCTCATTGCCTCTTTTGTCAATCTTAGCACCTGTCTCTACTGGTACAGCTAAAATGGACATGGAAATAAAAGGCAGGTAATGATATCCAGTCTGAAAAAGGAACAGAGAGACAGTGCTGTGTTCTGTGGCCAATCACAGTAACACAGTAAGGTGGAGTAACCTCTGGTAAGCTTCACTAAAATGGGGGTAATAACACTTGTCTCTAAAGGTCTCCTAAGGAACTTGAGTCCCCAGTGAGATCATAGAGGCAAAAGTACTTTGAAAAAATTTAAAAGTCTTTGCAGAAGGAAAAATCTATGCTCACCCCAACAATGGTACCTCAGAGACTGGATTCAGGACTCTCTTGAGCCTGGAAGGGAGATTGTGGAGAAGCAGGGAGACATCATAGAGTACCTGAAGCGGCACAATGCCCTGCTCAGCCAGCGGCTGCTGGCCTTCATGTCCTCTGACCTCAGCTTTCAGCCAAGTGGGATTTGACAACAATTCCAGAGGAGCCAGAGTAATTTAGACTGACCGACTACCTGACAAGCTGTCTTAGCGAACTGCAGCTTTGCCAAGTAACATTCTACAATTTCTGGTGGAAACCTGAATTTGATTCTCATCTGTGTGGCTGTTTAATAAGTAGGACTCATAGATCATTTGAAAGACACTTTGTAGCACCTTGGTAACTCAAGGGGAATGTCTGTTTTGCACATTTTGAAATTATTTGACTGCCTGGTTTATCCTAGGATCAAAGGTAGATTAAACATCTCCTTGACCAAAAAAAAAAAAAAAAAAATTTAAAAGTCTCTTCAAATAAGACAAGGGGAGAGCAATAGCTCTTGAATGATGTCTTCAGTTTGTTGTTGAATGTACACGAATAAGATGCTTTATGTTTCATCTCATTGTACAGCAAGAATCACCAAGGGTATTTGATAAAACTGTCAATAAGTCATCATTAATGACTTATTTGCTTGACGTATGAATTAGTGGGCCAGACATAAGAAATGCATTTTGCATCTCTGCTGTGTCAAAGAGCCATGAACCAGTCAATGAAGTCCATAAAAAGTAGAACCTCTGAAGATAGGATACAGTGAACTTGAAAAAGCCAGATCTGGTGAAAACACAGTCATTGTCTACTGGAAAATACGTAAGAACATCTTAATTTTGCTTGGTTTTAGCAAATGTTGAGTGACTCCTTCTCTCTAACTGCCCATCTGAGTGGGTTCCTCGTAGGGCTGCTGCTTGAAAAGAGCCCCAGGGATCATACTCTTGGTTGGCCTCTATTTAAGTCACGGTGTCCTTCTCATTTCTGGTTAATAGAACATTGTTTAAAATAACATTTAAATGCCCATTTTCGGGACTTCCCTGGTGGCACAGTGATTAAGAATCTGCCTGCCAAGGCAGGGGGCAAGGGTTCGAGCCTTGGTCCAGGAAGATCCCACATGCCGCGGACCTGTGCTCTAGAGCCCACGAGCCACAACTACTGAGCCCATGCACCACAACTACTGAAGTCCGCGCGCTCTAGGGCCCACATGCCGCAAGTACTGAGCCTGCATGCTGCAACTACTGAAGCCTGTGTGCCTAGAGCCCGTGCTCCGCAACAAGAGAAGCCACCACAGTGAGAAGCCCATGCACTGCAACGAAGAGTAGCCCCTGCTTGCCGCGACTAGAGAAAGCCCGTGCACAGCAACAAAGACCCAATGCAGCCAAAAATAAATAAATAAATAAATACATACATACATACATACATACATACATAAACAAATTTATTTTTTAAAAATGCCCATTTTCTCAATTTGTTAAAATTTTTCATGAATCCAGGGAGAAGTGAATCATCTTTTCCACTTCATCGTGTACTTGTCAACAAAGCGAATAACCTATATTGCTTTTAAATAATTTGCTTTTGTAACTTAGACAATCAGACCATCTGGAAATAAAGAGAGAAAAAAACAAAAGAGTGAAGGCCAAACACAAGATGACAAGATCTCAGAATTCTACAGCCCAAAGGAAACTCCTTAGGCATCAACTTGCCCAGCTCGCTTCTGTGACTTGCCTAGAAGTACTTCTGTGGGGAGGCAGAGTGTGTTTTGGAAAGGCTGTGGAGAAAGATCCTGTAGGCTCAGAGGGGCTCTCTTTCTGCGCATCATTTCGACAACGTTAATTCTATCTACCGCATAATATATAAGCCTGGTTTTCACAATCGGGACGCTGTGTCACAGGGCTATGGGCTCTGAGAATAGAAAGACTGACTTAAGGACTTCAGCGTCCACATTTCCTTGTCACTGAAGGGTGCACACATATCTTTGTGTCATGCCAGAGTAGAGGAAATATTCTCTGACGAAGGGAGCAGACTTATAAATTAATTCCTTATGATAAATTCCAAATGCTCCTTAAAGAATGATGTTTTTCTTATTAAAGTCTTTTGAGGCATGTACCATCAGTTGGAATGTCATGGGGCTTATCAATATTGTATCTCCAGCATGAATCCCCAAGAAAGGGCTTTTAGAGATCAAAAAAGTTCACAGAAAATACAGTAATGCAGAGCGTCACGTAGCCGAGTTGCCCAAAGTTTGCTTCTTTGTGTCTGAATATTTTCTTTCTAAAAGGAATTCTCTGGCAGTCCAGTGGTTAGGGCTCTGCACTTCCACTGCGGGGGGCACAGGTTCAATCCCTGGTCAGGGAACTAAGATGATCCTGCAAGCCGCGCGGCATGGCCAAAGTAAATAAGTAAATAACTAAATAACAAGGATGCACAATTTACTCCAAAACTAAATGTTTTTCCTAGAATTGCTAATGGCAAACCTTTATCTAAAATCGAAGTGAATGGTCCCATAGGTAGCATTCATATTAGATTTTTCTGCTGGGCTACAAACCAGGGTAAGGTTCAGAATTGTAGGAGGCGCTCACACGCAAGGCTGTGCCTGACTCTGACAGTGAAGGCCTCCTTAATCTTGCGCCCTAGGCACCTCTCTTGCCTCATCCTAGCCCTGGCCCCGGTTCCTTGACAGACCACAACAGAGAATGCAGAAGTCACCGGAAAAGTCTGGACACTGATTCAGCCAGAAGAAGTGTAGCAATCGTGATGAATAGAACGAGTGCTAAAGACCAGTTAGCCTTTGCCAATGACCACAGGGTGACCTTGGGCCAGCTGGGCCCAGACGCCATGCCCCGCGATGCAGTGCTGTGCCCCCTGCCTTGCCCTCCACCTCCTGGATGACCACACCCACGCTGCCAGGCACAGCTGTCAGCCCCTCACGGAGGATTAGTGGGGGCAGGCTTGGTGCCACCATAGCCACTTTCTATTTTCTACATCTCAGCTGAATTCTGGGCAGCCTGAGCGCTCTGCAGCCTGCAAGAGACATTGGAGACGGCAATCACAGGGCCTTCTTCACTAAGTCTTCTTTGGTTACCTGCCGTTTGCCACGCTCTTATCCCCACGACATTCTGCCGCAGCCCCAGTGCAGTTTCCTCTTCACCCTGCCCCCCACACTGCCGGCTAGCACCTCCACTCCCTCATCAACAAGCTACCCCATTTCCTCAACACTGCCCCATGTCTTCCCTAGACATTCCTTCCAACTCCAGACTTTCCCCTTCGCTGAAGACGCAACTTCCCCTGCAGCTCTCTCTTGCAGAGTCTGTTCATTTGGTCACAACAAGCATTACCTATAACCCAGGGTCAGGAGCGGTGTGAGGAACCCCCATGCTTTTATTCTACAGCCTGTCATTTCCATCACTCTCGTATCCAAACTGTCTTTTGCCTTGGTTGCACCTACCCGGAAAGCCCCAACCCAGGATGGAATCGGCCCTTCCCTGAGCCTGACAGTTGACTCACTGACCAAAAAAAAAACATACCTGGGTAGATGGTGAATTCCTGGTTATCCATCTCAACTGTCTCTAAACGGTGTTCAGTTACTATCTAGTAACTCCCATTCTCCCATCTGCACCATTCTCCCATCTGCACAATAAGTATTTCAAACCTTCTGCACTATGTTCAAATTTCTGACTCCTCTTGTCTTATCTTTGTCCTACCCTCTTGTTATTTGAAGGTGATCCTGCTTTCTAATTCTCAGATAAAATAAAAGTTATGAGACAGGAGCTTCTTTAACTTCCTACCTCCAGATGAATAGATCTTTCCTAAAATCAGCACCACCTTCCTCTTCCTTCTTGGAGTTGGTGTCTCTCCACTTGACTATCTCATAGGTGCCTCAAACAATGTACATATAAAGTGAATTTACACTCTTTTCCCCCAAATTTCTCCTGTATTGTTTAGCTATCCCAGTAAATAGAGCTCTAGTATCAGAGCTTGTCCACTTGCCCAAACCAAAAGCCTCATTCCTCATCTCCAAAAAGTACATTCTATCAATTTTTCTCAAGTACCTGTAGGCTCTACCACTCTGGTCCAAGCTACCTTCATCTTTTGTCTACACCAGGGGCTGGCAAACAAGTTTTATTGGAACACAGCCACGATCATCATTTATGGATTGTCTATGGTTGCATGTACTACAAGGGCCACAGAAACCGTATGGCCCACAAAGCAGAAAATATTTACTTTCTGGTCCTTTACAGACAAAGTTTGCCAATACAACCCTTGATCTACACTACTGCGAGAACCTCCTAAGTGTACCCAGCACCAAGCCTGCCAATCTATTCTCAGATTATCCACAGGAAAGCTGATCATCTTTCTAAAACCTTGTAACACCATGCTTGGATCCCTTCAGCGCATGAAGACCATACTTGGGATAACATGCAGTGTCCCTGGTCTGGCCTACTTGGCCCCTTATGATCCGCCCCTGTCTACCTCTCATCCTCATCTTGTACCACTCCACCCCTTGCTCACTAAAGCCAGCAGTGCTAGCCACCTTTCGGCTCATCCAATGCACCATGCTCTTTCATTCCACAGAATTTGAAAATTTTTATTTCCTTTGCCTTGGAGGCTCTTTTACTACCTCGATTTGCCCCTCATCCAACTCCTACTTATTCTTCATGACTCTGCTTAGACGTCCCCTCCTCCAGGAAGCCTTCCCTTTCTCTCAGATTGGGT
The DNA here is from genome assembly GCF_965194825.1 of Balaenoptera physalus. Taxonomy (NCBI): domain Eukaryota; kingdom Metazoa; phylum Chordata; class Mammalia; order Artiodactyla; family Balaenopteridae; genus Balaenoptera; species Balaenoptera physalus. The sequence goes on from NC_138890.1 coordinate 151,174,940, forward strand.
TAGGCACCCTGTTTCACGGTACTATGTACTTTTAAAGTATTTATCTCAACTGGATTTAATTCTTTGTGAAATTGTTTGTTTAATGTTTGCTTTTTAAGATAGACTGTAAGCGTCATGCTAGAAAATCTCTGTCTATCTGGTTCAGAAATGTAATCTTCAGTTACTGACACCGTGCCTGGCACAAGACAGGTACTCAGAAAATACCTGTTGAATAAATGAATGAATAGCAATAGCATACTAAGGTTGCGCTGATGATACTGGGAGGTAATGTACACAGACCATTTAGTTAATTGCCTGGTACTGGCCAAAGTTAGATAATATTTATATTTTAGTAGTATTATGTTCTTATTTTGAATCGCCTCTGCACTTCTTGATTTGGCAAAGAAAGAAGGTACCTAAAAAACATTCTGTTCTTGTAACATGTAGCATGAATCATTCTTCAGTTCAGTCATTCTCCTATTTGGCTGTCTATAACAAACATATCTGACTTTTCATAGTGCAAGACCTCTAAAAAATCAACGTATCCAATCCCGGAAGCCAAAAGTTATACTGACTTGTGTTTTCCCGTCTGGATAGCTCCTGCCTGCCCTCCAGATCTGCTTCCCACTGTTCTACACCCTTCTGCATGCCTCAGGAGGCTGACCTCCTGTTGTGCTCCTTGCCTTCTGCCTTCTGGTTTGGTTTGACCAATGGGTACCACCAGCCAGAGATTGGAGGCAGGACAGCAAGGAGGAGACTTTAATCCCTCCGGCTCCTTCTTTAGACTGTGGTCTGACAGTGACTCCGCTGCTCTATCTAAGGTCTTAGCTCCTATCAGGGGATTTCTCTAATCCACCACTATAATCACCAGGCCCTCTCCCTATAGATATGGCTTCCTCTTGCTTATTTTGGCCTAGGATAGTTACAGCTCCCTGCTGCTGATGGCCTTGGCATGCTTCATTATCTCTTTCGGATTCCCTTAACTTGTCCACACCTTTGTCAATTAAAATCCTAGTTATTCCTGTTTGAGTGTGCTTCCCGTTTTCTGATAGAACCCTGACTCATACAATTCCATTGCCGAAGTAAATATAATGAAAACACATCAAGAGGCTCTTAGTGCCTCTCTAGATCTCTCAGCTACCTCTGCAAGCTTGGTTGATATGAGCTTAGGTACCATTACCCTCATTTCTCAGGCAGACAAAGGAGTTTTGAAGCAATCAAAGTAAGGAATGTATCCACACTTCCAGAGCTTGGTGGTGGCAGAGTCAAAGCTGCCGATCAAGTCTGAACCTTACACATTGAACTCAGAGCTTTATCTCGGCTACTTCCCTCCCAGAGGACCACCTGCCAGAATCTGGACAGCTAGGATCTCAGATAAATCATTCTTGGTAACAAAGCTCTCTGCAGTGAGTCTAATCCAGGTGAAGGCTGAAGATGGTGGGTGTGTGCAGCTGGCTCTGTGCCCCAGTTTGGAGCAGGTCTGGGAAGCATTCCCAGATGGCTCCTGGATGCCATGACTTTTTCTGGCTGCATTCCTGGGGGAGGTGGGAAAACACTTATAGGTCTCCTAGCTGCAAACCCAAGCAAAGAGCACACTGTCATATCTTTAGCAAATGATAGCACACAAAATATAGAAAGCCAAAGGACTAGAGAGAGACATATTTACCCAGCTGAACGAATTCACTCTTTAAAGATAAGGGACAGCCAGTGTAGAAGATTTTCTATCCTCTTTGTGAATAATTGTCCTTCTTAAAAACAACTGCCCCTGGCTTTGGGCAAATCACAGACAGCCCTTCAGACTATCCTCTCAATTTCCACCTCTGGAAAATGGAGTCCTGCCAGTTTGTGACAAGAGGAGCTACTTCCCATTAAGGTGAGCAGAAATCTCCGTAGGCCTTAATTTTAAAACCTCAAATACAAAGCTACCATTGATTTTTCTCCTTTTTTGGGCAGGAGGCAATATGAGTCATAGTTGAGAGCATAGACTCTGGAGCCAGACTACCTGGGATAAAATCCCAGTTCTAGCCACTAACTAGCTATGTGATCTTGGGAAAGTAACTTAACCTCTCTATGCCTCTGTTTCCTTATCTGTAAAAGAAGGATAATGACAGTATCTACCTCATAGGGTTGACATGAGGATTAAATGACTTATTATAAGGAAAGACTTTGAATGATGCCTAGTATGTGGTAAAGACTACTTATATAAGGTGGTTGAGTAAAATGATTTCAGTAATTATCCATGTATCTTTACAGAGACACATGTGGAATACTGATCATCTCACGATTTTTCATTATTTTTTTGCCTGTAGCCCAAATAACTTTTAGGGTAAAATAACAGATCCAGAGAAGATTTGCTAGCACTGCCAGTCATTAGATCAAGGGAATTTGGCTTGTGTCCTAACTGCCATCAGGAAGAGAATATACCTGGGAGGCTAATAATTGGAAAAGCATATTTTGGTACGTAGACTCAGCCTGGCGCGTTCATCATTATGCCCCAAGAATAAGGGGGAGCACCAGGTGGCCTTACCTGCAGGAGTGATGGAGAATGAAGAGGTGCCTTTTAAGCAGACCATCCATCACTGATAACTGAAGGCCTAGCATGAGTCCTTATCTATCATTCACCAAAGTCTTTTCATTTAGGCATCTGTTCCACAAGGCAGACACATCTCAGAGGCTGGATTAGTATGCATCCTTCCCTTTCCTCTCCTCTTCTTCTTCGATTTCCTGTTGGAAATCAGTGACCAGCCCAGTTTTCCATAAGCAAGCTTTGGTTTTCTCTACTGGCTCTCAACTGAAACACCCATCCTCCAGGTCTGAGGAGAGCTCAGTGTCTCCAGAAGGTCCTCCTCCTCTTAGGGAAGTCCTGATTGAGTGATGTTCTTAATGAAAACATCTGAGCTCCCCTGAGAAGTCGAGAGTTCACAAGAGTGACTGTCCTTTCATAGCTCAGTAATAATGGCCAATTTTTATTGAGTTCTTACTATATGCTGGGCACTATGCCAAACACTTTATATAACATTCTCATTTAATTCTCACAATCATTCTGGCATAGGCATAAGAGTCCGCCATCTGAGTCTCTAGGGCCGTGCTGTTCTATAAAAATGTAATATGAGCCACAGGTGTGGCCACATATATCATTTTGAGTTTTCTAGCAGCTACATTATATAAAGTAAAAAGGAACCAGGGAAGCTAATTTCAATAATATGTTTTGTTTAACCCAATATATCTTAAAATTGACATTTCAACATGTAATCTATATAAAAGTTATTAAGGAGATATTTTATATTCTTTTTTTGTCCCAAGTCTTCAAAATCCAAATTCCAATTAATAAATGTAGAAGGAATGAGGGAAATAGAAAAATCACCATTTGTCAAAAACACCACAGTAATAACTGTTGCATGCAAGATCCATCTATAGAGGCTAAAATTAGAGAATGAAAGTTTGAAGAAAAATAGGATATGTCCATACTCTGAAAATATCTCTCTCAAGATCTTGCTTAATTTCAAAGGGAGAAACAGCGACTTTACAGTGGAGAAACCCAGCAGCACCATCTTAACAAATGGGCAGCGTTAACATCATCAGTGAGAGGACACATCAACATCATGTAGCCCCGGGTGGGATGCACAGAGAAGGATACATCACTCCTGAGATCTTACCAAAAATCTATAATCTCAATTGAATCCTGAGAAAACATCAGAAACACCCCAAATGGAGAGACAGTTTACAAAATAACTGGCCAGTTCTCTTCCAAAATGTCAAGGTCATGAAAGAAAAGGCAAGACTGAGGAAGCTTCACAGATTCAGGGGGCACCGAGTAGACATAACAACTAAATGCAATGTGGGATTCTGGACCAGGTCCTGACGCAGAAAAAAGGATATTAGTGGAAAAACTTGTGTAGTTTCAATAAGGTCTATAGTTTAGTTAAAAATCATGTGCCAGTGTTGATTTTCTGGCTTTGATCATTTACCCTAGTTATGTAAGTTGCTAACATTAGGAGGAATCTGGGTAAAGGGTATATAGGAACTCTGCTTTTGCAATTTTTCTGTAAGCCTAAAATTTCAAAATAAAAAATGAAAGAGCACAGTGCAGTGCAAGTAAAAATGCCAATTGATTACAAAGTACCTTTGCAATTATTTCAGAAGATACAGGAGTCTATGAAGTTGATGAAAGAATTGAAGTATTGCTGAAAATGCATGAAAAACCAATGATGAACTAGGTAAACCAGTTAACATTTGGAGGAGAAAAATCAACAAGCATGGTAACAGGATGTGGGTTTCAAAAAACAATAATTTAAATGTCAAGGGATTATGAGAGATCCTTGGAAAAATGAATGAAACTTTCTAATATGTTTGCCAAAAAATTTTTGCTATTAAATTACACATTAAGTGAAAGCTGTTGTATCACGCCATGTATCATTTTAAAAATTATGCCGAAATATCCACATGAGATTTATTTGTGTTCATTCTAAGAATGAACACAGAGCTGCAACGATAATCTATTTTATTTTATTTTATTTTATTGGAAAAGATAAAATTTTATTTTCATAATTTGTAGCTACATTTTTTACATTTTTTATATTAAAAAGAAGCCTTGTTTAAAATTTTGATCCATCTCAAATAGCTTGACTTTGGTCTATTTCAGTCTCAATTATCCTTGGATCATGTGCACTTCCCGTCAAGTTAGTGAGAGACCCAGGACTCGAATCCAAGTAATCGGCCCCTCTGGTCCATGTTCCATGGTCCACGCTCCGGTCTCATGCAGTGAGCATGTGCGCTCTGCACTGTGCCCAGGTCCCAAAAATGAGGGCTCCTCTTTGTTTCCTGATCAAACTTCCTCTAAGTCATTCAAAACCAATTTTGTGTCCTTTGTGAGGGCAAGGCACCCTAGAATGTTTTCTACCACTCTCTATGAATTTGTTGAGGATGAGCAACTCTATAAATCAATGGGAGACAAGGAAGAAATGGACTTGAATGAGCACATGAACTTTATCAGCCATGTCTGTGTGGCATCTGTGAAACAGCCACCATTGATCTCTAAGACCCATCAAACCTGTTAAAGACGACATTCTTTTTTCTTTTAATTAATTAATTAAATTTTTTTTTTTTTTAATTTTTGGCCGTGTTGGGTCTTCGTTTCTGTGCGAGGGCTTTCTCTAGTTGCGGCGAGCGGGGGCCACTCTTCATCACGGTGCGCGGGCCTCTCACTATCGCGGCCTCTTCTTGTTGTGGAGCACAGGCTCCAGACGCGCAGGCTCAGTAATTGTGGCTCACGGGCCTAGTTGCTCCGGGGCATGTGGGATCTTCCCAGACCAGGGCGCGAACCCGTGTCCCCTGCATTAGCAGGCAGATTCTTAACCACTGCGCCACCAGGGAAGCCCGGACATTCATTTTTAAATAAAAACCCCGTGAATCCTAACTCAGAAATCAAACCTATAGCCAATGAAAATAATTCAAAATGCTTAGTGTTCAAAATGATGAACTATGATATTTAAAAATGAAAGACTGGGGCTTCCCTGGTGGCGCAGTGGTTGAGAATCTGGCTGCCAACGCAGGGGACACGGGTTCGAGCCCTGGTCTGGGAAGATCCCACATGCCGCGGAGCAACTAGGCCCGTGAGCCACAGCTACTGAGCCTGCGCGTCTGGAGCCTGTGCTCCGCAACAAGAGAGGCCGTGATAGTGAGAGGCCCGCGCACCGCGATGAAGAGTGGCTCCCACTTGCCGCAACTAGAGAAAGCCCTCGCACAGAAACGAAGACCCAACACAACCATAAATAAATAAATTAATTAATTAATGAATTTAATTAAATTTAAAAATAAAATAAAAGCTAAATAAAAATGAAAGACTGAAGAAAGGATATATGTACCATCAGGAAGGAGCTTCCAACATTTGAAACGATCAGTAACAAATGATATGGACAGAAGACTAATAAATTTCAGTGAGCGGATGCCAGGGCAGAGTGGGTGGAAGAGGCCAAGTGAGAAAACATTCTCAGATTGGCTCCCCATATCCTGGAGCAAGCATTGCTTTAGAGTGAAACACACACACACAGACACACACACACACACAACTGAAACTTAAATGATATTGATAGGGTCATTATTAAAATGCAATATGGTAAGTTATCAGTCCATCCCTGGCCCTGATCACACCTAAGGTTAGGAGGTTTGTTTAAGAGAGACGCTCTCAGTCATGGGGCATTAAACAGGGCATGCTTGTTTTCTCTAGGTACACCTGCTGGTACAGGGGTTCATTCAGATTCATCTTTATCCTGAAGTAATCCTTAAAACAACTGAAAATTGGTCAGTCTTCCAGTAACCTATTGTGTTGGCAGTGGGAGAGATGGCATAATGAGGCCAAACCAAAGTCAGAAACCTGGGCAAAGGGGAGTGGCTTCCTTTATCAGTGTACTGCAAAGTCAAACACTTCTTTGTGGTCCAATCTCTTCTTTTTTCTGCAAGAAGAGTTGGGTCACTTCCTGTTGGCCTCAGGTGGGCTAAAATCCAGGTCAGGCCACTCTCATCCCAGCCACAGTGTTACTGCCGCAATTACCAAGAACAAGACGAAGGTGGGGATGGGATGGGGGGAGGGGTGACAATGGACCCTTTCTTGGTCTAGCCCCACGATCCTTGTAGCTCTTGTTAATTCTTTACAGACCTTTTGGAGATTTCCTTTTTTCTGAGTCTCCTGCTTATGATTCCTCAAATTGCACAGTGCAGTGGACACTCCCGTGCGCTGCTTGCTATGACTCCCCCCGCTTCAGGGACAGCACTCAGCTGTCATCCCTCGTCAACCGATTCCCGGCCCCTCTTGGCATTTCTTTTCTACATTGACTTCCCAGATTCACTGGCCCTGGGTCCCTGGTCACTATGGTCTCCAGTTTCCAGGGAAAAGCTCCCCGTCCCTCTATGCATGATTAGCCACCTCATTCTGCCAGAAGGAAGAAAGATCTGGCCTGCTGTCACCACACATATCCATCCCTCCACTACCCACCCCTCCTCTACCCACCCAGGGGACTGTCAGAACCGGGTGGGGGCTGGGAAGGAGTAATGTCAGTGTGAGCCTCTATCTTTCTAGTGGTTCAACCCATCCCAGCACTCCCAGCTTACTAGAAGGCAGGCTATCCTGACTTTAGTCATTTCTGGGCCAAAGGTTATACATGATCTTAGGCAGCTTCCGTTGGATATCTTTGGCCAGGATGCTTTACTACCCACCTGGGCAGCAGTGACAGCTGAGCACAGCAAGCCAAGAGCCATGAGTCCTCCTTCCTTGCCTGCATGTAGCAGTTGCCAGCACCTTGAGAGGCATCAGAGTAGAATTGAGGGGCAGTTGTGCTGCCTTCATGAGGATCGACTCTAACAGGAATAGAAGAGAGCAAGCAGGGACAGAGATAGGGGTGTGTTCAGAGACTCCTCAGGTGTGAAAGCTTGGGAGTCACATGGGGCACGGCGGAGCGGGGAGAGCTGAGCTCAAAACCAGGAGAGGCTGGATTGCCGCTGAGCAGAGAGGGGAGGGGAGGGCAGCCTCTGAGCAGAGAGGGGAGGGGAGGGCAGCCTCTGAGCAGAGAGGTAGGGAAGAAAGTGCCTTAGGTGAATGGCCCAGGGGAGGTGGGGCTAGAAGGTGGGAGAAAGATAAGACGTGGGCCAGGCCAGGTGGTTCAGTAAACCAAAGCCACAAACCCTGGGCACAAAACAGAGTTTCTTCATTGTCGGAGCCTCTGAGGAATTCTGCTAGGTGTGGGCAGCTCCCCAGAGGTACCCTAAAAACAAAGAGCTCCACAGACCTTCCAAACTCAGAACAAGGTGCTTGTGATGAACAGCCCCGGCCAGGGTGCCAGCCATCACGGCACCCGACTGTAGGAGGTTTCAGTCGTCCCAAACACAAGGCCCTTGTCCTGACACTTGATTCTCACTGCTGGAAACAGAGGAATGTCTCACACTCCTCAGGGGGCTGCGGGGGCAGTGCATTTCTCAAGAGAGATAGATACACAAGGATGAGCCCAGCACCTGTGGCAGCCCCATGCCTCCGAAGAACACAGCACACTATGCCATGGGAACCTTCCCCATGACCACTCCCACCAAGACCAAGGTATGCAAGCCCCTCCACTGCTGTTTGTTCTTGGTTCCCTCAAGAAATAACCTTTGGATTTCCTTGCCCCTGAATTTTGGGCGAGCTTCCCCGAGAAAGAGAAGATTGTTGGATGCCACATAGGCTCGTGACCTTCTAGTGCAATTACAAATGTAGGAAAGAACAGCTGCCGTGGCTAAGGCTGTCGTGGCCGTAGGACGAAGGGCACGCGCTGAAGCCACATCTCGCTCTGGCGCACACGACGCCTCGGTATTCTGCTTGTTCTCAGGGCTGTGTGTTTTACAAAGTTCAAGTGACACTGCTTTTCATGAGCTATTCCCACGGTGGATCATATGTGCACCAAGGGCCTTGGCTGAGGCTTATGCTTTTTCTATTAATTAAAAATCAAGGCTCCCTAAAGGAAAACTGCTGACCCAGAAATTACGACGAGTGCAGTGAGAAATTTTTTTAAAAAGCACAATTTCTCTCTCCACTCCTCCATTTCCTCACAGTCCTTCCAAGAGCTTTCCATGCAAGAGTTCTGTTGGGGATTAAAAAACATTAAAAAGAAGGAAGGCAAAGAGTAACCCATGTGGAAATGTGCAAATCAATTATTGTATGCCAGTAGTAATTGCTAAGAATTGCTGCAATCTGAAGATACAAGTGGTGATGCCTCAATAACTAAAATAATTTTTAAAAAGAGGTATCTATGATGCATAAATGTGGGGAGGGGGTGCCTTCTGGAAGCTAGAGAAAAACTGTCAATGCACTCCCAGCAACTTGGAATCTGGACTGTGTTGCAGCTTTTCTTCCGAGGTAATTTCCTGCTTACACGGAGGGAAGCTGGTTAATGGTCCAGGCATATTTTATCAAGTCGGTTTGGCAGTTACTGGTCTAGGACTAGGCAGCATGCAGAGCAGTGAGTTAGAAGTCTGGTATGATGGAGGATGGGGCATTCTCCTGGCTGCCACGGCTCTTTCTCTGAAGGAGACATTCCCTGCTGAGCTAGGCTGACCGAAGTGGGTGCTGTAGATGCTCCCCCAGCCCCTGGGGCGGGCTCTCCCATAAGACAGAGGGTGAGGTCTAACTCCCAGGCCCTGTCTCTCTCTCTCTCTCTCTCACACACACACACACACACACACACACACAGACGCACACGCACACATACACACACACACATACACACACACACACACAAACAAGGGCAATCGCTGTAAATCAAGCAATTTCCTGGCGAGACCTTGCTCTCTCATCTCATATTTGCAATGAGACTCTTGGGACTGACTAAACAAAGCCAAATTTCTGAATGAATGAAAACTTACTCAATGGATGGCCTTCATTTTCCACGTGGCTGGCAGTACTTGGGCAGTGATTAGACAAGTCAAAATTACTCTCATCTGGTTAAATAGGAAAACAACTCTCCTTCCTGTCTCTGTATGCAAGAAATAAGACCTCTTGAGTTGGCCAAAAGTAGGCCAGTCAATAGACTGTTGCCAGCTGAATATAGTAATTGTCGCCTACACCAGTGAATGAGCCGCGTAGCTGGGCCAGCTCTCTCTTTTATGCCCTGGTGACATTTCAGGGTCTTCAAATATCTGTTGTGTGCCTCGTATGTGCCAGGCTCTGAACTAGGAATGAGGTGCATACCAAGAAGGCCCAAAGTCCTGATTCTGCAACAGAATAGGGAATAGCCCTATAAGCACAAGTGGGACTCGTCCTTACCAAAGGGTGGCCCCAGTTGTTGCCAAAGTGGCCACAGACCAAGTATACAACCTGCCATGTCACCTGACCGACACTGAGGTTGGACTTCTCCCTCCACTAAGTCTTTGCTCTCAACTGTAGAACAAGGTAGAACTACTGAGAGCTGAGGGACTGGGTGTGTCCTCAGCCCCACCCTGAATGTGTATCATGAGCAAAATCTCTCAACCTCGCTGAGTCATGGGTTCTTCATCTATAAAAGGAGGGTAAAAAATATCCTGGGTCCCATACTGGGATAGTGTGTGGGGAAGTATTTTTAAAACTGTAAGCACTGCATAACTATACGGATTACACAAATCCAGATTCGTCACTTGAATAGATCCTGTCATTTAATACATGTCTGGTCCCTGGACAAGCACTTTTTATTACATTTTTCAAAAAGAGAAATATCAAGGACAACAGGTGAGGGAGCCTCGTTACAAAGGTTTTGAATATCCTTCTACTTGCCCCTCTCTTAACCTAAATGGGGACCACACTTGCTGTCCCAGATAGCGAGGTGAGTGCAGGTCTTCATGTGCATTTTTGCCTGACTAGCAGAGATCTGACCTTACGGAGTGAATTAGTACAGCTTCTTACCTTTTTTTTTTTAATCAGCCACAGATATGTCTGCCCCGGCACAAAGACATAAAATTACATGCTTTCAGCTCTTCCAGTGTTTTATTTACTGCTTGTATTTAGGTGCAACTTAACACAGTCACATAATGTGACATGGAGGAGGGGCACAGCTCAAAAGAAAGGTATTTGCATTATTTAATTAAACAAACTGACCACGGTCTACTGTGAGATCTAACACACAGCACAACTATGAATACCATGAATGATTTCTTAACAGGCCATAACTTATACAACCAAATGAATGTTCTTCCTTCTAGAAATATCTCAGGAAAAAATTTTAACGTTGTTTTTAATATGTCCTGAGGAGGACTCATCCAAGAAGACTATTTTTAAGTTTGTCAGTTTGAAAGAACAAATTTGAGCGTGCCTATTAAAATCCATCGCCTTATTCTATACGTCCACCTCAAGCACATCTCTATCTTTTAGTAATATAGCAGGATTCATATCCAAGATATTCAACAATTGGTATAGTTAGTGCACCAACCTATCAGAACAGACCCGGTGTGAAGGCAGTGCCAGGGCATGCTGGCTGACTATTTGGCAGTGAAATAGATCGAAGGATTCACATGCCTTGAGTAGTCTGGGATATTAACACCATAGTACTACAGATGGAGAACAAATTCTGCCTTCGAGAACTCTTAATCTTAGACTACATGGTAAACTCAGATGAACTGGGGCAGGGACAAGATCACAAATAGTTCAGCAAGAGTTCTTGCCTTCCATCCAGAGAAAAAGCAATCTGAAGGCTTAGGATCTTTTCAGATATTAAAGATTAACTTAAGCTTATTATCCTGCCCATAATGATATTTTGCAATTATAGCTTATGGCCTCACTTTTCATAATGTCAATGGAAGATGACTGCCCACTCATGACCAGGTCCACCTAACATACATAAAGTCACTAAGCAATGTAGCTAAAACCCAAGGTTTTGCTTCTATTTCTTTAATTACATTTGTGTAAACTTCTTTTAATGAATCTATTGCATTTTGTGCTGTTCTAGATCACCGCTCCTCACAATTAACCAGTCAGCTCCACACTTGCTATTTTGAAAGGCCAGTCTGTTGAACTACTCCTGACATTGAGCTGAGGCTCTCCTTTGCCATGTGCCACTCCACATGGCCTGATGTCCCCAGCCTAAATAACAGACCCACCTAATTGGTGTTTCATACCCAGACATTTCTGGGTGTTAAGAATTGATTTCCCCTGGGACTTCCCTGGTGGTCCAGTGATTAAGACTCTGCGTTTCCACTGCAGGGGACACGGGTTCGATCCCTGGTTGGGGAACTAAGATCCTGCGTTCCGTGTGGCTTGGAAAAAAAAAAAAAGGAATTGATTTCCCATCCACTACTTAGTTCTTTATTGGCCTCATTTCAGGTTCTTCCCTCCCCTGGCTTCAGTCTGGGAGTAGGAAGTTTAGAGGTTATTTCAACACAGGATGATGACCAAGATTAAAACAATAATATTACAGCCTTGGATGTAACAATACACCAATGTGTTCTTTTTTTTTTTTTTTTTAAACATCTTTATTGAAGTATAATTGCTTCACAATGGTGTGTTAGTTTCTGCTTTATAACAAAGTGAATCAGCTACACATATACACACGTTCCCATATCTCCTCCCTCCCACATCTCCCTCCCTCCCACTCTCCCCATCCCACCCCCCCAGGCAGTCACAAAGAACCGAGCTGATCTCCCTGTGCTATGTGGCTGCTTCCCACTAGCTATCTATTTTACATTTGGTAGTGTATATATGTCCATGACACTCTCTCACCCTGTCACATCTCGCCCCTCCCCCTCCCCCTATCCTCAAGTCCATTCTTTAGTAGGTTTGTGTCTTTATTCCCATCTTGCCACTAGGTTCTTCATGACCTTTTTTTTTTTTTTTTCCTTAGATTCCATATATATGTGTTAGCATACTGTATTTGTTTTTCTCTTTCTGACTTACTTCACTCTGTATGACAGACTCTAACTCCATCCACCTCATTACAAATACCTCCATTTCATTTCTTTTTATGGCTGAGTAATATTCCATTGTATATATGTGCCACAGCTTCTTTATCCAGTCATCCGATGATGGACACTTAGGTTGCTTCCATGTCCTGGCTATTGTAAATAGAGCTGCAATGAACATTTTGGTACATGACTCTTTGAATTATAGTTTTCTCAGGGTATATGCCCAGTAGTGGGATTGCTGGGTCGTATGGTAGTTCTATTTGTAGTTTTTTAAGGAACCTCCATACTGTTCTCCATAGTGGCTGTATCAATTTACATTGCCACCAACAGTGCAAGAGGGTTCCCTTTTCTCCACACCCTCTCCAGCATTTATTGTTTCTAGGTTTTTTGATGATGGCCATTCTGACGGGTGTGAGATGATACCTCACTGTAGTTTTGATTTGCATTTCTCTAATGATTAATGATGTTGAGCATTCTTTCATGTGTCTGTTGGCCATCTGTATATCTTCTTTGGAGAAATGTCTATTTAGGTCTTCTGCCCATTTTTGGATTGGGTTGTTTGTTTTTTTGTTATTGAGCTGCATGAGCTGCTTGTAAATTTTGGAGATTAATCCTTTGTCAGTTGCTTCATTTGCAAATATTTTCTCCCATTCTGAGGGTTGTCTATTGGTCTTGTTTATGGTTTCCTTTGCTGTGCAAAAGCTTTTAAGTTTCATTAGGTCCCATTTGTTTATTTGTGTTTTTATTTCCATTTCTCTAGGAGCTGGGTCAAAGAGGATCTTGCTGTGATTTATGTCACAGAGTGTTCTGCCTATGTTTTTCTCTAAGAGTTTCATAGTGTCTCGCCTTACATTTAGGTCTTTAATCAATTTTGAGTTTATTTTTGTGCATGGTGTCAGGGAGTGTTCTAATTTCATACTTTTACATGCACCTGTCCAATTTTCCCAGCACCACTTATTGAAGAGGCTGTCTTTTCTCCACTGTATATGCTTTCCTCCTTTATCAAAGATAAGGTGACCATATGTGCGTGGGTTTATCTCTGGGCTTTCTATCCTGTTCCATTGATCTATATTTCTGTTTTTGTGCCAGTACCAAACTGTCTTGATTACTGTAGCTTTGTAATATAGTCTGAAGTCAGGGAGCCTGATTCCTCCAGCTCCATTTTTCGTTCTCAAGATTGCTTTGGCTATTGGGGGTCTTTTGTGTCTCCATACAAATTGTGAAACTTTTTGTTCTAGTTCTGTGATAAATGCCAGTGGTAGTTTGATAGGGATTGCATTGAATCTGTAGATTGCTTTGGGTAGTAGAGTCATTTTCACAATGTTGATTCTTCCAATCCAAGAACATGGTATTTCTCTCCATCTATTTGTATCATCTTTAATTTCTTTCATCAGTGTCCTATAATTTTCTGCATACAGGTCTTTTGTCTCCTTAGGTAGGTTTATTCCTAGATATTTTATTCTTTTGTTGCAATGGTAAACGGGAGTGTTTTCTTAATTTCACTTTCAGATTTTTCGTCATTAGTATATAGGAATGCAAGAGATTTCTGTGCATTAATTTTGTATCCTGCTACTTTACCAAATTCATTGATTAGCTCTAGTAGTTTTCTGGTGGCAGTTTTAGGATTCTCTATGTATAGTATCATGTCATCTGCAAACAGTGACAGCTTTACTTCTTCTTTTCCGATTTGGATTCCTTTTATCTCTTTTTCTTCTCTGATTGCTGTGGCTAACACTTCCAAAACTATGTTGAATAATAGTGGTGAGAGTGGGCAACCTTGTCTTGTTCCTGATCTTAGTGGAAATGGTTTCAGTTTTTCACCATTGAGGACAATGTTGGCTGTGGGTTTGTCATATATGGCCTTTATTATGTTGAGGAAAGTTCCCTCTATGCCTACTTTCTGCAGGGCTTTTATCATAAACGGGTGTTGAATTTTGTCGAAAGCTTTCTCTGCATCTATTGAGATGATCATATGGTTTTTCTCCTTCAATTTGTTAATATGATGTATCACGTTGATTGATTTGTGTATATTGAAGAATCCTTGCATTCCTGGAATAAACCCCACTTGATCATGGTGTATGATCCTTTTAATGTGCTGTTGGATTCTGTTTGCTAGTATTTTGTTGAGGATTTTTGCATCTATGTTCATCAGTGATATTGGCCTGTAGTTTTCTTTCTTTGTGACATCTTTGTCTGGTTTTGGTATCAGGGTGATGGTGGCCTTGTAGAATGAGTTGGGGAGTGTTCCTCCCTCTGCAATATTTTGGAAGAGTTTGAGAAGGATAGGTGTTAGCTCTTCTCTAAATGTTTGATAGAATTCGCCTGTGAAGCCATCTGGTCCTGGGCTTTTGTTTGTTGGAAGATTTTTAATCACAGTTTCAATTTCAGTGCTTGTGATTGGTCTGTTCATATTTTCTATTTCTTCCTGGTTCAGTCTCGGTAGGTTGTGCATTTCTAAGAATCTGTCCATTTCTTCCAGGTTGTCCATTTTATTGGCATAGAGTTGCTTGTAGTAATCTCTCATGATCGTTTGTATTTCTTCAGTGTCAGTCGTTACTTCTCCTTTTCCATTTCTAATTCTATTGATTTGAGTCTTCTCCCTTTTTCTCTTGATGAGTCTGGCTAATGGTTTATCAATTTTGTTTATCTTCTCAAAGAACCAGCTTTTAGTTTCATTGATTTTTGCTATTGTTTCCTTCATTTCTTTTTCATGTATTTCTGATCTGATCTTTATGATTTCTTTCCTTCTGCTAGCTTTGGGGTTTTTTTGCTCTTCTTTCTCTAATTGTTTTAGGTGCAAGGTTAGGTTTATTCGAGATGTTTCCTGTTTCTTGATGTAGGCTTGTATTGCTATAAACTTCCCTCTTAGAACTGCTTTTGCTGCACCCCATAGGCTTTGGTCGTCGTGTCTCCATTGTCATTTCTTTCTAGGTATTTTTTGATTTCCCCTTTGATTTCTTCAGTGATCACTTCGTTATTAAGTAGTGTATTGTGTAGCCTCCATGTGTTTGTATTTTTTACAGATCTTTTCCTGTAATTGATATCTAGTCTCATAGCGTTGTGGTCGGAAAAGATACTTGATACGATTTCAATTTTCTTAAATTTACCAAGGCTTGATTTGTGACCCAAGATATGATCTATCCTGGAGAATGTGCCGTGTGCACTTGAGAAGAAAGTGTAATCTGCTGTTTTTGAATGGAATGTCATATAAATATCAATTAAGTCCATATTGTTTAATGTATCATTTAAAGCTTGTGTTTCCTTATTTATTTTCATTTTGGATGATCTGTCCATTGGTGAAAGTGGGGTGTTAAAGTCCCCTACTATGATTGTGTTACTGTCGATTTCCCCTTTTATGGCTGTTAGTATTTGCCTTATGTATTGAGGTGCTCCTATGTTGGGTGCATATATATTTACAATTGTTATACCTTCCTCTTGGATCGATCCCTTGATCATTATATAGTGTCCTTCTTTGTCTCTTGTAATAGTCTTTATTTTAAAGTCTATTTTGTCTGACATGAGAATTGCTACTCCAGCTTTCTTTTGATTTCCATTTGCATGGAATATCTTTTTCCATCCCCTCACTTTCAGTCTGTATGTGTCTCTAGGTCTGAAGTGGGTCTCTTGTAGACAGCATATATATGGGTCTTGTTTTTGTATCCATTCAGCCAGTCTGTGTCTTTTGGTGGGAGCATTTAATCCATTTACATTTAAGGTAATTATTGATATGTATGTTCCTATTCCCATTTTCTTAAATATTTTGGGTTTGTTATTGTAGGTGTTTTCCTTCTCTTGTGTTTCTTGCCTAGAGAAGTTCCTTTAGCATTTGTTGTAAAGCTGGTTTGGTGGTGCTGAACTCTCTCAGCCTTTGATTGTCTGTAAAGGTTTTAATTTCTCCATCAAATCTGAATGAGATCCTTGCTGGGTAGAGTAATCTTGGTTGTAGGTTTTTCTCCTTCATGACTTTGAGTATATCCAGCCACTCCCTTCTGTCTTGCAGAGTTTCTGCTGAAAGAAAGCTGTTAACCTTATGGGGATTCCCTTGTGTGTTATTTGTTGTTTTTCCCTTGCTGCTTTTAATATGTTTTCTTTATATTTAATTTTTGATAGTTTGATTAATATGTGTCTTGGCGTGTTTCTCCTTGGATTTATCCTGTATGGGACTCTCTGTGCTTCCAGGACTTGATTAACTATTTCCTTTCCCATATTAGGGAAGTTTTCAACTATAATCTCTTCAAATATTTTCTCAGTCCCTTTCTTTTTCTCTTCTTCTTCTGGGACCCCTATAATTCGAATGTTGGTGCGTTTAGTGTTGTCCCAGAGGTCTCTGAGACTGTCCTCAGTTCTTTTCATTCTTTTTTCTTTATTCTGTTCCACAGCAGTGAATTCCACCATTCTGTCTTCCAGGTCACTTATCCGTTCTTCTGCCTCAGTTATTCTGCTATTGATCCCGTCTAGAGTATTTTTAATTTCATTTATTGTGTTTTTCATCGTTGCTTGGTTCCTCTTTAGTTCTTCTACGTCCTTGTTAAATGTTTCCTGCATTTTGTCTATTCTATTTCCAAGATTTTGGATCATCTTTACTATCATTATTCTGAATTCTTTTTCAGGTAGACTGCCTATTTCCTCTTCATTTGTTAGGTCTGGTGTGTTTTGACCCTGCTCCTTCACCTGCTGTGTGGTTTTTTGTCTTCTCATTTTGCTTATCTTACTGTGTTTGGGGTCTCCTTTTCACAGGCTGCAGGTTCGTAGTTCCCGTTGTTTTTGGTATCTGTCCCCAGTGGCTAAGGTTGGTTCAGTGGGTTGTGTAGGCTTCCTGGTGGAGGGGACTAGTGCCTGTGTTCTGGTGGATGAGGTTGGATCTTGTCTTTCTGGTGGGCACGTCCACATCTGGTGGTGTGTTTTGGGGTGTCTGTGGCCTTATTATGATTTTAGGCAGCCTCTCTGCTAATGGATGGGGCTGTGTTCCTGTCTTGCTAGTTGTTTGGCATAGGGTGTCCAGCACTGTAGCTTGCTGGTCGTTGAGTGAAGCTGGGTCTTGATGTTGAGATGGAGATCTCTGAGAGATTTTCACCGTTTGGTATTACGTGGAGCTGGGAGGTCTCTTGTGGACCAGTGTCCTGAAGTTGGCTCTCCCACCTCAGAGGCACAGCCCTGATGCCTGGCTGGAGCACCAAGAGCCTTTCATCCACACAGCTCAGAATAAAAGGGAGAAAAAAATAGAAAGAAAGAAAGAAAGAGGATAAAATAAAATAAAATAAAGCTATTATAATAAAAAATAAGAAAAAAATTATTAAGAATAAATGTATTCAGAAAAAAAATTTTTTTAATTTTTAAAAATAGATTTACTAATTTTTTATAGTAAAAAATAAGAAAAAAAATTATTAAGAAAAATTTTTTTAATTTTTTAAAATAAAAAAATGAAAAAACTTATTAAAATTTTTTTTAATTTCTAAAAATAAGGAAAAAATTATTAAGAAAACATTTATTAGGAAAAAAGATTTTTTTAAGTAAAAAAAAACAAAAAGAAAAACATGGACGGACCTAACCCTAGGACTAATGGTGAAAGCAAAGCTATACAGACAAAATCTCACCCAGAAACTCACAAAAAAAGGAAAAGGGGAAAAATTAATATATCCTGCTCCCAAAGTCCACCTCTTGAATTTGGGATGATTCGTTGTCTATTCAGGTATTCAACAGATGCAGGCACATCAAGTTGTTTGTGGAGCTTTAATCCGCTTCTTCTGAGGCTGCTGGGAGAGATTTCCCCTTCTCTTCTTTGTTCGCACAGCTCCCAGGGTTCAGGTTTGGATTTGGACCCGCCTCTGCATGTAGGTCGCCTAAGGGCGTCTGTTCCCCACCCAGACAGGACGGGGTTAAAGGAGCAGCTGATTCGGGGGCTCTGGCTCACTCAGGCCGGGGGGGAGGGAGGGGTATGGAGGAGGCGGGGCGAGCCTGCGGCGGCAGAGGCCGGCGTGACGTTGCACCAGCCTGAGGCGCGCCGTGCGTTCTCCTGGCGAAGTTGTCCCTGGATCACGGGACCCTGGCAGTGGCGGGCTGCACAAGCTCCCGGGAGGGGCGGCGTGGAGAGTGACCTGTGCTTGAACACAGGCTTCTTGGTGGCGGCAGCAGCAGCCTTAGCGTCTCCTGCCCGTCTCTGGGGTCCGCGCTGATAGCCGCAGCTCGCGCCCGTCTCTGGAGTTCGTTTAGGCGGCGCTCTGAATCCCCTCTCCTTGCGCGCCGTGAAACAAAGAGGCAAGACAAAGTCTCTTGCCTCTTCGGCAGCTGCAGACTTTTTCCTGGACTCCCTCCCGGCTAGCACCGAAGCCCGAGCCTCAGCTCCCAGCCCCCGCCCGCCCCGGCGGCTGAGCAGACAAGCCTCTCGGGCTGGTGAGCGCTGCTCGGCGCCAAGCCTCTGTGCTGGAATCTCTCCGTTTTTCCCTCTGGGCTCCTGTTGCTGTGGGATCCGCGCTGATAGCCGCTGCTCGTGCCCGTCTCTGGAGCTCGTTTAGGTGGCGCTCTGAATCCCCTCTCCTTTTGGGAGGTCTGACGTCTTCTGCCAGCGTTCAGTGCGTGTTCTGTAGGAGCAGGTCCACGTGTAGATGTATTTCTACTGTATCTGTGGGAAGGAAGGTGATCTCCGCGTCTTACTCTTCCGCCATCTTGCCCCTCCCCCACCAATGTGTTCTTTATCCTTGTTGTTCTTTATCTTTGTTGTAAAGTCAACATCAAATAAGAGAGGATTTATTATCCACAATCCCCAAACAATCTCCTCCTATATGTATTTACATCATTCCCCCAATTTTGTATTTCTGTTATTGCATTTATTACATCACATTGTAATTATTTGTTCACACATAGAATTTCCCTTCTAGAATATGGGTTCCTCAAGGGTAAGGTCTGTGTTTTATTGATCTTTTGTCCCTATCACCTAACTCAGAGCCTGGCATGTTATTCATATGGATTATGAATATAGGTGTGTGTGTGTGCAAGTGACTCAAGTCACCATGGCACTTACTGTGTGCAAGTCATTCATTGATGGTGAACTAATAGGCCTGGTTGCCACTTTCACAAAGGAGGTGGCTCATGCTATGAGGTAAGATTATATAAACAGGGTTTGCAATTCTGAAAGAAGACCAGAAGCAAAACTCTCAGAATTAAGTCCCTTAGTCATGACTCCTTAACATTATCAGAGACATGTAACCACTGCAAAGATAAGGACTCAAGTATTTACAGCATTCCAGAAGCAGCTTCAGCCTTTATTATTATTATCCTAAGAGCCATATGGAGACTATAAAATACCCAATCAGATTTATGCTACAGACAAAAAATAAGTTAACTTGTTGGACCATTTTAAAATCCAATCCATATGTCCCTGAGGAATTCATTAACTGTTCATGATTAGAGACTTCTAGGCACCAAGCCACTCCATCTTCTGAATGGTCAGCTTTACTCCCATCTTGTGCCCAGCAATTATTTATCCCTCAGCTTGGTCGTATCTTAATCAGGATTTCCATAAAGCTAGATTATAATAAACAATTCTTAACATTATCCAACAATGCTTTCTCTAAAATATTTCATAATTTTTGTACGTAAACATCTGCTTTTTTATTTAGGATGTCTGAGTCTCAAGAGTTCAGATTTTTGTACAAATTTAAAAGTTTGTACTTAACCCCAAGGCCTAAAGCCCTTAACTTTAGGGTTCTTTCTGTCTTGTCTGTCTCTCTGGATTTTTATCCCACTGCATGTCATTTGAAAGAAGTAAGAAGCATGCACTGACTGGGGTTGAACGGCCGTGTAGGATGCTGTTCTGGTGTCACACTGTTGGGCAGAGTGCTGTTATCTGCACCTAGTCACAGTCAGATCAAAACCCATCACCAGGCATCTACACTTTTCAGATAAGAGAAAACTTCTCTGCTGTTAGCCATTGCTGCCTTTCTCTTCTTTTTAAATCATTAAGCTACATTACATATTCCAAATAACACGTTTCAACCTAATGATAGCTATTGCATTAAGTAAGGGGAGCTCCGGAGAATTAAAAGGGAAAAGTAGACTGAAAACTAAAGGTAATATTTACACCTGAGAATATAACTCTTGGAAGCTATCCAAGACAAGTTTTTAACCTTACTCAATTCCATGAATAATTTAAAAACACAAAGCAGAGTGCTTGGCACATAGAAGGCACTGAATAAATATTTGTCCAATGATCGCATGAATACTTTTGCACTTAAAATTATCTCCGTATCTACAATTAATTTGCATTAGAGTAAGCACCACTCTTTTTAAGGGCATAGACTTATGTGGCCAATTCAGAAATGTTTTATTCTGCACTAACATTTACTACTCGCTAGAAATATCAGAATTCCACGAGTGGTTTAAAAAGTCTACAAAGTTCTCTTGATTTTCATATATACTCTCTATACCTAGGCTGTCCAATGGAAGTTCCTTCAATGTTGGAAATGTTCTATATCTGCACCATCCGATACAGAAGCCACAAGCCACATGTGGCTACTTAGCACTTGAAATGTGGCTAGTGCAACTAAGGATGACCTGAATTCTAAATTTTTTTAACTTTAATTAATTTTAATTTAAGTAGCTGCACATGGCTAGTGGCTTAGAATGCACAGCTCTCTAAAAAGATCAGAAAAACAAAATCTGAAACATGGGCAAACACGTTTTAAAAAACATTCCTGTAAGTCTTCACCATTTTTGCTCTTCCATGGGGATAGTTTGTTCATTTCTCTCTGACTCCCTTTATGGTGATCATTTTTGAACTTTGTAGTTTTAAGGGTGGTAAATGCTCTTCCATCAACCATTCTTTGCTCTTGTGGTTCTTAAACTTGGCTGTGCATCAGCATCACCCCAAGAGATGCGATTCAGCAAGTCTGGGGAGGGGACTGGGCATCTGTGTTTTTTAAGCTCCAAAGATGATTCTGATCTGCAGCCAGGCTTGGGAACGACTATTTTACACCAGAGATCCCAAACCGGTACCCTTTGGGCCAAATACACCCTCGAAACATATGTTCATCCCACACAGTGTTTTAAAATGTTTTGAATTAGTTGCCAACTTCTACAAATCATAATTTTTTTTATCCAAAAAAGTGGAGTTGACTAAAGGCTGCCCCCTTTTGATATAGAGCATAACTTCTTTGTTTCAGCATTATTTGCCTACCTCATAAAAGCCTAGGTCCCAATAGCATTTGCGTTTGAGACCCCTTCCTTATATCTATGTAACACTTGCCCAAACAGACAGCAAATCTTTTATATCAATGCACCATTCCCAAGATGGACTACCAATTATTTTACCCATTGGGCTGCCTGTAATCATCTTGGCAGGCTCAAGAATATTATCCTACCATCACATAAAAACCCTGAATAAATATCGGGCTGGCCAAAATTTTCTTTTGGGTTTTTCTGTAATATCTAACGAAAAACCCAAACAAATTTTTTGGCCAACCCATTATGATGAAATTCTCAATTTCAAAGAATGGGTCCCAATCCAGAATCATTAGACCAATCCTGTTCATGGACAAATCATTAAAAGCAGGGAGAGACTGTCTTACTTTTTATTTTTTACATCCCAAACTCTCTCACCTAAGGCACCATAAGACCAGCCAACAAGACTGTCAGAGAGGGTATCTTTGTTATAAATTCCTATCTGTTCGAAAAAAAATTTTTTATAGCTCTCTCATCTTTCACCCAATTTCCCTTTCAGTAGATTTGTATTCAGCCATGATTCTTAATGTTAAAAGCAGTTGATCACACGTGTGTATCTTTTTTCTCTCTTGAGAATCCTCTATAATCATAGCTAATGAATGAAAATATGTAAACCCAAACGAGATAAAAGGTAGACAAGCCATTAGTTAATGAAAACTAGACAGAGGAATGCTAATTAACTTAGAAAGGCAAAGGAAAGCATAGCTTTGAGCACAGGCTCAGTAGTTGTGGCGCACGGGCTTAGTTGCTCCATGGCATGTGGGGTCTTCCCGGACCAGAGATAGAACCTGTGTCCCCTGCATTGTTAGGCAGATTCTTATCCACTGTGCCACCAGGGAAGCCCATGTTAAGTTATTAATTCTGTCTTCACCACCTGCTAGTCATATGATTTGGGGCAAATTATTTGATCTCTCAGAGTCTCAGTTTCCTCCTCTCTAAAATGAGATTAATAATACCTTAATTATTATTGAGTTATGAGCACATACAATGTGCTTAATAAATATATTTCATTTTTTGCTTTGAAATTATTTACAAAAATGGAAATTAGTGAAATGCTCATCAAGACTGGTCAAACAGGGAATTCCCTGGTGGTCCAGTGGTTAGGGCTCCACGCCTCCACTGCAGGGGGCCCAGTTTTGATACCTGGTTGGGGAACTAAGGTCCCACATGTCACGCAGCCCAGCCAAAGGAAAAAAAAAACTGGGAGTAGGTTGGTGATGATTTTGCTTAGTGACATTGTACTAAGAAATCTATTGCAAAGAAAAGAATATTTTCATTTTGATGGGTTTTAGTCTCTCTGTTATCCAGATAAGTCTTGTCTTTAAAAACCATACTGTTTCTATCTCTTCCTCAAAATTTTTCTCCTCTCTTCTTTCTGCCTCATAAGCCTTACCTGTTCGAAAAGAAAATCGATGAAGTATGTCAGCCATGGTCCCAGCGGGAAGCTGACTTCACCTCAGTTAGTTCCAAAGAAGGGACTTTAACAAGGGAACTCTTTCAGGAAACAAGCACAGCGTATTGAGGCACCCAGAGGCTAGCAATAGCGGGCAGTCATTACCACATCAAGGACAAGAGGGACAAAGGGGAGGAATAGAATTACTGGACCCCAGTGAGAGCTGAGATGTGGAGGACGAACCACCCAGCAGAATCTCTAGTTGTGGAGGAATGCAGCAGCTATCTGAGACTCAGCAAAACTGGAAGGAAGAAAAGAAGAAATAACCCTATATACCTTTCTTCTTCCATCTTCAGTTCCCCTTGGCTACTGGAAGCCAGTTGTCAAGGGACCCTGAGTGATGCTGCCCACAGTGGTCAACCTCCAGGGACCTAGAGCAAGGTGCAGTGCACCTCCAGGGAGCAAAAGGAAGCAAAAGGAGAATGATCAGCACATGAAGATTTTAAGAAATATTTGTTGCATTACTTTGGGGGAAATCAAGATGTGTGAGAAGTCTAAACATTCTCAATGATATAAACTGGCTAAAACAGACAACTGCAAGCAATCTTGTGAAAAAAAATTTTTTTCTTCACTTTATCTTTGATGCCTGTTGTATGTAGGAATAGATGAGGATAGAAATGAAGGCATTTCCAATTAGAAAGCAAGATTGTTTCATATTGCATGTTCTATGCCTTAAGGTGACTCCTAGTTTATCACCTCAATGATGAAACCAACTGCCACTCAGGGGAAAGAGGCAGGGCAAAATAGCTCTGAACTAGTGGAACTTACCAGGCTACTGTATCAAGGACTGTTTCCAATGTATGCATGAGTGCGATTTCAGGAAATGTCTCAGCCTTGTGATGGATGTCTCTAAGGATTTGTTTAAAAATTCAGATGCCGCAGATTTGTTTATTTTATGCTGAGAAATCCACTGTGCCTTCAGTTATAAGTTCTAGATGACAGTTTAATATGATCCTGAGAATGAGACCATGTATTCCTTGCATTTTACTTAAAGCCTAATGGTATGCCAGGCTGCTTTCCCTTTTGTTAATACTAAAGACTAATCACAGAATGTGATTCAAAATTGTGTCCCACTTGGCAAAGCTCTGGCTGACATTTTGGTGCTTTGTAGCAGTATAAATATTTATCAAGTCATGTGTCCTATTTCAGGTTGATGACTTTTTCTACCAGGAATCAGTGGATAGGATTCAGAGGCCTGTGAAACCCTTAAAATTGATTGCAAAATGTTTGGCACACATACATTTTTCTAGGAAGAAGAACTATGATTTCACAAATACTCCAAAGCTATGCTTTCCTTTGCCTTTCTAAGTTAATTAGCATTCCTCTATCTAGTTTTCATTAACTAATGGCTTGTCTACCTTTTATCTTATCGTTTGGGTTTACATATTTTCATTCATTAGCTATGATTATAGAGGATTCTCAAGAGAGAAAACAGATTTCTTAGTACAATATCACTAAGCAAAATGGTCACCAACCTACTCCCAGTTTTTTTTTTTTTTTGGCCGGGCTGCGTGACATGTGGGATCTTAGTTCCCCAACCAGGTATCAAACCTGGGCCCCCTGCAGTGGAAGCGTGGAGTCCTAACCACTGGACCACCAGGGAATTCCCTGTTTGACCAGTCTTGATGAGCATTTCACTAATTTCCATTTTTGTTAATAATTTCAAAGCAAAAAATGAAATACATTTATTAAGCACATTGTATGTGCTCATAACTCAATAATAATTAAGGTATTATTAATCTCATTTTAGAGAGGAGGAAATTGAGACTCTGAGAGATCAAATAATTTGCCCCAAATCATATGACTAGCAGGTGGTGAAGCCAGAATTAATAACTTAACATGGGCTTCTCTGGTGGCGCAGTGGATAAGAATCTGTCTGCCAATGCAGGGGACACAGGTTCTATCCCTGGTCCGGGAAGACCCCACATGCCATGGAGCAACTAAGCCCGTGAGCCACAACTACTGAGCCTGCACTCTAGAGCCCGCGAGCCACAACTACTGAAGCCCACGTGCCTAGATCCTGTGCTCTGCAACAAGAGAAGCCACCGCAATGAGAAGTCCGCGCACCGCAACGAAGAGTAGCCCCCACTCGCCGCAACTAGAGAAAGCCCGTGCGCAGCAACGAAGACCCAACGCAGTCAAAATAAATACATTACAAAAAATTTTTTTAATTAAAAAAAAATAACTTAGCAAGTTATTTATATATATATAACTTTTCTTAATCAAGAAAATTGCTTTCTTACGTTATTGTAAAGCATTTCTCTTTGATTTTACCATAGTCTTAAGATGCTTTTGACTCTCTGCAGAAAAGATCTTATTGTGCCCACATATTTTTCATTAAAAAGATTTGATCACATTTGTTTACAATTTTTTATCTCTCTTGAGATGTCTCTATAGTTACAGTTAATGAATGAAAAATATGTAGACCCAAATAATGAAATAAAAGGTAAAAGGGCCATCAGTTGATGAAAACAAGATAGATGAGATTTGGAAAGGCAGAGAAAGGCACAGCTTTAAGGGCTCCCAAAGGAAAATTGGGACAAGAAGGAAGATTTGACTCATAGATCCCAAGAGAATTCTGGGATCAAAAACTGGACATACATTCGTGGACAAAAATGAGATGTAGGGCTGAAAACAGAACTGATGGAAAAACAGATGTCTGGTGATTCTTGTTATGCTTATATTTTCAAATGAGGCACTGAAATGATAATTGGGAAATCTGGGTCTGTTAACAGGGCTTGTCGTTTTCCCTTCTTTGTGTAGGATGATCAAGAAGGAAACTGGTTATTATTCCTCTTAACCCCACCCCAACTCTTTCTCTCTGAGAATGCCTGCAGCAAGATATCTACCATGTAGTCAAGAAATTAGAGGTTTCTCCCTGGAGAAATTGAACGGTCCTAGAGAAAAGATCTCCACTTTTTGGCTTTTGTGGGTTCGCTGAGATGATGCCTATTGCTCCCACCTGATCACTCTACAGCAAAGTTGACAAACTGTTTACAAGTATAGATGGCTTTTCTGTATCCCATTCTTAAATATATACATTTTTGAGGGGACACAATTCAGTCCATAACAATCAGATCCACAAGCTCATTAGTCTTTCAACTATTTATTGAATAAACCACCCCAAAACTTATTGTCTTAATGAAACAACAATTCAATATTTCTCATGATTCTATGGGTTGGCCAGGTGGTTCTTCTGCTTCATGTGTTGTTGGTAACAGTTTTGCCAACTTTTTCACTAGCACAAGACATGGTTTACCATCCTTCCAGACTTCAATAGTAGTTTCTTCACTAATTTTCCAGCTTCTACTAATAGTCTCCTTGCTACCCTTCCAGGCTCTATCTACTACCCAGTCTCAAGGCCATGACACATGTATTTGGTTTTTATTATAGCAGCACCTCATTTTTAGATACCAGTTTCTCTTTCAACTAGTCTTTGTTGTGGAATGAAACACCCCAAAACTTAACAGCTTAACTCAACACCATTTTATGCAGTTCTCTGGGTTGGCTGAGCAGTTCTCTGCTGCTCTCACTTGTGCTCATACACACAGCTGCATTCAGCTGGCAGGTCAGCTGGCAGGGTGCTGAACTTAGCTGGGACAGCTGGGTCTCTCTTTCCATATGCCCTTTTGTCCTGGGCTTCATTATGGTATGGTGGTCTCAAGGCAGCATTCCAAGAGAATGAAGGCAGACACCATATCACTTTATGTGTCCCAAGCTCTGAAACTGGCAAGATGTCACTTCCTCCACATTCTGTTGGATAAATCAGAGAGCAAAGCCAGCCCAGATTCAAGAGGTGGTGGAACAGAATCCACCTCTTAATAGAAGGAGCTGCAAATAATTTGTGGCCGTATTTAATTTACAACGGAAAGTTATGCTATGGTCCTAAATAGAAAGACTCAATATCATAAAGATGTCAGTTCTTTCAAATAAATCTGTACAGCCAATGTCATACCAATCAAAATCTCAACAGATATTTCAGGAAACTTGATAAGATGTTCCTAAAATTCATATGGAAGAGCAAAGGGCCCAGAATCACTAACGCAGTTCTGAGGAAGGACAGGTCCTCACAGATATCGAGATTTATTATAAAGCTACGGTAACAGCTGTGTATTGGTACAGCAATTTGAGGAGAAATTCATGTGAAGTCCACAGATATACAGCATCAATCGATGTACACAACCCAATTAGCTTTATGGAGCAATTTACTTTTATGATTTAATAGTGAAAATATACAAATATAAAATTATGGAAAGCAAAATTTTTCCCACTTTATTGAGATATAATTGACATATAACATTATGTAAGTTTAAGGTATGCAACCTATTGATTTGATACGCTTATGTATTGCAAAGTGATGACCACCATAGCCTTAGCTAATACCTCCATCACATAATTACCATTTCTTTTTCATGGTGAGAACATTTAAGATCTCCTCCCTTAGCAACTTTCAAGTATATAATACAGTATTATTAACTATAATCACCAAGCTGTACATTAGATCTCCAGAACTTACTCATCTTATAACTGGAAGTTTGTACTCTTTGACCGACACCTCCCCATTTCCCCCACCCCTAACCCCTAGCCCCTAATAACCTCTGTTCTATTCACTGTTTCTATGAGTTTGGCGTTTTAAGATTCCACACATAAGTGATATCATACAGTATTTGTCTTTCTTTGTCTCACTCATGTCACTTAGCATAATGCCAGCAAAAAATTGTTAAGGTATGCATCTAGATTGAGCTTTACTGAAAAATACTCTAATAGGTACAGCTTTTTACTTTTGGTGAGTTAAGAATACAGAAGAATTTGTACTTGTGGAAAAACTTAAACTCAAGAAATGCTAATGATGTGCTTTTGAAGCTGGAGGGAGGGGCTTCCCTGGTGGTCCAATGGTAAAGAATCCACCTTCCAATGCAGGGGACGGGGGTTCAAGCCTGGTCAGGGCACTGAGATCCCACATGCTGTGGGGAAATGAATCCCGCACGCCACAACTACTGAGCTCACGCACCTCAACTAGAGAAGAGAAAACCCTCATGCCACAACTAGAGAGAAGCCTGTGCACCACAACGAAGATCCCATGTGCCAGAGATAAGACCCGATGCAGCCATAAAAATAAAATAAATAAAATTAAAGAAAAAGAAGCTGGAGGTAGTTTCAAGAAAAGATACATGCTCAAAACTACAATGAGGTATCATCTCACACCGGTCAGAATGGCCATCATCAAAAAATCTACAAACAATAAATGCTGGAGAGGGTGTGGAGAAAAGGGAACCCTCTTGCACTGTTGGTGGGAATGTAAATTGATACAGCCACTATGGAGAACAGTATGGAGGTTCCTTAAAAAACTAAAAATAGAACTACCATACGACCCAGCAATCCCACTACTGGGCATATACCCTGAGAAAACCATAATTCAAAAAGAGTCATGTACCAAAATGTTCATTGCAGCTCTATTTACAATAACCAGGACATGGAAGCAACCTAAGTGTCCATCATCAGATGAATGGATAAAGAAGATGTGGCACATATATACAATGGAATATTACTCAGCCATAAAAAGAAATGAAATGGAGGTATTTGTAATGAGGTGGATGGAGTTAGAGTCTGTCATACAGAGTGAAGTAAGTCAGAAAGAGAAAAACAAATACAGTATGCTAACACATATATATGGAATCTAAGGGAAAAAAAAATGTTATGAAGAACCTAGTGGCAAGATGGGAATAAAGACACAGACATAGTAAAGAATGGACTTGAGGATTTGGGGAGGGGGAGGGGTGAGATGTGACAGGGTGAGAGAGTGTCATGGGCATATATACACTACCAAATGTAAAATAGATAGCTAGTGGGAAGCAGCCACATAGCACAGCGAGATCAGCTCGGTGCTTTGTGACCGCCTGGGGGGGTGGGATGGGGAGGGTGGGAGGGAGGGAGATGCGGGAGGGAGGAGATATGGGAACGTGTGTATA
The DNA here is from genome assembly GCF_965194825.1 of Balaenoptera physalus. Lineage (NCBI taxonomy): Eukaryota > Metazoa > Chordata > Mammalia > Artiodactyla > Balaenopteridae > Balaenoptera > Balaenoptera physalus. Next base: position 151,203,947 of record NC_138890.1, read on the forward strand.
TGTGTAGTTGATTCACTTTGTTATAAAGCAGAAACTAACACACCACTGTGAAGCAGTTATACTCCAATAAAGATGTTTAAAAAAAAAAAAAAGATACATGCACCCCAATGTTCATAGCAGCACTATTTACAATAGCCACGACATGGAAGCATCCTAAATGTCCATCGACAGATGAATGGATAAAGAGGATGTGGCACAAATATACAATGGAATACTACTCAGCCATAAAAAAAGAATGAAATAATGCCATTTGCAGCAACATGGATGGACCTAGAAATTATCACACGAAGTAAAGTAAGCCAGACAAAGACAAATATCATATTGCTTATATGTGGAATCTAAAATAAATGATACAAATGAAGTTATTTACAAAACAGAAATAGACCCACAGACATAGAAAACAAACTTATGGTTACCAAAGGGGAAAGGGGAGGGGGATAAATTCGGAGGTTGGTATTAACATATACACACTTTTATATATAAAATAGAAAACAAACAAAGACCTACTGTATAGCACAGGGAACTATACTCAGTATTTTGTAATAACCTATAAGGGAAAAGAATCTGAAAAAGAATAGATAGATATATATATATACGTATAACTGAATCACTATGCTGTACACCTGAACCTCATACCACATTGTAAATCAAACTATGCTTCAATAAAAAACAAAAATCGACAAAAAAAAAAAAAAAAAAGGAAAGAAAGAAACTGGAGGTAGTTTGAAAGTAAACGTAACAAAAATCCAAAGCCTATTACAGTGAGAATGGCAACTCTCTTGAACACAAGAAGGAATGAAATGCCAATAGGCAGCAAAACTTTTTTTTCTAAACCTAAACAGAAAGGTCTCTCATACCAGCAGCTTCCTGCACATACACACCCACAACAGGAAAAGCCACCCACCATTTCATAAAACAAAAGCCAATTATAGTGTGGGAGTACAAACTGCAGAAAACCAGAAGTCCCTGGAAGAAAAATGACTGGCTCCTGCGAGAGAAAGGGGGACGCTCGGTTCTGCGCAGGGTCACTTGGTGAAGGCGGCCACCACTGCCCACAGCACCTCGCTGGTGCTGGCCTTCAGACACTCCACCTCAGGGTCTAAGTCCAGGAGCTGCCGCACCCACTTGGTGGCTAAGTCGTACTGCTCGTCCAGGAGGGGCGCGAACGCGTTCTCCAGGACATCCGAGGCGTGGGCCAGGTAGATGAGGGCCAGCAGGCGCTTGTCCATGAGGTGAGGGTCGTTCACCCATTTGTCGAGAACGGCCTCCTGCACCTTCTTGATGAGGCGCTGCTTAATGTTGTTGTTGGTGAGGGGATGTGTCGTCATGTCAAAAAGAAGGAAGTTCTGTTTCTCGGTTGTCAATACGCCCTTTTCTACCAGGTTTTTAGCTAATCATTCCTGCACGTTTCTTAATTGATAATGCAGTTTTAATGAATTCCATGTCTCACCTAAACAAAAGCATTTAAAAGCTAGAGAAGAATTTCAGCTATTATTTTCTTTGTACTCTTAATAGGAATAGCAAAATGTGTTCATTGCAGCTGGTTTGCTTCTGGAGAAGTGGAATACAATAAGTGTTCTAGGACGGTCTGTGTTCCCAGAACGTAAACTTCTTGTGGGACAGGAATCATATTTTATTAATCTCTGTAGCCCGGCACCTGGTATATTTCCTGGAACATAGTACTTGCTCAATAAGTATTTGGAAAAGAGAATGAATAAAGTATTCAAATACACGAATTAGAACAGATTGCTAATGGTTTTGGTGTGAGGTAGATATGAGTCAAATTGTAAAATGATAATTCCTGGTAACATTTCTATCAGCATAAAGTTGTCAATAAATAGCCAAAGTATAAATTAGAGGTTCATTTATTTTTATTTTTTAAATAAATTTTTAAAAGGAATAATTTCAGATTTATAGAAAAGTTGCAAATATAGTAAAGCGTTTCCACATGCCCCACTGCTGTTTCCCCATTAATGCAGCACATTTGTCACAATTAATGAACATCGATACATTAATATTAACTAAAGTCCATACACTATTCAGATTTCCTTGGGTTTTGCCTGATGTTCTTGTTTTGTTCCAGGATGCCACCCAGGTTATTATATTACCTTTATTTGTCATATTTTCTTAGGCTCCTCCTGGTGGTGACAGTTCTCCAGTCTTCCCTTGCTTTTGATGACCTTGACAGTTTTGAGAAGTAGTGGTCGTGTACTTTGTAGATTGTCCCTTTATTGGGATTTATCTGATGTTTTTCTCACGATGAGACTGAGGTTACAGGTTTGGGGGAGTGAGGCCACAAAGGGTGCATATTATCAGCATGATTTATCACTGTTGATGTTGACCTTGATCACCAGGCTGTGGGAGGGTTTGTCAGGTATCTCCAATATAAAGCTATTCCTCCCTCACCCCGTTCTGTTCTGTACTCTTGGACGGAAGTCACTATGTGCAGCTCACATTTAAAGAGTGGTGGGTTATTCAGTACTTCCTTGAGAATGAGGTATTTACATAAATTATTTGGAACTGGAAGTTGTATTTTTCATTAAAGAATTAAATTGAGATTCTCAATAAAGATGGCTGGTTGAATAAATATTCTCTTTCTGATGAAAATGCTATGAAAATAAGAGTAAAAGGATTTTTATAGAAGCACAAACCCATAATAATAACAGGAAAGAACACAATAGCAGTAAAATTTCAGATACTGCAAAGTAGATGAAAAAGTGGTAGGTGGATTAGTGGATCCAAGAAAGCTAATCCAAAACTGGCAGTGGGCAGAGCAGGGAGGTATCCTACTTTACATGGCAGAAGCCCAGAGGCTCAGAAATTGGCACCAGATAGCTGTGGGAATGGTGGTGGGGGGGAGAAGATAATGGTAGGGCTAAGAATAGAAAGACTGTTTGAAAGTCTATTTAAAAAGCATCTCCAGATCTCCTTCTCTACTCTGTGCAGTAGAAGATAATAAAACAGAGGGTCTCTGGACTCAGGGACACCAGGCACAGCTAAAGGAGGCAGGGATCTCCCACTGAAAACAGGGGGATTAAGTAAGAGTTTATGTCCTAGAATTTGGGACATTTCAGCCTTTTCCCTCTTCTCGACTCCCGGAATACTGGAAGCTAGGATTATACCTTCCAGCCAAGACATTGGAAGAGTCTTTTCTGGAAAATACCACCAGCCCAAGAGAAAAGGATGAAAAACACTGATATGAAGATTTCCCCGAAGAATTACAAAGAAGCCCCCACTTCACCACCACCCACCACGCACACATACAGCTTCCAAGTAACTTATTTGGCCTCTTTTTCCAAATATGAGCAGACTGCTAGAGAATGTCATACATTTGTGAAAAATTCTCTAATGTGAAACACAGAGTACAAAATAAAATATTAAAATAACAAAAAGATGTTTCTAATTCCTCCAAAGTGGAAACTACACAAATGTCTAGTCAACTGGTGAATGTCAAAACAAAATGTGGTACATCAGCACAAGGGAATACTCTGCAACAATAAAGAGGAATGAACTCCTGATGCATGCTGCAACAAGGATGGCCTTCAAAAACAGCACATGAAGTGAAAAAGCAGACACAGAAGAACGTATACTGTATGATTCTATTTATACGAAATGCCTAGAAAACGCAAATGGGTAGAGACAGAAAGCAGATTATTGGCTGATTGGGACTAGGGTTAGGAATGAAGATGAATTGCAAACGGGCACCAGAGACCTTTCTGGGGTGATGGAAATGTTCTAAAACTGGACTGCAGTGATGGTTGACTGACAATAAATATACTAAACATCAGTGAATTAGACACTCACAATGGGTGAATTTTATGGCATACAAATTACACCTCCAATAAACCTGTTTTTTAAAAAAAGGAACTCAGAGGACACTGAAACTATGGAGGGAGAAGAAAAATGTGGGAAAAAAAGGCATTACTGTTCTCAGAGAAATAAGAGAGAATATTGTATCCATAAAACAGGAACAAAATGGTAGTTTTAAAAAGAAGAACATTCAGAGAACAACAACAACAAAAATACTAGGAAAATAAAAATTGGATGGCAGAAATGGAAAACCCAGTAGAGAAGTAGAGGATATAGTTAGGGAATCCAAAACTTAGGGCAAAATGGCAAATAATTGGACAATAAGAGAGAAAACTTAAGAAATTAGTTGGTCAATCCAGGGGGCCCAACAACTAAATAACAGGAGCTCCAGAAAGGGTGAACAGAAGAGAATGATGAAGAAAAGTGTTGGACTTTCCTGGTGGCACAGTGGTTAAGAATCCTCCTGCCAATGCAGGGGACACGGGTTCGAGCCCTGGTCCAAGAAGATCCCACATGCCATGGAGCAACTAAGCCCCGCACCACAACTACTGAGCCTGCGCTCTAGAGCCCTCGAGCCACAACTACTGAAGCCCGTGCACCCTAGAGCCCGTATGCCACAACTACTGAGTCCACGTGCCACAACTACTGAAGCCTGCGTGCCTAGAGCCTGTGTTCTGCAACAAGAGAAGCCACCTCAATGAGAAGCCCGCGCACCTCAACGAAGAGTAGCCCCTGCTCGCCGCAACTAGAGAAAGCCCACGCGCACAACGAAGACCCAACACAGCCAAAAAAAAATGTTAGCCATCAATTTAAAAAGAGAGAAAAGGAAAGTGTTAATAAAATAACATAAGAGAATTTTCCAGGGCTGAAGAACATGAGCCTTTTTTCAAAAAAAGGCCAGTTGGATATCCAGCCCAATGAATAAAAGACAAATAAATAAAGAAAAATAAAGAAAAAATTTTAAAAACCCATTAAGCAATAAAAAAAAAAAAAACTCAAAAGACTCATTATCATAAAATTTCAAACACTAGCACACTAGTGATAAACAGAAGGCTCTAAAAGTTCAGGTGGTGGGTGGAGGTTAGGGGGAGACAGGTAATGAGCAGAAGAGTGTAAGAATGGCATCAAACTTCTTGAATGGGAGGTAGAAGATAATGAAGCTGCACCTTCACATTTCCAAAGGAAATGTTTACTCTCCATCAAGTGAGAGGGTAGAAAAGAGACAATTTAGACCTCTAGACATATCCCTTCCAAGCACCTTTCTTAGGAAGCTATTTGGGAATGTGCACACACACATACCACACTCACACGAAAGGGCTCCCTTTAGAAGGAGGATATTGGGATATTGGGATACATGGGGTTGAGGAAACAGAGGATCTAATAGAGGCAAAAAGAATCCCCAGGGTGATGGCCAGTGGAAGTTCCAATACAACAGAGGAGAAAAGGCCCACAGTGGAAGCATCTAGATTGTAACCAGAAGGTGGAGGCACTAGGACTGTCTTGGACTGAAGCAGGCTGGGGGTCCGGGATGTAGTTCTTCAGTTATTTAACATGTTTTGTATAAAATGTAATGAGAGACATTTTACACAGCTGTTGAGGATATGGGAATATTTAGTCAGATATTCAAAGGAAATTAAGAAAATGTCTTCAAATAAGGCAATTATTAACTCCAAAAAACACAAGCTATGTAAGAAAGGATATATAATCATGCTACTTGATGCAATAACGTAATATGTACTACACATACATTGTCAAAATTAAGAAAACACTGAACATAGATTTAACAGATATTTAAGATATAATTTTATTGAGAAGATGGTGGAAAGGAAAGAGTGGTATACCTGAGCTAAAATCCTTGTTATCTATAATTGGAAATCAACAGGTAAGTCTATTCCGATGAGTCAAGAGATACCAGTATATATTATGCATATTATTTAGAAATAAGAAAGTAAAATCAGAGAAAATATCTAAAAAAGTTGAAATTGATTACTTGGCAGATGATGGGAGTAGAAAGGTAAAGAAAAGAGACTGCTGTTTTATAAAAGTTACTTTTAGCAATATTTGATCTTTTATACTATTCAAACAGCACTTTGATAAAAATAAAAGTTGATTAAAAATAACACGTCATGGGCTTCCCTGGTGGCGCAGTGGTTGGGAGTCTGCCTGCCAATGCAGGGGACACGGGTTCGAGCCCTGGTCTGGGAAGATCCCACATGCCGCGGAGCAACTAGGCCCGTGAGCCACAACTACTGAGCCTGCGCGTCTGGAGCCTGTGCTCCGCAACAAGAGAGGCCGCGATGGTGAGAGGCCCGCGCATCGCGATGAAGAGTGGCCCCCGCTCGCCGCAGCTGGAGAAAGCCCTCGCACAGAAACGAAGACCCAACACAGCCAATAAATAAATAAATAAATAAATAAAGTGAAATTCTTTAAAAAAAAAAAAAAAAACACGTCATTTTACTGAATGCAAAAAAAATGTATAAAGTTATACAGTAACAAGAAACAGGAAACTTCAAATTATGGTATTAATACTCAATTTAATATACATAAAATTTTATTTAATCATGAATTATACCCAAAAGACACAATTTGGAAAAGCCATTTTGCAATTTATGATTTGCTTTATAAAACTGGAGTTTTAAAATTATGATAATTAATTCATGAAAAGTTGAGGATTTGATTCTTGCTTTCTGAAGTTTATTAATATTTAAAGCCTGAGTCTGTTTTTGAAGTATAAAGAGCTTTATCAAATTAAAGAGTGGCAAATCATTCCTCTTTGAAGAAAAACATTACAATTTGCATTCAAATTCCTTATCTTTTTAAAAGAGGAAAGACAGCATTTATTTTAGGCCTCATTATATTTACTATCCTGAGTCTGTAAATGGAAATTATACCCAAATGATGAATGTAATCCTGATTACTTCTTTCTTCTGGGTTAAACATATGTTCACACACCCATACTTAAATATTAAGAAATCAGCAACAGTTATTTTACCCATCTGCAGTCTGAGCCCAATGATGGGACAGCCTTCCCGCCCCCCTTCCTTCCAGAAGCATTTACTTCGTTCCTAGTATTGGCTGGGTGTTGAGGATACAAAAAAGAATAAAATATGATCTTCTTCTACAGAGAAATTACAAGCTAGTGCCACTTTATACAACTAACCGTACAGCAACATGGAAAGGGTGAGAGGAACAAAGTTCTACAAGAATAGAGAGGAATCAGAATTTACAGGGTGTCTGGAGACAGAGTATCTGGAAGACACTCTCCAAAGAGTACACTTTCTCTCTTTGACTTGGAGAGTTGGACAAGCCAAGGGAGAGGCCTAATGCCCTGGGACAGAGGGATCAGCAAGCGCAAAGCATCCAAGGCCACACAGGTACAGTGAAATGCAGACTACCTGGAAACGCCACTTCCCAAGGTGGTCCACCTGTGGTCCCTGGTTACCCTGACTACACACTGCCCCCAAAGTCACCCACACACACCGGGAGGAGGAGAGACACGCTGGGGTGTTTCATTAGAACCGGACGTTCCTGGGTGGAGGGCAGGTGGGGGAGGGAGGGTGCTCTAGAGAACAAGCCATGCCTGTTTCATTTCTAGCACAAAGAAGAATGCATTGTAAGTTCATTCGAACAAATGACTGCTCTATGAATAGTGCTAAATTTAAAATTCGTGGACAAAAGGATTTTCCTCAGGTTCCAGATGACTCAGGTTAATGTGAGAAAAGACTTGACAAACAGTTTATACATGCAAATTGGACGTGAGATGTTCTTTCATTTAACAATTATTTATTGGGCATCTGCTATGGGCTGCCGTCAGTGTTCAAGGCACCAAGAACAAAAAAGTCCTCACACTTGTGACACATATTCTAGTGACTTCTATTCATTTATAGTTCATCTTTCTGAATTAAAAAAAAAAATCATTGCCAGAAATCAACTTAAAAATCCATGAAAAACAACAAGCATTAACTGTATAGCACAGGGAACTATATTCAATATCTTGTAAAAACCTATAATGGAAAAGAATCGGAAAAAGAATATAGATATACATATGACTGAATCATTTTGCTGTTCACCTGAAACTAATACAATATTGTAAATCGACTACATGTCAATTAAAAAAAATTCATGAAGGCCAATTTAAGGGTCTTGCCATCAATACTGAAGAAGACTTAGATACAAATGTGACAAAATGATTTAAAAACCTGTATTAGAAGAAAATTGTATCAATGCCCTTTATACCATAAAACTGAAAGGACTTCTATGATAAATACGGTAGTCTAGTGCCACCTTGTGATCAAATTACTCAATTACAATGTGATTTAATAGTAAAGATTCTGTACTGTATTCATTTCCTATTTTTCCTATTGCAGCTGTAACAAATTGCCACAAATTTAATGCCTTTAAAACAACACAGATTCATTATTTTATAATCCTGTAGGTCATAAGGGTGTAACGGATCGCAATGGGCTAACATCAAGGTATCAGCAGGACTGTGTACCTTCAAGATCCTAGAGAAGAACCTGTTTTCTTACATTTTCCGCCTCCTAGAGGCTGCCTGAATTCCTTAGCTGGTGGCTCCCTACTATGCTTGGAGCCAGCAATGGCTACTTGAGTCTTCTCGTGGTGAATCACTCTGACACTGCCTCTCCTCTTTCACTTATAAGAACCCTTGTTATTACATAGGCCCCACCTGAATAATCTAGGATAATCGCCCCATCTCAAAATCAGTTAATTAGCAAACAATTCCACCTGCTACCTTATTTCTCCCTTACCATGTAACAGAACATATTCACAGGTTTTGGGGATTACAATACACACATCTTTGGGAAGGGGGCATTATTCCGCCTACTACAGAGTCTGTTGGTTTCTTTTCCTGGGGGCAAATATGCTACTTCTTATGCTTCAATCAAACGGTAAAGATATTAAATTAAACTGGGGGGTGCTTGGACTTTATTTGGAACTTGGAATTGATGAAAAACAACAAAAAAATCTTTTACCAATGTCTATGACACAAACCAAGCATTTAGAAACCACCCCCACCCAGTGAATATTTACCTTACTAATTAGCTTTACTAATCTTAGCTAGAAAGACCCAAATTAAATATAAAAATATTGTTAAATTCTCCCATAAGGTTAACAACTGATTTCTCAGCAGAAACTCTACAAGCCAGAAGGGAGTGGCATGATATATTTAAAGTGATGAAAGGGAAGAACCTACAACCAAGATTACTCTAACCAACAAGGATCTCATTCAGATTCCACGGAGAAATCAAAAGCTTTACAGACAAGCAAAAGCTAAGAGAATTCAGCACCACCAAACCAGCTCTACAACAAATGCTAAAGGAACTTCTCTAAGTGGGAAACACATGAGAAGAAAAGGACCTACAAAAACAAACCCAAAACAATTAAGAGAATGGTAATAGGAACATAAATATTGATAATTACCTTAAATGTGAAGGGATTAAATGCTCCAACCAAAAGACGCAGGCTTCTGAATGGATACATAAACAAGACCCGTATATATGCTGTCTACAAGAGACCCACTTCGGACCTAGGGAAACATACAGACTGAAAGTGAGGGGATGGAAAAAGAAATTCCATGGAAATGGAAATCAAAAGAAAGCTGGAGTAGCAACACTCATATCAGATAAAATAGACTTTAAAGAATGTTACAATTTGGACACGACATAATGATCAAGGGATCAATCCAAGGAGAAGATTTAACAATTATAAATATATATGCACCCAACATAGGAGCACCTCAATACATAAGATATATGTTAACAGCTATAAAAGAAGAAATCAACACTAACACAATAATAGTGGGAGACTTTCACACCTCGGTTACACCAATAGACAGATCATCCAGACAGAAAATTAATACAGAAACACAAGCTTTAAATGACACAATAGACCAGATAGAGTTAATTGATATTTATAGGACATTCCATCCGAAAACAGCAGATTATACTTTCTTCTCAAGTGCACACGGAACATTCTCCAGGATACATCACATCTTGGGTCACAAATCAAGCCTTGGTAAACTTAAGAAAATTGAAATCATATCAAGCATCTTTTCCGACCACAACGCTATGAGATTAGAAATAAATTACAGGTAAAAAAATGTAAAAACACAAACACATGGAGGCTAAACAATACATTACTAAATAACCAAGAGATCACTGAAGAAATCAAAGAGAAAATCAAAAAATACCTAGAGACAAATGACAATGAAAACACGAAGATCCAAAACCTATGGGATGCAGCAAAAGCAGTTCTAAGAGGGAACTTTATAGCAATACAACCTTACCTCAAGAAACAAGAAAAATCTCAAATAAACAATCTAACCTTTCACCTAAAGGAACTAGAGAAAGAAGAACAAACAAACCCAAAGTTAGCAGAAGGAAAGAAATCATAAAGATCAGAGCAGAAATAAATGAAAGAGAAACAATAGCAAAGATCAATAAAACTAAAAGCAGGTCTTTGAGAAGATAAACAAAACTGATAAACCTTTAGGCAGACTCACCAAGAAAAAGAGAGAGAGGACTCAAATCAACAAAATTAGAAACGAAAAAGGAGATGTTACAACAGACGCCGCAGAAATATAAATCATCATAAGAGACTACTACAAGCAACTCTATGCCAATAAAATGGACAACCTGGAAGAAATGGAAAAATCATTAGAAAGGTATAACCTTCCAAGACGGAAACAGGAAGAAATAGAAAATATGAACAGACCAATCACAAGTAATGAAATTGAAATTGTGATTAAAAATCTTCCAACAAACAAAAGTCCAGGAACAGATGGCTTCACAGGTGAATTCTATCAAACATTTAGAGAAGAGCTAACACCCATCCTTCTCAAACTCTTCCAAAAGATTGAAGAGGAAGGAACACTCCTAAACTCATTCTACAAGGCCACCATCACCCTGATACCAACATCAAAGATACTACAAAAAAAGAAAATTATAGACCAATATCACTGATGAATATAGATGCAAAAATCCTCAACAAAATACTAGCAAACAGAATCCAACAACACATTAAAAGGATGATACACCATGATCAAGTGGTATTTATCCCAGGGATGCAAGGATTCTCCAATATACACAAATCAATCAATGTTATATACCATATTAACAAATTGAAGAATAAAAACCATATGATCATCTCAATAGATGCAGAAAAAGCTTTTTGACAAAATTCAATACCTATTTATGATAAAAACTCTCCAGAAAGTGGCCATAGAGGGAATCTATCGCCTCATAATAAAGGCCATATATGACAAACCCACAGCAAACATCATTCTCAATGGTGAAAAACTGAAAGCATTTCCTCTGAGATCAGGAACAAGACAAGCAAGTCCACTCTCACCACTATTAGTTAACAGAGTTCTGGAAGTCCTAGCCATGGCAATCAGAGAAGAAAAAGAAATAAAAGGAATCCAAATTGGAAAAGAAGAAGTAAAACTGTCACTGTTTGCAGATGACATGATACTATACACAGAGAATCCTAAAGATGCCACCAGAAAACTATTAGAGCTAATCAATGAATTTGGTAAAGCTGCAGGATACAAAATTAATGCACAGAAATCTCTTGCATTCCTATACACTAACAATGAAAGATCAGAAAGAGAAATTAAGGAAATAATCCCATTCACCATTGCAACAAAAAGAATAAAATACCTAGGAATAAACCTACCTAAGGAGGTAAAAGACCTGTACTCAGGAAACTATAAGACACTGATGAAAGAAATCAAAGATGACACAAACAGATGGCGAGATATACCATGTTCTTGGATTGGAAGAATCAATATTGTGAAAATGACTATACTACACAAAGCAATCTACAGATTCAATGCAATCCCTATCAAATTACCAATGGCATTTTTTACAGAACTAGAACAAAAAATCTTAAAATTTATATGGAGACACAAAAGACCCCAAATAGCCAAAGCAACCTTGAAGGAAAAAAATGGAGCTGGAGGAATCAGACTCCCTGACTTCAGACTATAGTACAAACCTACAGTAATCAAGATAATATGGTTATATGGTACTGGCACAAAAACAGAAATATAGATCAATGGAACAGGATAGAAAGCCCAGAGATAAACCCACACACCTATGGTCAACTAATCTATGACAAAGGAGGCAAGGATATACAATGGAGAAAAGACAGTCTCTTCAATAAGTGGTGCTGGGAAAACTGGACAGCTACATGTAAAAGAATGAAATTAGAATACTCCCTAACACCATACACAAAAATAAACTCAAAATGGATCAGAGAACTAAATGTAAGACCGGACATTATAAAACTCTTAGAGGAAAACATACGAAGAACACTCTTTGACATAAATCACAGCAAGATCTTTTTTGACCCACCTCCCAGAGTAATGGAAATGAAAACAAAAATAAACAAATGGGACCTAATGAAACTTTAAAGCTTTTGCACAGAAAAGGAAACTATAAACAAGACTAAAAGACAACCCTCAGAATGGGAGAAAATATTTGCAAACGAATCAACGGACACAGGATTAATCTCCAAAATACATAAACAGCTCAGGCAGCTCAATATCAAAACAACAAACAACCCAATCAAAAAATGGGCAGAAGACCTAAATAGACATTTCTCCAAAGAAGACATACAGATGGCCAAGAGGCACATGAAAAGCTGCTCAACATCACTAATCATTAGAGAAATGCAAATCAAAACTACAATGAGGTATCACCTCACACAAGTTAGAATGAGCACCATCAGAAAATCTACAAACAACAAATGCTGGAGGGGGTGTGGAGAAAAGGGAACCCTCTTGCACTGTTGGTGGGAACGTAAATTGATAACAGCCACTATGGAGAACAGTATGGAGGTTCCTTAAAAAACTAAAAACAGAATTACCATATGACCTAGCAATCTCACTACTGGGCATAGACCCTGAGAAAACCATAAGTCAAAGACACATGCACCCCAATGTTCATTGCAGCACTATTTACAATAGCCAGGTCATGGAAGCAACTTAAATGTCCATTGACAGATGAATGGATAAAGAAGATGTGGTGCATATATACAATGGAATATTACTCAGCCATAAAAAGGAATGAAATTGGGTCATTTGTAGAGATGTGGATGAACCTAGAGATTGTCATACAGAGTGAAGTAAGTCAGAAAGAGAACAATAAATATCATATATTAATGCATATATGTGGAATCTAGAAAAATGGTACAGATGAACCTATTTCCAAGGCAGAAATAGAGACACAGACATAGAGAACAAACATATGGACAGCAAGGGGGGAAAGGGGGATGAGGGCTGGGATGAATTGTGAGACTGGGATTGACATATATACACTAATATGTATAAAATAGATAACTAATAAGAACCTGCTGTGTAAAAAATAAAATTAAATTAAATTTTAAAAAAAAAGAATGAACTATGAACATTTTCTCACACCATATACAAAAATAAACTCAAAATGGAAGAAAAACCTGTTAAATTAACCTTAAATTATTTCAAATTGACAAAGGCAGGTGTAAGTCCAAATATTGCTTGATAATACACAAAGTATAAAAGTAGAGGGTCTTTGTTTACAGGGCAATAGGTTTTGTTTGAAAACTGTTCAGAATTAAGCTCATAAAAACTCAAAAATAGAAATCTCTGGGGACTTATCTGGCAGTCCAGTGGTTAAGACTCCACGCTTCTGTTGCAGGGGGCACTGGTTCAATCCCTGGTCAGGGAACTAAGATCCTGCATAGCTGCAGGGTGGGGCCAAAAAAAAAAAAAAAAAAAAAAAACTCTGAAGGGATTAAAGGAGGGGAGAAAAGAGAAAGAGAACAGGTAGATTGTGGTTCTTTACATGTACCTACCTCTCCATTACTGTAGCAGGTGAGTACCCCACTTTTTATAGGTCATTCTCCAACAAGGGCAAGAGAGAACTGCTCTGCACCCACCAGGTTTCAATGGGCCGCTCCTGGAGTGGCTTTCAGAGTCACTGGATGATCCAGAGTTGGAGGATGATGTAGGTAGGGTATGCTAATCAAACATCGAAGGAAAATCAACAAGATACAATGCTTGGGTTTTCAGCAGGGCTCTGCCAGCCTTCTCTGGAATGTCATGTATAGTGCTCTGAGGGAAGGGTACATCAATATTATCCAGGTGGGCTGAGGAAAAAAAAAAAACATAATAATTGCAGACTTATTTTTTTGTTATAAAATTGTTAGCCCACTATTAGTCAGACTGAGTAGTAGTAATGCAAATCTTTCCAGGGCCAGGGTATTGCTTTTTGTCCAGCTTGAGGAACACTTCATCAAAATATTAAAGTGCCTCAAACAGAATCTCCTTACAAAGTATTTTCATGGATAGCAGTCATTAAATTGCAGCTCAAGCCTTGGCAGTAACGTGTTATAGTTTTCACTGTAGAGGTCTTGCATGTCTTTTGTTAACTTTGTTCCTAAGTATTTTGTGGATTTTAATGCTTGTTTAAATGCTAATGATTTTATTTCTTCCTTTGTAATATGTATGACTTTTATATCTTTTTCTTACCTTTTTACATTGGCTAAGGTCTCCAGTATAATATTGAAAAATGTGGTGAGAGGGAACATCTTAGCTTTGTTTATAATCTTGAGAGAAGAATATTCAATATTTCACCTTTAGGTATGATATTATCTTTAGGTTCTTCCTAGATGCTTTTAAATTTAACAAAAAGTTCCCTTTCATGTCCTAGTTTGCAGAGGTTTTTGTTTTAAAATCATGATGGCTATTGAATTTTATGAGGCATTTTTCCATTTATTGGTATGGTTATATGGTTTTTCTCCTTTATTCTGTTACAGTGGCAAATAACACCAACTGATTTTCAAATGTTAAGGCAACCTTCTATTCCTAGAATACACCTACTTAATCATGATGTAGTATTGCTGCTTTTGACTTGCTAATATTTTGTGAAAGATTTTTGCAACTTAAGAGATGTTGGTCTCCAATTTTCTTGTAGTGCTTCTGTCAAGTTTTTGGCAGTATTATCTTGGCTTCATAAAATGAGCTGGGAACACTTTCTATTTTCTAAAGGAGTTTGTGTAAGATTAGTATAATTTCTTCCTTAAATGTTTGATAGAATTCCCAAAGAAAACCATCTGGACCTGCAGTTTTCTTTGCAGGAAGGCTTTCCATCATCAATTCAACTTTAAAAATAGAGTTATGAAAATTTTCTATTTCTTTTTGTATCAGTTTGGTAAGTTGTGTTTTTCAAAGAACTCTTTCTTTTCATCTGTTTGTCAAATTTATAGGCATAAAGTTATTCACTACATTCCTTTATTTGCCTTTTAATGTATGTAGGGTCTGTGGTGATATCCCCTCCTTCATTTTTAATGTTGGTAATGTGTACTTTCCCTCCTTTTTTTCTTGATCAGTCTGCAGCATTCCCAAAAGTATGTCATGTCAGTGTTCTTTTTTCCCCAGGACAAGCAAAAAGGATGACCTTCTTTCAGTATGAAGCGGTAGTATCCTCTTCTCTTTTCCTCTATTTCCCATCATACAACACACACACACACATGCACATGAGCATATACACTTACAGATAAGGCAGACTATATCTAGGAGAGCCCTCATTTTCCTAATGATAAGTTTCTCAAAATGTTCTTTGGACAACTAGAATATACAAACTTCGGGGGATATAGACAAAATTTTTAAATGTCTACTTATAATTGTTAATTACTATGATTATACATCTGTATTTCACATCATATGTTTTATTGAGTTTTTTGGAATGTAATTTAATTTTTTTAATTGAGTATATTTGACATACAATATTATATGTTTCATGTATAGTATTGAGCTTTTGTGTTAAAATATATGTATCATATAAAACTGAAAATTTAAATGTGTCATTTATTATATGTGAATTATACCTCAATAAAACTGTTAAAGAAAAAAATATATGTGTATCATAAAATTTACCTTTTTAAGTGTACAATTCAATGGCATTAAGTGCTTTCACAATGTTGTGCAACCAATACCACTATCCATTTCCAGAACTTTATCATCCCAAGCAGAAAATCTGTGCCCATTAAACAACAACTCCTCATTGCCCCTTCCTTCCAGGCCCTGGTAACCTCTATTCTACTTACTGTCTCTATGAATTTGCCTGTTCTAGGTACCTCATAGAAGTAGAATCATACAATACTTGTCCTTTTGTGTTTGGCTTATTTCACTTAGCAAAATGTTTTCAAGGTTCATCCACGTTGTATGTAGCATGTATCAGAATTCCATTCCTTTTTATGGTTGAATAATATCCCATTGTATATATATACCACAACTTGTTTATCCATTCACCTGTAGATGAACTTTTGGGTTGTTTCCACCTTTTGACTATTGTGAATAATGCTGTTATGAATATTGGTGTACAAGTGCCTGTTTGAATCCCTGCTTTCAGTTTTTTTGTGGTATATACATTGGAATGGAATTGCTGGGTCATACGGTAATTCAATGTTTAACTTTCTGAGGAACTGCTAAATTATTTTCCACAGCGGCTAACTTTCCTACAGCAATATATGAAGATTCCAATTTCTCCAAAGCATTGCCAACACTTGTTATTTTCCTTTTTTGTTTGTTTTTGTTGTTTGTTTTAGAATCATAGCCATCCTAATGGGCATAGAGTGGTATCTCATTGTGGTTTGGATTTGCATTTCCCTAATGACTAATGATGTTAAACATCTTTTCACGTGCTTATTGTCTAGTTGTATATCTTCTCTGGAGAAATGCCTATTCAAGATCTTTTCCCATTTTTGAATTGAGGTTTTTTTAACCCATTGCCTCATAGGAATTATTTATATATTCTGGATTAACATCCTTTATCAGATAGATGATTTGCAAATATTTTCTCCTACTCTATAAACTGTCTTTTTACTTTCTTGATAATGTCCTTTAATGCACAAATGTCTTTGATGAAGTCCAATTTTTCTATTTTTTCTTTATTGCCTATGTTTTTGGTGTCATATCCAAGAAATTATTGCCAAATCCAATGTCATAAAGACTTTCCCCTATGTTTTCATTTTAAAGTTCTTTACTTTTAGCTCTTAAGCTTAAGCCTTTGATCTGTTTTGAGTTAGTTTTTGTATATGGTATAAGGTAAAGATCCAACTTCATTCTTTTGCATGTGCATATCCAGTTTTCTCATTACCTTTTGTTAAAAAGACTGTCTTTCCCCATTTAATGGTCTTGGCACTCCTATTGAAAATCAATTGACCAGATATGCTTGGGTTTATTTGGGGGCTCTCTATTCTATTCTTTTGGTCTATATGTCTATCCTCATGCCACTATCACACTGTTTTGATTACTATAGGTAAGTAATAAGTTTTGAAATCAGGAAGTGTTAGTCTTACAAATTTGTTATTTTTCAAGATTGTTTTGGCTATTGCAGGCTTATATTGACTTTTAAATACTGATTTCCCCCCTCATATTTCATGATTCCATTTTAATCAGATATGTCACATGCAACTTCAATATAGTCTATTTTGGTAAAATTCTTTAAGGTCCATTAATTAAGCTCATATGAGATTGGAAAGTAGGGAAATGATGTCAGTATGCCACGGAAACTATATTGGTTCATCTGCACAATTTCCCAGCATGTAATATTTTGTGCCATCAAGTAGAGCAGGGAGATGCAAGCACATTGGCAGGGTTGAATATAGCAAATACAAAGAAATAGAGTATTGAGAACAATGCCCTTTCTCTCTATGTTCTCTTTTTCTTTTGAAATAATTTTCCACTTAGAGGAAAGTTGCAGAAATAGTACAAATAGCTTACATATGCCTTTCTCCCAGCTTCCGTAATTTTCACAATTCCATAACCATTATACAATTACCAAAACCAGAAAAATAGCATTGGTGAATACTATTAACCAAACACAGATCTTATTTAAATTTCACTCATTTTCCCCTTAATGTCCTTTTTCTGCTTCAGGATCCAACCCATGATCCACATTGCACTTAGCTATTGGCTCCTTGGTTTCCTGCAATCTGTGATGGTTTCTCAGTCTTTCTTTGTCTTTCATGACCTTGATAGTTTGTAGAATGTCTTTCAACTTGGGTTCGTCTGATGTTTTCTCATGATTAGCTTGAGGTGTTGCATTTTTAGCAAGATTAACCCAGAAGTGATATTGTGTCCATCTCAGTGCATAATGATTTCAATGTGATTTGTTGCTGGTGATTTATTAACCTTGATCACTTGGCTAAGGAGGTGTCTGCAGAGATTCTCCACAGTAAAGTTACCAGTTTTCCCTATGTAATTGACAAATATCTTAGAGAAATACTCTGAGACTATGAAATATCTTATTTCTTCTCAAACACTCACAACTGATTTTAGCATCCATCAAACTGACCAGACCTGCAACACTTATTATGGTGGTGTCTGCCTGGTGGTAATTTTTTTTTTTTTCTTTAAATTTATTTATTGATTTATGGTTGTGTTGGGTCTTCGTTTCTGTGCGAGGGCCCTCTCTAGTTGTGGCAAGCGGGGGCCACTCTTCATCGTGGTGCGCGGGCCTCTCACCATCGCGGCCTCTCTTGCTGTGGAGCACAAGCTCCAGACACGCAGGCTCAGCAGTTGTGGCTCACGGGCCCAGTTGCTCCGCGGCATGTGGGATCTTCCCAGACCAGGGCTCGAACCCGTGTTCCCTGCACTGGCAGGCGGACTCTCAACCACTGCGCCACCAGGGAAGCCCGGTAATTTTTTCTCTCATTTCTTCTACATTTATTAGTTGGAATTTTTTTTTTTTTTTAAAGGAATTCCTTTATTTTTATTTTCTATTTATTTATTTATTTATTTATGGCTGTGTTGGGTCTTCGTTTCTGTGCGAGGGCTTTCTCTAGTTGCGGCATGCGGGGGCCACTCTTCATCGCGGTGCGCGGGCCTCTCATTATCGCGGCCTCTCCTGTTGCGGAGCACAGGCTCCAGACGCGCAGGCTCAGTAGTTGTGGCTCACGGGCCCAGCTGCTCCACGGCACGTGGGATCCTCCCAGACCAGGGCTCGAACCCGTGTCCCCTGCATCGGCAGGCAGACTCTCAACCGCTGCGCCACCAGGGAAGCCCTAGTTGGAATTTTTTTTGTAAGAAGAGTTATTGTTTCCCCTATACCTGTATTTATTCAATTCCTTTTTTAAAAAATTTATTTAATTTATTTATTTTTGGCTGTGTAGTGTCTTCGTTGCTGCGTGCGGGCTTTCTCTAGTTGTGCAGAGTGGGGGCTACTCTTGGTTGTGGTGCGCGGGCTTCTCACTGCGGTGGCTTCTCTTGTTGCGGAGCACGGGCTCTAGGCACATGGGCTCAGTAGTTGTGGCTCACGGGCTCTAGAGCGCAGGCTCAGTAGTTGTGGCACATGGGCTTGGTTGCTCCATGGTATGTGGGATCTTCCCGGACCAGGGCTTGAACCCGTGTCCCCTGCATTGGCAGGCGGATTCTCAACCACTGTGCCACCAGGGAAGCCCTTCAATCCTTTTTTATGTTGGTATGGATTCATGGAAATTTGTTTTATTCTGAGCTCAAATTCAATACTATTATTTTTAATTTTGTTAAGCTCAAACTGTTCCAGCTTTGTCCACTGGGAACTTCTTCACACCGGTTCCTGTGTCTTTTTGACATGTTCCCATCTTTTTTCAAGTACCTCAACTACCTCCTTATTTTCCGGTACAACAGGTCATTCCATACTCATCTTGTATTTTCCAAAGGAGGTCTTGTTCCTTTCATTGAGGAACGGTGTTTAGAATTCAAGATCTAGGTTCTAGGTGTGCTTATTGCAGTAGGAGTACCACTGCTTCTTGGTCATCTTAGCACATGGAGCTAGGAGATGTAAGTACATGTACTAACCCTCCCCCCACACACACACATCTAAATGTGTGTGTGTGTGTGTGTGTGTGTGTGTGTGTGTGTGTGTATTAGATATGTACTAAAAATAATGATTTCAATACTGATACCTCTGATTCCAACTCAACACCAGGGTTCCTTCTAGCCATGTCCCCCTTTCCTTATTTGTAACATACCTCTGAGAATTATTAATAGAATCATGGCCCTGATATACAGTGTATTCACTTATTTGTTGAGTACTAGTATACACACAAAGTAGTTACTGAATGGTTAATCCACACCCCTATGAGAAACAAGTTTACTAGCTAGATTATAGTCATTATAAACAGTGCTTTTTATCTTTAGGCTTTCAGTATCCAGTTAATATACTGTTTTCCATTGTTAGTTTGGTTAGTTGTTTTTCTTCCCCATCTCCTTCAGTATGGTTATGTTAGTCATTTGTAATATATTTAACTTGCTAATTTGTTACTATTCATACTCCATTTTGGGTTCTTCTCCCATCCTGGTTGATTTTAATAATTTATTTTTTGGTTATGTGAGACATTAGTAAGGTTTTCAGAGTCGAAGCTACACACATTGTACTCAGCAAAGTGTCACTCCCTCCTCACCCCATCACCCCCTTCTAATTTTCCCATCCTTTCACCTCTTTGTTACCCATACCATATAGGCAGCCCACCTCTTCAGTTTCTGGTTTATCTTTCCTGTACACAGCATCCCTGATTTAAGATTTTTCGACTTATGATTTCTTGGCTTTACAGTGGTGTGAAGCTATACCCATTTGTACTTAGAATTTTTAATTTTGATCTTTTCCAGGCTAGTGACATGCGGTAGATACTCTCTTGTGATGCTGTGCAGAGGCAGCAAGCTGTAGCTCCATCAGCCACGTGACTATGAGCGTAAACAAACAATACACTTACAACCATTCTGTACTCAGACAACCATGCTGTCTTTCACTTTTAGTACAGTATTCAATACTCCATGAGATATTCAATACTTTATTATAAAATTGGCTTTTGTGTTAGATGGTTTTGCCCAACTGTAGGCTAATGTTAGTGTTCTCCACACGTTTAAGGTAGGCTAGGCTAAACTATGATATTCAGTAGGTTAGGTGTATTAAATGTATTTTCAACTTTAAGATAGGTTTATCGGGATGTAACTGCATTGTAAGTCAGGGAATATATCTTTTGCACAAATAAGATACATATGTATTTTCTTTTTTTTTTAATAGATCTTTATTGGAGTATAATTGCTTCACAATACTGTTAGTTTCTGTTGTACACCAAAGTGAATCAGCCATATGCACACATATGTCCCCATATCCCGTCCCTCATGAGCCTCCCTCCCATCCTCCCTATCCCACCCCTCTAGGTCATCTCCTTCTTGCTATGTGAAGAGTAACATGCCATAGATACTCTTTAGATACTCTTTTGTACTTTGCTTCTTCTCCACCCCCCTCCATATCGCCCCCCTTCTTCCTTTTGGCTCAGTGTGGTTACATGTTTTGTCTTAGATGGGCATAGTACTTAGTTTTCACCATCTTTATGCATTTTGATTTTCTTGCTATATCCCAGATGCCCCAACCATTTTTTATACCTCCTTTCATCAAGCTACTTTCAGCTTTTTTTTTTCTTAAAAGGTAAGATTCTAATCTTACTGTAGTAGTTCTTTATTAAGAGTTTGATTTATCTCTTGTTACTATGCCAGTATTTCTCACTGGATTATGCTTTAAAAAAATTCTCCAACCACAGTGCTATGAAACTAGAAATCAACTATAAGAAAAAAATAAACTGCAAAAAACACAAACACATGAAGGTTAAACAATCTGCTACTAAACAACCAATGGATCATTGAAGAAATCAAAGTGGAAATCAAAAAATACCTAGAGACAAATGAAAATGAAAACACAATGATCCAAAACCTATGGGACACAGCAAAAGCAGTTCTAAGAGGGAAGTTTACACTGATACAAGCTTACCTCAGGAAACAAGAAAAATTGCAAATAAAAAATCTAAACTTACACCTAAAGCAACTAGAGAAAGAAGAACAAACAAAACCCAAAGTGAGTAGAAGGAAAGAAACCATAAAGATCAGAGGCTAAATAAATGAAATAGAGACTAAAAAACAATAGAAAGGATCAATGAAACTAAAAGCTGGTTCTTTGAAAAGATAAACTAAATTGATAAACCTTTAGCCAGATTCATCAAGAAAAAAAGGGAGGGGCTTCCCTGGTGGTCCAGTGGTAAAGAACCCGCTTTACAATGCAGGGGACATGGGTTCAATCCCTGGTCAGGGAACGAAGATCCCACATGCCACAGGGCAACTAAGCCCATGTGCCACAACTGCTGAGCTCTCACGCCTCAACAAGAGAGCCTGCATGCCACAAACTACAGAGCCCACATGCTCTGGAACCCACGCCCCACAACTACAGAGCCTAGGCGCCCTGGAGCCCATGCGCCACAACTAGAGAAGAGAAAACTCACACACCACAACTAGAGAGATCCCGCATGCCTCAACAAAGATCCTGCGTGCTGCAACTAAGACCCGATGCAGCCAAAAATAAATAAAATAAATAAATCTTTAAGAAAAAAGGGAGATAACCCAAATCAATAAAATCAGAAATGAAAAGAGAGAAGTTACCAATGACAGCACAGAAATATAATATAAAGGATCGTAAGAGACTACTACAAGCAACTATACACCAATAAAATAGGCAAGCTAGAAGAAATGGACAAATTCTTAGAAAGGAACAATCACCTAAAACTGAACCTGGAAGAAGTAGAAAATATGAGCTGACCAATTACCAGTATTGAAAATAAGTCAGTAATTTAAAAGCTCCCAACAAACAAAAGTCCAGGACCAGAAGGCTTCACAAGTCAATTCTACCAAACGTTTAGAGAAGAGTTAACATCCATCCTTCCAAAACTATTCCAAAAGATGGCAGAGGAAGGAACACTTCCAAACTCATTCTATGAGGCCACCATCACCCTGATACAAAAACCAGGCAAAGATATCACAAAAAAAGAAAATTACAGGCCAATATCACTGATGAACATAGATGCAAAAATCCTCAACAAAATACTAGCAAACCAACTCTAACAATACATTAAAAGGATCATAAACAATAATCAAGTGGGATTTATCCCAGGGATGCAAGGATTTTTCAATATCTACAAATCAATCAATGTGATATATCACATAACAAATTGAAGAATAAAAACCATATGATCATCTCAATAGATGCAGAAAAAAGCTACAGTGATTAAGAATCCGCCTGCCAATGCAGGGGACACGGGTTCAATCCCTGGCCTGGGAAGATCCCACATGCCGCAGAGCAACTAAGCCCATGTGCCACAACTACTGAGCCTGTGCTCTAGAGCCTGCAAGCCATAACTATTGAGCCCGCATGCCACAGCTACTGAAGCCCACAGGCCCTAGAGTCTGTGTGCCACAACTACTGAGCTCATGCTCCATGACTACTGAAGCCTGCACACTCTAGGGCCCATGTGTAGCAACTACTGAGCCTGCATGCTGCAACTACTAAAGCCCACGTGCCTAGAGCCTGTGCTCCACAAGAGAAGCCACCACAATGAGAAGCCCATGCACTGTAACGAAGAGTAGCCCCCGCTCGTCACAACTAGAGAAAGCATGCACGCAGCAATGAAGACCCAACGCAGCCAAAAATAATAATAATAAATAAAATAAATAAAAACCCCTTTAAAAAAAATTCAACAACCATTTATGATAAAAACTCTCCAGAAAATGTGCATAGAGGGAACCTACCTCAACATAATAAAGGCCACCCACAGCTAATATCACACTCAATGGTGAAAAACTGAAAGCATTCCCTCTAAGATCAGGAACAAGACAAGGATGCCCATTCTCGCCACTTTTATTCAGCATAGTTTTGGAAGTCCTAGCCATGGCAATCAGAAAAGAAAAGGAAATAAAAGGAATACAAATTGGAAAGGAAGAAGTAAAACTGTCACTGTTTGCAGATGACATGATACTATACATAGAGAATCCTAAAGATGCCACCAGAAAACTACTAGAGCTAATCAATGAATTTGGTAAAGTTGCAGGATACAAAATTAATGCACAGAAATCTCTTGCATTCCTATACACTAATGATGAAAAATCTGAAAGAGAAATTAAGGAAACACTCCCATTTACCATTGCAACAAAAAGAAAAAAATACCTAGGAATAAACCTACCTAGGGAGACAAAAGACCTGTATGAAGAAAACTATAAGACACTGATGAAAGAAATCAAAGATGAGACAAACAGATGGAGAGATATACCATGTTCTTGGATTGGAAGAATCAATATTGTGAAAATGACTATACTACTCAAGGCAATCTACAGACTCAATGCAATCCCTATCAAATTACCAGTGGCATTTTTTACAGAAGTAGAACAAAAAATCTTTAAATTTGTATGGAGACACAAAAGACCCCGAATAGCCAAAGCAGTCTTGAGGGAAAAAAACGGAGCTGGAGGAATCAGATTCCCTGACTTCAGACTATACTACAAAGCTATAGGAATCAAGACAATATGGTACTGGCACAAAAACCAGAAATATAGATCAATGGAACAGGATAGAAAGCCCAGAGATAAACCCATGCACTTATGGTCAACTAATCTAAGACAAAGGAGGCAAGGATATACAATGGAGAAAAGACAGTCTCTTCAATAAGTGGTGCTGGGAAAACTGGACAAGCTACATGTAAAAGAATGAAATTAGAACACTCTCTCACACCATACACAAAAATCAACTCAAAATGTATTAGAGAACTAAATGTAAGACCTGACACTATAAAACTCTTAGAGGAAAACACAGGAAGAACACTCTTTGACATAAATCACAGCAAGATCTTTTTTGATCCACCTCCCAGAGTAATGGAAATAAAAACAAAAATAAATAAATGGGACCTAATGAAACTTTAAAGCTTTTGCAAAGCAAAGGAAACTACAAACAAGAGAAAAAGACAACCCTCAGAATGGGAGAAAATATTTGCAAATGAATCAATGGACAAAGGATTAATCTCCAAAATATATAAACAGCTCATGCAGCTCAATATTAAAAAAAAACAAACAACCCAATCCAAAAATGTGCAGAAGACTAAATAGACATTTCTCCAAAGAAGATGGCCAACAAGCACGTGAAAAGCTGCTCGATATCACTAATTATTAGAGAAATGCAAATCAAAACTACAATGAGGTATCACCTCACACCAATTAGAATGAGCATCATCAGAAAATCTACAAACAATAAATGCTGGAGAGGGTGTGGAGAAAAGGGAACCCTCTTGCACTGTTGGTGGGAATGTAAATTGATACAGCCACTATGGAGAACAGTATGGAGGTTCCTTAAAAAACTAAAAATAGAATTACCATATGACCCAGCAATCCCACTACTGGGCATATACCCAGAGAAAACCATAATTCAAAAAGACACATGCACCCCAATATTCATTGCAGCACTATTTACAATAGCCAGGTCATGGAAGCAACCTAAATGCCCATTGACAGAAGAACGGATAAAGAAGATGTAGTACATATATACAATGGAATATTACTCAGCCATAAAAAGGAACGAAATTGGGTCATTTGTAGAGATGTGGATGGATATAGAGACTGTCATACAGAGTGAAGTAAGTCAGAAATATCGTACATTAACGCATATATATGGAACCTAGAAAAAAGGTACAGATGAACTGGTTTGCAGGGCAGAAATAGAGACACAGATAAGTATGAAATGGATAGCTAATAAGAACCTGCTGTATAAAAAAATAAATAAAATAAAATTCAAAAAACAATTAATGTATAATCATGCACTTGTACCTGTACAAGTGTTTAGTGTTGTTTTGTGGTGTTTTATATTTTTCATAAGTGGGATGCTATTGAATTCAGTATTCTAAACCTTGCTTTTTATTCTTTTCATGTCAGTAGATATTGATTTACATCATTCTTTTAAATTACTACATAATATTTCACAGTAGGGATTTACCATGGCTTATTAGCCATTTATGAATATATCGATGGGTATTTAGGTTGTTGTCCTTTTTTCTTTTCTTTGCAACTATGAACTAGGGGTAAGAATATCTTTGTGCATGCCACTTAAAATACATGTTTGATGCATACAGGATAGATATTGAGAAGTGGAATTGCTGGGTCATTGAGAATGAATAATTACCATTTTCAAAGTTACTGCCACGTTGCTTTTCAGAGAGCCTTAAATAATTTTTTTCTGTCAGTTGAGTGGGAGAATACCATTTCCTCACATTCTTGATTGGTAGTATCAACATTTTTTATTTTTGCCAATTACATGGTGAAAGTTACATCTTATTTTAATTTACATGTCTGGAATGACTAGGGAGAATAACATTGATTTTTATATTTACTGATCATTTGATTTCCCCCACTCCATAACTGTCTAAGCTACGCATACACTTGTAGCCTTACTTATGAATTCTTAAATTAGCTTGTTGAACTATATACTAAATGTTATTAGGATATTTGGTGGATTACATTGTCTTTATGGAACAATTTGGAGAGAATTGGCATCATAATATATTGAGACCATTAATAGTCTTCATTTATTTAGGTATTTTTCTATGTCCTATAGTTTACTTTTTCCCCTGTAAAGATCTTATATATTTATTGTTATGTTTATTCTTAGGTGTTTTATACTTAGGTTTCTGTTGCAAATTCCCTTCCATTACATTTTCTAACTATCTATTGCTGGTGAACAGGAAAACCACCAGTTTGTGAATGATTACCTGCTATCCAGTCACTTTGCTGTACTCTGTTATTATTTGTCAGTTTTCATCACACTTGTTTTCACAATCTACCATTTGGTAGACTAATACTACCCTGGAGCCGCCACCTCTTATCCCAAGTCCCTAGAAATAACAGAAAAGTTATAAGAAGAATACAATCCATAGCAAGTAGAAATCTCCATCTGGAGATAGTTTGTACATATACAAACACACTTTTTCTTTTCCCACTTATACAGTACAGTAGTATACTGAATAAACAGTTAATCATTTTCTGCTGCCTCTTGATAAGAGTGTTCAATGTCAGTACACAGAGAGGATCCTCTTCTATTTAAGGGTGCCACTATATGGATGTACAATAATTCACCCAGTGCCCCGTGGAGGAAACTGGTGCCCAATCCTCTATGATTACAGTGAAAATACTTGTATGAAAGTCTTTGCATCAATATCTTCAGGATCAATTCCTAGCAGTGAAATTCCTAAACCTGGATCAAAAAGTATATACACCTTCAATATATATATTATATATTTTTTGGTCATGCCATGTAGCTTGAGGGACCTTAATTCCCCAACCAGGGACTGAACCCACACCCTAGGCACTGAAAACGTGAAGTCTTAACCACTGGACCCCCAGGGAATTCCCACACCTTCAATATTGACAGCTACCGTCCAGTTGCCCTTCATAGAGGCTGTATCAGTACACATTCGGAACAACAGTACATCAGCATGCTGTTTGCCTACACCTTCAGCAATACAACAGATGCTGTTTAAAACTGCTTGAAAGGAATATAGACAGAATTGGTATCTTAATTCTTGCTGTAGCAGATGCTGTTAATGTCCCAGCTAGTAACTTTACCTGCAGCCATAAATAACAGTTCCTGCACATTCTGACAGCATCCAACTTGTGTCTGAATCTTTCTGCTTCTCCTCCCAAGCCATTCTGAGGTGCCACAGAACGTGCTCCACCCTGCAAGGGTGGACTTTCCAGGATGGCTGGGAAGAAACAGTCTATCCGCCTCTCGGAGGCAACCCCCAACCAATAAAGAATAGGAATCAGTGGATAAATATGTAAGCTTCTCCATCTCTCAGCAGGCAATTCTTGCCAGTTCCTCAGAGTGAATTCAGCTCTCATTGACTACAGCAGTAATCTTCACTTTAATGTATCCTTTATTGACTTTTCTACCTTCCTTATCTCACTTTCCCTACTTCCTCTCTTCCTGATGTCACCTCCCCAATAAGCTACATGCCCCCTAATCCTTGCCTCAAGGTCTGCTTTTGCGGAGACCTAAACTGGTACCAGAGGTGGCCATGGAAAGTTGACCCTCAAGAATGGGACTAGAGAATTTGCTCACTCTCTGGTCAGAAGGCATCAAGAACCTCATTGCTGGTCTAAGTCGGGGTGGTGACAACCCACAGCATGCTGTAGCAGCACGTTTACTAAGACTTTCACCTCTGTTTGTTTAGGAATGAGGAACGGGTGGAAGGGACCAGGCTAGGGAATACGTGGTAGCTCTTGAATGGTGTGGGACAATGGTATTCCTAAGGCTTGTAGAGGTGGCTGACTTCTGTTAACTCTCCTGGAAGCCTTGAAGAAAGAGACTGGCACACCAGGTCAGCCAACTATCAACGCAGGGCATGTCACGAGAGCCAGAAGGCTTTCATGGCTGATTTTAATTCGACTCTTACCTCTTGCAGCAGGAGGGCAGACTATGCTCAACATTAGCCTCAGAATACGATAATAAAAATGTCAGAGCTACAGTGGGATGCCGAATGCAAGCCAAAGCAGGTGTTCTGCGTTAACGTGAGGGCCCTGAAAAGGAAGAAATACGACTGTGAAACTTGGAATAGTTGTATCTGGGTGAATGCGCTATACAATCTTAACCCCACATTTCCTCGAGTCTTCTGGGCGGGCATGCTTACTTATAAAAAGAACTTCCCTTTTCTCCTGTGTTTTCTAATAGTTTCCTTCCTTTTTTTTCCCATTCAAATTTGATTGAACTATAATGTATTCTGTTGCAAGGAATGAATTGGGAATCCAACTTTTTTTTCTTTTTTGAGACAGCTATCCAGTTCTTCAGGATCATTAATTGAATAATTCATCTTTGCCCATTGATATCAAATGCCACCCTGGTGATATACTAAATTCCGTATGCATCTGGGTCTTGTGGGAGAGAATGCTAGTTATTCACAAAAGCTTTTCCTTCCTCTCTCTGGGCTCACAACAGGTTAGCTTCCCAGCTTTGGTTGCAGTCAGGAAGTGATGGACCTGGCACATAAAAGCTTCCCACACATGATCCTCCATCCTCTTTGCCTTCTGCCATGTGGAATGGAGATATCCTCCAGAAAAACTTGAGAAGCCACATATTGAGCCTGGCAGAGCTAAAGATGCAAGGAGCATGAGCTCCAGAATCCTTGCCTGGAGGACAGCCTGCCAAGCAGGAACACCTGTTTTGGACTTTATGAAAATGAGAAATAATCTTTCATTTTATGAGCCATTCTTTTTTTTTTTTTTTTTTCTATCTTTCCTTAAACCACATATTGTTACTTTATCTAATATAGGTCTACTTCTGTACTCTATTCTGTTCCATTCATCTGTCTGCCGGCTCACGTGCCAGTAATGCATTGTTTTAATTAATACAATTTTATAATGTATTTTGGTACATAGTAAGGCCAATCCCTTCATTAACTTTTATTTTACAATTTTTTTCCTGGTTTCCCTCCTTTTCCATATGAACTTTAGAACCAGTATCACTAGCCAAAATAAAATCTCCTTGCTATGTTTATTGAAATTGCATTATATGTAGAGTCTGATATGGGAAGAATTGACATCTTTATAATGTTGAATCTTCTTATATAAACATCTTTCCATAGAATTCATGTCTTCATCATATTCTTCAATACCTTCGTAAACTTCTCCTTGTATAGGTGGTAATTTTTCATTTAGTTTATTCATAGGTATCTTTTTCTGGTGAAGTTATGCTATTATAAGTAAGACCTTTTCCTCTGTTATATTTTATAATTGGTCATTGCTTATATAGGAAGTCTACTAGGATGATGTGTTGCGTCTTAGCATGACGTCAAATAAAAATAAAATATCAGTCTGCCACCCAAGAAAAGCACTTAAAAGCAAAATAAATCTTTAAAAGTTTTTAAGCAAAATAAATCTTAGAAGTTTAAAATGTCTATACTGCAATAGCAGAAAAACAGACTGTATAAAGAGAAGGTATGTTGTCAGTTTATTCAGAATGGTCAGAGAATGTCCTCCTTTTGGATTGGAATTCCAAGAGCTACCCACATTTATAAAATTTCCATACTATTTAACAAATAAGTATTGTCAAGTTGGGGTTTGAGGAAGGTCAATAACATCACCATTCTCCACTAAGCTCCTAAGCAACTTAGAAACAGGCTCAGGTATTCAGCCAGATGGAGGTAAAAGTGTCATCATTATTGATAAAGCTGATAGTAGAGAACAAGGCTTAAATCTGTGGCAACAACTTGTTTCCTACATCGCACCCCAGAGATATAGAGACTTTGCCATACACTGGCACCACTGGACAACTGTGCCTGTTCTTACAAACTTCTGGCATGGAAGGGCAGAGCAGAACATACTTCGATAAGAAAGCATCCTAGAATTCCCTTGTTTCACTCTTCCTTGCCTGGGGAGGAGTGAGTAAAAGGGCAGAGCAAGGTCAGGACTGTAACGGAAGGTGACTCCATATGGAAAGAAAATCAGAAGTGATGAATGGTGTTACCCCTCTGAGAATCAGCAAAGCTATGCTCTAAGAGCGGTATTCTTTTTAGGGACCAAAAGTTCATATCTACGGTTTTTGGATGCTAGTGTCAAATATTAGATTTGAATTTTAGGCAGAAAATCAAACTACATGGATTTTTATGTCATGCTGACATAAGCATTGTGGAACATGGTTATCAGGTTTTATCCATAAGAGAAAAGATCACAAAAAAGCTGTATAACTGACACGACTGCCTTTCTTTTGTTTCTAACAAAGTTATTCTATGGACACAATCATTAGATTACAGGTATTATCTTTTAGCTCTTTTGGGCTCATGTGTTTAACACATCCAGTCCTTAGTAAATGTTTGTTCCTATATTAATACCTGTATTTGTTCAATTTGCTCTCAGAGACAGCATGCTTGCAAGAGGATATCTAATACAGAGCACATAGTAAGGTTTATTACTGTCAGGGCTCCAGTGACCACTGGTATTTTCTGTACTCAATTCATTAAACATTTTTTGAGGCTTTATAATATGACAGTGACTATGCCAGAGCCTGGGGCTATAAAGACGTATGATGATGCAGTCAGGGGCTGCCTACCGGGGAGGACAGATGTGAACAGCTGACTATTGTGTGATGCTGGAACACAGTAAGACCTCTAGGGACACGGGGAAGGCCTCGAACCACGCCTAAAACAAAGACTCTGGCAAGTTACGTTGCCCAAGTTCACCTAACTTGTAACTGGCAGAGGTAGAGTTTGAACTTGGACTGATTTCAAAGCCACCAGTGCCTCAGGTGCCACTCTGTGACGCTGGTGCCCTTATTACCCAGGTCTGCTCCAGGCAGGGCAATGCTGCAGAGGGTAGACGGTGCTGCTGTAGAGTTCCCAGGGTAGATTCTGTCTGAAAAGCTGGCCTTCAAGCCTGGCTCCAACTCTGACTTCAGCCCTGTCTCGCCCTCCCTGAGTGCTCAGGGTCACGTCTGACAGGCTGCTCCATCACCTTACTGGACCAAGCTGACAGAGGCGCTCCCCCTTTCTCGAGTGATCCCACTTTCCTTAACCTTCCACGGCGGGGGCTGCTCCGTGGTAAGACTGAGGTCCAGATGAAGGGAATGCTTGTGGAGGGTTTGGAAATGATAGTGAATTGCTTGGAGATACTCACTCTACCCCACTTCCCTGTCATGCTCTGGTTGATTCATGAGGGACTTTTTTGCTGGAGGTCACCTATAAATAAATCAGCAAGGTCAAAAATGGTAAGGATAACTCTAGATTCTATGAAGGTGATTTATAAGTACGGGGGTAGCAACTTCTAGACATTGTCTACATCACAGGTTTAGCCCCATCAATTCTAGCGTTATCTACCAGCAGGCAGGAAGGGAAGAGCAGAGGAAAAAAAGCTGCGCCAGGCTTTGACTTCCCTAACCCCGCTGATCGCCCAAGTTTTAAAATTGTGAATGGATGCTTGCACCAATTCAAGACAAAAGAGTTTTAAATTATGAGTATCTGCTTAAAACCCCTCCATTACTTTCCTTATGGGCAAGGACCTGCCTTCTTTGGATAAAGAAAGTGAAATTCCACTATTCACAGAAATACAGTTGAAGCTAATGTGGGATTTAAAAAGATCAGGGGTTTAGGAGGCATGAGAAGAGCAGTTGAGACCTGGAACAGCCATCACAGGATACTCTAAGTAGGGCTGAGTTTCCAAATAACAGCCAATGTTTGCTGAATGGCTCTTGTGCTAAGGGCTTTATTATGTGTTATTCCTCACAATATCCTGATGCGTTAAGTTCTCTCACTGCAAAGGAGAAGCTGAGGCTGAGGTCACACAGCCGGAACATGGAGAAGGGGGCAATGGAGCCAGGCAGTGGCCCTTGGAAGTTCACACTCTTACCACGATGCGCTGCTCTGTTTCCGTCATGACACTTCTTGTCTTGATCCTGGCATGATCTCATCAGCTAGGGTGCTAAGGCTTCTAAGCAGTGCTGATGTCTGATCCATCAACTTCAGAGATCTGCTTGCTGGTGAAGAACATTTTGAAGTTAGAGACATGGTAGGAATGCTGTAGCTGTAGGCTGGCTGACAAGTCACCAAGGAAGGTCTTCAAAGGAAGAGACACTGTACACCCTGAGGCTTGCCTCAGCCTCTGAAATGGGCTCCTGCTTCTGAATCACAGGAACCAAACTCACAAGATACTAATGTACAGAATGCCAACTTACTAATTTCCGGTGAGTGACTAGAATATTCACTGTTCAGAGAACTCTCTCCTGAGAATCAAGGTTCACAGAAGCCTCCTTAGTCACTATAACTTCATTTGCTGAACTCAAATAATGAATAAAGGGAAAGGATGGCACTGATGTTTGGAATTCCACGAGGGCAGCTAGACCTACAAAACCACAGAGGCGGTCCAGGACCAGTTAGTTCACAAACAAGCACTTCAAGAGAGTGTTGCAACTCAGGATGACCAGGTAGTACAGCACAGTCCAATAGTGAGTATTTTTACATGTGATCCGCATGTATCTTGAGCATTTCTGAAAGATGTCCAACAAAAACTCCCTAAGTTTCATGAAAGTCCTTTCTCTTAAGTTTGGTGGGATAATCTTATACTAAGAAACATCCTGTAAACTATTGGCAGTACAATGCATATAGTGCCAGCAATGTGGGACCACTACTGCTAAAACCAAAGGAAGATTTGGAGAGAATGTTATATAATCAAAGTGAAGGACCTGACTAAGAGCTCCTTGAGAACCTAGAACACTTACAGATCGATGTCTACAGAAAACACTTCTAGAGATTAAAAAAAAAATTCCCCCTAGGTACTGGGAAATACATACTTGTCAATTATCAAAGTTATGGCCTAATCTTACATTTAAGTCACATTTTTCAAAAAGCTGCTCAAAATCCCATGCTTTAGTGATACTTGTAAATAATTCAAGGCATTGTACTGTGGTATTCCTCATCGGCACTTAGAACACAAATGAAGGATGTCTTGATAAACTAAGTATCTTCCTATTTGAAATGTGCAGAGACATAATTTACTAAGTTGGTTACAGTCAACAAGTAGGGACTTAATTTTATTCTTCAATGAGAATTACAGAGCATGAGAACCAAACGATCTCAATGTCCCTAAAAAGGAAATTGATGCCCTTTTATTCTACCTGAGTTAAAACAATGATGAATCTCATCAGAGTTCATGGGAATCGTAATAAATAACTACTAAACCAGACTTAAGATCAATGCTATGAACACACCAAGATCATATACAATTAATTAGTGCTACAGTTTGGTTTTAAATCTTTAAAACTTCAAAACACACCTTTTTATTTACTTTAGCAGACAAAATAACTTACTTATAAAAGTAACATCATTTACAGAACTCTAATACATTTTTTTCAAAATTTAAAAATAAACAATAGCACTATTTTGCATTCTGATTTTACAGGGAAATAAAGCTTTTTGGCACATAATGTTCTATCAAAAATGGAAAGCTGAATCAGTTTGCTTTGCTTTTCACAACAGAAATAAGCATTTATACTTATTAGCATTGGTAGATCAACTTAATGACAAGAAAAGTTTGCTGGAAAACAGAATCATTGGAAAAATAGGATCTGGTGCCACCTACTGAGTGGCAATAGCAATGTGACCTTGGGTATTAGCCATCAAGTTAGGTAACACACTATAATTTTAGCTACATGCAACTGTACCCCTGTGGTCAAGGCTTAAAAGCTACATGCAAAAATGGAAACGACTGCTGTATTAGGAATGAGGCTTGATGGATGTTTTTTTTTTTCTTTAAATGCCACCCGACCTTTTAAAGGAAAGGAAACCAAGGAGGTAGTTAAAAATGATTACTGAACACGAGGAATACTGAAGAGAGGAAGACTTTGGCAAATTAAGTAAACGAAAAGTTCCATGATCAAGAGCGACTTAGGTAGGGTCTCTTACTCATGGAGAGACTGGTGGAAGGCAGTTATGTCCTTGGGTATTTATGGTAGATCAGAATTAAGGACTTAACTTTTTTCCCCTGCTATTTACATAAAAAGCTGGTTTATTTGAAAAAATTATCAACCCAGACTGCCAATAAAGTGGCACTTAGGAACTATTGATATAATGATAATTGACACCCATACTGACCATCTGGAGGAACAAAAAACCCTGGAGGGTTTTTTTGATTAGCAAAGTTATTTTTTGTTTGGTTGAATTTACTCAAATAGACCCCCTCAATACCAACAATGCTGAGAGCATTCCATAAGAGTTGGGGCACAATCCTAAGTCTTGGAAAGGTAGACTTCCTAGAACATTTTCATGGACTGGCAAGTTTTTTTTTTATTATTATTATCATCATTACTTTGGTAGTAGCTTTTGAGAATGTTACCTTCGTGTAAGGCCAGGGCGCCCTGAGTACTAAGAGCATGCCTAAGACAGGTCTGTGGTTCTCCTTTCCTTCATAACATGTCTCACAGTCCATAATTTGTTTCTCAGCTGTCCACCAAGAGGGCAGGGGCCTTGTCTATTCTGTTTGTTACCATATAACCAGCACTTAATTATGTCTGGCACATGTACGTGCTCAAAAAATGTCAGTTGGGTGAGTGAATGAATAAATGAATACATCTCATACAGTACAACCAACCTAAGGGGAAGAGGGGAAAAGAGGAGAAAAACCCTCACAAAAGTGAAGACGACAGTGATGGACAGAAGAGAGATGAGCATCGGTTCCATCAACCGGGGGTAGACTTGATGCCAAAAAAAAATTGCCATCATTCAACAACTGGTGATACCTGTTTGGAGATTCAAAATACCTGAAAGATTTTAAATGAAAGTTAATATTAAAACAAAGTGTTCTCTGGAAGATTCATTTGTAAACAAGTTAATGAAAACCCTGTTACTACATCAAGATGTTAATAGGAGCCTAGCGCTGGGATGTTTCAAGATGAAGTGGACTCTGCTGAATACACCAGGTGAACGTCTAGAGGCCCATAGAGGGAGCGTAGCACACTGATGACTTTTTCTTGAATCGTGTCAACTTGCTCAGAAGGACAGTAATCATCCAGACTTGACCTGGAACCAAGCAGAGAAAGAGAAAGGAAAAGAAAAATACACATAAATAGGATGAGATCATACCGTGCAGTGAGGAAAAGCCTGCATGTGTTGACTTCAATGTAAATTAGAAATGAAGCTGTGTGGAATTTTGGTATAATAACTGTTGAAAGCTACTAAACGTTTACTCTCTGTCAGGCGCGTTACATGAATTATGTTCTTTAATCTTCTCAGCAACTCTCTGAAATAGGTACATTTACCATCCCTTTAAAGGAGTCTGAAACAGAGAAAGATTAACCTGCACAGGCCACATACTAGTAAGTGTTGGTGATGGGATTCAGAACCATACAGCATGTCTTCAAAGCCTCAGTGCTTAATACTAGACTGTTGTTTCCCTGAAAGGGAGATGTTGCTTGGGAACACTGGGGCTAATTATATTAGTGACTGGGCATCATGTTTCACATTCTTTTATTATGTGTACACTCAGGCTAGAAATTATGAGGGTAGAGGCATTCCAACTGATAAAAGGGTTCTGCTTCTATAAACAATTTGCTAACCACACAAGCGTACAAGATCAACCAAAATGAAATGTGTGGATGTGCTGGTGTTGGGATTGGTCTCCTAGGTAGTATTAAGAGAAGAGAGCAAAGTGCGATGGGGCAGCAATCTGCATTTTGGGTCTTTCTAGAATCACCAACTGTAATTTGAGTGGCACCAGCCAGTAACAATGTCGTTGATAATTTTAGCCAGATTAGTATCTAAAATGATTTTATCAGTGTCTCCTGGTTCTGAACTGGGGTGAGGAAATCCATTGGAAATCCCACTGGATTGGAAAATGGCATAGAAATCTTTATAGGAGGAAATGGAACTAGTTATCTAGCCTACTCCTTATCACAAGTATTTTAGACCTAAAGAAACAATCTGTAAGACTTCAGATGAACTCATTTCATTCTATGGTGATTAGTTTATTTTTGAGGCTTGATGTAAACAATTTTTAATTATTAAATACTGTCTAACATACACATATGGATAAAGGCCTACTTTAAGAGAAAGCAGGATATGTAAAAGTTTAATTTATTAGCCTTAAAAAATAAGGGGCATTTCAATGCTTTCACAAAGATTTCTGGCTTCTTTAAAACAGTATTAGATTAGCTCTTGACGGGAGCTACCCACAAGAGGGAGTTTTGGAAATCTGCAGGTACATTTTTGATTGTCACAATGACAACTAGGGGACCAGGGAAGAGGGCAGGGCTGCTAGAGTGCTTGCAATATGCAGGATAGTCCTGCAATGTGAATATCAATTGTCCTGTGTCCTGTACAGTCTCCAAGGTCCACGGAGCACTTACGTAAGTGAAAAACCTGTTGTTAATTTTTTGAGCCTAGAATTTAATACTCTTCTACATATGAACAAAGTATTTTTGAAAATGGATTAAACTAAATTTTCCAGGAATGCAAATACTCTGTGAATTGAGGGAAGAGTGGACTTTAAGTTCAGAACTTTACCAAGAGGTTCCTGTGACTAGACTAACCATGTTGCCATGGGAGTGCTGTTCATGGTATTTGGGCAATACGACACACTGGATCTGTTGGCATTTTTAACAACTGCATTTAGTGACTCTTTGTAAAGATGCCAGTTTGGTGCGGCATTTTAATATATATTACTCTGTTATCAATTACTTTCATTTCTCCTTTATGTTATGATTTTTTGGTGTGTAGATACATGAATATATATTTAAATTATGTGTATAGGTAGGTTACTGCTATAAACTAAATGTTTGTGTGCCCCCAAAATTACTATGTTGAAACCTAATCCCCAATGTGATTATATTTGGAGGTGGAGGTCTTTGGAAGGTGATTAGGTCATGAGGATGGAGTCCTCATGAATGAGATTAATGCCTTTATTAAAGAGGCCCTAGAGAGCATCTTCACCCCTTCGTTTTATGTGAGGTTACAGGGAGAAGATGGCTGTCTATGAACCAGGAAGCAGGTCCTCACCAGACACTCAATCTGCTGGTGCCTTCATCTTGGACTTTCCAGCCTACAGGTCTGTGAGAAATAAATTCCCGTTGTTTATAAGCCACCCAGTCTAAGATATTTTTGTTATTGCAGCCTGAATGGATTAAGACAATGATATCATCTACATATTATAAATGCTATCTAAATATATTTAAACTATGTGTATATAGATTAGATTATCTATGAATTTCATTCAGGATGGTAAAAGAATTCTCAAAATATTTCTCATAAAATATGTAATATTACTTGCCTGAGCATTTAAAGTACTTATTTTAGAAACTCACAGTTACATACAAAATGAGTCCAAAGATTAACATAGAAAAGAAATTTTTATTAAATTGTTGTAACTATTCAGCACATTAGTACATTCAAATTTAAAACATGGTAGCAGCTAAATAATCATCTGTAGGACACAGAAATGGGAATTCTTATGTCCAACTGAATAATACCAACTTCAAAGACAAGATTAACAGGAGTTGCATGTTGTTTGCCAACCATCACTAATAGGAAAGAGAAAATATAACACCTGAATTTCAAGCTGAGTAGGTAAAAAATTAGTAGGTAAGAACTACTGCATTAATGATCATTAGATTCATCTATGGAGATGAATTAATTTCCCACTGCCGTTGTAACAAATTACTACAAACTTAGTGACTTAAAGCAAAACAAATTTATTACCTTACAGTTGTGTTGGAGCTCACAAGTCCTAAAATAAAGGTGCTGTCAGGGCTGTATTTCTTCTCTAAGCTCTAGGGAAGAATCTGTTTCCTTGTCTTTCTGGCTTCTAGAGGCTGCATGAATTCCTTAGCTCAAAGCCCCATCCTCCATCTTCAAAGCCAGCAGTCTAGCATCTTCCAGTCTCTCTGATTCTGACCTTCCTGCCTTTCTCTTATAATAACCCCTGTGATTACACTGGGCTCACCCGGATAATCCAGGATAATCTCAATTTCAAGCTCCTTGAGTTAACCAGATATGCAAAGTCCCTTCTGGCATACAAGGCAACATATTCACAGGCTCTGGAGATAAGGATGTGGACATATTTGGTGAGCCATTATTCAAGCTACCACACTTACCTTGCAATTGTCACTACAGTAGGTTTTGGCAAATTTTTTAGAACGTAATACACAGATTGAATAAGATATTCAATTTCTTGTTCTGTGCTGATATGGTGAGGAAGTTCTGAATAATCACAGGTTAGACCAGCCTGGTGAACCTGAAAATAAGACAATTAAAAATTACATGGTAATGTTGTTGTTTTCAGAAGATTCTTTAACCATTTATGGCCTTGCTGACAAATTTTTAATATTTTTGTGGATTAGGATTGTTTCTTCCTTAATAGTTTCCATGCCATAGCAGTTATTTATACTTTGAAGTTTTGGAAGAACTGGCCTGTACACCAGTTTGGGCCTGATGCCTTTTCTAGGAATAATTGTTTATTTTATGATTGTGGATTCATTCAGTTTCTGTCTTTACTTCAGTCTATTTTAATAATTTACATTTTCTAGCAAATTGTCCATTTCACCTGGACTCTAAAAGCTAATATAAATTGGTACATAGTATTCTCACCTTACTTTTCTTTCAACAAATTATTTTATTTACTTTTTAAATACAGGTAATGAGTACTACATTTAAAGCTTCAAGACGATACAAGGGGAAGACTTCCTCCTACCTTACTGAACCTACTGTTTTGAGTTTCTTGTGTACGCTTCATGTATAACCATATATACTGATATCGTATACATGTGTTGTAAATGTAAATGACTGGTGTTCCAGTCTTAGCGCTAAACTAAATGTGCCTAAGAGCTAGAAATGGCCCACAGGCTGACATTTTGCAGCCTCTGCTTTAAAGTTCTGAAAACTGGAATTCAAATATATTGTAGTTTTGCCTAGGGTACATAAGTGCAAAGTATGGAAACAAACACTAATCTACTGTATTATTGGAGGCTCTGGATACACATCAAAGATTTAACTGGCAATGATCAGTCAATGCACTAAAAACAGACTCTGCATGTTCTTTTCTACTAAAATGATCAAAACACCTAGTGTTCTAACCCTGCAGCTATGGGCACATTATATTTGATTACATAATTTGCTACCAAGCCTATGCCATCCTTTTTCTCAATGAACAATATACAAAACCACACCCCCTCCACCACCAGAAAATTCAGATGCAATGTGATGACTAAAGTAGACCTGCATGAAGACACATTCAATAATATCACGTGAGCTCAAAGCAGTTTTAAACCCTAAATGTCTTCTCACTGTCATTCTTAGTAATTGCCATTAAAAAAAAGGGTGAGTCTTGAGTTATCTCTGATTTAACCAAAATATTTTTTTGCTGGTATTTTTTATTCTTACAAAGTTAGCATTAAATAAATACATAAACTTCAGTTCAAATAAAGTGGTTTGATTATATTCCACAAATAAATAAAACATTACAGCAAAACCACAATTTATTAAAGTAAAAGAAACACCAGAAGTAAAAGCAGCAGAAGACCTGGAGGTCTCAGCTCTGGCACAAAATTTGAGAAAAGGCACCCGAACTTCAAATGGGAAAATTTATGCTTAAATACTACAAAATGATATAAAAATAAAAGAAATTATCATGAAAGGCGTCCTCTTTTGACAAAGCATTCAGATTGCTGTTGGCAAACAAACTTA
Organism: Balaenoptera physalus; assembly: GCF_965194825.1. Lineage (NCBI taxonomy): Eukaryota > Metazoa > Chordata > Mammalia > Artiodactyla > Balaenopteridae > Balaenoptera > Balaenoptera physalus. The sequence continues at coordinate 151,243,823 of NC_138890.1, forward strand.
TACAGCTAATACAGTTAAGATGTGCTGGCCACAATGGCTTCTCTTGTCCTTCTATTTGGTTTTTACATTCAGAAAAGTTTTCAGAGAGAGAGGAAAGAAAGAAGGGGGAAGGGAGTATAAAAATGAATCAATAAAGAATGAGCAAATGTAGAAATTTTCTTTTCTAAAAGAAATCTTTTCTCTGGCAAGGAGAGATCTGACCATAGGCAAAATTAATAAATCCACAGTACTTTTGCTTCATACATAAAATGGGCAAAAGTGTGTTTTTCCTGGAAAAGTTTTCCAGTGTTCTGGCTTCTAAAAAGTACGTATTTCTTTCACTTCTTTTTTTTTTTTTTTTTTAAATCCACTCACACTTTCCAGGAACACAAATAAAAGTGAATCACTTTAACAAAGAGCACATTCTTCTAGCCAGAAAAATGCCTTTCTTACAGAGTCATTTTATACTTCAATGTAAGTATTTACCATTTCATAGTCCGGCGCTTCCATCCGTTTTTTCAAACTTTGTACCAGTGGAACTAGTGATTCCATTCTGGAAAAAAGCATCCCTCAATTAAACATCACATCACCTCAACTAAAATTATAGTAGCAAGTGAAATTTACCATTAACAATATGTTTCATATGATTCTTGGGAAATTAAAGTTGTTCAAATATCATCTTAAAATATTAAGAAACAAAGGTTCCCTGTTTTCTTTTCTTTTTTTAAAATTTATTTAATTAATTTATTTTTGGCTGCATTGGGTCTTTGTTGCTGTGCACAGCCTCTCTCTAGTTGCGGCGAGCGGGGGCTACTCTTTGTTGCGGTGCGCGAGCTTCTCATTGCTGTGGCTTCTCTTGTTGCAGAGCACGGGCTCTAGATGCGTGGGCTTCAGTAGTTCTGGCACGCGGGCTCAGTAGTTGTGGCTCGCAGGCTCTGGAGCACAGGGTCAGCAGTTGTGGTGCACAGGCTTAGTTGCTCTGCCGCATGGGGGATCTTCCCATACCAGGGAACGAACCCATGTCCCCTGCATTGGCAGGTGGATTCTTGACCACTGCGCCACCAGGGAAGCCCCTCCCTGCTGTCTTCTTACTTAAAAGATTACTGATTGTGTTAAAGATTAAAAATTGGCATTCAAGAAACTGAGGTTTTCCTCTTCTTTAAAAATGGAAGTTCTACTGTGACTTTAAAAATTATTTTGATCAGCAAGAAAACTAAGTGCCTTTAGCACCCTGTGATGAAAAAAGATAGTTTCCCAAAAGTTAAAAAAAAAAAAAAATTAAGGACATATTTATTGACATATACACTTATAACTGGAAAAGTTTTATACTGTCTGATATAATAACAATGGTGCTATTAAGTTATTTAATATAGATGGAACTCTTTGGACTCCCTGATTAATTAGTGTTTCTAGTATTTTAATGCCACCTCTACCAATACCCACTCATCTGCTGGGAGGGAAAAAATAAAGACAAAAGAAAGGCATGGAGGCCTGTCTACCCACTCACCCTATTACTTCTCCCTTTTTATTAACGACACTTTCTGGGCTTCTGGACCCTAATCACCCACCTCTTCTATTTCCTTAGGAATAGTGAAGACTCCTTCATGCTGAGGGTCTGACCCTTTAGGGGCATGGTAAGTTTGGGGAGACATTTCTTGCTGTCTGACTCACTTTTCCTTTGTGCTATTCTTTTTTCCCTCCAATTCCAGTCACAGTTTAAACCCACCACTGTTGTAGCCTTGTTGTTTCTTCAAGGCTGTGACAGAACTGCCTGCAGGTGGTGAAGAGCTAAGTGTGCTCAGTAGGCAGGTGGGTTTCAGTGGAAGGTGGCTAGATTCAGGATTCTAAAGTTGTCAGGCTATTTTGTTTTGTTTCATTTAATTTTAAACTTGGCTTGAGACTTCACAAAATCACAAAATAGTAGGTACTCTTCAATATTCCTGGGAAGAATCATGTTCTGTGACATTTCTATATCTCCATCTTCCATCATTTCAAAAAGGAGGGAATCATTTTTAGATCTAGTGCCCTATACTGAAGAGGAAAAGCATTAACTTATGTTAAAGTGCCTGATCAGTATTTACTGATACGATTAATACCACTATGGTTTATTCTTCCGTACCACTGTTTTCCTTAGTGACAATAAAGTTTTACAATACTTATATTTAAGGGATGTTTCTGAACATTTTATTTTTAAGTGAAAATTGCACTGAATATTTTAAATAGGTAACACACATAGCAAAAGAAGATACTAATTTTTAAAAAAATATTTATTTATTTATTTGGTTGCACCAGGTCTTAGCTGCGGCAGGCAGGCTCCTTAGTTGCGGCTTGCGGGTTCCTTAGTTGCAGCTCACTGACTCCTTAGTTGTGGCATGCAAACTCTTGGTTGCGGCATGCATGTCGGATCTAGTTCCCTGACCAGGGATCGAACCCGGGTTCCCTGCATTGGGAGTGCAGAGTCTTAACCACTGTGCCACCAGGGAAGTCCCAAGAAGATACTAATTTTTAAAAAGCAATTTATCTAGCAAATTTAGCAATATATCTAGGATTAAATACAGTAGAGTTGGAGAAAAAAAAAAATTGAGGGTCTTACCCAGGATTTGAAGCCCATTTCTGTACAGTTTCTTCATCATCACCATCACACAAATCAGCAAAAGCAGCTTCTAAATCTTCTAATTGATGAATTCGAGTATCAACACAATCTACCAAATCTTCCTTTAAACACATTGAAAAGCTGAGATTATATAGTTACTCTTCCAAAAAAACAAGTGAAATCCCATTACAATGAAAATTTGATTCAATTAGTTAAAACATAATTTTTCAAGTACTAACCATGGGCTTCCCCAAGAAACACACACCAAGATTTTGGACAGTTGTGTGCGAGTACTCCAACATCACGTAAGATATTATTAGATATGTGATAAATAGACAAACACAAAAGAGACAAATGGAGGATACCTCTGTCAGGTTGGTACCAGGCTTTTTAAATTGGTACAGCTCTTGTAAGATTTTGTACTCCTCCTGGAAAACAAAACAAAAAATCCATATACTAGAAAAAAGATTAATTTTTCAATGATATGCTTTAAATAAAAAATGGCTGCGATACAAGAACATCTTAGATAATCATTTAAAGGTTAGTCAGGGAAAATCAGGGAATATGTATAATTCATATTTCATTGTAAATATTATCACTTCTTTAGGGTAACTCTATCCATCTGGGCATGACAATAATGTGTAAAAATTAGCTATGGAAGAAGACTTAATGGCTAACAGGTAATGAGATGAAAATATTTCTAATAATATTCTACTCTATAAATGGATACATCCTAGGATCTGAACAGATTTTTGCTATTTATGGGAAATACACATATCTTAGTAACAACAATAACAAAACTCTCCACGTTCACTTTGCAGCCCTTTCCCGAGCCACAGAAGAGAGCTCTGGAGCACAAAGGCAATCCCGGAGGCAGACGCAATGGAAGGATTTTGCAGGAGAATGTCTCCCCTTATTCAGCACAGCCAGGCAGCCCCACTACAGGTAGGTATATCTGGCCCCAATAATCCTATTTAGGAGCATTGTCAGGAAGGGGTTACACACAAGACCTAAAATTCCTTAAGCACAATGCTGTGCACTATCCTCATCCTAACAATCCTGTGAGCTGGGTATGATTATTATTTTGATTTTATACTTGAAGAAACTGTGGGTCTGAAAGGTTAAGTAACTTTCCCAAGATCATACAGCTAATAAGCAGAAGTAACAAACAGAACTTAACTCTTTGACTTCTGAACATGTTTTTTTAAAAACTAGCTATTAAACTATAAGGTATAATACATGCTCTTTTCAAAAAGTTCTACAGAACCAAAGGATATAAAGGAAACAATATCCCCACTTTCTCAGGTTTCCTTATAGCACGGGAAAAGGAATAACTGTCATTACGTTTCTTATGTAACCTTTTAGAAATTCCCATTACAAGTATTTGGTGAGTATATTTGTAGGATAAATTCATAAAGTCAGGTTTTTTAGCTTCCAGGTATGCCCATTCTCATGTTTTCTAAATATTTCTAAGGTCATTTTGTAATTCTGAACGCTGGTAGTTATAGTCACTGGTCCATATACAATAGCAGGAAAGAAGCAGAGGGCAATTTTTCCCCCTTATTGCAAGCTGGGAGAGCACTCTAGTTCCCCCATTCTTGCTCCAGATTACAATACAGTTGACCCTTGAACAACATGGGTTTGAACTACACAAGTCCACTTACACATAGATATTTTTCTGTATATTGGAAATGTTTTTGGAGATCTGCAACAATTTGAAAAAATTTGCAGACCAACTGTATAGCCTAGAAATATTGAAAAAATTAAGAACAAGTTAAGTATGTCATGAATGCATAAAATGTACAAAGATACTAACCTATCCTTACATAGGCACAAGATGAATGATATTACTATAAAATTAATAATGGGTTAGTTTTCCTACTGTTTTACAACTTTGCTTTCAAAGAATTACATTACTGTACAGTATGCCCTTCTCTCTCCTAATTGGAGAAACTGCATATCATCTTATCACATAAGTGGTTTTTAAAAAAATATAACAGTTTCCAATACTGTACTATGAATATGACTGTAATACTGTATGCCATAAAATTTTTTTTTTTTCTTTTTTTCTTTATGTCTGTGTTGGGTCTTTGTTTCTGTGCGAGGGCTTTCTCTAGTTGCGGTGCGCGGGCCTCTCACTATCGCGGCCTCTCTTGTGGCGGAGCACGGGCTCCAGACGCGCAGGCTCAGTAGTTGTGGCTCATGGGCCTAGTTGCTCCGCGGCATGTGGGATCTTCCCAGACCAGGGCTCGAACCCGTGTCCCCTGCATTGGCAGGCAGACTCTCAGCCACTGCACCACCAGGGAAGGCCTGCCATAAAATTTTTACAACGATTCATTCATTAGCATACAGGCTAGGCTACCGTGAAGCAATCATGTCAATTACACTAGGCTACCGTAATGCAATCACATTGCTGCTTCCTCATTATCAATGCATGAATCGTTATAACTGTAAATAAATATGACTTTGTCACATTATCTTTTCATTTTTGATATCTAGTGCTAGTAATACGTTTAACAGTGTTTTGTATCATATGAGACACTACTGATGTAGGTTCATCTTACTAACATGATATAAACTTATGGTATTGATAAATACAGTACAGTACTGTCAATGTATTTTCCTTATGATGTCCTCAACATTTTCTTTTCTCTAGCTTACTTTATTATAAGAATACAGTATATAATACATATAACATACCAAGTATGTGTTAATTTACTGTTTACATTATCAGTAAGGCTTCCGGTCAACAGCAGGCTATTAGTAGTTAAATTTTGGAGGAGTCAAAAGTTATACCTGGATTTTTGACTACACAGGGAATCGGCACCCCTAACCTCTGTGTTGTTCAAGGGTCAACTGTACATTCTCCAATTTCACCTATTTTTAATCAGTACCTATTAAAGATCTTTGATAATTTAGATAAATCACAATGGCTTCCGATATGCACACAGAACAAGGAGTGTAAAGTGCAACATCATTGTCATGAATCAAATACTGAACTTAGGTAGAAAAAAGACAGTTAATTTGAATCCCCAGAAGAACCAATCTGGAACAACCTCCCATATGTTAAGGTAAGCAGTTATATGTGCTCATAAAATGCACCTGGGAATGTTCACTTGGATCATGAATTTACCAGTTTCTTAAAGGCACACATAGTTCTACCTCAGATCTGTGCATACTAATAGTGTCTGGTGATTTGCATTTAAGATCTGATGAGGTACCTGAAGGATCACGGGACTGAATCATTAGCTACAAATCATACATGTATAATCAGGCACCTCAATGTTCAGTGATAAATCTGTCACATGGGATTGTATATACATAGAATATCTCTGGAAAGATATACCAAGAAACTAGCCATGGTATTTGTTTCTAAGAAACTGGGGGAATGGAGAAGGAGTAAGAGAGTGACATATACACTTTTTAACATATACACCTTTTTGTACTACAGCTGACCCTTAAACATCATGGGTTTGAACTGCCTGGGTCCATATGTGGCGTTTTTCAGTGAATATATACTACAGTTCTACACGATCCACGGCTGGGTCAATCTTCAGATGTGGAACTGTGGATACCAAGGGCCCAGTACAAAGTTATATGCACATTTTTGACTGTGTGGAGGGCTGGTGCCCCAACCTCCATGTTGTTCAAGGGTCATCTGTATATGATTTTATTTTTTTCAACCACTCGTGTACACACTACCCCAATTAATAAATGCAAAATAATGAACACTGTCTAGAGCAGGGATTAGCAACCTATGCCCTACAATGTTTTTGTATATCCCTCCAGTGGGTATACAAAAATTGAATAGTATTGACAATTTTAAAGGGTATAAAAACAACAAAGGAGAATATGTGACAGAGACCACGTGGGGTCCCCCACAAAGTGATTACTATCCGGCTGTCTGCCGAAAGTTTCCTGATCCCTGATCTACAGAAATGTCATACAATTCTCCAGAGCCACATTTTAAAAATACCACATTTGGGACTTTCCTGGCGGTCCAGTAGTTGGGACTTCGCCTTCCAATGCAGGGGGCGAGGGTTCAATCCCTGGTGGGAGAGCTAAGATCCAGCATGCCTCGTGGCCAAAAAACCAAAACATAAAATAGAAGCAATAGTGTAACAAATTCAATAAAGACTTCAAAAATGGTTCACATCAAAAAAAAAAAAAAAATACCCCATTTACCTGAGTGAACATTTCTTTGAAGGGATTCTTGACTGAAAAAAAATCTAAGTCAATATCTAAAACAAATGCATCCCCTTTCTCCAAAATTTCCAGGATTTCTCCAGTGCTGACTGAAGTGTGGCATTCTTGGCTTTCAGAAGAACATGAACACGACGGTTGTAGACAAGTTTGGTCTCTTCTCTGTGTCACTGAGTCATTTTCCAGTCCTTCTGAACAAGATTCACCATTAGTAGAGGCAGTGTTCTCTGTGTCCTCCAGTGCTAGCTTTGGCTTCTTAGCAGAAGACACTGCGTCATTTTCTTCTTGATTGTTACAGAGTTTATAAGGTTTCACCATAATTACATCCAATTGTAAAGGTTTTTGGTTCTCTAGCTGGTCTTCAGTTACATAAAGACCATCACTTAGAAAGTAATGATCTGTACTTGTAACCCTGGATCAGAGGAAAAAAATATTTTAAAGACAAAAGGACAAATTAGCTGACATTTCATATAGACTTTCAGAAATACAAGAAAGGACATATTTGACAAAAACTGAGAGCTGTCTCTAATATTTGTACTTCCTGTTCTTCTATGGAAATAGGGTTCCCCAAATTTTTAGCTGGGCACACAACTGCCCAAAGTAAAGACCGTATTTCACGGTCTATCTTGCAGCTAGGTGTGGCCATTTGACTAAATTCTGGTCAAAAGCCGTGAGTGGAAGAGAAGCGTACAGAGCCTCACCCTCCCCTCCCCATCGACTGGCATGTGAACAAGGTGGTGGCAAGCCCCACTTGGACTTTGAGGACAAAGGCGATACTCTAGAGACGGGGGAGCAACAAGACAGAAGACACTGGTGTTCTCCAAACTGTAGGGCGGTCACATTGGCCCTGGACTGCGTGTGGTCAACTCTAACATGAGAAAGAAATAAATGGTCCTGTTTAGCCAGTGCTTTGGATCTCTCTCATACCAGCTGGAACTTTACCCAAAAAAATCACTTAAGAGAAAAATTGTATCTGGAAATAATTTATAATAATAATAATAGAAGCTCCCTCTGACATATTTCAAAACTTCATTAAATTTTATATAACTATAATATTTTAATATGAAAAGCAACTTAAAAAAATCTTGTGCATGTGCAGAATGCATTTCACAAGTTGTAGATTTCTGATTTTAGACATATCAGCATGTTCTCAGCTTTTCAACTATATTACGCCTTGCTAAGTACTTTGAACAGCAAAACCAAATGCTTCTTCCAGAGGTAGGATCTACCCAATTAAAATAATGGTTAACATTTATTTCCCACCCACCCTCCTCTAGCATATACAGCCTTAAGTTTAAAAAGATACAATTTTCTAAGAAAAGATTAATGACAATAAAACTAATGTCCAAGATTATTAAAAACTGTACCATCCTAAGAAAGACAAAGGCTGTATCCCCCAATCTAAATCTGTATTCTTCTTTAGTAAGGAACATTTTACTTTGTTCACATCCGTACAAACACATACATACATCTCAGACTGCATACCTATATGTGTGTCTTTTCCATAAATTTTTACTTGCAGGATTAACTAAAATCATGAGATAATAAAAATCTTCCTAATATTGTTATTACACATTGAGTATCAAATGTCTGTTTCAGATTGCTCAAAATTAATTTGATTTTGCAGAAACCTGTTACAGGTTAAATTAGGCCTACTCACCAAAGTACTTAATAAAAACCCTACCACTCTTTCATATAAACCAGTATTATGTATAATATTTGTATGTGGAGCCCTATTTATTTGTTATTATATCCTCAATAAATACAATTTTTATGTATACACAGAAAAGTTACTTGTCCAATTGATAAGAACATACAACAAAAGTTAATTGTATCATTAAGGATAAATCAGAAATAAAAAGTATCATTTTCAGTGAGATAGACTGTATTTCATTTTCAGTGTATTACCATTTCATCCCACTATCCTTCAGGTTCTAGAAAGTCATGATTCCACTGCTTAAAACATTCATCCCATAACAAGAGAATTTAGAAAGCCAAGAACATTCTGATACTTCTAAAGATATTACAGTATCACAAGCTACATAAAACATTGGTTAAATAGCTTATACACCAAAAATAATTGCATATGTAACTCAAGTCAGAGAATGCTGCTATTAATTTAGATTAGGTAATTATCTAGAGCTCACCATATTAAGAAAATTAAAACCCCAAATCTACTTTTCAGTCACTGAATTTATAAAAAAACCAAAGTGAGATAATTTTGCTTTTTCACTGCAAATTGTTAAATTCAGCAGACAAAAGTTACATTGGAAGGAAATAATAAAATGTTATCATTAAATATATAAGTCTATAAGGTACTTCAATGATTTAATGGAGTTAGTCATCAATGGAGCCAGGTTTCCAGAGGAGGAAGATCATGTTATTCAAAAACCAACTTGGGGGCTTCCCTGGTGGCGCAGTGGTTGAGAATCTGCCTGCCAATGCAGGGCACACGGGTTCGAGCCCTGGTCTGGGAAGATCCCACATGCCGCGGAGTGACTAGGCCTGTGAGCCACAATTGCTGAGCCTGCGCGTCTGGAGCCTGTGCTCCGCAACAAGAGAGGCCACGATAGTGAGAGGCCCGCGCACCGCAATGAAGAGTGGCCCCCACTTGCCGCAACTAGAGGAAGCCCTTGCACAGAAACGAAGACCCAACACAGCCATAAATAAATAAAATTTAAAAAAAAAAAAAAAAAAAAAAAAACCAACTTGACTAGCAACAAAATACAAATCATGTGTGAAAAAGATCAAAAGACTTGCAAATTTGTTCCTGGTGTTTTTTTTTTTTTTTTTTTTTTAAACTTTAGGTTTATTTATTTATTTATTTATTTATGGCTGTGTTGGGTCTTCGTTTCTGTGCGAGGGCTTTCTCTAGTTGCGGCAAGCGGGGGCCACTCTTCATCGCGGTGCGCGGGCCTCTCATTATCGCGGCCTCTCCTGTTGCGGAGCACAGGCTCCAGACGCGCAGGCTCAGTAATTGTGGCTCACGGGCCCAGTTGCTCCGCGGCATGTGGGATCCTCCCAGACCAGGGCTTGAACCCGTGTCCCCTGCATTGGCAGGCAGACTCTCAACCACTGCGCCACCAGGGAAGCCCGTTCCTGGTGTTTTGAGAACTCTTTTTGGAAGAGTTGAGGGCAATCTGACCCCATTTTTATGTAGAGATACTTATAAGTTATTACAGGGATCTAAAATCAGATAGAAGTATTCAATCCCTTTCATACTCATAAATATGAGGAAATTACCTGATTGTTGTGGTCGAAGTGTCTTTGCCTACTAAAAAATGATGTCTGCCCTCTCTGATTTGCTGAGCCCATGTGGGATGAAGCCATATTACATGGGAAAAATGGCCAGCATAAACTGCAGGTATAATCCAATTCTCGATACTTAATTCTCTGGAAAGAAATAGAGAGGAAGCATGAAAACTGTTAGTAAGTAGGTTTTTCCAAATGTAATTTCATTCAGAACAATATTTTAAGACCGTAGGTCTCCAAGTGGGGTCCAAGGACCCTTGCAGGGGTTCCTGAGACCTTTTCAGTGTAACTAGCTCAAAACAATTTTTCTAAGAACACCAAGGCACTATTCCCCTTTTTCACTGTATTGACATTTACACTGACAGTACAACGCAATGGTGGTTGATGTCCTAAGATTAATCAAGGCAAAGGCACCAAACTCTACTAGTAGTCACTGTATTCATCACTACCAAGCACCAGTGTCCCACACCCCCATCCAGTTTCACGTGAGAAAGTCTTTCATAATTTTATTAAACTTTGATCCTGAGTATACGTTTTAAAATAACCTGTGTGGGGCTTCCCTGGTGGCGCAATGGTTGAGAGTCTGCCTGCCAACGCAGGGGACATGGGTTCGAGCCCTGGTCTGGGAAGATCCCACATGCCGCGGAGCGACTAAGCCCGTGAGCCACAACTACTGAGCCTGCGCGTCTGGAGCCTGTGCTCCGCAACAAGAGAGGCCTCGATAGTGAGAGGCCTGTGCGCCACGATGAAGAGTGGCCCCCGCTCGCTGCAACTAGAGAAAGCCCTCACACAGAAACGAAGACCCAACACAGCCAAAAATAAATAAGTAAATTAATTAATTAATAAAAAAAGAAAAAAAAAGTGATATGAACAAACCTTTAAAAAAAAAAAAAAAAAAACCTGTGTGGCAAGATGGGAAGTGCACAGCAAGCACTTCTGCTACGTATTTTGAAGTACAACGGTTGTCTCAAGGAAAAGCACTTGTAATTGAACTGCAAGCTGAACACCATTTTTCTTGAAAGGAAGACGGACTCATAAACCATAGTTGTTCAGACTTGAACCTGAATTGCTGGATTCTACATTCCAACTAAGCTTTAAGAAATGACCACTTGTCAAGTTTTGGTACAGTATTAAAGAATATTCACAATTATCTGAAAAGGCTATGAAAATACTCTTCATATACCTCCACCAAAACAACATATGGTAACGGACTGAATGCAGAATCTGAGACTCCAGCTGTCTTCTATAAAGGCAAATATTAAAGAGATCTGTAAAATTTAAACATTGTTACTCTTCTAAGTTTTTTTTGCTTTAGAAAATATATCTGTTTTGCATAAAAATATGCTAACATATAAAGTCCTATTATTTTGAAATGAATTAATATCTTAAACATTTCTCAGTTTTAATTTCAAATATGGTATATATCAATAAATATAACTCACATTAAAAAATACCTCAAGAATTTTTAAGGGTGTACAGCAATCCTGAGATTAAAAAAGTTTAAAAACTATTATTCTATGACTAACTGTACAGTCGTCATACCTGCTTCATAATTCTTTTTAATTTCTAAAATATAAAATCTCTAAGTATAAAAGAGAGTAAGGACAATGGTAGAGCTACCACATTTTTTTAGAAATTAGTGCTCTGAGTTTTAGTTTTAGAGTCAACTAAAAGAAATGTAGTACGCTAAAATTAATTCACACAAGCATCTATATTTTAATTTTAATTTTATATTATAACAGGAAAATTACTGCTATGTAACTTTTCATTTTATACGAGTAGGCTACATTGTAACAAATGCATAAGTAAAGAGACAGTGACAGGATTTCAGGGAACTATATCACTCAAGAGAGGTCAGTAAGTCACTATTTAGAGATACACTAGGTATGTCTTTCCTGAAGAATGGACTACAAATTACCAATTTCACGTCATCTCTATGATTCTGTATAACTGAAAGTCAATAGGATTTGTGACCTGAAAAGAAACAAACTGAGAGGTTGCAGGGACTCAATACTGGAAGAAAGGATACACAAATTAAAGATGCATTGCTTATACAATTACTGAACTATGTGTTCAAGACACATTTTCTTGTGCCTCCGTAACCAGACTTTTAAAGGGGTAAAGAAGAGAGAACTGGCTTAGGTAATTTCTAAAGTCTCCGACTTCTAAAATTCTAATTCTAAAGCAGAGGTTGGCAAACATTGGCTGGGCCACCCGTTTTTGCAAATAAAGTTTTATCGGAACACAGCCACTGACACTTGTTTACATAGTGTTTACGGCTGCTTTCACACCACAAGGGCAAAAATAAGTAGTTGCAACAGAGACCATATGGCCAGCAAGCCTAAAATATTTACTATCTGGTTCGTTAAGAAAAAGTTTGTCCATACTTGTTCTAAATAAAATAAAAAAGGCAAACAAAAGCAAAACTCATGAGCTTAGCAAAGACTATTTCTCTTAATTGCTTATCATCTACTGCAAATTGTATTTCAGGTACCTAAGAGCTCATTAACAAAAATCACATTTTACCCGAAAAGTGTTTCCTTATCAAATACAGTGTCAGCTGGCATGTTCACAGGAATAAGGAGGTCTGGATGTGAATCAAAATGCACAAAACTTATATTACTTGCAGGAAGATGCTTTGAGCCAATGGCCCGGTATATAAAGGGCAGAACCTGTAAAAGACACATAGATGCACACATTTAGAATTGGAACTGAAATCATGACCATACACTCAACTGCAGACTGAAAAACAATGCTAAACATAACTGCACATAATTTGAAGCACACCAAGTTGTTAAAAAGAAGGGAGATATGAAATTTGTTCCTTGCACATGGTTTAGACGGTCATCTCAAGCTTTATTTTTTCCTCAGAACTTCCAAGCTACACCTCCAAAGGCTTTAATGGGCATCTCTCGCCACCATGTTGCCTCCACTTCAAACACAAAGATAATGTGGGGAAACAGACAGGACTGGTACTCAGGAAAAAACTGCTGGTTAATACCCTCTCTGGCATTAAAGATGTGTTCAAGCTACCTGGGTCTCTGGGTCTTTTCCACACCTTTAGGATGGTGGTGCAGGGCTGTGTCGTCTGTAAGGCTCTTTGTCCTGTTACCGTCTCTAGGGTTCTAAGTTTAAGACTGAATTTGAAAGCACCACCTAACCCATGCTTGCTCTCTCAGACCCATACACACCATCTCTAGGTCCTGAGAGACCCAACTTCCTTCCTATTTATTCTCTTTACTTTATTCATCCACAAATCTGGAATCACCCTCTCCCTCTTTCATAGCCAGAGCATTCCCAAGGCATATGAATGCTATTTAAAAAAAAAGAAAAGTCTTAGATCACGGGACTGTCTCGTAGGCTTCCAGAAATCTAGATTAGGGCACCATTTTAGCTATTCCAAAGTAGCACTACCTCAAAAACAGAAAATATCTTTAGTGTCTATAAACTCGGGGCACCCTGTTAAAAGATTTATGCACACACTACGCACACAATAATACTAACGGCCCTATGAGTGTTACTTTGTACCCATTTCACAGATGACAGCCCACATTCTTAACAAAAGCCTCCCAGCTACACAACAGGAACGTGTAGGGAGGCCGGGACACAGTAGGAAGCCTGCGTTAATGCACAGGTTGAGGACTCGGGGCTCTGCAGTTACACTGCCCGCGTTCGACTCCTGATGCCACCAGAGCCTCGAGGGTTAGAGGAGTCGCCCGACTCGTAGTAAGCGCCCCATAAACGTCAGCGCCTATTCTTCCAAGCTAACCGTTCTGGTGCTTTCCCCACAGCAATGCAACTCGCGTGGATAACTAATGCTGGTTATCTCTTTGGCCTCAGATGCCCAGGCTCCGCCGCCTCAGAATCGCGCGATTCTGCCCCAGGCCCGGCAGCCGCCCTCTCACCTCCTGATGATCCTCCACCACCCACACTGGGAGCTCATGGTAGCGCCGGAGCCGGGCGCTCTCTCCCGTGAACTCGCTCATGTTTTCGCTCCCAGGAGCGTCCCAGCGAGCTGCACTCCGAGAAGCCGGAGCTGCCGCCCCGCCTCCTCTCCTGAGAGGAAACGCGCGCTCACCCGGTTGTGGTTCTGGATTGGAGGATGTAGGGGCAGGGGGCGGGCGCCGGAGGGATCGACGAGAACGATTGGCTTAGATGTTCATCGTTCTTATTGATGCACCAATCACCGCGCACAAGGCGCTGCGGCGAGCCCAAGAGCTTTCCCTCTTGTGGTCTGGCTTTCGCAGGTTTGCTTTTTAATTCTCTCGGTTTCCTGTTCCGGAGGCGATGGCGGCTCTAAGGTCTTGGCGGCTGCAATGTAAGTGTGGCTTTACTCTAACGGCGATCTCGCGGCCTGAGAGCCTTTTGTAGGTAAAAGGGACAGCTTGCGGGTGTTGGAAGAGGGAGTGTTTCCAAGTGTCCTGATTTCAACGGGGCTGGAGTCTGGGGCTGGGGCGAGAGGCGCCTGGGAATTAGGATCGGGCAGCCCCTCTTCAGATCTGCAGCGAAGGGCGAAAAAGCGACCTTAGGCCCGGATTCTGCGAATAAATAGAAGTGAAAAATGAGATCTTTCTTTCATTGTGGAGCGCGTGCGGTGGTCCAGCCCTGGGGCCGCCCGGATCTCGGAGGGGAGTGAGACCTTAAGCTTACCTCGTGGGGCGCACGATCTGGCGGGAGATGTGAACAGGGAGACACGTAATTTCGGATCAGCCAGCCGAAGATGACCGGCCTGGGGATTCAGCTGGGGGAAAGAGAGTGTTAATAGAAATGTAGTCACACTTTGCAACTTTTTCTACATAGACTGATGTTCCTGGACGTGTTAACTATGCAAAACAGCTCCCTCAGTTTCCCTGCTTCCAAACAGCAACTTAGGAGTAGGCACACGCAGAAAATAATTACTTTTCCAGTTGCAGTGAGTTCCTTGACTTTTGACTTTTGTCGCACCCTAACACAGCCTGACTATGCCTTTAATAGGTCAGTTTCATAATCAGTGTTTTCAGATATTCTGTCTCTAGAAACATCCATGAGGATCTAATGGTGAGTCTTCAACAGCAGTCTGAACACACAGTACAGGAGTGTTGGTGATCCTGACTGTTGCCCACCTCTAGATTCAGTACATTCCTTTGTGTTCCCCAGGACCCTATGCATACCTCTTTTCTTGTGTTTATAGCAGTATATATTTTTTTTTAATTGTATTTGTATGTGGATTCTGGGCTTCATGAGTCCTGTGGGCTCTGTGTCTTACTCATCTTTGAGTGCTTAGTACCTGTGACAGTGCCCCACATGTATAGGCCCCTTAAATGATGCATGAATCAGTGAAAAGACCTGCTTTTTGTCTGGTTTTGGTAATGCCAATCTGTTGTGGATATATGCAGTAGGGAAATGTACAGTAGCAACATAGAAACGTATATCACTGGTGAGACAGTAAACATTTATTGATCACCTACTGTGTGCAGGATGCTCTGCCAAGGGCTGTGAAGGATACAGAAATGTTTGTGAATCAACCCGTTTCATCAAGGAGCTAATAATCTAGTGGAGGAGTTAGACATGCGCACACATGACTGTAATATGAGGCAGTCTCTGGTAAGTGCTGTAAAAGAAGTAAGTACAGACTAAGCAAGGGACGTCTAGAGGGAGTGGGATTACTTCCTGAAGGGAGCCAGGAAAGGCAGCACAGAAGAGGTGGCATTTGGCCTGGTTGGTGGGTAGAAGAAATTCAACGGGCAAATTCATAGGGTAGGGGATTTTAGAAGCGCAGGAGCAAAGAACAAGCGGGGTGATAGTACTTTGTATGTTAGGCAACTGGGAAAATCTGGGGTGATAGGCACTTCATGGGGAGGTTAATGGAGAATTAGCCTGGAAGAAGTTGGGACCAGATTGCAGAGGGCCTTAAATGCCAAGCATGTGTTTTGAACTCGATTCTGTGGGCCCTGAGTAGCCTGTGGTGGCAAGATGGGCTGTCTAGGTCCTAGGTCTATCCTGAGGGCCTTGAACTGAATAATAATCATTAATCAGATATTATTTGGTGTCTACTTTTTATTAAGCACAGTGATTGATACAGCTAAATAATCTGAAACTATTTTCATGAGCCATTTGAAAATCTACCTTAAGCCTATTGGTAAAGCTTTTAGTTAGAAGGAAGATGCCTCTACATTAAAGCTTTTTGCAGTTAATATTTATTTGGGTTTTTTAAACATTTTGCTGAAGCCTAAGTATTTGGAAAGCCGTTCCTGTTTGCAACATTCTTCAGTGGAAAGAACTGAGAATGAGAATCAAGGGAAATTGTTGTGTTGACAAGATTATAGTTAAGTTTGAATTTGAATGCTGGTCTCATTGTGAAGTAAACTGGAGTGTGGAGTGGGAGAGCAGAAATGATTTTTTTTCTCCCAGTCTCTTAGCAAATTGGAGATAGAATATGCCTAAGTTTCCAGTCTTTTAAGCTACTGATTATTTTGAGTCAGCAAGACAAGTATTAAGGACATCTAAAAAGTTAGCTGTAAACTTTAATTCAGTTCAGCATGCTCTTAATTTTGTTAGTATGCTAACTGCACTGGAAGATGCAAAATCAGTGTTAAGATAATTGTAGAAATGTTTTCTAGCATTAGCAGTTTGGGAATCATTTTTATGTCTATTTATTCTTTCTGTCTTCTAGAGCTTATATCCTCTGTGGAAGATGTGACATATCCAGATAATACGTCACCATGCAAGGCAGTACATGGTGAGTGGTATGGCAGTGATGGCAGCCGTTTTGGGAGAACAGGGAGGAGCAAACACTGGCACTGGGCCACTGAGGGTGGGGATGGTTTAGGTATGTGAGGAGAGGGGCAGTGTGTCATGTGGGCCATGTACATGGCCTGCCCTGATGGCCCTGGCAGTTCTGAGGTGCCGGCAGACATTAAAGGTGGGATGAGGTCATGAGTTGGTGGCCTGTAATCATTGTACGACCTGCCAAGAAGAAGCACAGAGTGTGTGAGGGCAGGGAACCTAACAAAACCCTTGGGGTGGTGGCAGTGGCTGTAGAAAGGCCTGCAAGGGTGTTATTGTAGTAGCCAGGCAGGAGACGATGGTGTGAAATGGATGCACTCAAGGAGTATTTATGAAGCGGAAATGATCGGCATTTGAAAATAAATTTTTTTTTTTTTAATTTAATTTAATTTTATTTTTTTGGCTGCATTAGGTCTTCGCTGCTGCACACGGGCTTTCTCTAGTTGTGGTGAGCGGAGGGCTACTCTTTGTTGCGGTGCGCGGGCTTCTCATTGTGGTGGCCTCTCTTGTTGCGGAACACGGGCTCTAGGCACACGGGCTTCAGTAGTTGTGGCAGTGGGCTCGGTATTTGTGGCTCATGGGCTCTAGAGCGCAGGCTCAGTAGTTGTGGCGCATGGGCTTAGTTGCTCCGTGGCATGTAGGATCTTCCTGGACCAGGGCTCGAACCCATGTCCCCTGCACTGGCAGGCGGATTCTTAACCACTGTGCCACCAGGGAAGCCCTGAAAATAAATTTTTAACTAGAGGGGATAAGGGAGAAGTTGTCAGGTAACCCCTGGTATATGACTTGAGGACCAATAAATGGTCTCATCTATTGAGACAGGAAACACTAAAAAAGGAGCAGGTGGCGGTGTCTTGAAGGGGAAGATCATGAATTCCTTTTAGGATGTGTTAGGTTGAATTTGCGAGTCTGTGCTGAGTGGGGAGGAAAGTGTAGAAAGGAAGATGCTGGTGCAGGTGTAGAGATGTGGGGTGTGTGGACGGGATGACATGGTGAGGTCAAGATTTGGGGGAAACTTGAGCAAGGACGTGATAGCAGATGGTTGAACACTGGGATGTGACTTTGTCATGCTGGAGGTGGAGCGGCTTTAGGGAGTGACAAGGACCAGGGACTGACCATGGCAGTGGATTGGGTGGCCGGGACTGGGGAAGAGGAGTTTATTGGCCATGAGGAGGTTCAGCTATTACAGAGAACTCAGTATTAGATGGGTGGAATATTGCAGTGGCCTAAGGGATGGTCAGGCATTTGTAAAACCCTGTTTATATAGTGAGTTTTTCTTTTATCTTTTTCTTTCCTCCAACAAAGTCATAGAATGTCATTCCACCCAGGACGAGGGTGTCCCCGAGGGCGAGGAGGACATGGATCCAGACCCTCAGCACCAGCCTTCAGGCCCCAAAATCTGAGACTGCTTCACCCTCAGCAGCCTCCTGTGCAATACCAATACGAACCTCCGAGCGCCCCTTCCACCACGTTCTCCAACGCTCCAGCTCCCAGTTTTCTGCCTCCACGACCAGACTTTGTGCCCTTCCCTCCACCCATGCCTCCATCAGCACAAGGTCCCCTTCCCCCCTGCCCGATCCGGCCCCCCTTCCCCAGCCACCAGATGAGGCCCCCCTTCCCCGTGCCTCCCTGTTTTCCTCCCATGCCGCCTCCGATGCCCTGTCCCAATAACCCCCCAGTCCCTGGAGCACCTCCTGGACAGGGCACTTTCCCCTTCATGATGCCCCCTCCATCCATGCCCCACCCCCCGCCCCCTCCCGTAGTGCCTCAGCAGGTCAATTACCAGTACCCTCTGGGATACTCGCACCACAGTTTCCCACCTCCCAATTTTAATAGCTTCCAGAACAACCTCAGTTCCTTCTCACCCAGTGCTAATAATAGCAGTAGCCCTCATTTTAGGCACCTCCCTCCATACCCACTCCCAAAGGCTCCCAGTGAGAGGAGGTCCCCGGAGAGGCTCAAGCACTACGATGATCACAGGCACCGGGATCACAGTCACGGGAGGGGCGAGAGGCATCGTTCCCTGGATCGGCGGGAGCGAGGCCGAAGTCCTGACAGGAGAAGGCAGGACAGCCGCTACAGATCCGATTACGACCGGGGGAGGACGCCGTCCCGTCACAGGAGCTATGAGCGGAGCAGGTAAAGCACATGTGTGTTTTTTAATGAAGTGCAGAGGCCCCGACACAGGCCATTTCTGTTGATCAACAGCCAAACCTGTTGATCAACAACCAAAAAGGTCCAGCTGTGCATTTCGGTTTATAAAAGGAAAAGCATCCCAAAATTATCAACATAGATTCATTTCAATGAATGTAAGCCAGTTACTCTGCATAATACAGTTTACATCTTAATGATGATCAATAAAAGATATTGTAGTTGTTTGTGTGGATGTTGTATTTAATTATGTTCAGTATGATCATCATATCAGGTTACAGCACTTGAGTTCTTTTGGGATTGTTGATCTGCGTACGTTATCAGTCAGGAATCAAAGTAGTTAACAAGCAGAACTTGCTTTCTGATGTTTAGGATAAGTGGAAGTTTATCATATATTGTTGCTTTCTTGCTCTGTTTCTTTATAAAATGAAATAATACACATTATCAAAGTTACAGTTTTCAGAAGAGCTTTTAATTTGATTTTGTTGCATTGAAACATATTCATACTAAAGAAAGTTGCATTTAAAACATACTATTCCATTCCAGATTACATTTCTTTTTTTTTTTTTCAAAAGACCAAATATCTATATATACAAGAGAATAAGGTTTCCAGCAGACACTCATAGATGGGCATCTAGAAGTGCTCTGAAGTTATATGCAAATTCTATGTGTATGTATGTTTTTCTATAAGTAAATCAGTTGCTTACAGCAGATTCTTAAGAGATGGTGTGAGTCTATCACCCCAAAAATCTAAGAACCATTGGTTTAGATGGAAAAATAAAAATGCACAGATATCGATTGTACTAATATTTATTTGTACCGTCAGTGAACTCTTTATATTGATGAAGATTTGAGGTTTTCCAGCTGTCAAGCTGGTAACAGTGCTGCTCTTTCTGTCTGCTGTGGTGTGTTTACCTTCATTGTCTTGTGGAACTTCTGTGCTGAAAAGTTTGAGGTCCCCAAAGCGGTCACTCTGTTACTTGGGTTTGTGGAGAGCTGGTCTTGGCTCCTGTGGAATCAGTGTGCTTCTCAGTTCCCATGTTGTTCTCATGGCTGGGGGCTTGATTCTGACTGAACATTTTGCCAGTAAACGGTAGCAGTCATTCTCAGTCCCGAAGAGAGTGACCAGTGCTCGGAAGGTTTGGAAGGAAAATGCTCTATTGCTTCTCCCTGACGCCCAGTGGAAGGTGGAAGGAACATGTTTCTTGCAGAGGTGACTGATTCTGGTGGGCCAAAGCTGACAGAGTCGGTAGACTTTTAAAAGTCTTCTCAGCACGACTTACTGTTCCTGGTCAATTTTGTTCTTAATTCTGTGATGGACTAGTTGGCAGAGGCCCGTGATGGTTTATTTTACAGTTTTATGGTGAAAATCTAAATCAGAAAGAATTTGTTAATAGTTTTCTTCAGACAAAGTGATTATTAATAAACCTGTCTCTGGGGAAACATTTTGCTGCAAACTTCAGCATTCTAGGTGGCATTTTTTTTCCCGTTTTGGGGGTACTGTAGTTTTTAGGGCTCTGCTGTAAAATCCTGAATTCTTCCATCCAGGCTTAAGCTTGGAGTTAATGTGTTTGTTTGAAGAAACACAGATGTCCTGTAAACTGAGGATGTCTATCAGTAAGTGAAATCAAGTGCCAAAAGAATTACCCTTAATCTCCATTATTCTAAACCACAACCCCTTTACCATGAAGGACCTTAGGCAGTTAGCTCATCTTTCTAAATGGCCTTTATTTACTTTGGAGTTGTTTTATAATGTTGTACTTGGGATATTTGCCCAGGAGCTGCCTTAGTGTCACAGCCACATTAAAATCAGCTCCTTTTGGGGTCTTAGTAGCGTGTCAGTCATCTGTCTTATATGGAATGCTTCTGTGAAACAAACATGGGGCACCTGAAGTCCTAGTATAACTTCTAGAAGTATATTGGAGAAAACCAAAAGTTCACAAATTTGTGCATTAGGTTGTGTTAAGTTTATGCAAATTCTTTAGTCTGTCCTCTGGCTACTTCTCCCCTTGCTTCTTGGGGTAAGTTAATCTGTCCTTTTTCAAATTTCATTTTCCCTCTTTTTCTCCTCCTCCGAAATCTGGTTGAATAATAATTACAAGATCCTTTTAGGGCAAACCATTTCTAGAGGAAGTTTGTGAAGAAGTGGATGTATGCATTTGCTATCGTGAAAGATCAGGGTTCCTCCGGGGAGTGGGAAAAGAAGCAGCGGCAGATGCAGCCAGTAAGGAGCAGTGCAGTGGCTTCCCACGAATGAGTAGTGTTACAGCACAGTAATCCCCATAGCTGTCGTGTTGAGTACAATGTGTAGTCATCAGAGAGCTAGTATTATGTATCTAATACTATGCTTCCAAACAGGGAAAAGTTTTTGGAAAAACAACCCGAGCATTGTTTTTCTTGCTTTAAATGGCTTTATCATATAGTGTTACTGTGACTTATGTCCATACTGGTCTTTTCAATTCATAGCCACTCAGAGGTAGTAATCATCATCAGAAATGCCACTCTTGAATGCAAAATTCTATCCCCTAGATGTTAAAAAAACAAACACAAAATTAGGAATATCCTTTAAGTTGAGGGTTTTTTTTTTTTTGATTTTTTTTTTTTTTTAATGTGGACCATTTTTAGAATCTTTATTGAATTTGTTACAATATTGCTTCTGTTTTATGTTTTGGCCTTTCAGCCCCAAGGCATGTGGGACCCCAGCTCCCCAACCAGGGATCAAACCCGCGCCCCCCGCATTGAAAGGCGAAGTCCCAACCACCAGGAAGTCCCTAAATGCAGTTTTTATTTGGAAATATAGGCAATTATTTTTTTCAGCAGCCATGCCATCACAAATTACATTATATCTTTGTCATGTGGTACCACTCACTAGCTGGGATTTACTGCCTAAAAGTAAACTGTAAATTTAGAAGTGTATCAGGTAAAGAATGTAGAATTCCAAGCACTGGCTACTTTACTTTGGACAGCGGGTGTGTGTACCTGAGGCTTAAGTATATGTTAAAAGTATTATTCAAAGGAGTCTTTCTTGAGAAGGGGTGATTTTTAAGTGAAAAAACAATTTTTGTTTTAATATCTAAGATCTCTATCAGTTTTGTAAGTTTTGATTTCAGTGAATTTACATTTCTTCTATTTGGCTGTAGGTTGGGGGATTTTTTTTTTTTTTTTTTTTTTTTTGGCCATGCCACATGGCAAGTGTATAGGATCTTAGTTCCCAGACCAGGGATCAAACCAGTGCCCCCTGCAGTGGAAGCATGGAGTCTTAACCACTCAACTGCCAGGGAAGCCTGGTGGGGGGAGGGGGAGATGTTTTTGAGTTCAGACATTTTTGTAGTCTTCTTGCTGGACTCAGACTAATATAGCATTTTTTTTCCCCGTTCTAAGACCTAGTAGTTATTTCCCTTAGATTTATTTCTGATATAAACACACTGGAGTTCGATTTTTGTTTCAGATCTCATTGTACTTATTAAATAGACTCAGAAGTTATTACTATTATTATTACTAAATTCCGGTGTCACATTGGAAGGTTCAAAATCCTGCATTCTAGTTTTACACTGAGTAAACTCAGTGTCTCCATTTAGAGTTTTTTTTTCAGATGAAGACAGCATTTAAAGGTAAAGTGACTTAGAGTCTCATGGCAATTAGTGATGGCTAGAACTATATACCTCAGGCCTATAACCTATAAGAGTTTAGAACTCTTTCATTATAGATCCTTGTCCTAATCTTTACTGTAAAAGCTTTAACTTGCATATATTTGACGGATGAAATTAAGAGTGTTCTAGAAATCAATAGACAGTTGAATCCTTTGAAGTTTTCCCCTTAGGTTAAATAATCAAGGTTGGCTTGTTAGAAGGTCTCAAGAGAAGATTATGATAAAATTCCCTTTGTTGCTCAGTATTAAGTATGACTTCTTTTTTTTTTTTAAAGAAAACAGCAAGAAATGTCCAAGTTAGTTAACTTCTGTAGCGTGAAACACTCCTTTATCCTCTAATAAATGATGAATAAAAATTCCCATAGTGAACAGTGCCTGCAGAATTCTTAGGTGAGGTGAGGTTCATTTATTTAGAAGGTGAATTCAGTGAAAAGAGATGGTGTTTTGAGTCTTTCTGTTGAAAACAGCTCTGTGTATTAATTCCTTTAAGAGAGCGGGAACGGGAGAGACACAGGCACCGGGACAGCCGAAGATCACCATCTCTGGAAAGGTCCTACAAAAAAGAGTATAAGAGATCTGGAAGGTAAGCAAGGAGTTGACACTGGTAGAAGTCATAGGATTATCTCCTGGAATTCAGATTTTGTGCTTGTGCAAAGTATCAGCCAGGTCTTAGGAATAGCCTGAGAGTCTGTCCAAAGAGCCCTGTGAAAAGTTAAAGTAGCCAATTACTTAAAAACCTTTACTTTCAAGATGTATTGAGAATGAACAAGGAAAGTCTTGATACATTTCCAAAAGTTAGAAATTACATGGGCCACTTTCTGACCTCAATTGCTATAAAACTATACATTAATAATTCAAGGTTTTTTTAAAAAAAAACCTTGAAAATTCATAATTATGCTCTTAAATTTACTTGTTTCAGAAAAAAAGAGCAAAACTGCAGTCACACCTTATTTGGAAAAATGACATTGAGATTGCTGCAAATCAAAACTTGCAGGATGTAACCAATTCTATATCGATAAGTAAAATTCATGTCTTATGTAATGGTAATTAAGAACAGTACTCTAGGATCTGACAGATTTGGGGTCAATTATTAGTTTTCCCAACTTTGTTATTGAGCAAAGTAATCTAACTTTTTTTAAGCCTCAGTGGCTTTGTCTAAAATAAGGACAGTTATACTTGCCTTATTGAGTGGTGAGGGGTCATTGAGATAATACACGTAAAACACTTAGAACTGGGCCCAGTAGTGCCAAATAAATGGTAACTATATATATAATTATTATCTGATCACTTGACTCTAGAAATTGGTAGAGTATAAGAAAAGCAGAAAAAGGGATTTAAAGATAAAAGAAATTAATGAAATAGAAAATAGAACTGAAGTACTATAATAATATTTGTAAATAAATGCAACATTTCTTTGAAAGGCCATACAATTTAAAAAGTGGCAAATCAAGAAAAGAAAAACATATATTCCATTAAGTATAAGAAAGAATGTATTATTATAGGAATGAAGGAGGTTTAAAAATTATTGTATGTTGGTATAAGTACAGATATTTTATTTGAGAGATTTAAAAACTTGGATGTGATGGGTTGTTTTCTATGAAAACAAAAATTACAAACCTTACACAAGAAGCAGAAAATTTTAATAGGCTGATAACCATGGAAAAAAGTTGAAAAAGGTGAATTTGTGCCACTTTCAAAAAAGTTTTAAACCATTTTAGAACACTGATGAAGATGGAAGGAAAGCTCAGCTCATGCTGTGATACCAGGAAAATCCAAATGGCAAAACCTAATCAATGAAAAGAAACCACAAAACAATCTCTTATGAATAGGGATATGAAAATACTGATTAGTGTATTAGCAAGTTGTTTTCAGTTGTGTGTTAAAATAATTGAGAGATTATTCCAAGATTGCATGGGAAGATAGGTTAGTATTAGGAGATCTGTAACTGTAATCCTTTGTGTCAGAATCTGTAGGGTTATCTCAGTACCTGCCTATTAGATATTTAAAATAAAGTCACATCCATTTATGAGTAGAAACTGGTAAACCTCGAGTATAAGCAGACTTCTTTAACATGATGGAGAACATTATCTCGTGACGAACATGATTGATACCATCTCAGAAGAGCCAAATTCAATGTTGAAACCTTATAGACCTTCCCATACACATTAGAAAAAAAGACAAGGGGGCCCAATTGCCTACCACTGTCACCTGATGCATAGCTAAATCAACAAGCAAACGAAAAACATTGCATCCTTGTGTGTCCCAGGTATTGTACTGGTGTGGAGATATAGTCGTTAACAAGAGTCCCCACTTTTCAGGAGTAAGAAAGTTAAGTACTGTGAGAAGTGCTTTTGGTAGAGCAATTACATGTTGCTCTGGGAACACAGTAGTCGATAACTCAGTTTAGGGTAGTCACAGAGAAATTGACATTTTACTGATACCTAGAGTATGAGTAGGAATGCATGAGGGAAGGGGGATGGTAGGGGAAGAGAGAGAGCAGGTGTGAAGGTTGCAGTATGGAGAAATGGTCTCAGAGGATCAAGCCTGGAGGTTGGGAAATGAGTTTAGAAGGCTTTTGTTAGTAATCCACAGAAGAAATGATTGTGCCTAGACCGGCACAGTGACAGTGGCGATAGGGAAAGGTAGAGGTAATTGAGAGATCGATGAGGGAGGCGGGAGGACTTGATAACTGATCGTGAG
Source organism: Balaenoptera physalus (assembly GCF_965194825.1). Taxonomy (NCBI): domain Eukaryota; kingdom Metazoa; phylum Chordata; class Mammalia; order Artiodactyla; family Balaenopteridae; genus Balaenoptera; species Balaenoptera physalus. The sequence continues at coordinate 151,269,115 of NC_138890.1, forward strand.
GAAGAGGCGGCAGCAGTCATTACCGAGGTCTGGTGTTCCCCTTTGAGGGCTGGGAACACTAAGAAACAGGTAAAGGAAGAGTTCAATTCGGGGCAAGTGGGATTTGAGAATCTGTGAGACAACCAGATGGAATTGTGTGGTAGTTATTTGGACACAGAGGTTCAAGGTTCAGAAAAGAGATCCTCGCTGGAAATACTAAATGCCATGGATTAGATGAGGTCAACTAGGAAGAGTTTGTTCAGTGAGAAAGGGCCTGAGGAGGAGGAGAAGAAGGAGGGGATGAGGACAGGAAAAAAGTCAAGATACTGTGTTGGTGGAAATCATTGAGGACCCATCTGAGGTTGATGGTTTTTAATGTGGAGTGCTAGAAATCTCTTCGGTCTACTGGTTTCTTCCCCACGCCCAGTAGCTTGTAGACGGCAGAGACTTGGATTCTGTGGGTCTAACTAATGCAGTAGATGAGAAAATAAAAATTACAGATGTAAATCCTGTAAAGGAGGGAGAGTTATCATAGTTTGTAATATAGCATATTGTTAAAAAACAGTTTCGAGTTTGGATCTTGAAATTTGAAATTCCTGAGACACCTACCTAAAAAAGATGTTTTGCTCCTGTTTTGAAATGTCCCTCTCAAAGTGTTAAAAAAAAAAAAAAAAGAAAGAAAGAAAAAAAGAATACTAATTGTTGTTCACAACAGACAACCCTGACCATCCATTATTCAAGATACCTGCCTAAGGGGATGTGGTGACGACGTCTTCTGCCTGTGTCTCTTGATGATAATAATAAACATTTGGTGGGCTTTTTAAGTACGTGTCAAAATGTCTGTGTCAAACAACCATATTAGCATTTAACTACCACTTATTAGCTGTGTGATAGTGGGCGAGTGCTATAATTTCCAATTGTTTCCTCTCTAGGGGATGTTTGTATCTGCCTCAGGATTCTTGTAAGGACTAAGCGTGTCATGGTGCTTACAAGAGTGTCAGGCTCTCAGGAAGCACCACAAACGAATAAACAAACAAACAAACAAAACCACACCACTGGGAGCCAAGATCTGCCATTATTAGCTAATGATATTATCAGGAAAATTCAAGAGAATTAGCTAAGAAACATGAGAATTAACTCACTGAAGTTGACAGCTATAAAATAAACAGACTATAATTAATAACCTTCCTAAATACTAGGAATACCTACTTGGAAAATATAACAGGGAAAAAAATGTAGATTGACTACAGAAAATTTAAATTAATAAAAATTAAATATGTTATTAAACTTAAAACATATATAGATCAATGGGAAGAAAACTGTAAGTGTAGTAGATGACAAAGAAGATGATGTAAATGAATGGAGGGCATGCCATATTCCTGTAGTGGAAGTGGAAGACAGGGTTATAAAATACCAGTTTTCTGCCAAAAAAATCTGTAGTTTTTAGCGGCATTGGTGGTATAGTGGTGAGTATAGCTGCCTTCCAAAAAATCTATAATTTTAATGTAAGTTCGGTTGAAGTACCAGTTTTAGTAATCTAAAATTCTTCTTTGGAATAGAAGTGAGTATAATGAAGAAAAATAATAATGCACAATTTGGTATGGATATAGATAGATGAATGAAACAAATATTGAACAACATTCAAGTATATATAAAATTTTACATCTATCATGAAGCTGTTTTTTCAAATCAGAGGAGAAACTGACGTGGGAACAATTAGCAAGCCATATGGAAGAAAAATTGAATTCACATTTCTGCCTTAGGTCTTGAACAGATACAGTAAAAAAATTTAATGTTAAAAGTAACTGAAGAAAAGATAAAATATTTATTTAACCTTGGGATGGGAAAGGATTATAAGCGTAACACTAAGACTGGAAACAGAAACAAAAAAATCTCTAGATTTGGCCATATAAAAATTGTATGTAGCCGTAAGCAGAATTATAAGGAAAACAAAAAACTGACAAAGGTTACATTACATATGACAGCAGACAGGTGATTATTTTAATAAAAAACTCTTTCAATAAATAAAAAAGACTATAATCCTAACTTTAAAAATATTGGCATGGCATATTGACTCAGATGTTCAGAAAAGAAGTGAATGTGAAATGTGTCATTTCAGTAGTGACGAATTAAATGAGATATTCTTTTCATAAGAATGGAAAAGATTAAAAACAGTCATGTTGACAAGATGTGTAGAAATGGGAAATCACATATAGTTTTGATGGTAATCTAAACTGGTACTGCCTATCTGTAGAGAAGCCTTATAAAAAGTACACACTCTTTGTGTGAAATAATCTGACAAGTCTGCAGAGAACACACGTGTGTTTACAGTAGCATTGTTTACAATGGCAAAAAAAAAAGTAGTAACAACCTAAGTGACTGATCAGATTTGTCAAATTATGGTATATACATATAAAAGAATAATATGAACTTATTAAAAGTGGTTCAGATATAGATATATTGAAATAGAATGATGTTCCTGATTTACTACTGAGTTGCGGAGAGCAGGCTATAGAGTTCCATTTTTGTTAAAACTTGTATGTTTACATATCTATATCTTTTAACACATTTGTGAAATATAGTGTTTATCTCTGAGTGGTGTTACAGGTGATTTTTGTCTTGTTTTTGTTAATGCTTTATTATTTTTCTACAGTGAACATATATACATTTTACTTCACAGTACATTTTTTTTTCTGGTAACAAACCCAAGTGATGTACATTGTAATATTTGGAAGTTATATCAATAAGTAATCAATATATATAACCCTTCTAATCACTCACCCTTTTCCCCCTGATGTATACACACTCACACTTACCTGTCATAAAATCAGGAGTGAATGGTAGAGTTGATGGAAAAAGTTAATTTGTGACTTTGACCCAGGTGTAAACTTTCTTGGATAATAGTGACTCTTATTATCAGGCTGCCAGTGCAACACTAATAAAGCAGTTACTCTCCGGGGCTGGATTCTCAAGGCCTTTATGGTTCCACCTAAATTTCTTGGGCTTGATTTAAAATCTATCCTATAAGTTTTTCCCTCCAAGCACATCCATAGGCTGGGCCTTTGCAAATTTCATGCCCCAGAGATTCAAGGAGATAGAATTGCTTTTTTCCTTTCTAATTGAGTTAGTATTTGTGGGGATTCGAATTAGGCAAAGTGGTGGTTCATTAAGCAGTAATACCCAGTGTGCGCTTCCAGAGAGATGCTTAGGGATAATATAACTGGTTCACTCTTGGATTATGGTCCTCAGGCTAAATTTATGGCCAAGTTGAGACGATGTTTTCTGAAGATTTTTTTCTTTTTTCTTGGCAAAGCAGAATGTAAAGGATTCAAAACTAGTATGCTCAATGCTGAGATTGTCTATATGTGGAGATTTCCAAATATTTCCCAGATATCTTTCTCTTCTAGGAGTTATGGTTTGCCGGGTGCTTCTGAACCTGCTGGATGCACACCAGAATTACCTGGGGAGATTATTAAAAATACAGATTCTTGGGCCCCACCCCCGGAGACTGTGAATCAGTAAGTAGATCTGGGGTAGGGCCTGGGAATTTGTATTTTTAAACAAATAACTTCAGGTGATTCTGATGTCACCAGACTGGTGTCAGGGGGGTCACTGGTTTAATAAAAATGAATATGGTGGTTTGCCATGACGTTTTTCTTTTAGGTGAAAAATGAACTAAAGAGGTGAAATAGAACCGTTTTACAATGGATGAACATTTTTAATAATTAGCCTCCTTTGCCCCCTTTTGAAGTCGCTCCCCAAGTAGGGAGAAGAAGAGAGCTCGTTGGGAGGAAGAAAAAGACAGATGGAGTGATAACCAGAGCTCCGGCAAAGAGAAGAATTATAGCTCAGTCAAGGAAAAAGAGCCGGAGGAGGCGCTGCCTGACAGAAATGAGGAGGAGGAGGAAGAGCTCCTTAAGCCTGTGTGGATCCGATGCACCCACTCAGAAAGCTACTACTCCAGTGACCCCATGGATCAGGTGGTAGGTCTGAAGTAGGAGAGGAGCTGTGGACCAGAGCTTCTCAGCCTTGGTACTGTGGGCATCTTGGGCCGGAGAATTCCGTGTGGCGGGGCCCGCCCTGTGCATTGTCAGATGCTGAGCAGCATCTCTGGGCTCTATGCACTGGAGGCCAGTAGCACCCTCTCCTCGTTGTGATAACCAAAGCTGTCCTCTGATGTTGCCACATGTCCCCTGGGGGTGACAGAATACCCCTCCCCCCGGTTGAGAACCACTACTGCTGTAGACAAAAGCTGCTTTACAAACGCAAGAGTGCAGCAGGTTAATGAAAGGATCTCTGCATTCTGCATTTTTTTATGACACTGCTAGTCTTAATACTGGTGGTTTTGTAAGCTCTCACTCATAGCTGCTTTATGCCTTTTGTGATCTATAGCCGTGTGTGTGTGTGTGTGTGTGTGTGTGTGTGTGTTTTCCCCTCAAAATGAGAAACAAGGGGGAATTGAGTTTGTCTCTTACAAGTCTATCCTTGACCAGAGGTAACCATAGCAAGTTTCCCGAGCACATTGCTGGTTTTGTGGAGTGGCAGGTGTCGTTACCTTTGGTGGGCTCTCGAGAGACTCAGCACACGTGCTGTGCGAGATGGGGCTCCTGGGGCTCGGCAGCCGCACCTCATTGAAGTGGGGACCCCACGACCTCCATATGCTCGCTTCTTTTCTTTCTTCCATCTCCATTTTATTTTCTGTTACTCTCCTTTCTTTTTTCTCTTTCTCTCTCCCAATAGATGTCATGCCTCTCTCCCATTAATTTAGGTGTATTTGCCATGGGATGGACATACAGTAATGTTCATTGATTAAATGAATGAGTGAAGGAATGGATATCTACAGATTTAGGACAGAAGAGCTTGGAGATGTTAGGTTTAGTGCATGGGGTAGGTAAGAGATCATAGCATTGTTTGGAATTTTGTAAACATAGCTTTGACTTGGACTGGGCCCTTATCTATGGGGAACTAGAGAGGAGACTCCCTTGCCTTTGAAAAAAGTGTTTGAGAAATCTCTCCTGGTGGCATGATATTTTACTTGATAAAGTAAAGCAGGGTTTTAAGTCATAGTTCACGTGATACAGGGAGGGAGAAGCTCACATACCGAGCACTGTTTGGTGCCGAAACTTTACTCCATGAATCTCAGATTATCTCATTTAATCCTTAAAACATCCCTGGAAAGAAGGCATCTGTTACTTCAGAATGTTGCTGTAAATAAGAATACTTGACTAACCGTGACTTAAACTTGCTGGGTTTATTTTTCTCAACAAGCTGTCTGGAGGGCGGTGGTGGCCGGTGAGCATTTAGTGGATCAGCGATGGCAGGGTCCTAGGTTGGCATCGCTGTCTTCTGGAGGGTCCACCACGGTTGCAGGATGCCTGCAGCAGCTCCAGGCATCATGTCCTTACACACCTCTGTCCAGACACAGATGCAGAAGGCAGTGTTGGGTGGAACCTAGGGCGCCTGGGGATCTTTTCTTCCATCCCTTTGCCCAGAACTGCGTCGTGTGTCCTCCCCATGGATTCGTTTTCCACCTCTTCTGTAACCAGTTTCCACAGACTTCACGGCTTAAAAACAATACACATTTATTACCCCACAGTTCTGAAGGTCAGAAGTCAAACTTGGGTCTCACTGGCTAAATTGAGGTACCAGCAGGGTTTCATTCCTTTCTGGAGAGAGCCTGTTTTCTTGCCCATTCAGGTTGTTGGCAGAGTTCAGTTCCTTGTGGCTGTAGGATGGAGGTCCTTGTTTCCTTGCTGGCTGGCAGGTAAGGGCTGTTTCCAGCCTCTAGAGGCCATGCGCGTTCCTTGGCCCGTGGACCCCTTCCTTCATCTTCAAAGCCAGCAGCCAGTGGGTCGAGTCCCTCTTGTGCTTTGAATATCTCCTGCCTCTTCTTCCATTGCATCTCTGACTCCTGTTGGGAGAGGTTCTCCGCTTTTAAAGGCTCATATTAGTTTGGGCCCACCCACATTATCCCATCTCAAATTCTGTAGCCTTAATCACATCTGCAAAGTCCTTTCTGCCATGTAAGGTAATGTGTTCATTTTCCAGGGATTAGGACAGAGGCATTTTAGGGGTAGGGGGACTGTGGCTCAGCCTGCCTTCTGAGATTATGAGTTTTCTGCCCCAAATCTGAAGGGAATCGTGGTTCTATAAGCAGGGAGGAATGGCAGAATGGCTGCCATGGGTATTACTATTCTTGAAATAACAAAGTTGAAGGCACTGAGGTTCAGAGCATTTAAACAGGCAGAGCTATATTTTTCCCCCTCACCTTTTTGTGGGTGTATTAAAACTCCAGTGTAGAAGGAAGGCTGATAAACCAGAAGCCCAATATTGGCCTTTGTGTTTGTGCAACGTTGGTGCAGAGAGATGGTAGGAATGTCAGAGCTATCCCAGCATCGCCAGTGTCAGTAATGAGGTGGGGCTGAGGAAAAGCAGTTACCCCCTTTTGGGATAGCTGCAGATTTTATGATTTAATATTCATTTTATGTCTGAAAGGTACATTTTGAAAATTACTAAGTCAAAGAGTATGGACATTTAAAGTGATTTTCAACCTGGGAGGAGAGTGGGGAAAAGTGGAAAACTTCCTCTAGGAATGCATTGCAGAACCTTGTGTTTGTGGAGTGTGTGTGTGTGTCCCTGTGTTTATGGGGTGCATGTGTTTGTGGCGGTCATTGGATTAATGTGGGATATAGACTATCAGTGACTTTCAGTAGGGGAGGAGTATATGCTTCCTAGCAGGGCGTCAAGTGTCATGAATTCTCAGGGGTTTATGATTTTTTGTTGTTGTTATATCAAGAGAGCACAGATAAACTTTTCTAATGCTTCTGAACGTTGGCAATGTGCATTTTCCTGAGGACTTTGTCAGCCATAAATGTGTGTGTGTGATTCAGAGCATCATTGCCAGCACTGGGCATTTTGTTTTTAAATGTTTATTAAATCGAGGGTTGAAAAATGACACCTTGCTGTTACAAATCTTTGGTTACTGGTGAGCTCTTATTGTCTCTTTGGTATGACTATTATTAATATAGTTCCTAATATTGATCCTTTATTTTTCAAAGGGAGATTCTACGGTAGTTGGAACAAGTAGGCTCCGCGACTTATATGACAAATTTGAGGAAGAGTTGGGGAGCAGGCAAGAGAAGGCCAAAGCTGCTAGACCCCCGTGGGAGCCTCCCAAGACGAAGCTAGATGAAGACTTAGGTGAGTCAGAAGGTACTAGACCGAGATCCTGTGCTCTTTATTGCAGGATTATTGCTTAATCCTGAACTTTTGGGATGTGTCCTTGAGAGTCCCAGATTGAAATTTCCTCTCGCCCATTTGATTCTCCTTAATTACAGTCAGCAGATACATAGCAATGAAACTTTCTTCTTTCTGATCTTATTTTTCCTTAGTTACGTGCAGTAGAATACATAAGAGATCTCATTTGCAAGGTGTGCTGACAGTTGTGTCTCCTGTAGAATCGTCTTGTCTTAATCAGAAAGGACCATAGTCCAGCCTCCCATCGAAAGCAGGAGCCTGTTCCCGTGCCTCGTGCCTCTGATGGGCAGGCATTCCCTGCGGCCCTCCCCACTGCCAGGGTGCTCCTGGTGTGATGAGGAAACTCCAGCTATAGCCCAGCTCTGTTTGAAGGTTTCTCTCTATTCACAAAGTTTCCATAACTTTCTTATATGGTGATGGTTTTTTCATGTGTGTATTCTGAGATTCCAGGTACATGCTGAGATCTTTGAGGATAGAAACCGCTTTTCACCACTTGGTGTCCTTAAGTCGCTAACAGAACGCTGTTCGCAGACAAGACATTCAGCATGCCTTTTCCTGCGTGTTCTCTGCCTACCTTCGTTATGTCTCCCTCGCTGAGAGGCAGTGTCCATGGTGGGGAAAAGCACTGACTGAACCAGCTGGCCTGGGTTTGAATCCTTGCTCCACTACTTGAAAAGTGTGATCTCGGGCAAGTGATTTAATCTCTCTGTGCCTTACTTTTCTCATCTGTAAAAGAGGGATGACAGCATCCATCTCACACAGTACGCTCGAAAATACAACCATGTAAGGGTTCCTTATTACTATGCTGTACTACGTTAATCTCTTGTAGGATTAGTCGAAGTTCTAGGTCTTTTTTTTTTTTTAAGTGTGGTAAAATACTTACAACATGTACATAAGACACATAAGATGTACCGTTTAACCATTTTTGAATGTACGGCTCAGTAGTGTTAAGTACATTCACATTGTTGTGCAAACAACCTCCAGAACTCTTTTCATCATGCTAAACTGACACTCTATCCACATTAAAGAACAACTCCCCAATCCTCCCTCCCCCAGCCCCTGGCAGCCACCATTCTACTTTCTGTCTCTATGAATTTGACTACTCTAGGTACCTCGTATAAGTAGAATCACACCATATTTGTCTTTTTGTGGCAGGCTTGTTTCATTAGCGTAATTCTTGGTCTGTTTTTATCCAGTCATTTCCAAGGACTAAAATCTTCTGTTGCTACCATCGAGAGAAAAACATTTACAATCTTCAGTCTGACGTTCAGAGCCTGGCATTCATGACATCTGAGCCCCTCACTTCCAGGTTTTTTCTGTGAGGCCTTTGCTCCAGCCAGAGTCCACCCATGCTCTTGCCTCTGTGCTTTCGCCTGCAGCGCCCCATCTGTGTTCCTTTCCGCCTCATTAGCCTAACCCCACCCCCACTCTGTGCCTGGGTCGCGTGTACCCCTTCTAGGAAATCCTCAGTGACCTTTCTGGACCAGTGTGGATTCACTGCACCTTTCTGAATGTGACACTTCGTACTGCTACAGTGGTTTGCATTTTCTCTGGCATTGTTCATCAAGTCTTTGCAAAAATATTTGATTCTTTGCTTCCCCCACTAGACTGTGACTTAGGATTATGGACTCTTATTATTTTTCATGGGGTTGCTTAGCAGAGTTCTAGTATGGAGTAGGCACTCGAATATTTGCTGGAAGGTAAACAGCTCTCCTTATATTTAGAGGTTTGGGTTATTAGAAAGTAAGTCTCCAGGTAGAACCAGCTTGCAGATTGCTTCAGCTTCTCTCCATGTTTTCCCCTCACCACTATAGAGAGTTCCAGTGAATCCGAATGTGAGTCCGATGAGGACAGCACCTGTTCTAGCAGCTCAGACTCTGAAGTCTTCGATGTCATTGCAGAAATCAAACGCAAAAAGGCCCATCCTGACCGACTTCACGATGAACTTTGGTACAATGACCCAGGCCAGGTGCGCAGGCTTTTATGTTCTTGCTGTGAAGGTTGCGGACGCACACATCACATTTATGACTCCAGGCTCAGAAGATGCATGTTAGCTGGTACTGAAACTGAATTTTACTCAGGGTTGGGTGTCATGCTTCACAGCTTATTTCTTTTCAGCTTCTGAGTTCAGCTCCAAAGCATAAGCACCAGAGCAAGTGTTCCTTGAATCATGTTTGATGATGTTTGTAAATCCTGTGTTGGGGAGCAGGGTGATGGTGCTGCCTCATTAAACTTGCAGTAAATGGAAGGAGACGAGTTGTGGGATGAGGGAGAGAGCACTTGTAGTTCTTTCTAAAAGCAGTTCATCTGGAAGTTACCTTGCAGCCGTACAGTAAACAGTGTCCCAAGTCCTGTAAGACTCCATATTTCCTAGTTGGTAGTAGTCACAATGTCTTATAACTTCTCTTCCTTGTTAATAAGCATGTTTGAGCTAATTACATCATGGCTGGACATAATCATTTTTATTTTTGCTTACTATTTTATTATAAACTAATACATAATACAAAATATTAATAGTATCTATAAAAGATTTGTATTTTACAAATATACAGTACATACAAAAATAGTATCTTTAATGCATATGAAGTTATCAAGCATAATAAAACATATCCCTATAAAAAGATAATTTAAAATTTATGTTTTATAAATAAATTCATAGCATTCTATATTATTTTGAATGCTCTTCTCCTGGTTCTTATTAGATGACAGCTATCTAAATTTTTTTTTCATGATAGAATTAATATAGTTAGAATGCCTGACAGAAGTGTACTTTCTCTGAGAACTGCCCTCTTGAGAATTGAGCAGAAATGTTTGCAAATTGTCATTGCATTTTGAAATCTTACTTTGGTATATTAATCATGTATATGATCTCTTTAAACAGCTTTAGTGAGTTATAATTCACATACCATACAATTCACACAATTAAAATGTACAATTCAGTGTTTTTATGTATATTCACAGGATTGTGCGACCATCATCACAATCTAATTTTAGAGCATTTTTGTGTCCCCTAAGAGGACTCCTGTGTCCATCACTCACTCCCCTTACCCTGTATGTGGTCATATCAGGAAGCCTATTCCTTGGTTTCTGTGGGTTCTTATTCCTGTCAGAGATTTACCAGGGCCTTCTGTACAGTCTCAACATTGTGTTTACTGTATGGTTTTGCGTCCTCTGTACAGTTGAGCCTTATAAAGGGCTGATCTGCATTGGGGCCCAGACCCTGGTAAAAGGCAGGAATGTATGATGTCTATCTCACGTCTCCTTGAGTGAGCACTAAGTGATTTTTCCACATTTTTCATCACAACAAGTTGTGCCCAGCATTACGAATGTGTTGTGACTTTTGAGGGAATTCCATCACATCTCTGTTTGCCAGCTTTTACTTTGGATAGTATCTTAATGTGATTTTTTGTTTGTTTGTTTGTTTGTTTGTTTTAGGTAGCCACGTTATTCCTCTGCTTACCACCTGGAGCTTTAGATTTCCCAAAAGGATAAAGAAAGTTACAGTTTTTTACTTTAATATTTCTTTTCAAAGTTTAATGAGATATTTTCATTGGGCACGAGTTACAAATCCCTGGAAATCGAAAGAAATATGTGTGTGTATATAGAATATATATGTCTCATAATATGTCATATTTATAAATTATATATTTTAATTAATACAAAGAAAGTGAGAAATGGAACTCCACTTCCCCATACTCTAAACTGATGCTCTCATCTCCTTTTTGATTCCATATTAACCATTTATATTGAATAAACTCATGAAATTGGCTTTTAAGGCCCTTTAAGATTTTGACCTCAATTCTGTGTTTTTGGTTTTCTCACTCACACGTATGGTCCATTCCATTTAGATGGGTCTCATGTCCCTGGAGCATAACATAGGATTTCTTCCTTCTCTCTTTTCTCTCATGCTGGTGCCTCGTGTAGAATAGCCACCTTCTTTTCCCGTCCTGTTCAACCCTTCACATTTTGGTTTCTTGAAGCCTGGACATTTTTCCTTTTTCTTCAAAATTATTAAGCATTTCCTACGTGTGTTATTTCCCCCATGTGGTATAAGTATTCCTGGTGTCGCTTCAGCGGTGCATACACTAAAATTAGAATAAGTATTCCTTGACTGTGTGGACCCTTAGCTAGGTATCACCCTCCTGCTCCCCTTTCTACCCAGGAGGCATTCAGGATTATTCACTTATTGAATCATGTGGGTGGAGCTCATGGCAGTAAAATGAATTCAGGTGAACAAACATATACAGACTCACCTGATTAGTGTTGAAAGTTTTTCTGGTTCAGGTAGGCATTTTCTTCCCTCTGCTTCAGATACCTTTAGGTCTGTCTTTGAAAACATTTAATCTGCAGGTCACCTTCAAAGCATTCTATGTGTTCCTTCAGAATATAAAATAGGCTTTTCTTTTGTGAAAGAGTCATTTTTCCTGAAATAAAAAATAGGGGGAACATACTGGAAAGTGATAGGAGAAGATGGGGGCAAACAGGGCGCTGACATTGATATTTTCTGCTTGGCTGCACAAATAAGTCGGGAATCCAGCGTTGTCATACCATTTCCCTTTATCAGACAATAGAGACAGTTTGCAGCTTTATTGGTTTTGGAACATCCGTTTAATCTTCTAACCGTGACAGCCTCTTCAGAGCTTCGGTACTCATGACATTAAAACCCACACAAGTTTCCGAGACATCATCGTGCATGGAGTGGATTTTCCCCCAGTAAAAACGAATTACATTCTGTTTCTGACAGATGAATGATGGCCCACTCTGCAAATGCAGCGCAAAAGCGAGACGCACAGGAATCAGGCACAGCATTTATCCCGGAGAAGAGGTAACTGGTTCAGGTTATTATATTTGTCAGCACCGAGAAGCCAGAAGTAGACAGATGCTGTTGCTATTCCTTTCCCCGTAAATGAAGTAATACCGTGGAAATAGTCTTCTCATGTTCCCTAATAGTCTCAGTTACTGATAATCGGAGAAGAAACGTACTTGGGTTTTGGAGGTGGAGTGGGAATGTTATCAAGGATACTTTGGAAGGTTCATTATTTAAAATAGGCAAAGTGAATTTGAGTTGCTTTTTTATTATTTTAAGTATCCTAAAACGGTACATATTGTAATCTTTTTTCATGTTTTTGTTATAAATGGTTGTGAATCTCCCTGGAGAAATGATCTTACTGAGGTGCTGTAAGGCACATGTCCTCTTTCCTTGGGGACATGAGTGTACACCGTTGTGTTTGGTAGTCTTTGTCTGTTGTCCCCACTCAACTGGGAGTGGCACATGGACTTGTTTTACCTGTGTCACACCCCAGTCCCTGGGTTGTCAGGAACACACCAAGTGTGTTTGCCTGATGAGTTGAATACTTTTACATCACAGAGTTATATATAACTACTCCTGTTCAGTTATTTTCCTTCGTCTTTTCCCCATTATCTTTTATCTTTACAAACTATTCTCATTAATCCCAGGATTGTCACTTTATGATTCAGCACATTATGTTTAAACATAGTTTATGTAAATCCTTAATTTCTATGTAAAACTTGTTTGAGGCCATAACAGTAATCAGACTAAAGACTATGAGCCGATGGCGGATACTTTGAACTACTTGCCTCCCTTTGACCTCATTTGTCTCTGGGAGTCGGCCAGTGTAGCGAGGGCCTGTGGGACAAGATCTGCGCTCTGTGAGTGTCCATGCGTGTGCTTCAGGCCGGGGTCTCTGCAGGCAGGGCTGCAGTGGAGACATTTCACAGGGACCAGGCAGGAAGAGTGTGGGCTTGGGACTGAGCAGAGGCGGAAGTCCACCTGTGATGGGCTTTTAAAGCCGGGCTTGTCGGAATTATCTTGCATGGGGCTGGAGTGGCTGTCATACCTGCGTCTCCCTCGTCCCGAGCAAGCTGCCCTAGGAAGGGCATGACTTTGGCGGGGGGAGGGGCTCTGTACTGGAGGCTGACCTGGAAGGAGCCTCCAGCGGCAGGCTGTGTGCTGACTGCTTTTCCCAGAGCTGAGCAGCAGGCCCTTCCGTGAAGGGAGATTCAGGTGGGCAGTGGTGCTGGCTGAGGACTTCTGGGCAGGCAAACCCATCCTCAGTGTACATGTGCGCTTTTACAATGGTCGGGACCTATGTAGTCAACATTCCACCAAGTGGTAGGTTGGTCTCCTCCAGGAATGGTGCCATATTGGGGGCCCAGCGTTGGTCATTGGAGGTGGCTGGCTGGACGTTCGGCAGTGGCAGTCAGCTTAGCCAGCTTAGCCTGGGGAAGTGAGGTCCCTGCCGTGGGGCTCATGTGAAGCCTCCATCTCTGCTACTGTGGCCGCTTCGTTCATGTGCCCACCCTGTCTACTCTAGGTGGCTAATGACCGAGGCTGGCCGGCATCATCTGGCCATGCCATTTTGTCAGCTAGATGGTTTAGAACCTCTTCCACAGTGGGTGCTGTCCCGTGAACATCCACATGTGATGGAGAGATCATTGTTCTCTCCTGTTTGTCCACCTACAGGTCTCTCCCCCAAGACCTTCTTATCCCTGATCTTCCCATCTTTTTCCTTCTAGGCCTCTGACAGCTGGCATGGCCACTTGATTCTGCCATGAGTCCATCTATATTCTAGCCTCAGGCTACTTCTCTTTCCACACAAAGTGGATGACCAGGTACACCACCTGAAACTCCGCCCCCTGGGAAGATTCTCCCTCATCGCTGTCTCTCAGAGCCATCCCTGAATGAGGCTGCAGCACGGTCCGTTTTCGGCTTGCACCCCCGTTCTGACTGACCTGTTTGCAAACCAAGCTTGGGCTTTTCCTTGAGCTTTCATCCTCCCGTCCTTAGTCATCAGCTGAGGGAGGGGAGCTGATGCAACGGTGGCGGGCTTGTTTGTGCCCTCTGCTCCTGTGTGTGCTTGGTTCTGGATGTACGCCCTCCACCTTACCATGGATTGCTGCTGGTCCCACCCAAACTTATGCCGGGGTGGGACTGGCAGGACCCAGCTTACGATGGGCAGTTCCAGCCACGTGGCTCTTTGCTGCCCCTTGGCCATGCCTTCCATATCTACCAGGGCCCAGCAGCACACCAGGAACTGCTTTTCAAAGGCATGTAATTCTTCACTATAGATGGCATGGCTTGGCTCCAGAACCCCAGAGACCAGCATTGTGATTCTCCCAGTGTGGCCACAAACTCTTCTCGGCATCTTTTCCCACCAACAGTGTGGGATTTGCCGAATTGTATGGCCCCTGCAGCAGGGCTGCTTGCACTGCGGTTTGGAACTGCTGAGGCCTTTCTCACTTGAGTCACGCTCACAGATGGCAGCCTTTTGTGCCACTTTATAAATGGGCTGCAGTAATATTCCTAGCTAAGGACTGCACTGCCTCCTGAGCCCGGGGAGGCCCACCTAGTGTTCTGCTTCCTTCTTCATTGTAGGAGGTAGATAAGGCAATAATTTTGTCTTTTACTTTGGATGGAGGTCTTGGAACTCCCCAGACCGCTCCCCTAAAATGGTGTGGCTGTGGTAGACCCTGAATCTTTGCAGAGTTTCTCTCTCACCCTTTGGAGCATATCCATTTTACCAGGGCTCTTAGTTTGCTCAATGTAATAATGTCAAAGATGCGGTGGAGCAATATAACATTCTACAGTATTCCAGAAGGTCAGGGGCACCTTGGACTGTATTATGACAGTGAGTGGGAGAGTTAGCCCGGTGGCAAACCCATAAATGTTGTCTGTTCCACATAAATGTGAACCGGTTCTGATCAGAACTGGTCCTCATCCTGATTGGGATAGAAAAGGATACATTCAGCAGATCAGTTGCCACATACTTTGTACCTGAGGGCAGATTAATCTGCTGTAACTACGCTACAACACCTGGCACAGCAGGTGCAATTAGAGCTACTTGGTTGAGCTTGTGGTGGTATATAGTCATCCGCCAGGATCCATTTGGTTTCTTTAGGGCCCAGACTGGTGAATTAAACAGAGATGTGATAGGGGCAGTCATCCCTGTGTCATTTGGATCCTTAAGGGTGGCACTACTCTCCACCATTCCCCCAGAGTCATACTGTTTTTGAGGTCCGGGTTGGGTGGCTTCTGCTTGACCTTTCCCATCACGATGGCTCTTACTCCACAGATCAAGGACCCAGTGTGAGGTGGCGCCGTCTGCCAATTTTGTCAATTTCAGTGGTACATTTGGGAACCAGGGAAATGACCACTGGGTGGCTCTGTGGACTCAGTGGACCTACTGTAAGGCAGACCTTGACCAAGATTTTGTTTACTACCTTGGCCTCGTCTCCCCCACTCTGACAGGGATACCAGGATGATACGTCCAGTCTCTGAGTATCAATTGATTCAGACGCTGTGTCTAACACTCCTTGAACTGTCTGGCTTCTTCCTTCCCCGGTGTACAGTTATCTGAGCAAAATGGCCATAGGCCCCTTGGGGGAAGGACAGGACCATCATGACCATTTTTGCTTGTGATAGTGTTGCAGGGCCCTTCCTCCTGCCTTCTGGCCACCTCTTCAGTCAGTGGATTTCAGTCCAGTAACTTGATCAGGCCTGGAACTGGGCAAGGGATCATGAGTGTTTACTGGAGCAGCCTACCTTCAGCCTCTTGGTTACCCAGTCTTGATTACTTCCGTTGGTACAAACTAAGGTAGTACTCTTATCAGCTACCCATTTATTTTGTACCTACGGACACTGTGTTGTGAAAACCACTTCCATGACTCTTTGTGGGTCCCATCCCCTTGGCTACCACTTCCGTCTTGCTGGCGATAATGATAATTGTGTGACCTGGCTTCTTATAATGAGCCCCATCGTCTGGCCTCTCTTGTTTCAGAGTCCTGTCATCCCTGATGCTGTAACCACCTCTCTTACAATCAGCCCTGGCCTGCCGAGGAGGCCACCGCTGATCGTCCTAGTGAAGCTGGTGCCCCTTCACCAGCACATTCCTTTTGGCCTTGGTCAACGGTGTGTCCTCTGGGCCTTCCCATGGAATATGATTATCTGATAATATTTTTCAGTCATAGATACTATATCCATCCCAACGTGCCCATTTCCTTGAATCTTTGAATTCCTTCCTCCTCTGTCGGTCACTGCAGTTTTGGTATTTTCGCTTTACTCGGCGCGGGCCATCGCTTTTTCATGCTTTTAGGAGATGTCTTAGTAGGGAGTTCTCAGCACCTCCTGACATCCTTGAATCCTGAGTGCTCCCAAGTCAGTAAGCTCTTCCCTAACTAGCTGTGTGTTCTGGTCCTTTTGCTCAAGCACTCCCAGCATCTGGTCGTGTGTGGACCCCTGCTGCCGGCCCGTGCTGGTGCCAGCTGGTTCTTACAGTTCCTTTGGGATAGTATGTCTCCTCTCAGCACCTTCCCAGCTGTAAAATGTGCAACCAGTTATGCTGTGAAATGACCCTAATTATAGGTCTGTTGTGAGGTCGGAGACTGACTGGGTGCCGGGAGAGTGAGGACAGTGTTGCCTTTCGGGGGCTTTCATTGTCTTCAGACCAGTGAGTGCTTGCTCTTAATAACAAGGATGGGCCACCTCTGAAGAGGCAGAAGGTTTAGAGGCGTCTGAGGAGTCCAAACCTGTATGTCTCATCCCGGGTTTTCATATCCCTGACCTTGGCATAGCAGACCTACCTTGGTTGGCTGTTAACTAGTCTTTAAGGTCCACCCACTCGGACAGGTAAGCCCTGGGCTTGGTCCTGGCGCTCTCTGACCTCTCACTGCCGGTGGGAAGAGCCTCTTTGTGTGCAATAGCAGGCTTTCACATCTGGCTTCTAGCTGCCTTTCCTTCTGCTCTGCTGCTGCATTTCTGTAGAGCAGTGGTTCTCTTAAGTGCAGCCTTCCAACTAGGATCAGCATCACCTGGGGCCTTGTGAGAAATGCAGATTCTCAGCCTGCCTCAGCTGCTGACTTAGAAACTTCTGGGCGTGGGGAGCAAGCAATCTGAGATCACACTAAAGTTTGAAGAGCATGGTAAAGCATCAGTGGTGCTCGGCAATAGCCATCCATCCCATTATCCTTACAGCTACCGGTCTCTCATAGTTTTAAACACCTGGTGCATTGCACCTGCTTCCACTGGTACAGTCTCCCAATTCAGCATCTTTGAAAGTTTCAATTGGCGTGTCATCTGGTGCCAGGGGCTGTGTGCTCCACCAGCCACCGTGATGGGTTCCTTTCTGCCAGTTGGATGGTAAGTGATTCAGCTCCAAAACCCTATCTTATCTCCTGCTTTCTTGGATCACTTCTGGTGCCAACTGTCACACATTGGATTCTCCAAAAGCAGATGCTAAGATGAAGTTTGGGGTGCATGTTTCTTAGGGATCTTCACCTGTGAGAGGAAGAAGATACTAGCAGCATTGGACAGGCGGATCAGTCTCACTATGAGTCAGCCCCAGCAAAGCCCCTGTCAACCTGGTGATGATCCAGGAATGAGCATTGCCCATTCAAGCTGGGCTGGGGGGCTGGGCCTTTGTACCTCTGCCTCGCTCAGTAAACGCCTGACGTCAGGCGAGGGGCCTCTGCAGTTGACACAGATCCTGAAGGAGCCGACAACTGGAGACTGCTGTCCATGCTCTTCACAGTAGGCAGCAAGTCCTTCCTTGAAAGATGGTCTGGGTCACCCATCGTTGTGTCTGTCACAACGTACCCAGCGATTCCACTGATGCTTCTGTCGCTCGCTGTTTTCCTTTTCCCATCTTAAGCTCTGCATATTCTGTCCACCACCTCTTGTGCTTCCTGCATTTCTGGTTCCCTCTATTTTTATTCAGCATATTTAACCCTTTCACTTTTTTCCCCTTCCTATTATAACCTACTGCTGTTACTTCTGAGATTATTTTTCTTGCTTTCTGGTTGTTTTTGTTGTTGTTCTTTTAGTTTATTGAGAGGTTAGCCAAAGGTCAATTATTATGTTATTATAAATGAAAGGAAGATAGTCATGGAAATTTAGATCTAGAGAGATCTATATGTTGTATTGTACATGAGTCGGTGGGTTGAATGTCAGTGACCAGCAGCCCATTTTTATCTATCTAGTTAATGGTAAAGTGAATACTGTTCTTCCCTACCAGTTTGTGAAAGAACACACATACAACCTCTTTTGTCAGATGTGAATCTAGAAAATACAGTCTATTTTTAAATAACAGTATTTTGCTGCTTTACTCTTAAACTCATTTTTATTTTTCCCCTCAGGCCATCAAGCCCTGTCGTCCTATGACCAACAATGCTGGCAGACTTTTCCACTATCGAATTACAGTCTCACCTCCTACAAACTTTTTAGTGAGTTCCTAACAAAATTAGATTTCATTTGTTTAAAAATGTAGTAGATAGGTTCTTTTTTTTTTTTTTTGGCTGTGTTGGGTCTTCGTTTCTGTGCGAGGGCTTTCTCCAGTTGTGGCAAGCGGGGGCCACTCTTCATCGCAGTGCGTGGGCCTCTCACTGTCACGGCCTCTCTTGTTGCGGAGCACGGCTCCAGATGCGCAGGCTCAGTAGTTGTGGCTCATGGGCCCAGTTGCTCCGCGGCATGTGGGATCCTCCCAGACCAGGGCTCAAACCCGTGTCCCCTGCATCGGCAGGCAGACTCTCAACCACTGCGCCACCAGGGAAGCCCCCGTAAATAGGTTCTATGTGTGTACATAGGTTAAAATGTGAATTGGTTAAATATGGATTCCGTTCTTAAATGTTCTTTCTTTTAAAAACATTTTATTTTTATGCCAATAAAATTGATCTTTATCATAATGACTTTTATTTTTGGCTTCCTCTCATTATACTACTTTCTGTATCTTTTTTCATTTATATTGTTGGTACCACATAATAGCCAGTGAATTATGGAGAGCTTGTTCGTTGGAGCTATGGGGTTGGAAGAATGCAGAGAATGCTTGTGCATCTCTTAAAAATCAGCAAATAGCTTATATATTATCTATATATTATGACCATAAGTATTGCATATATGACAGTGATAATAATACCTAATGTTTGTTGACTATGGTACTAGGCACCATTCTAAGTATTTGACATGTATTAAGTTATTTCACACAAAAAAACCGATGAAGTAGGTATTATTATCCCCACTATGCAGGTGGGGCAGTCGTCCATGTTTTACAGATAAGGTTAAGCCGCTTGCTCTAGATTATTCAGGCAATAAGTGGCACAGTGAGGACTGGAGCCTGGGCACACTGACTTCACGGTGCATGGCTGTATGCCATTCCACTGTGCCATACTGCCTTTTCACAGTACAAAATTAATTAATTCTGGTTACTTTTTTAATTAAGAGATTTCAGTTTCAAAATTAGATTATTAATTATTTTAACAACTTTATTGAGATATAATTAATATACCATAAAACTCACCCATTTAAAGTATATATTTCATGATGTTTAGTCTTTTCACAGAATTGTGAAACCATCACCTCAATCTAATTTTAGAACATTTTCATCATCTCCCAAAGAAACCCTGTACTCATTAGTAGTCAATTCTTTCCCACCCCACAGCCTTCAGAAACTACTAAGGTACTCTCTGTCTTTATCATTTGCCTATTCTAGATATTTCATATGAATGGAATCATAGAATATGTGATCTTTTGGCTTCTTCCACTTACCATAATGTTTTCAAGATTCATCCATGTTGTAGTATGTAACTTCATTCCTTTTTATGGCCAAGTAACATTCCACTGTATGGATATACCGTATTTTATTTATCCATTCATCAGTTGATGAACATTTGTGTGGTATCCACTTTTGGGCTATTTTAATAATGCTGCTGTGAATGTTTGTGTACAAGTTTTTGTGTGGATGTATGTTTTCCTTTCCCTTGAGTGTAAATCTAGGACTAGAGTTGCTGAATTGTGTGGTAACTATATGTTTAATATTTGGAGGAACTAGCAAACTGTTTTCCCAAGTGGCTGTACCATTATCATTTCACTAGAAGTTCTTTCATAATATTTAATTTAGACCAGCTTTGTTGAGTTATTCAAATGGGAAGTAACAGTAATATTGGAAAAACAAATAATACGCATTTGGATATTCTTTATTTCCCCCCACCCACCCAAGTTCTTCATATGTCTCTGTGTGTGTGTGTGTGTGTGTGTGTGTGTGTGTGTGTGTAAATGAATGTTTAGAAGAATAATGTTCAATACCTATGTAAAAAAACATGTCTTTTAGGTTTCCAATCTTGATAATTCGTTCCATGTTTAGCATTTAGGATTAAAAATGGTGGACTATAAGAATGGCATAAAGAAGAGAGTCTCTTATGCTTAGGTCAACATTTGTATATTTTAATTAGATTCAATTTGCAGGTAATTAAGATCTTTGACATTATGCAGGAATTGATTTGTTACAGTGTTTAATGGGTTGGCTTCTCCTTGGAGGGTCTGGGAATGGTGCTGTGAGGGGATGAGCCTCTGGCACCTTGGGGCTTTTCAGAGCCTTCCAGGCTGTTGCTAGTCTTGACTGTTGTGATGCTGAGTCTTCTCCACTTGCTTTGATTCGACTGTGCTATTATCTTGTTCTTGTTAGAGCTTCTGTTAGTTCAGAAATATAGCTTAGTAAGAACAGGACTGGTAGTATTGTGGGATTAAATAAAACAAGTTCCTAGAAAATGAAGCCATGTAGCTAGCCTTTTTTTTTTCTTTATGGCACCCATAATAAACATTCTTGATTGTCTAGTATATAAATATTACTGAAGCTAGAGAATTCCACCAAGCAGGAGAATTCTAGCTAGAATTAATCCTCTGTGTAAAGTTTCTCCCTGGTGTTTGGGAAAACGTTAACAGAAGTCCATACATTTCACCTATTGGTTGCTTTGTGTGTCCTGATGGGTTTCTGCACATGCACATCATGTCATTTGTTCATACTTTGTGTTTCTGTTTGCTTTCAGACTGACAGGCCAACTGTTATCGAATATGATGATCATGAGTATATCTTTGAAGGATTTTCTATGTTTGCACATGCCCCCCTGACCAATGTAAGTATATGCTGATCAGCTGGCTTTCTCCTTCCCTGAGGCCCCTTCCTTCCCTTCATTCTTTCTTTCTAAAAGTCAAAGGAAATTTCTTTTCATCTGACTTCTAAGTAACAATTACTTTGCACCCCTCTACCTGAGCTGCAGGAAGTCAACAGCAGTGTGTGTCAGGTGGGAATGTGACATCTGTGCTAATGAGTCACAGGTTTGGTCCACATTAAATGGTGTAAGTAAACATGTGTCAGAATAACATTTTGAGAGTGTGAAAGATTGAAAAAGAAGGATAAACTGTGGAGTAATGTGTCAAAGCTATTTTGGGTTGGGTGTCCTTCAAAAGAAAGTTGGAAAGTTTTAAGGAGAAGCTATTATTTAGTCTCTGAGTAATAGGTAAAGAAATAGAGCTTGTTCAGGACATCTGGAGCCTGAATTAACTTCATACAGTTTTGTGGTTTTGAATCCCAGGAATATGTCTTCTTTAAGACACTCTGACATACAGATCCATGATATTCTTATATAGGTATTAAGGCTGCTTTGTTGGTAATCAGTTCAAATGGAAGTTCTGTATCTGTAAGTCAGAATCTTTCTGTCTCAAAGCTGGCAGTCATGGGAATTGTCTTACTTATTCTGTATTCCAGTTGGACGTAGAGTGGAATTCACTGGCGGCTCAGGAAGGGAGTGTAGAGGTATACTTGAGCCAGTCTAGATGCTGCTATAGAACTTACTGAATTATAGCTATGGTGTATATACATCAAAGTAGAATGTTCTTTAATCCTTTCTGGTTTGGTTAAAAGAAATTACATCTGCAGTTTGAAAAGTTATTTTAGTACTGTTTACTTAAACTGTGAAATTCTGTTCCATTGGAGAGTAAAGAGTAAAATCTTTGCCTAATCTTGCTCCTTTCTATTATTATTTTTTATTAGCAGACATGATTCTATAATAATGATACTAATTTAAAACAGATTGTTTACTTAATGAGATTTTCTTTATGCCACAGTATATTTTATCCTAGAGAATTTTTTTTTGAGAAGATGATTACACTGTAAATGTAAAAATAAAATCATTTGATAATACACATCACATCTATCTCTAGGGTGGACCATAATCTAGAAAAGGGTGTAATATTGGACTTCTTTTTTTTATTGAGGTATAATTGACATATAATGTTATTAGTTTCAGGTGTACAACATAATAATTTGATATTTGTTTATATTGTGAAATGATCACGATAAGTCTAATTAACATCCATCATCATACTTACAAAGTTTTAAATTGGACTACTCTTTTTTTTTTTTAATTGAAGTATAGTTGATTTACAGTGTTGTGTTAATTTCTGCTGTACAGCAAAGTGACTCAGTTATATGCTGTAATCATTCTTTTTTTATATTCTTTTCCATTATGGTTTATCCCAGGAGATTAGATATAGTTCCCTGTGCTATACAGTAGGACCTTGTTGTTTATCCATTCTAAATGTAATAGTTTGCATCTACCAACCCCAAACTCCCAGTCCATCCCTCTCCCTCCCCCCTCCCCCTTGTCAACCACACGTCTGTTCTCCATGTCTGAGTCTGTTTCTGTATTGTAGATGGGTTCATTTATGCCACATTTTAGATTCCACATATAAGTGATATCATATGGTATTTGTCTTTCTCTTTCTGACTTACTTAATATGATAATCTCTAGTTGCATCTGTGTTGCTGCAGACAGCATTATTTCGTTCTTTTTTATGACTGAGTAGCATTACATTGTATATATGTACCATCTTCTTTATCCATTCATCTGTCGATGGACGTTTAGGTTGTTTGGACCATTCTTAAACAATCTTTATGAAAAGGCACTGGGAAGTTTTTGAATTTTGAAGGTTTCTTATTTTATTATTTTTTTAAATGTCTCAATTAGGCACTCAAACCCTTTGTTACACCAAATCTCATAGTCTTAGAGTTGAAAATGCCTTCAGAAGTCATCTGGTCCAACTCCCCCCTACATAATATGTTTCTCTTTTTTTTTCCTCAGCGGGCTTGCAAATACAAATAATTAGTTACCATGAAAATATTTAAAAATTATCTGTCTTATCTATTAATTCCCTACAAGTAATACGGATCTCATTTTAACTTTTAGGATCACCTTAAAGAAGGAAAGCAGTATGACTTCAGAGAGGGTTTAAACCTTAGTGAATTCTACTTACTAGCTGTATGATTTGACATTTCAGTTTTTATAAACCCTGATTTTCTCATGTGTAAAACAGACGTTGTTAGTTGTGGCAGTCTTACTGGCTTTTGTAAAAAAATAAATGAGATGACACATGAAGAGTGTTTATCATGATGTTTAATATACAGTACATATTGGCACTAATTATTTTGGATAAGATGTCAGGCAGACGTGGATTTGAGTCTTTCTTCTAATTCTTTTTTTTTTTTTTTAACTGATTCTCAATATTTATGTGACGTTGGAAGAGTGATTCTTTGAGCTTTATTAAAGTTCCTCAGCACAAGGTTTGGCACTGAGAGGCCGCTAGTGCGAAATTAATTGCAGTTGTTACTGTTGTTATAAAAGATAGGACTGAAAAATTCCTGGCTTCAGAGTATATTTTTTATAAATATTCAAGTTCTCAAAACTTGAGAACTTAACTCTGTAATGAGAAGATAAGCCCCATCATTTATGTTAGAGATGTTGATAAAATAAATCAAGTTTTAAGCTGAGTGTTGTACAGTTCATAGGGATTAGATCCATCAAAGGCCTCTTGAATTTGAAATAGCCTCCCAAGAAAAAGAATTATTAAATCGCTTTACTGTTCTGATTCATTTTTTGCTAGAGAGAGCTCATCAGCAAGAAGGGCATGCAAATGATGGCAGTGTTAGAATCTCAACCCAGTCTAGTACTGACAAGTTCTCTTAAGGTCTTGAATTGAAGTGGATTGAAAGCCTTGTTGGCTAAGTATAGAGCATTGTGGGAAAATTTTATCCTTTTATGTAGTACATTTGCTATTACTCATAATACCTGATGTTATTGGGGACTTTGACAACATAACTAAAATTACCTAGGTATATGTATTACATGCATAATATTTTATCCCGTCCTCAAAAGCACAAGACAGCACCATGATCATTTCCCTGCTGCTTTCCATTTCCAGTGGACTCGCTGCCCTGGATTTAGTCTTTCAGTTCCTGGAAGTAGTAGAGTTAGAATGTAGAAGTTTAGGGAGGGTTTTTTTGTTTTTTTCTGGTAGGATGAGATAAGAGTTAGTGTCAAATCAGCATTCAAACGTGTTTTAAGAAATGATAGTGGGCATTTATATTATTTGATTGGCCAACTGAGCTCTCAATCAACTGAGTTCCCAATATGTAGGAAAGTGACAAGTCTCTTTGAGTCTTAGAGAGAGATGAAAGTTCGCATGGCAAAGGAGATTCTGCCTTTCCAAATTTGTGTGTCTGAGAAGGGCTCTAGTGGTACAGGTAAGAGCCCCAAAGAAAATAGAGTGTGTATAAGAAACGAGGTCAAAGAAGGAATCCCCCAAAAGTGATTTTAGTTGAAATAATGTGGGGAAAGGACTGAACTTGCATAAATCATCCAGCAGAGTTGCTGTTGCGCATGGTAAAAGAAGTAAAGTTTATACTTTTGCTCTTTTTCTTGCCTCTGGACTACTCCCAAGGGCTCTGGTCCTTTTCTCTCCTGAATACACTCCCCGAGTAATGCAGTGGCACCCACAGTTTTTCCTCCCATGCATGTTCTGACATTGATATTTATAGCTGTGACGTATGGCTCTGTGCTCCACACTCACATTTCAGATTGCCTATTGGACATACCTACCTTGATGTTCCCTCAGGTACCTCACCCTCAACCCGTGTGAAACTGAACTCATCATCTTCTCTGCGTACTGAGTTTGAGGTACTCAGGGGACACCCTATGAAATTCTTTGTATTAATGCCATCGTGAGCTATCTGGTCCCTTAGGCCAGAAACCTAGAAATTATCCTCTATTCTTTCTCCTCTTTCACTTCCACATCAGAACAGTCACTGTATATTTCAGTCATATCTCCTGTGTTTAAATTCTTCTCCCTCCTTTTTGATCTTTTCTTCATTTGGCTTCTGAACTGTTTCGTTAGACTCCATTCTGGTCTTCTGGTCTCTTGCCTTGTTCCCCTACAAGCCATTCCCACCCTGTTTACATAGCAACCCATCCATGTAAACTGTGATAGTCTTTTAAACTACTTGAATGACTTCTTGTTGCCGTAAGGATAGCTCTGAATCCTTAACATGGTTTTTAGGATCTGCATAATATAGTTCATACTTTCCTTTCTAGAATTTTCTTATGTCTCTGTCTCCATGCATTTCACTTCTGAAGACCTAAATGACCTGTCCTTCCCCCAGCTCCCTTTTCTCTGTCTTGCTAGAAACTAAACACCTGTTCTTCCCCAGTTAATTTTCGGGATGACCTGGAAAATCCCTTCCCATCTTTGAAGACTCAACTCAAATGTTACCTCCTCTTTGGTTCTTTTGTACTTTATACTATTTTGTTTGCTTATTTGTTTTTTAAATGCACTTATAAGTTACACTGTATCATATTCTGTTTATGCTTGTTTACATGCCTTTTTTTCTCTTTTAGATCCCTACCTTTTTATGTTTATTTTTTACATCTTTATTGGAGTATAATTACTTTACAATGTTGTGTTAGTTTCCACTGTACAACAAAGTGAATCAGCTATATGCATACATATATCCCCATATCCCTTCCCTCTTGAGCCTCCCTCCCATCCTCCCTATCCCACCCCTCTAGGTTGTCACAAAGCACCAAGCTGATCTCCCTGTGCTATGCAGCAGCTTCCCACTAGCTATCTATTTTACATTTGGTAGTGTATATATGTCAGTGCTACTCTCTCACTTCGTCCCAGCTTCCCCTTCCCCTCCGTGTCCTCAAGTCCATTTTCTACATCTGCATCTTTATTCCTGCCCTGCCACTAGGTTCACCAGTACCATTTTTTTAGATTCCATATATATGCGTTAGCATATGGTGTTTCTTTTTCTCTTTCTGACTTACTTCACCCTGTATGACAGACTCTAGGTCCATCCACCTCACTACAAATAACTCAATTTTGTTCCTTTTTATGGCTGAGTAATATTCCATTGCATATATGTGCCACATCCTCTAACCATTCATCTGTCGATGGACACTTAGGTTGCTTCCATGTCCTGGCTATTGTAAATAGGGCTGCAGTGAACATTGTGGTACATGACCCTTTTTGAATTATGATTTTCTCAGGGTATATGCCTAGTAGTGGGATTGCTGGGTCATATGGTAGTTCTATTTTTAGTTTTTTAAGGAACCTCCATACTATTCTCCATAGTGGCTGTATCAATTTACATTCCCACCAACAGTGCAAGAGGGTTCCCTTTTCTCCACACCCTCTCCAGCATTTATTGTTTGTAGATTTTTTGATGATGGCCATTCTGACCCGTGTGAGGTGATACCTCATTGTGGTTTTGATTTGCATTTCTCTAATGATTAGTGATGTTGAGCATCTTTTCATGTGTTTGTTGGCAATCTGTATGTCTTCTTTGGAGAAATGTCTATTTAGGTCTTCCGCCTCTTTTTGGATTGGGTTGTTTGTTTTTTTGATATTGAGCTGCATGAGCTGCTTGTATATTTTGGAGATTAATCCTTTGTCAGTTGCTCCATTTGCAAATATTTTCTCCCATTCTGAGGGTTGTCTTTTCTTCTTGTTTATGTTTTCCTTTGCTGTGCAAAAGCTTTTAAGTTTCATTAGGTCCCATTTGTTTATTTTTGTTTTTATTTCCATTACTCTAGGAGGTGGGTCAGAAAGGATCTTGCTGTGATTTATGTCATAAGAGTTCTGCCTTTGTTTTCCTCTGAGAGTTTTATAGTGTCTGGCCTTACATTTAGGTCTTTAATCCATTTTGAGTTTATTTTTGTGTATGGTGTTAGGAAGTGTTCTAATTTCATTCTTTTACATGTAGCTGTCCAGTCTTCCCAGCACCACTTATTGAAGAGGCTGTCTTTTCTCCATTGTATATTCTTTTTTTTTTTTTTAATAAATTTATTTATTTATTTTTGGCTGCGTTGGGTCTTCGTTGCTGTGTGCAGGCTTTCTCTAGTTGCTGCAAATGCAGCAAGCGGGGGCCACTCTTCATTGTGGCGCGCAGGCTTCTCATCGCGGTGGCTTCTCTTGTTGCGGAGCATGGGCTCTAGGTCATATGGACTTCAGTAGTTATGGCACACGGACTCAGTAGTTGTGGCTCGCGGGCCCTAAATTAATTAATTAATGCTGCGTTGGGTCTTCGTTGCTATATGGGGGCTTTCTCTAGTTGCTGCCAGCAGGGGCTACTCTTCGTTGAGGTGCATGGGCCTCTCATTGCGGCGGCCTCTCCCGTTGCAGAGCATGGGCTCCAGGCGCGCGGGCTTCAGTAGTTGTGACACGTGGGCTCAGTAGTTGTGGCTCATGGGCCCTAGAGCACGGGCTCAGTAGTTGTGGCACACGGGCTTAGTTGCTCCGCGGCATGTGGGATCTTCCCAGACCAGGCCTCGAACCCGTGTCCCCTGCATTGGCAGGCAGATTCTTAACCACTGCGCCACCAGGGAAGCCCTCTCCATTGTATATTCTTGCCTCCTTTGTCAAAGATAAGGTGACCATATGTGCGTGGGTTTCTCTGGGCTTTCTATTCTGTTCCATTGAACAGAATAGAATTCTGTATTTCTGTTTTTGTCCAGTACCATACTGTCTTGATTATTGTAGCTTTTTAGTATAGTCTGAGGTCAGGGAGCCTGATTTCTGCAGCTCTGTTTTTCTTTCTCAAGATTGCTTTGGCTATTCGAGATCCCTACCTTTTTAAAAGGTAAGGTCTGTGGCATATTTTAGAGTAACTATGAATCTAACAGTTGTTAGCAAAGTATTTTAAAAATATGAATAATTGCACAAATTTGTAGCTCTCAAATATTTTTAAATGATTGTAGGAAGAAAGAAGACCTAAAAAATGATAGTGGCCTTAGCATGTCACTTCATCTGGTTTAGAACTTATTACCATGAGAAGGCTGAAAGTAGATCTCTTATTAATGTTAATTATGAATTTCACTCAAATTAGCCACCATCCTAAAAGAGAAAAAAAAAAGAAAACACCTAAGAGCTAAACTTCATTTCTGAGGAAAAGATTTCCAGTAGATGGCATTATAGGACTATTTCCTTTTCTTACCATTCCTTTTGCTGGTGGCATTAAAATTTGTTTCTTTCTGATTGCTGTGGTTTGTAAAAACGATTACCTTTCTATAAAGTCGTCTTATGGACAGATCAAGGGGCCAGAAAAGCCCACTTAACACATCTCTTGGGCTTCTGAGTCTATTATTTTCCCCAGCTAGTCAGCCAAGCCACTGCATTAACCTCACACCCTTCCTTTCTCAGTCCTTCATTCATTCAACAATATACTTAAAGAAAACCTATTAAATCTAGGCACTAGGCTAGTGTCTCATGATACATTGGTAAAGCAAGACAGATGTGGATTTATTTCATCTGAGCTTTCCTTCATTTTCACACATACCCTGAGTATTAGAACAGGAAATGAGAGGTGGATACCCAGGTGGCTCAGAGCTGGGGTCTAGAGCAAGAATTTCTAATTCACCAGCTACCTGCTTCCTTCGGCAAAGTATGTGACGACTCTGCCTTCGTTTCCTCCACTGTACCCTGGGGAGAGTAGTTGTACCTGTCTCACAGGGCTGGTTACGTGAGTGACAGTATGTGAAGCAGTAGAACAGTGCCTAGCTCAATAAGCGGTGGCTATTATTATTTTTATCACCATGATTGCTGTTGCTCCAGAGCCAGAGAGGCAGCATGAGTTGTGTCTACAATGACTTATGAATCTATAACTGATGAATTGTCAGCCTGCTGTCCCTGCTCCGCCTGAAGAGCTGAAGATTCTGAAAGATTTTTAAAACCTGAGAAAAAGAAGTATTTATTTGTGGTTTTATTAATTCTTTAGAGGCAATATATTTGGTTTTAATGAGTTCTTGTCATGTTTGTGTTGCTGCTGCTAATACAGTTAATTAAGCACCAGCGTTATTCAGGTTTCCTGTAGAGACTGGGCCAGCTGGGTTCTTGCCATTAAAATTCAGCAGTTGTGGTCAAGTTTCATGTGCAGTATTGTTAGCAGCTTAGATTAAGGTGAAGCTTTCTCATTTGGTTCATGGCCTTCTGGGTTACGTAGCAAACACATGTACAGTGTGAGCGCAGGAAGATATTTTGAAACTGAACTTCTCCTTCGTATTATTGCAGATTCCACTGTGTAAAGTAATTAGATTCAACATAGACTACACGATTCATTTCATTGAGGAGATGATGCCTGAGGTAAGGGAAAAGATTATTTAACAGCTTGATGCAGCTTGCTCTTTTGTTTATTCCACACATATCTTTAAAGCATTGAACTTGGCCAGGTCTGGCTTTTTGCCATAAGCATACCCTTAAAGTATTGTGTTCACTGTTGAAAGGACCAGTCAGATGTAGCTGTAGTCAGATGTAGTCAGATGCAGCTTTAGGAATGAGGTTAAAATTCGGGTCGTTTTCCAACTTACTGACCTGTTTTTGAACCCATTTCTCCTTGTGTTGCAGCTACTGATAGTAACTTTACATCTGTTTCTAGTTTGTTTTGGACAGGGGACAGCTTTTGGTTACTGGTCGTCATCAAAGAGGAAATTACAAAAGTGAAACTGAATCTGATAGCTGTTGGAATAATCTTATTCATTATCTCCAGTGACAAGATCAATGCTTGGTTCATTTTTCTTCCCATATATTTACATATTTTTCCTAATTGTTTTTCACTACGTATGCTCAGCAGCAGATTTATCTAAATATATGCAAGAGGTTTAAAATTCCAAAGCAAGATAAATGTGAATCTCAGAATGATTCATTGCCTGATCTTGAATTTAGTGGTGTCAACAAATCACACTAAGAAATAACAACGAGACAGCAAACAAGCTTGTGCACTTAACATTGTGTTGGAGTCGGGGTCGATTTCCTGAGCTCCTGGCTCCTCTTGCAAACCTTGTTTAACGTGAGGCTCTGTCGAGGGCAGTGGAGCACCCAGGGGGATTGATGAGCATGACAGGCGTGCTTAGTTTGCACCTATTTCATTCTGGGCAAGTCCTGTTAATTCCACCTGTCTTTCAAAAAGAATTGAAGAGAAAGGGCCGCCCCTTCATTCTTCAGCTTGGAAGGGCGTTTTTGCTTCCTTTTGATTTTTAAGGTCATAAGCCTTCATTTGCTATTGTAAAAGTTTATGACTCCTGGCATGATCTCACGCAGGGTGATTTATGAACCCCGAGCAAAACAAGTAGGAGGAAGAATTATGAGACAAGTCTCACTTGCAAATATATCATCTGTTAAGCTTGTTTACAGCAGAAATTTTGGTACAAAGTTCTGTAGTTTTTCTTAGTACTTTATTTGCCTTCATTAAGAATTGGAACTTTTTTGGCAGAGAGACCTTTGTTTCTGGTAACTTTGTAATAGTGATTCTGGGTGTATTTGAGGGGTGGAGGTGAGCAGGGGTGGAGCGGGGGAGGTGCTGGGGACAAGCCTATCAGAGCTGGCCTCCCAGTGTGTGATTTGAATTAACAGAAAGTCCCTAGGAGATTCTGATATATTTTATACTTGGGTTAGAAAAATATGACGTAAAGGAGACTCTGATTTTTAAATTTCACATAATTTTATTTGTACATTGAGAAGGGCCAAGTTCACATTTTCTTAGGAATCCTAATGACATTATTGCCTACTTCATTAATGTTTCAAACCAATGAGCTATTATAGCACGGTGGCCAAACTAGGAAATTACCTTGTTTTAGTACAGTTGCAATAGACACTTTTTAAAACACTTGACTAGAACAAGCTGAACCCTGTTAATATATGTTTGCAGTACTACAGTAATTTGATTTTGGTTTATTTTTCAGAATTTTTGTGTGAAAGGACTTGAGCTCTTTTCATTATTTCTATTCAGAGATATTTTGGAATTGTATGACTGGAATCTTAAAGGTAAATAATAGGATTTAAAGAAAAGTCTAGTGCTTGTCAAAGAACGTTGTGGTATGTGTGAAAACTCTTATAAAAGTGGGGGGACATAGTTGAAATTCCTTGTACTTTTGAAATGCCCAGGGAAAAGTTTATTATTCATAGGAATGCATGTTATCATTTGACATGAATAAGTTGTTATAGTCTCATTTTAATACAATTTGACAGTGTCCATTATGGAAGATTACCATTAATTGTTACCTAACTGGTACCTAAGAAGATGGTATCAGTTATGTTGAGTGACTACCTTGATTTATCTGCATTGGGGCAATCTCATTAGTTAATATTTTAAAGCTATTGAACTTTACTGTAATAAACTTCTTCCAAGATGACAGTTTATTAAAACAGAACTTTAGTTAACCTTCGAAACACACACATACACTGTGAGCTACAGCAGTTCAAAACTTGATACTTGGTTCTTGGATAATAGTTCACTCTTTTGGAAGTGCCTCTATTCCAGCAGACACTTATTTATTTATTTTTAAAACAGTATATTGATGAATGGCTTTTCAAACCAAGTTTTTAATAGTATTTCTCTCTTTTTTCCCCCAGTTGTATTGGTTAAGATGGAACGGAATGAAAACACAAGCATATTATATCATCCAGTAGTTCATTTATAACAAAAATCTTTATATCTTTGAATTTCTAAAACTAGTTTTACCATATATACCATATACCATATATAACCTTGGGGCCTTCATTCTCCTTTTTGGGTGGTCTCCTCCCTACAGCCTTCGTGGGATGTTTGTGGCAGTTACCACATGATTGATTTAGCTATTGAGGAGAAAAGGGCGGTTTTCTTATGTCCCTACTTCTGGTGGTATTTTTTTGTAGTTATTATAAATCTTAGGAGTTAAGTTGCAATGTTTGTTTCCTAAGGTGGTTTTATTTATGTTTTCTTTCCTTTTCACTTGTTTGCTTTAGGTCCTTTGTTTGAAGACAGTCCTCCCTGCTGCCCAAGATTTCATTTCATGCCACGTTTTGTAAGATTTCTTCCAGGTAAATCTTTTGACTTGTCAGTGACCCAGTGAGATAGTGCATCTGAAAATAAGCCTGCCATTCTCCTTTCAGTCTTCAGGGACAACTTTCCCACCTCAGACACTTAATATCTACTTCTCAGGTCAGGCATGAAAATGTAAAATTATACATGTTGATTTGTACCCCTGCATAATTTATGGTAGCCCCAAGTTAGATGAGCAATGGGAAAATTGATTTATAAATTTTGAGGGTCTACTTGATAAAATATCATGCAAGTATTAAAATTAATATGGAAAAATGCATGTGGCTTAAAAAAATGCATATAGTTAATTAGAAAACAATTATAAAATTTTATAAACAATATGATTATAACTATGTTAAAAATTACTGCAGTAATAGTTGTAGTAAGATAGTGGTATTATAGGGTTTTTTTTTTCTCTTTTTTGACATATACTTTTATTCATTTTACAGTGAAAAAAACAATAATTTATTCTCTCATGAAATTAAAAATATATAAGTAAATATATACTTTTATGTTTTTAAAGCAATATTTTAACTATTTTAAAACTTTTGTCAAGAGGCTAGCTGTGAGCTATGGCATTGTATTTAGTGTTTTTTAAAATGGTTGGGTTTTTAATGAAATGTTTGGATGGCTTTTTGTTTGTAAAGTCTTCACCATCCTGAATGAATTCATCCCTGGAATCTCATTCCCGTATCTCACTTTCTGGTGACATCCATCTATACTTCCACCCTCTCATTCCCTTATTCCCTTTGCTTCTGCTTGACTCTTCTTTTTTCTCCTTGTGTGCCGCCACCTTTCCTTGCTTTCTTAAGTCCTGTCCTCTGACTTCTGTCTCTCAGCTCTAGTGACCTCAGCCCCTTGTGCTAACCACCACCTTCCATGGAAATGTCACTTCAACCATTTGCCTTTTCTTCTCTGATGTTTGGGCCACTCATTGATAGGGGAGGGAAAAAAATGGCCGCTGCGATAAAACTGTGGTTTATAATTTCAGCTGGGGAGCTTTTCAGCGTGTAAGCTTTCTGCCCACGTTTACATATCAGCAGTTTCAGAAGTTCAGCCTCATGCTCATGCTCTCCTCCTCGTGCCCCTTGTCCTCCTGGGGGCAGGAGCCCTTGCCTCCCTCATGCCTCAGAACCATCCCTTGAGCCTGTCAGATTCTGGGCCTTTCACAGCTTGGCCTTGCTTTGGTGCCCCACCTGCCTCTTACCTTGTCCCCACCCCGCTGCAGCTGCTGATGCCAGAGCCAGCCTCCAGAAGACCAAAACCAGTGGACACGCTTCAGTTGAGTCTCCTCCCTAATGTGGTACCTGGGCTCTTGTTCTGGTCTGCCTGCTGCACTCTCCTTACTTGCCTTCTGGCTCTCTGATTTGTCCTTTGTGGCTTTTGTTTCTTGTCTTTACATTCCAGTTTAGCTTTTCCTCCAGATTTTGTCCATGATACCCTTTCCTCAGTCCACTCAGTCACAATGGCTTATTTTTATTTTAGCATGGTGTTAATCATATTTTTAGTATTGTTAATGTTCATTTTGTTTGGAAAATGCATTCAAAAGATTTTCTCTTTTGTACATCTGGTTTTATTTCATTGAGAGGTCCTTTGTATTTTTTAAATATTTATTTATTTTTATTTATTTGTTTGGCTGCATCGGGTCTTAGTTCAGCCTGCCGGCTCTTTGTTGCGGCACACGGGCTTCTCTCTAGTTGTGACACATGGGCTCTAGAACGCGAGGGCTCAGTAGTTGTGGCGCATGGGCTTAGTTGCCCTG
Source organism: Balaenoptera physalus (assembly GCF_965194825.1). Lineage (NCBI taxonomy): Eukaryota > Metazoa > Chordata > Mammalia > Artiodactyla > Balaenopteridae > Balaenoptera > Balaenoptera physalus. The sequence continues at coordinate 151,303,087 of NC_138890.1, forward strand.
AGGCATGTAGGATCTTAGTTCCCTGACCAGGGATTGAACCCACATTCCCTGCATTGGAAGGCAGATTCTTAACTGCTGGACCACCAGGGAAGTCCTGAGGTCCTTTTCTTCTTTTCAAGTGAATGCATCTACGATTTTATAATGGAGCTTTAGCAGTAAACTTATTAGAAAATGGTGTTAGAGTGAGTTTGTTGAAAAGCCTTTCCTTTCTGTATCTGTCTGCCTCTAGGCATTTTATGACCAAACAAATCTCTAAGAGAAAGTGGACATTTTTAAAATCATCTTAAAGAAGAATCTTATGTCAGATATTTACTTTGTGGGATTTCAACTCTCACAAAATGTTTCTTGTAACTGTATAGGGATAGCACTTAGGTTGTCAAGAAGGGAAAGGTCTATTGACTTATTTTTAAACAGGATTTACTTTTTCATTAGACTTCCTTTTGAAAATACACTTATTAAAAAAAACCCGGGACTTCCCTGGTGGCGCAGTGGTTAAGAATCCGCCTGCCAATGCAGGGGACACGGGTTCGATCCCTGGTCTGGGAAGATCCCACATGCCGCGGAGCAGCTAAGCCCGTGTGCCACAACTACTGAGCCTGTGCTCTAAAGCCCACAAGCCACAACTACTGAGCCCGCGCGCCTGGAGCCCATGCTCTGCAACGGGAGAGGCCACCACAGTGAGAGGCCCATGCACCACAACGAAGAGTAGCCCCTGCTAGCCACAACTAGAGAAAACCCGCATGCAGCAACGAAGACCTAATGCAGAATTAATTAATTGATTGATTGATTAATTAATTAATTAATTAATTAATGAAAGTAACAGCTATTTCAGGGACTTCCCTGGTGGCGCAGTGGATAAGACTCTGTGCTCCCAAGGCAGGGGGCCCGGGTTCGATCCCTGGTCAGGGAACTAGATCCCACATGCATGCCGCAACTAAGACCTGGCACAACCAAATTAAAAAAAAAAAGTAACAGCTATTTCAGAACAATGTTAGTATACTTTACACTATTGAACTGGATGGTTAAAAATGGTTAAGGTATTTCAAATACATAATACAGCTAATAATACTGTATTACATATTTGAAAGTTGCTAAGAGAAAAAAATCTTAAATGTTCTCACCACAAAAAAGAAATGGTAATTACATGACATGATGGAGGTGTTAGATAACACTATGGTGGTAATCATTTTTCATTACATAAGTTTATCAAATCAATGTGTCATACCCCTTAAACTTACATGATGTTACATGTCAGTTATATCTCAATAAAGCTGAAAAAAAATGGTTAAGATGGTAAATTTTATGATACGTTTTTTATCAAAATAAAAAAAAATATTAAATCTTTAAAAAGTGACAACAGGACAAAAGTAGAGTTGGAATGTTGCTGACTAATGGACCTAGATACCAGAAAACAGTTTCTTGATAACAGATACAATTTAGAATACTAAGCCAAGCAAAGGGAAATTTACCTCAGTGTGAAAAAGAAAATTAAGTTTAAAACTAGAAAAAGGTTAAGGATTTTTAAAATCAGTATTTCCTACATTTTCTAAAATGACATGCTTTATGAGAGTAATTAAATTTTTTTAATTTTAAAAACTGAAATAGTTTGTGTCTCTAACTCCTCAAGTTTATATAATACTACTTAAGTTTGGCTTTCTATAATTACAATGTAAGATTCAAATTAATCAGTTCTTAAAAGACTTAACCTTATTAGCTTCTGTCACTATTCGATTAAGAAACTTCATCATAATTGTTGGTGCCACAGGGTTGAAACTGTCAAAGTTTTATAAAGAAAGATAGTGGTTACGTGATTAATTAAAAAATACAGTATGTATATAAAATTTTAAGCAGAAATTTCATTCTATTTCTATTCTATTTGATATAGCACACTCTTCCTGAATTTCTTTGGGAAACAGTAACCTTTGATTATTATCTCCACTGAGACTGTCAGAGATTATAAATATTAGAGGACATCGACCAATCTGCACATACTTCCTAAAATAACAAAAGATAGCAAGCAAGGTTGAAATTTAAACCACCTGCCATTTAATTTGGAATTTTAGAAAACTTTGCTGAAACTCACCTCAGAACTTCATGTAAAGTATGAGAATCTTGATGAAACTGGTTAGGTAAATCCTACCAAAAACAAAGGATAAACATTAGCTCAGTTTTATTCCCATGTAAATTTATTTTCAGATTTATATCTACCAAAACAGGAAAAATGTTATCTATTCAATGTACTGTAACCAGAACTTTTATAGAAATTAAGGGAGACATCAAATAGCTGATATCCTTAATAGTAAAATGCATCAATGGGATTTTGGAGCAAACTTCTTTTTTTTTTTTTTTTTTTTTTTTTAACATCTTTATTGAAGTATAATTGCCTTACAATGGTGTGTTAGCTTCTGCTTTATAACAAAGTGAATCAGTTATACATATACAATATGTTCCCATTTCTCTTCCCTCTTGCATCTCCCTCCCTCCCACCCTCCCCATCCCATCCCTCTAGGTGGTCACAAAGCACCGAGCTGATCTCCCTGTGCTATGCGGCTGGAGCAAACTTCTTAGGGTCACTACAAGTTATAATATTTTTACTAAGACGTCATTTTCCAAATATTTTTTGCCTTTCTATACTTAGGCCATTAAATTTTTAAAGTTCATTAACCTATAGCTACTTTATCCAAGTTTACTGCAAGAAACTAGGTTTCTTCTGTTATACAAAGCCTTTATGTTATATTTTACCAGTACTAACACTATGGAGAGAGTTAATGTCATTATCACATAAAATATATCCTACAATTGTTTACTCAATAATTACAGCAGAATTTCAAAAGCTGTCCTTACTTCAACTAGAATTATCTTCTTAGCAGTTCTCAGATCATCTCCAAACATTTGTAGTTTGTTATATTTTGTCGCTCTTAGTAGAAACTCTTTAAAAACTGCTGAGACTGATAAGGAAATACATGGAAACTTGATTCTGAAAGGAAACATATTTAACACTTTTATTTTCAATCAGTTATATACACATCAATATTATACATATGTATGTAATACACATTAATGAATACATTTACATATACATGAAGGAGCACACAATATTGTAGACTGTTTTTAATTAGGCAGAACAGTTCAAATTTAAAATAGAATATGCATTTCAAAAGACAAAAGTCGCTATGAACAACAGTAACTTTTCTGTGCCAATGAATGTAATATGGAGTTAACTGATTTCAGAACACAGCTGTTAGTATAAAAGTCATACAATTGGTAAAAATATTTATGACTTTGCCTACACAATGAAGATTCTCCCAATTAGTGCATGACTATAAATGAGCTGTTTTCAGTAATAATAAGTTTTAATTTAATTTAATAATAAGTTTTGGGCTTCCCTGGTGGCGCAGTGGTTAAGAATCCGCCTGCGCTCTGGAGCCCAAAAGCCGTGCTCCGCAACAAGAGAAACCACCGCAGTGAGAAGCCCGCGCACTGCAACGACGAGTAGCCCCCTCTCGCTGCAACTAGAGAAAGCCCATGCGCAGCAACGAAGACCCAACGCAGCCAGAAATAAATACACAAATAAATTTTTTTTTTTTAAAAAAAAGCAAAACCCTGTAGGATATAGAAAAATGCCTAATGTATAAAATGCATTATGGTATTGAATGGCAAATTATGGTTGATTCATTTTTCACAATATGACTTCACTAAAAATCTTTAGAAAATGATAAGTTCAAAAGGAAAATACATTTTGATGTATATTTTCATTTTTTTCTGTTCATAACTTTTTTGCATAGTGGTCATCATACTGATAAATGCTTTGCATCCTAATTTTTAATAATTCATCAAGCAGGCAGATATTTTTAAAGATCATGATATGTAGTACCGAATTTCTTGTCAAAAGAATCATATCAGTTTATGCTGCCATGAAAAATGCATTATTAGTCTTCTTCACGTTTTGGACTTTCCTTCCTTCCTCCCTCCCTCCCTCCGTCCATTCCAACTGTAGCTCTATGAGGCTAAGGAGTAAACAGTCTGTCTTGTATCACTACTAACATACTACTAAGTGGTGCATAGCAGGGGCTCAGTAGATACTTGTTTACTGACTTTATTTAATTGGTCATAATAGTGTCTTAGTAAAATACTCATGTATTTCATTACTAATAAGAATGAATGTGTTTTTCAAACATTCTTTGGTATTGCCTCTCATTTTTAAAAAGTAAACCTTTGATTGAAGTAGAACACAAATACTGAAAAGTGCACATATCATACATTTAAGACTCAATGAATTTTCACAAAGTGAATATGACTGTGTCCTCAGCACCCAGCTCAAGATTACCAGCATCCAAGAGCCCCTTTCCAGTCACTACCCAGCCCCTCAAGGTAGCCTCTATTCTGGCTTGAAAATACCATGTATTAGTTTTACCTGTTTTTGAATTATAAAAACTAGAATTGTATATTCTTTTTTGTTTCTGTTTTCTTCTGTATTATGTTTTTGAAATACCTATTGTTAGAGTTAACTGTAGTTGGTTCATTCTCATTGCTGTATAGTATTATATGGTATGACTAAACTAAAATGTATTTGACCTGTCTGTGATTAATGGACATTTGCGTGTTTTCAGTTTTTGACTCTTTCAGATAGCATACACGTGTTCACCAAACACTTGTACATGCCTTTTGGTGAGCATATATTTATGCTTTTCTATAGTGGATATATACCTAGGAGAGGAAATTCTGGATGTGTTTATATTAAGCTTTCTAGATACTTCCAAACAGTTTTCCAAAGTGATTGTACCATTTTACCGTCCCACCTGCAATGTATATGAGAGTTCAAGTTATTCCACATTTGCACCAACACTTGGCATTTTTCTTTCTTTTTCAAGTTAGCCATTCTGATGAGTATTCAGAGGTATCACATTATGGTTTTAATTTTCATTTCCCTAATGACTAATGAAATGGATCACCATTTCATACATTGACCATTTGGATGTTCTCTTTTGAAGTGCCTGTTCAAGCCTTTAGCTCATTTTTCTGTTGGGTTTTGTCTGCCTTTTTCTCATTTACTTGTAGGTATTTTTTATATATACTCTATGTGAGTCTTTTGTCAGATATATATATTGCCAGTCCCTTCTCTGTGATTGCTTTTTCACCATCTTAATGGTGATTTTTGGTGAACAGAAATTCTTTATTTTAATGTAGTCCAATTTACATATTTACCCTTTTTGCTTGGAGCCTTTTGTATCTTATTTGTGAAAAGTTTGCCTACCCCAAGGTCATCAAGATACTCTTCTATATTTTCTACAAATTTAGGTCTATAATCTGTCTCAAATTTGTTTTTACAAATGGTATGAGATATGGGTCAATATTCATTATTTTCAGTATGACATCCAGTTGACCCAGCACCATTTTTTGAAAAGACCATTCTTTCTTCACAGAATTGAAGTGTTACCTTGCCCTTAATTATGTCGACTCTATGTGTGTGTATGTGTGTGTGTGTGTGTGTGTGTGCACACAAACAGTACAAAAGTGTATGAAGTAAAAAAGTGAACACCCCCTTCTAGACATGTGAAAATGAATAGGTGCTATAAATGGTTTGATTTGTATTTGTTTTAGCCTGTACAGAGAGAATTATGCTTTTTTCTTTAAGTGGGATAACACTAAATATGTTACACAACTTGACCTTTTACTCAACTGTTTCGGACATCCTCTATATAAATACATTGCCTCAATCTTTAACACCTGCATGGCATTCCATAGTATGAATGGACGTTAACTTTTTTGGCAGTTCCTCTAGGCATGAGTATTTTGGAGGTCTCTATTTTTCCTCCATTACATATAAATACTTCAGGAATAGTCTTGTGTATCTATCCTTTTGCATTTGTGTGAGTGTTTCTACAAGGTAGGGTTCTAGAAGTGAAATTATTTGTTAAGACAGTATGCACATTTTAAATTTGGAAAGAGTTGGCCAAGTTTTCTCTAGAAAGGACATAGTTGGTAGTTCTAACCAACATTTTTAACAGTACCCTTTTTCTGTACATCTGCCAACAGTGGATATTAATAGTCATTTGATAGGTAAAAAGTCATCTCATTATTATTATTTGCATCTTACTTGAACTCCTGTGAGAATGAGCAGCTTTTATATAGTATTACATGGTCCTCTCATTCTCATTTGCTTTTTGTTTGTATCAGTTTATTATACTATGTAACTGAAAGTTTATCAGTCATTCCAGTTTTTCTCTAGTTCCTCAGTTGACCTGCTTTGAAGACAGCTGTCTCAATTGCTTTATACAAATTTATCCAAAGTTAAGCTTATAGTTTAAACCAAGGATTATTCAGTGCAGGTCAGTTTACCAGAAGTCAAATCACAGAATAACCAGTTTATTGATATTTTAAGAGTTTTCTCAAATTTTTGTTTCTTTCCTATCCCTGCCTCTACCTCTAGTAGCCAAATAGTTGATATGAGCTCTCCTAGAGCCACTTTAAGGTTCTATCCTGACTGTAGTCAGGGGTGGGGCAGGGCATAATTCAAGTTAGGAAGGCTGCACTTAACGGGAAAGCCTGTTCATTGTTTATATCATTGCTGTAGTAAAGCTTTGAGAATCCTGAATCAATTTTGCAAATCAGTTATCTACCAGATTGATTTTTGGAGAAGTAATTCTTTAGGTATGGCTGACAGAGGGCCAGAGGGTGGGAGAGTATATCAAAATTCCCAGGAGGGAAGTGTAGTTTGGAAAAAACATTAATTGATACAGCATCTTAATATAACTTTGTATTTGGAAAGTTTAGAAAATACTGTGTTGTTAATACAAATTTTCAAAACTTAAGATTATATAAAGGTGTCTTAGGAATATACAGGAGACATGGTAATGAAGTTATATAGTTATTCTCAGTGTAAGGAAAGAGGAAGGTATTTTTATATTTCTTAAAATTGAGTATTACACTCCTGAGAAATACTCGTTTAACCAGCTGTATTCTTAACACAAATTCCCTAACAAATTGCCCCTCCCCACAATAACCATATAAATAATCAAGCAATATAAACCGAGAGAATTGGGTCTCTAAGAAACAGTTTATAAAGTCTGTCAGTTCATTAATGACTGTCCAGATTCATTCCCTGAAACACAAACTCCAGTTCTTCCCGAATAATGAGCCATTGTCACGGTACCAGTCCCAGTGCTGGCAGAATTCCTGCTAACCTTAGCTTACCCACTCTAATTTCTCATTTATATCATGTCCTATTTATCTCAGCCAACGAGATAAAGATTACTTCCTAGCCCTCAGTGACATAGTTCCATAAATCCCCAACATAAACATGTAGCGAAGCAGACAAACCAAAAGAGCCAATTCATTAACATTAGTAAATTCATGGCAGTCTGCGAGCAAGTGGCCACAGTATTTATCCGCTTCAGAAAGTCATTCCACAAATATTTCTGGAGTGCCTTTTTTGCCGGGCTGGGTGTGAGGGATGCAGCCCTTGCCCCGTGGGCTCTGCAGGACTTTCTAGTCGCGTCTACTTTTCCTTATATTTCCGTAAGGATTTCACCTCAGCTTATCTGTCCTGAGTTTCTACTTTTTCACATTGGTAAATATCTATCTTTTTAGATTTTAGTTGCTATTTAAAATATTTAGCAGATTTCAACATGGATTTACAATTTCTCCTTCAGCATTACCAATTTTGCACCTGATGTGTGTATGTTTTTTAAAAATTATTTCTAGTTCCGTGCTGCTATAAAACTCTCCCCCCTCATCAGCAGCTTTGCACCTAATCTAGGTAGATGCGTTCTCATAAGCATTCAGTGGCTTGCCTTCTTTCTCTCACAGGTATTCTTCTCCTAAACTGGGCAGTGCCCTTGGTTTGTAGGTTTAAGTGTTACCCCCTCCCACTAGCTCTTTGAGTTTTTTATTCTTTTCACTTTAAATTCAGCGCCCCTACTCTTTTTCACTTTTATTTGAAGTGCCCTGAAGTCAGCCACTTGCAACTGCTTGTGGGGAGATTCTGGCGCCAGTTTGTATACCTGGAGTTGCATATCTTTTCTCCTTCCACCAGGCACCAACCTCCCCAAATAAAATCTGAATTTTTTTTCTAATCCTTGCAACAAAACAACACTTTGCTCCTTATAGTATCCTAGACTCCTGATGTGTCCTTATAGGCTTGCAGTGCTCTTTAGTAGTCTTAGCAAATATAATGATTACAATCTAAATCCTATTTTACTCTTTCCTTGGTGCCTAGAATCTCGTTAGTGTGGCAGTTCTTCTCGGGGCTCTCTAGGTTTTCTTTATCCCTGCTGCTCTGTATGTGGACACATGCAAGTGTAAGTCAACTTACTCTGACTTTAGAGTTCTCTTGTCTACCTGCTCACTTCAGGCCCCCCCAGAAGCAGAGGTTACCATGGGCTCAGATGGACGGGTAGGCATTATGACTATGCTGGGCTCCATAGCAGAGAGGGGAACATCATCGATTGAGAAAGACATGTCACATGCAGGCGGATTAAAATTTCTATTGAGACAGACTGAGAAATATGCCCTTAACCATGGAAGTTTGTTCATCAAAGGTGACTCCTGGGTTTAAGGCAGATGTTTTGTAATGAGGCATAAAAAATTTTTACTGCTGTGAACAATAATATGAAGGGTAGGTGGGACATGTCCTCATATGGGTTGATTGTATTTTGTACTTCAGTTACTTCTTAGACAGTTATTTTTTTTAAGAGACTCTGTGTCTTTAAGAGAGCTCTGTTTTCAGAATGTTATCTGCAAAGATTCCTCTAGGAACAGTTGTGATTAGTCATCATCAGCCAACTTGCTTCTTGAAGGCCTATAGAGCTTGTGTTTTTGTTTGTGTTTTTTTTTTTCCATAATTGCTACATGGGACCACTCACGGTGCCTGGCACATGATGGTGAAAAACACGCTCCCGTCTGAGAGTCAAATCCAGAGCGCTTCCCGTGCTCTGTAAAGCTTGGCAAGATCTGACTTCCCTGCTGCCTCCCTCACGCTCTCCTCCTCCTCACTCCATCCACGCTGGCCTCTTGGCAGTTCCTGGAACACATCAATCCCACTCCACCTTAGGGCTTTTGCTATGTTTTCTACCCAAGACACCCCTCTCCCAGATAGCCGCATGGGGCTCCTCTGCTTCTTTCAAGTCTTGGCTCACATGGCACCTCTTCAAAGACGCCTTTCCTGACCACCCTTTTATGTGTAGTTGCCCGGTTTGATCCTTATTCATAGCAGTCATCTCTGATCTATTATTATGTAGTTGTTTTTTATTATATCTTCCCCTCCACTGGAATATAAGGGGTTTTGGCTATTTAACACAGCTGTGTTTCCTAGGCCTGCTACATGATAGGTGCTTGGTAATTATTGAATGAATGAATGCATATTTAGATTAATGAATGAATGCATTCCTACATATATAGTGGCCCTGTAGCAGCAATGCCATCTAATTCCAGAGCAGCCTCTGAGATAGAAAGACACAGATCAAAAAGAAATTTTGATCCTTACTGTCTTCTCTCTTAGATGTGTAGGCTTAAGTTTTTGGCCCATAGCAACTTGAATTAAAATCTTTTATCTTCTTCCATTTTCTAGTATCCCAGATTCCTTGGCTGCCATGAACTCTTCTATCTAGCACAAATAGGACCCCCTCGTTTATTCCTACCCATCTCCACCATCTTGGTCCCCTTGTTTCGCCATGAAGTGTTTGGTCCTATACTACTGTTCCTAGCATGTCTCATGACCTGGGGAGGGTAGTTATTGTTCTCTACCCCTTCAGGGCTCTTGTCCTTCCTTTGGGTGGGACTAGGCAGAGAAAAGGTGGTTGTACATGCTGGTCAAGAAGCTAAGCCCAAAGAGAAGGCAGAAGCCTGTGAATCTGAAATTAATGCCCACATTAGATGAATGTCTGATTCATCAAGTACCAGATTAATTGATTTTTTCCAAGGTACTTTAATTATGTTCTTTGTTGTTTTTATCCTCTGTACTTGGTAATATATGCTTCTGTAAGTCTCAGAGTACTTGGTGTTTTTTCCATGTACTAACTCCATAATGATCTTCATGATATTAGTACAAGCTCTTTAGCTCTATTCCTCATGGCAGGTGCAGCACATTAGCACCAAAAAATTAGACCATAATGCAACAATAGCTTACTGAAAACATCCATAAATATCTCATAAAAGCTTAGAATTTCCTTAAATCAGTAACATCACTGTCGAAGAGCTTTCATCTGTTACCCTGTAAAGAGTGATAAAATACTTAAAACATAACACGGTTCTGTATATTATAAACTGTGGTTCTTTACATTAGGTGGTTTTAAATTTATTTAGGTAGGTACCTTTTTTATATTCCTACCTGACATATGGGCCTTTTATCATTTATAATGCTGTTGTTGCCATTTTAGTAAATAAGATGGTTTATGAGCACCGTTCATCAGTGAAACACATGGCTTTCCTATTATTTAGCACCTGGTTAAACAAAGGTTTAGCGATGTAAATTCTGTACTACCTTTTTAAAAATGCTCTCTTCTCATTGTCTTGTTTTTCCTTATTGGGTGGATGACTGGCTGTTAACTGAGTAGTCTTATTTTTCCCTCTCTCTCCACTGTCACCTAAGATGGAGGAAAGGAAGTACTGTCCATGCACCAGATCCTCCTTTACTTATTACGGTGTAGCAAAGCCCTGGTTCCCGAAGAGGAGATTGCCAATATGCTTCAGTGGGAAGAACTTGAGTGGCAGAAATATGCGGAAGAATGCAAAGGCATGATTGTCACCAACCCTGGGACGGTATGTGCTGGTGTTGACAGTCAGAGACTGAATCACCTTCGTTTCAGGTTTGAGTGTTTTGCAAAAACGATAACAGAACATTTTTAAAGATTTAAAATTTAAAATTCATTGCTTCTTGTTCTTTGAGTAATTTTTTCCTTTAAATATTTAGTAAATAAGAAAAATATAATGTAGGCATATTTAGTAGTAATTTCATCTGCTTAGTAAATTTATTCTGATTATTATGGAGAATTTTGAAGTTTTTAGATACGTTCAGATCTAATTTTTTGCTGAGTATAAAAGTAATATGTCTTCACTATAGAAAATTAGGAAAATAGAAAAACGGCCCAATGAAGATAAAAATTACCCAATAATTCCATTCTCCAGAGATGATACTATTCACTTTTCTAGTTTCTTTAGAATAGACATATTTCATATTGTTTTGAAACAAAATTGGCATCATACTATTAAATATTAACATTCAGAACTTTTCCTTCTTATCCTTCTCCAGGAACAACAACCACAAAGTTATTTTTCCTTAGTCTTAAATCTCTTGAGGCGTGTAATAAAAAAAATGCCCCCAAGTTATTTAATTAACCCCCTGTTATTGGGCACCTAGGTTGACTCCAGATTTTTGCTATAACAAATAATGCTGTGTTGAATTTGTATATATGTGTGTAAACATGTATACGTATGTATGTATTTATCTTTGAATGTGTCCATTTAATTCCTTAAGGTATGCTTTTGAAGGCTTTTGGTACATGTTATAAATTGCCTTCCAGAGGGTTGTAGAATTTGCACTCTGACAAGGAGTATATGAGATTGCCCATTCCTTCATACAGTTATACTAGTTTAACAAAAAACTTTGTCAATTTGGTAGGAAAAAAATTGATACTGTTTAGTTCAGTTTTCTGTTTATTTTGGTTTCTAGCAAAAATTGATATTTTAAATGTTTATTGACCTTTAAATTTTTTTTTCTGATAATGGCTTATCAATATCCTTTGTCTAATTTTCTTTTGTGGTATTTGTCCTTTTTTACTGATTCTTTGCCGTAATTGTTACAAATATTTCCCATTTTATTCATTTTGTTTCTTAAATTTTTTGCTTTAAAATTTGCTTCTAATGTTTATTTTGAGGTAAAAATATAAAAATCAAAGCAGAGAATTAATAGATAACTAGTTTTCTCTTATAAAGAATATGCTGTTTTATATATTTATTAAAAAATTGTTTTGTCTAAAATGTTATTTCATAAAATAGTTATATATTGGCATCTTATCAGGATATAGTTTTCCAAAAGTGGAGAATTAAAATACTTCTATGTAAAGAAACAGTAGTCTATTTAAACAAAGCTGTTGTTTTTAAAAGGCTGCCAAATTGTTTAATAGCCTTGATTCATAAAAATAAAAACTCTGGATCAACTTGTTGTAGCATGACAGTAACATCTGCACAAGCAAAATGTTGCTATTTGCAAATCAAATATTCCAACTAATACTGATTATTTTAAACAAATCTAGAAAGTGAAAGTTTAATAAAAACGTATTTAAACATTAAAGTTGTTTAAAACTAAAAAAGTTATACAATTTTTACTGTTATGTTGTTTAGCCACACAAATAATTATTAAAGTAACTTTAAAAGAAGTATACAAGTCATAGTACTATGCAGGTGTGACTCTGGACTTAATTTTTCTTTAAACAGTTGCACAAATTTACATTTCTTCTGTCAGTTTTATAGTTGGGTCAGAGGATGGGTGGGTGTGATGGTGGTGGGAGACATGCCTTTTCACCTTGGTAGGTCTGCTTGAAGAATCCCATGATTTACTGTGGAAACACTTTCACCCTGGGGCTTTCTTCCATAGCCTGGTTAAAATTTCCTAAGATCCTAGGATCAGTTGGAGAGCTTTTGAAAATATAAGAATGCCCTGATGGACCCCACCCCATATGCTCCACATAATGGGGTTCAAAGATCTGTAGTTTAAAAAAATAATCCCAGTTGCTTCTGGTTCACTCCTTGCTTGTTTTTGAGCCAATGGCATAGAGGATATTTACTCCATTACCATGATCATCATTCAACTCAGTTGTTGAGGGACTACTACGTAAGCCAGGTGCTAGTGAAGTATATAGATTATGTATGTTGCTTGTCCAGCTGCAAATTCACAGTATATCCATATGAAAGGAGTCTGTGATGAATTATTGAATCAATGGACCAATCTGAAAAAGCCGGTCAGGAAAGCTTGTAGTTTTTGGTGAGATCACTGGGCCGGGCTGCCAGGTATTCTTCATAAACATTCCACTGTGGTCTTTAAGGAAGGAATCAAGAAATTGTTTAAATTATTGGCACAATTGAATGTACATACTACTTGAGATGGTATGTGGCCAGTTTTAAAGATAATAAGGAAACCACAGGTTAGTCAGGGTGAAAGGTTTATGTTGCAAAGTAATTGGAAATAAATTAAGAAAGCTAAGTTTGGGTGCCAAGCTTAGGGACATGTTGAAGTTAATTTTTTTTTTCTTTTTTTAGTATTTAGTATTTAGTCTTAGTGTAAAGGAGAAAAATATTCTGAAAACTCAGTATAATAAAACATCCTTTCATTATATCCTTTTGAGAATAGGGCAGAATAGACATGGCACCACATTTCATCCTCTGCAGTACTTGCGTTGGAAGATTGCCCAGTGGTAAGGATATTGCGGAATTTATTAAAATTTCCAAACCATTATGGTCACATTAAGTACTTTATTGCTGCAGAACTTAGAGGAATTAATCTCCCTCCCTAGGTACTTTGCCTCTGCTGGGGAATACTTTGGTCATTGGCAAGAATGTTTTTTATTCTTCTACAAAAATGGTATGATAGATACTGTAGGGTGTGGCCAAAGTCTAGAACTTATTTCATCCCCTCCCCCTATAAATTAGAGATACTATAGATATTTTAAATCACTGTTTCCTCTGTTGATACCATAGCATGGTATTCAAAATCATGAAAACATGAATACTTCACTAGCGTTTTTCTGTGGTGCAATACCTCTTTTAAAAATGAATTCTGCTGCTCTGATGCATAAAATATTGGAAACAATTCTTAGACCCAAATAACATGTTGCTACTGTTTATGGGCATTTAAATAATTTTATCTTAGATTTTTTGTGACCAAAATCTTCTCCAATTATTAATTTTGAGAGCAGAGGTCAACTTTTCAAGATGCTAGTAAAAATTTGACTGTTAAATGACATTGAAATATTCTTTAAAAACTGAAGTCTAAGTTGTTTTTTCACTAATGTAGGTGAATTTACACAAATCTTTTTACTTTGTCATCAACTTGTATTTGTCACATGGCTGACTAGGACTACGGTTGTGGGTAGGGTAACCAGCTTGTCCCAGCTGCTGGGGGCTTTTCCAGTCTTAACATTGAAACCCCTGTGTCCTGGACAAACAAGTCATAGTTGTTGGGCATAGCTGTTCAACAGAATGAAGCTCCTTGGCCTCCATGGGGATCAACTCTATAGCCTTGGCTCTAAAGCAACTGAGCCAAAGACCCCACAATCTCTTAGTAAGAATTTAGTTTCTAATTAGGGACTGCCCTGAGCATTGAGTATAAGCAAGGAGGTTGCTAAAGCATACTCTCTGTGATTTTACCATCTTTTCACAAACTTAAGCTTTCAAGATGAAAGATATTTTACAAATGGATCCTCATACTTAAGTAACTTAAGAAGGAACCAGCTGTTCACTTCTTTTTTTATTAGACTTGGGGGAAAAAAAAAAAACTTATGAAGCTCTCTATTAAAATTTAAGAATGGCCTACATGGACATAATAAGAGAAGCTTAACTATTTGGTCTTTGTACCACCATACCTTTTAATTTAAAGGTATAGAATTAAAGGAATACACAAGGTATACAGAGCACTAATGGGGGAAAAAATGATATAGAGGCATCTGTCTGTGCCTCCTGAGTAGAAATAAGCTATTCATTTGAAATGTGAAATTAAAGCAGAATAAGCCAGCATATCTCTTTCTGGTCATGTGGAATACTTCCTCTGTGCCTTTGGAGAGGTTAAGGAAAAGTTACATCTGCCTAAGTGTCCTTTCAAAAGTTTAATTTTTAAAGGTTTCTATGTGGATGGCAAACAAGGACAAAATCATTGTTCATTATGCCAAATGGCACAGACTCATTTATAGGGATGACACTATAGATTTTATATAGTTTAGCTGCTATGATTAAAGCGTTTTTAAATGACATTTTCCCTTTGGGGATGAGGCTTTCCTAGGGAAAAATCCGATTACTTTCTTCCCTACTTAGATTAAAGACAATTCTTAAAGACTTCTTAAGGGAATAAATGGCTTTGATTTTTCTCCCTAGAAACCAAGCTCTGTCCGCATCGATCAACTGGATCGCGAACAGTTCAACCCCGATGTGATTACTTTTCCGATTATCGTCCACTTTGGGATACGCCCTGCACAGTTGAGTTATGCTGGAGACCCACAGTAAGATATTTTTCAGTGTTTGTCTTAGCCAATTTCACCTTCTACTAACAGCTGAATTAGCGAGGAATCCCCTTTAGTGGATTTTTCCTTTTTAAAATTTAAGACCTGAAATGAGCCATGTTTCCAAATTTAGGTTACCAAATGAAGCAAGTTTTGGTAGCTCCTGAATAATTATTTTCTCTACATGTTTGACTGCAGGAAATTATTATTCAATAGATTATCCTTGGCAGTCTTGGTCAACATGAGTCCTGTATGTTTTTAACCTTTAAGGAACTTTTCCTTTATCCATCATTATAGTACTTACTGTTATTATTCTTTTTTATTTTTTTCAATGCCCTCTAGAGGAAAGTAGCGCCATGTTGGTTCTTAGCACTGCCACATTTACACAGAGTTCTGTTTTTGGGGGACATCTTAGTAAGAGCTCAACATCCCATGCAAAGTCAAGGGTTGTACTGGAAGGAGAAGCCATGACTTCTGACTCTTAGAATTGATGTTACTTTCCAACTGGCATGTTAGTGTTTTGCTGGGAGAAAATGAAGATGTGTGGGAATGGAAATAGTACCATTATATTCTTCAGGAGTGTTTGGATTCTCTACCTTATTAAACAAACAAACCGTTTCCTGATTTAATTTTTTTAAAGGATTCATAATGGGAGAAAAGGGCATGGGAGATTTTCAATTCATAAATCCAATTCTGGCTGATATATTAGAAGAGGCTAAAGGGTTTTGTTCTTTTTTCCCCCCTTTGGATAAAAGTATGAAGCAGTGAACCAGGCACTGTGTAAGTACTTCTTTCTTTCCTCCATTCTCTAAAAAAATGTTATCAAAAAGGAGACACCCAGCTAAGGCCAAGAAAGGAGCAGTTTCAATATGACAGAAAATCTTTGGAAAGTCCCTTCTTTTCAGAAAAGTGTTAGTAGAATGTGATTAGGCTCCCGTGGACTCAGATGGCAGGAGTGTGAACTGATAAAAGACTTCATATTCTCTTCATTTCCAGGATGCTTTAACTGTGAGCCAGGTTATAACATATTTGGCTACAAATATGCTTATTTTTGTCATGGCATATACAAATTGATATACACCATTTGTCTTTTTTCCCTTCCCAGTGGAAAAATGGATGTATGTAGCTATGTAGCTTGAGTGTTGTCCCAAAGGGGGTTCTCTTTTCTAATACTCTCCATCTTTTACTTTCAGTGAAGGCATTTTGGACACGGACAGTATCTTTATTAAGTAAGGGGTCTTTCTTTCAACAAACATCAGATAACACATATTTAAATAAAATGTGTTACTTTCAAAGAGGTAACAATGAGAAACCATACATGTTTCTATTGGTTTTTGTGTGTCTCCCTAGGAATTTTTTCCAGAGAGATTCATCCGTATAGTGACACCTCAATTTCAACCCATATAGGCAATAATCAACTTAATAAGTAGGTTCCAGGTGACTCTTGGTCATCCTACTCCTCAACCCCCCCAGATCACATCCTTCCTTAGAATGAAGGTCTGCTGCCATTAAGGATATTCACAAGAATGCATTTATGATTGAGTAGGCCTGTTAGAACACCTGGCTTTATTGCACTTTAGATTTGCCTTCTTTTTGTCTGAGGTGTCTGTCTGTCCTTTTCCTTAGGTACCAGAAACTGTGGAAGAGTTACGTAAAACTTCGCCACCTCCTAGCAAATAGCCCTAAAGTCAAACAAACTGACAAGCAGAAGCTGGCACAGAGGGAGGTCGGTATTGGACCTTGTTCTCCTGTGACTAATGGTGATGCACTTCAGGTTTATTTGAGATTGTTTTTACACCACACTTCTAGAATAAGATGGAAAGAAACTTTAAAAAAAATCACACTTTATTCCCCTCCTCACGTTAGTATGCTGATTGATTTTTTTCATCTTTTAGTAGCTAAGGGACCATTCTCCCCCCCTAAAAAGGCCAGTTTTTTAAAGAAAGTTGGGAATAAATATAGCTTCTATAGAAGTTAAAGTTTAAAACGTGCTGGATCAGCCTTTTATCATTATTTAGACTGCACATAGTACCACTTATTCAAATTTCGTGGTCTTAAGGTTGTAAAAGATTGGCTTCCATGTGTCTGTTAGTTTGGTAAGGTGAACTGATTTTCTAAGGTTTTATATCCCAAATTCCATATTTCTTTACTAATGGGTAGTATTATCTGTATTCTAGGATCATTTGTGTTTTAGTTTTAATTTTAAGAATAAATGGATTCAGTATCAACATAAATTTTGTCTCAGTAAGGTTTTATTCTGTTGCCATAGTGTAAGAGCGAGCAAGGTGGGGTTTTTTTGGTTTGTTTTTTAAATTTATTTATTTATTTATTTATTTATTTATTTATTTATTTATTTATTTATTTTGGCTGCACCAGGTCTTGGTTGTGGCACACGGGATCCTCATTGCAGCATGCAGGATCTTTAGTTGCGGCATGCAGACTTTTAGTTGTTGCATGCAGACTTCTTAGCTGCGGCATGCAGACTCTTAGTTGCGGCATGCATGCGGGATCTAGTTCCCCAACCAGGGATCGAACCCAGGCCCCCTGCATTGGGAGCACAGAGCCTTACCCACTGGATCACCATTGAAGTCCCAAGAGCAAGGTTTTGAAGCTGGCAAAAGTGTTTGAATTCTGACCTCATCACTTTCTGTGACTTGAGTCAGTCAGCTTCATTATAAAGGACAGAACCAAGGCCAAGAGAGGCTGACTGAAATGTCCCTCTGTTGGTGCACCCAGGGAAAAAGGTGGTTGTATGGACTTGAAAATACTCCATTTAACTTTCCTCCAGTGGTATTGGCCTGTAGTAGGAACTTAATCAGTGGTGGAGCTGGTGGTGGTGGTTCCTGTTGTAATTATGAATTCCTATGAGATTTTTATTGAATAAGCATACAAGTATAAAATTATTTTTTATCATTAATTATTTGAAGGACGGCATAAAAGGGAAGAGTCAGTTCCTGTTTATGTCTTGCAGAAGTTTTGGATCACTGTCTTTTTTTAATAAAATGTACCCTTGCTGCAAGGGTTTGCAAATTGGATGGCAGCTTTGACAATTACATGGGTTTCTGGTTAATTTACTGATTGTCTTTCTTATATGTAAATGCTTAACATAAGGCTTGATTTAAATATAATTTTTACATGCTGATTTCAAATTCCAAACACCACATTTTGTTTCTTTTTCAGTAAAAGGGCATTTTTTGTTTGAACTCGCCAGAGTAGTTGATTTGGTTTAGTTTTTTTCTTATCCATTTACCAGGAAAAGCTGGCTTATCCCCAAGGCCTTTATTATTTTTTTTTAAAATCTAATTTGGCAAGAAGAGGTTTGACTACCTGAATGTAAGGGTGAATGAATCCAGCTAATTTACTAATGCTTGTTGTTTGGCTTAGTATTGCTTTAGAACTTAAAGGTTACTCATCATAATGGGGTCTTTTCTAGGAAGCGCTCCAAAAAATACGACAGAAGAATACCATGAGGCGAGAAGTAACAGTGGAGCTGAGTAGCCAAGGATTCTGGAAAACTGGCATCCGTTCTGATGTCTGTCAGGTGATGATACTTCTAAGAACACAATTATACCCAAACATCTCTTCCTTTAAAAGGCATCTGGCACTGAAGTCTTCCTAATTCTGAGAAGTTTCTGCAGAACATATTACCTGTAGCTAAATGGAACACCAACCATAAATTGTTTTCTATCATTTGGGTTTTGTTTTTGTGTCAGTTTTCGTGTTGTCTTGTTTCATTGTGTGTGTGTGTGTGCTTGTGCATGTGCACGGTGGGGGCATGGGAGGCACTGACTTAGTAATGCTCAGTTCTGTCACTGTACACTGAATGAAGGCAAGTCTGTTCTTCAAATGCGTCTGCCTGTTTGAGCTCGTGGGTAGGTGCCTGTCAAAAGAGATCCTCCAGCAGCTCTACAGGCAGATTCCTGAAGGTGGTGTGTACAAACTTTCCAGACTGATGACTCAGACTTATATTGCAGAGAACGCAAGGCATTTATGAACAGAAACAGTATACATTTCATGTTTGAGCCAAATGATAATATTTTTTCTTTGGGTAAACTTAATAAAGGAACATTTCAGCTCTATATATAACTGGCTCACTAATAAGTATTTTTGTTTTCCTTACGGGTGGAATTTTTACCAGATTAGAGGTCCCCAAAACCCAGCATGTTCTTTGACTCTCCACGTGATTCTTTTGTTACGACTGATATTGGTTGCAGTCCATGGGAATTACAGTAAAGGAAATGATTGCCCAGGCTGGGGTCAGGTAATGCCGTTTGCTGTGTTCGGCCTTTTGGAAGAATACTTCCAGGCTGCCACTTATCTGTTGTGATGGTAGCATGTATTGTAATAAGTTCAGATACTCTTAGGTATTCATTTCATCATAATGAGTTTTCTTTTAGAAAATCGATGTTGGCCTTTAATTATTGTATTGAACAGTGGAATGTAATTGTATCATTGAAGGAATTGCTATGTCATTCATTTACCATGTGAAGCTAAATGTTTTTGTGCTAGGATGAACTGCTATTGATGCAGTATTGCTAAATAGTTTGAAAATAATCATCTACAGTGGTAGCCAGTACATCCACCAAGTCCTCAGTTATTTTGCCAGTTGACCAGTTTTTTTTTGTACTGTGAGTATTTTCAGAAGTGACTCTCTTACTTCCATTGATTCTTTCTTAGCGCCACTTGGAGCCGTATCACCCAGTTTTTCTGTTTGCTAGTGTTTCTTCAAAACCCACACAACACCATAATGCCAACATAATGTCTTAAGACATCGTAAGAATAATGAGTGGAATCTTCAACAATCTGCTCAAACTCTGGTGATCTTGGTGATAAATCAAAGTTGATCATTTGAGATCATAACATTGTGGAGCGTTAAGAACTGGAAAGGACCTGAGAGTTCTTCTAGTTCAGTGGCTTTTAAACTTGTGTTTTTGGTTGACTTTGAAGTTTTTTTGTTTTTTAAACAAAACCCTATGGTGCCCTAGTTTGTAAAAAGATAAAAAAACAACTGGTTGGTGAGTGGTGGGTATGAAGGGAGTATCCATCCCATTGTACGAGATCTCTCTCCCACCCTGTGGAGCAGTCCTTGAGGCAGTTTTGTCCCGCTGAACACAATTTTTTTGAAAGCATTGAGCTCTTTCTACCCTTTGTTTTGGTAAAACCAATAGGGGTGCTGACTGATGTTCCCCTGCCGTTTTCTGTCCTTCAGCTGTGACACAGATAGCTCCTCAGCTGTTGGAAGCAGCCTGAGCACAAGGCTATCTTCTCTCTCTCTCTGTGTATTATTATATTTTACATCTGCCTTGAGGTTGTTAGGCAAACACACTCAATCAGTTCTTTTGACTAACTGGTTGGAGAAAATGGACCTGATTAAAACTCTGGCAAAGGTGAATACTTCTTGATCTAATAATGGTTCCTCCATCTGGAGAACTCCTGCTCTTCCACAGAAAACTGGCATCTGTTTCAAAGCCATGCTTCCATTCTCCTCTCCTATTTTTTTTACGAGTAACATTGGCTCTTAACTATATTTAATTTCTTATCCCAGAATAAATGTTTCCTTTTTTGTGTGTGTTCCTTAAATAAGATGGCAGGTAGCATGTAATAATGTCGTTTAAAACATTCAAAATAAATGCATTTAGTATTTTTGGTAATGAAGAAGAAGAATCTGATTGAGAAATAGCAGTTAAAGGAAATTATACACTGAATACTCTGAATAACCCTGAAGCCTGTGAAAAAATGGACTCATACTTAATTTTAAGAGAAAAAGGGTGAGCGCAGCTCTAAAATTGTTGGGTGGGGGCAGGGAGAGGTTTCCTCTCTTTGGTAGTTCATCGGTGTAGAACCTCCTTTTTGTTAGTAATAATTGCTAGTGGGTTGCTAGCGAAAGCCTTGTGATGCTGTCTGGCTGCCACTGGCGATAAAACTATTATGATGAATCTAAGGCAGAGCAACCTAAGGACCAGCATCTCACTCTAGAAGCATAATTTCCCAACCAGAGAAGACAGCAAGGGTTGTTAGAGATAAGAAAATTCTACCTGATGCCCCAACCAGTGTTAGGAGGAATGGAAACCTACGGGTGGTCCAGTAACCTGTAATTACACGTGAACTAAATGCAGACTTGAACCATGTTTAGAGAGAAACTGTTGAAAGATTTTCTCAGTGTTACTGCTTGTTAGAGTGAATTCCGGGTAATATGGAAGAAAAAGCAGAAATCAAAACCAAACTGAGGCTGAGAAATTCAGCATTATGACTCAGAAGAGGAAAAAAGGTATCATGTGGCTACAGTATCTGTGCTTTAAGAATGGGGTTTTGCACACTGAAGTTGAATTGGTGTCTTAGAGGAGTAGGTACCTGTGCCCTATGCTATGCTAAGGAGGTTGTCCATGGAAATCAATAAACTGAATCACAAGAATGAGGGATGAATAAATGTGACACACAGAGATGTCAAAAAAAGGAGCAAAGAATCTGCATCAGGACAGTCATATAACCAGTATGAGGCTCATGCAAAACTGGAGGACACTACAGCTCCTTATTTTTATGAGGAGGCTGGTGCCTGACGAACTACTGCTGGCATTGAGAAGAAAATCAGAGTCGTGGCTGGTGTTTGTATTGAGTGGACAGAGAGTTGTATTTGGACTGATTAATAGCTGGCTGTCTTCCTATAGTGACTATCTTGGATGGGATGAAAGCCTGCCATGTGTTATCAAGCTAACTGATGTTCTTGCTCAGTGATTTAGCAGGTGATGACTGAACAGTGAAATGAAACATCTCTAGGGATTAAGAGATTTTGGACAACACATTGAAGGAAGTATTTTCTAAGTTAAAACTTGGGGGAAAAAAGGAAGAACCTCTGAGAGGCATATGGCTTCACAGTTATTGTTAACAAAATTTTTGGACCATGTGAGAGACTTGATTTTTTTTTTCTTTTTTTTTTTTTTACTAGAGAAGTAATGCTTCTTGTGAAGAAAGGGAAGAAGATTTTGCTTAAAAGCTAACTGGCCTGATAGAGAACTATTATTATAGTTTTATTTTTAAAAATATCAATATTACAATATTATAATATCAATATACAAGATTAGAGAGGAAAGTATAATGAACTCCATGGACTCATCAGTCAGTTTCAACAGTATCAACAACATTTCTATAATACCAAATGCTAGTCAGTGTTCACATTTTCCCGATTAAACTGCCTATTTATTTGCCTATTAAATTTATTTGCCTGTTTGAAATGGAGTACAAACAAGATCCATACTTTGTGATTAGTTGATGTTTTTTTAAGTCTCTTTAAACTGTGGGTTCTCATTCCATTTCTCCCTTTGCTTTCCTTGCTAATTTGTATTGTGGAAGAAACTGGATCAGGTATTCTGTAGAGTTCCTAAGCTCTGATCAGGGTTTCCTTGATTGCAACTTTATGGGGTCATTTAACGCATGTTTCTGTCCCTTGTATTTCCTACAGATTGGTAGTTAGATCTAATACTGTGCTATCTAATACAGTACCACTGGCCACACATGGCTATTTGAATTTAAATTAATTAAAATGAAATTAAATGAAAAATTCAGTTCTTAGTTGCCCTCACCACATTTCAAGCACTTAATGGATACCTCTGGCTAGTGTCTATTGTACCAGCACAGATATAGAATATTTCCATCATCATAGAAACTTCTGTTGGACAGCAGTGATGAGTTTAAAGTTCTTTTTTTCTTTTTTTTGGAGGACTTTTTCATAGGGAGTAGTGTGGTCTCTCTCTTTTTTTTAAATAAATTTTAAAAATATATTTATTTATTTATTTGGCTGCGCTGGGTCTTAGTTGTGGCATGTGGGATCTTTGTTGCGACATTCGGGATCTTTAGTTGCGGCACGTGGGCTCTTAGTTGCGGTATGTGGGATCTAATTCCCTGACCAGGGGTCAAACCCGGGCTCCCTTCATTGGGAGTATGGAGTCTTAACCACTGGACCACTAGAGAAGTCCCTGGTCTCTCTTTTTTGTGTGTGACGTTATTAGTTATTGATGAATCATTACCGAGGCCCAGTAATTCATTAGGAGTTGCCAAAGTGATATTCTGTCTTTCCTTCTGCATTTATCAGAATACTTTTAAAAAGAATATTCCCCTCACCAGCTCTTTGATTACGCTGAGGTACAGATCCCATATAGGACAAAACCAAAAAAATTGCTCATTCTATTTATTCCATAATACATACACAAACAGTAGTCTTAGAATAACAGTATTAATGGCACCACCAACAATATGATTATGGGAAGTAGTTGTTTGTTTGGGATCTTTTTGTCTGTGATTATAGCTATATCCCACCAGGCATGCACACTCAGATTACCATGTTTTAAGGTCATTTGTGCTTATACCACAAACTGGATACACAGATTCATTTATTTTATTTTACTTTTGATTTTAAAGGTTCCTTTTAAAAATTACATATTGTCTTATAATTATGTAGAATATTTACCATGATTCCAAACTCAGATTTATAAATGCAATTATGTTTTTTAAAAATCTAATTTCTGTCTCTGTTGCTTCCACCTTGTTCTTGCCACTTTCCTTCCCACCCCAAAGGTAACCATCTTTTAGAAATGATTTAGTTTTTCCCATTTTAATATAAGCAAATAGACACACACACACTCTCTCTCGATATATGTGGCCTCCCCTCTGTCGAACTGTTTTGAAGTTTTGTGGTCACTTACGAGGTCTATTTTATTTGCCTTTTTTTTTTCCTTTCCATATCTCTTTATGTATTTAGGAGAGATTATATTTTTGTTCTAATGTTTACCTTTATTGTATAATTAAACTTCTCCCTCCTCTCCCTCTCTTTCTATATGTGCGTATCCCATTGTCTGTTAATGAAAATAACTACTATCTGCTACAGCTGGCCCTTGAACAACATGGGTTTGAACAGCTTAGGTCCTTTTGTCTCAGTGTCCAAAGATTTTTTTTTTCTTTAAAAACTGACAGTAGTTTTACTAGAATATGTCTCAGCTCTTTTTGGTCAGTTTTTTTCAGATATGCTGTGTGCCCTTTCAATGTATACTTTCACATTGTCTTTCATCTCAGGAAAGTTTTCTTGAATTACTGATTTCATTATTCTATTGTTTTGATTTCTTTTTTTTTTTTTATAAGGACTCCTATTACATGCATCTTGTATCTTCTTTGCTTATTTTCCATATCTATCATTTTCTCTTAAATCCTTCATTTTTTCTGATTTTTTATTTTTTCTAAAAGTTTTTCTTTTTTCCATCTTTTATTTCTCAAAGACACTATTCATTGGTTAATATGCTGTTGTGTTCCTTCTGTTTAGTCTATATTCTTGAAATCATTATTTCCTTCTATGTCTTTTTCCTGAGTTTTGTCACTTCTTTTCAAATCTTTCTTTCCTCTAGTCATCTCATTTCTGAATTAATATAGTATTTATTAATAGTTGTCTTTATAAATGTTATTGTTTTCTTAATTTAGTTTGTTTTGAAATAATAGGTTATAGCTTTCATTGGTTTTATTGGCATGTCTTTCTGGCATTTTATTATCGGCGGTATCTTGTTCTATTCCTTTCGTCTATTTTCTTATAAAATCCTTGAGTGTGATTTAATCATGATTCTTTTCCATTGCTCTTTAAGTTAAATCATGTTAAATAAGTGAAATATTTTCCTGTGCTCTTTTTTAAAAAATATTTATTTATTTATTTTTATTTGTAAATTTTTTTTGGCTGCGTTGGGTCTTCGTTGCGGCATGAGGGATCTTCGTTGCAGCGTGCGGGCTCTTTGTTGCGGCACGTGGGCTTCTCGCTGTTTGCAGTGTGCAGGTTTTCTCTCTAGTTGTGGCATGGGCTCTGAAGTTTGCGGCACACAGGCTCTCTAGTTGAGGCACGCGGGCTCAGTAGTTGTGGTGTGCGGGCTTAGTTGCCCCATGACATGTGGGATCTTACTTCCCTGACCAGGAACCAAACCCGCATCCCCTGCATTGGAAGGCGGATTCTTTACCACTGGACCACCAGGGGAGTCCCTGTTTTCCTATACTTTTAGAAGGAAATGTAAGCCCGAATAGTTCTCATGGTTCTAGAGCCTCTCCTTCTGTTGTTTTTGCAAAGTGATTAAAAAACTGGGGAGGGGGGGGGGGGGCGGGTGCTCATCATATCTGAGATCTGCTGCGTCTGTTTTGTTCCTCTACTTTTATCTGGACATTCTCTTTCTTTTGCCCTTTATTGTTTCCCTCCTGCTAAATGCGGCTTTTACTCCTAGCACTTTCTTTACACCATGGGGCTTTACCCTGGAAGGGAACTTGAGTTTTTAATTTTGAGCATTTTTAGGGCCCAGGCTTCTCCCACAGTGTTAGACTGTCCTCTTATACTCATCCAGTGAATTGGATTCTGCAGAGCCCTCTCCAGTTTGGGCCACAATTCCAGTGAATATATGTTAATTTGGGGGCTCTTCCATTCTTGGGGTCATCAGAAGCCCTGCTGCTCCCCCTGTGTTTTTTCTCTCTCAGATGCTGAGACCACACACAGGTCTTTGTCCTCACCCACACTTATTTTGGCATTCATGGGGATACCTTGTCATCTAGTTTTTATGTATTTCTTGTTCACAGTTCTATTTTGCTATCCTGGTTGCTCATTTTTAGTGGAGAATTTGAATAGATTTAAAAACTGTGCACTGCCATTTTCTTACGGTCTTCCAAAGGAGCTTTTAAAAATGAAAGCAGTTTCTAGGCATGAATGGAGTGGGGAGGAGATGCTTAGTGATTGTGTGTATTTTAACATTTCAAAAATTGATAATTTAAAAAACTGAGCTAGAGCCTCGTAGATAACCTTGAGACTTCTTTGTCAGGGATACAAGATGGACATGGGTCATATATACCTTTCCATGGTGGTCACAAGAAACATACCCGGAAAGAGAAACTGGCTCTATTTGGAGCAAGTTTAGAGGAAGTGGCGAAAGGGACTCACAGCTGTTTCACATAAGTAAAGGTTTTGTTCTTTTCCAGGGGTAGATCTAAGTTCAAAGGGGTAAACCTCCAAAGAAACAGATTTGGACTAATGATAATTTTTTAATAATCAGAGTACTGTAAAGGTAGTGTTGTTTTCTTAACAGGTAATGATGTATCTCTTCCCGGAGGTATTAAAACACCAGTTTGAATTCATACTTTAGAAAGATAGTTACACTGCATAGTCTTCATGACCCATCCTCCGTGTGTGCTTGGCATCAACACCCTTGAGTCCCCTGTAATTGAAATGCCTGGAAAACTATATTATACTTTGGCCACACACTTTGTTTATTATTTTGTTTTTTAATACAGCACTTATTGAAACGAAGTGGACAAAATGCCAGTAATTTGAATCAGAATGGCATATCTCTGAGAAGCCCTTGGGAGAAAAAAGAGTGTCTTCGTCTTTTTTCTCTTCCACAGCTAATATAAGCCTTACACGTGGAGGTGCTTAATATGTATTTATTGAATTGAACTGGAAAGAAAGACTTTCTGTTGATTAGAGATCCTTTTTGGGAGAACTAATCTTTCTTTATAAGTTAATACAGGAAACTGATTTCTGTAATTTCAAGCAAATCCATTATCATGTATTTTTAAATAATGCCAGCTTAAAATACTTCAAAGACTAAAATGATATAAAGCACATGTCAGTCATTCTGGGATGGGCTGTGCCCATCCTCCAGGTTCTGATGAATAAGAATAACTCCTTCATTCTCTTGAGTTCTAGGGAAACATTATTAAAAAAAAAAAAAAAAGAACGAAAGAAAGAAAAAGATATGCTTTCCATGAAATCTCCCAATAAGGAATCTATAGCCAAATGAAAATAAAAGTTCTGTGTCCTCAGGTGATTTAACTCTATAGGTGGTTTTATAAAAGTTGTCCTTATAATGTTAGATTTAGTGTTAAAGCTAGAATGGCCTTTCGAGATCATCTGGCTGAGAAGTTCTTACCCAGAGGATAGTGATGGGCTTTAGAGATCTGTGAACTCATTAAAATTCCATACAATTTTTGCATGTTTGTGCACATAGGCACTTTTCTGGGGAAAGATTCATTTTCCTTAGATTCTCAGAAGTGTCTTGACACTGACAAAGTTTCAGAATTTGTGAGTCCTAATCCATTCCCTTAGAATTAAAGATAGACAAGGAGGCACAGAAATTCTTGTGACTTCCTTAAGGTTACCCTGCTGGGTACTGATGAACCAGGGCTATTCCTACTTCAGTGAAGGCCAATAGGCCTTATTCTAAGCAGCTTTTTGTATTTGCTCATTTAATCCTTTTAACTGTCCTTGAAAGTAGCTACACTGATTGTCTTCATTTTACAGGTGAGGAAACAGAAACAGGGAGGTTAGATAATTTGCCCTGAGTCCCATGATGAATGAGTGACAGAGCAGGATTTGGACCCAGGCATTCTGGTTCTAGAGACCGTATCTTTAACAGCTGTAGTCCACCACCCCTCACAGAGGATATGCCAGGATGCCATGCAGCCAGTAAACTGTTTCAAGACTTTGTGAGATGGAATTTAGGATGTAAACATGGTTCTTGTTTGTTGTAAAATAAATGAAGTGTTTTTAATAAGTTTTTATAGAGTTAAACGTATTGAAATATGCTTTTTCCTAGCATGCAATGATGCTGCCTGTTTTGACCCATCATATTCGCTACCACCAGTGCCTAATGCATCTGGACAAGTTGATAGGATATACTTTCCAAGATCGTTGTCTGTTACAGGTAAGAATTACTCTCCTGTACATTTATATAATAACAGGATAGGAGTAATTCATCTTGCAGGTTACAAATGGAGCACTGAGATTCTCTACTCTGGGAGATGATGAGGACGTTTAGAAACAAAGCTCTCTCCATTACTCTACTCTTATTGCCACTTTCAAACCCTTTTTCTCACTTTTTTTTTTTTCTTTTTGATGCTGTCCCTAAAGAAGTAGACTAAAGCTAAAATTTGCCCGTCAAACCTGACCTCTTCTTTCAGCTTTTCCTCCTTTATGACTCTTCTTTCCAGGTGCTGTGTATTCTAATTCTTCTCTGAAAGATGTGGTTTTTTAGGTTTGTTTAGAAGAGCTTGCACCAAAGCTTTGGAAATTTGACACTGGAGGAAATAAGATGGAAAGATCAGGGCTTAAAATTTAACTAGATAAACAGGTCTCTTTCCTGTTTCATTTGAGGTGATATAAAGATGGTGCTTCTATGCTGAGTTTTGTTTTGTTTTTGTTTTTATGCTGAGTTTTTAAGACTGAACTTATTTCATTGAAATTTTAGCTGGCCATGACCCACCCAAGTCATCACTTAAATTTTGGAATGAATCCTGATCATGCCAGGAATTCTTTGTCTAACTGTGGAATTCGGCAACCCAAATATGGAGATAGAAAAGTTCATCACATGCACATGCGGAAGAAAGGTATGTTTGGATTCCACTCTCCTGTTTTGTTCTGTGTCTCCTGTTGTAAATTAAATCCCCACCAGGAATGGTTCCCTGGTGACTGTTTCATTCTCTCTTTCTTTAGTGTTTCCTGACCCATATGTAAGAACATTCACTTTGAGCAGAGCATTATGATAAGAGTAGATAAATTTGTGAGAAAATTTTCTTTCTCCTATCAAGTGTTTTAAGTAACTAAGTTGATCAAACTTGTAGACATGCTAGTCAAATTGGGGTGAGATAGATAATTTTCTTTCTACATGTCATATGATGGTCCTAGAATTCTTCTAACAGTATTTAGTTGTGATTTTTTTTTTAATAGGAATTAACACTTTAATAAATATTATGTCACGCCTTGGCCAAGATGACCCAACTCCCTCAAGGTAAAGTAGATTTTTTCTTTTTTAATTTATTTATTTATTCATTTATTTATTTTTGGCTGTGTTGGGTCTTTGTTTCTGTGAGGGCTTTGTCCAGTTGCGGCAAGCGGGGGCCACTCTTCATCGTGGTGCGCGGGCCTCTCACTATCGTGGCCTCTCTTGTTGTGGAGCACAGGCTCCAGACGCGCAGGCTCAGTAGTTGTGGCTCACGGGCCCAGTTGCTCCGCGGCATGTGGGATCTTCCCAGACCAGGGCTCGAACCTGTGTCCCCTGCATTAGTAGGCAGATTCTCAACCACTGCACCACCATGGAAGCCCCAAGTAGATTTTTTAATAATAGCTTTGTTGAGATATAATTCACATACCATACAATTCCCCCATTTATAGTGTACAATTCAGTGGTTTTTGGTTTATTCACAAAATGGTGCAACCATGGTCACTGTCTAATTTTAGAGCATTTTCATCACCCCCAAAAGAAACCCCATACTCCCCATTTCCCTCAGCCTGCCCAGCCCTGGGCATCCACCAGTCTTCTTTTAATCCATGTTCAATATTTATGGATTTACCTATTCTGAACATTTTGTATAAATGGTGTCATACAATATGTGGTCCTTTGTGACTGGTTTATTTTACTTTACATTATGTTTAAAAGATTTAAAAGATTTATCCATGTTACAGTATATGTCAGTGTTTCTTTTTATTGCCAAATAATATTCCATGGTACAGGTATACCATGTTTTATTTATCTAGTCACCAACTGATGGTCATTTGTTGTTTTTACTTTTTGGTTATTATGAATGCTGTTGCTATGAATATTTGTATACAGGTTTTTGTATGGACATATGTTTTGATTTTTCTTGGGTATATACCTAAGAGTGGAATTTCTGGATGATACGGTAACTCTGTTTCACCTTTCCTTTAAGGAACTGCCAGACTGTTTCCAAAGTGGCTGCACCATTTTATTTTCCCAGCAGCAATATATATGAAGGTTCTGATTTCTTCACATCTTTCCCAACACTTGTTATATCTGTCTTTTTGAACCTGGGCTTCCTAGTGGATATGAAATATTATCTCATTGTGGTTTTGTCATGTTTCCCTGATGGCTACTGATGTTGAGCATCTTTTCATGTGCTTATGGGCCACTCGTGTATCTTCTCTGGAGAAATATCTATTCAGATCCTTTTCCCATTTTTAATCAGGTTACTTTTTGTTGTTGAGTTACAATCATTTTTTAATGTATTCTAGATACAAGTCCCTTATCAGGTATGTGATTTGTAAAAATCTTTTCTCGTTCTCTGGATCATCTTTTCACTCTCTTAGTGAAGCACAAAAGTTTTGATGAATTCCACATAATAGATAAATTTTGTTGCTTTTGTTGCTTCTGCTTTTGGTGTCATGTCTAAGAAACCATTGCCTAATCTAAAGTCACGAAGACTTACATCTGTTTCTTCTAAGAGCTTTATGGGTTTTTTCCTCTGACATTTAGATCTGTTCTGTTCTGAGTTAATTCTTATATATGGTATGACATAGAGGTCCAGCTGCATTCTTTTCCTTGTGGATATGCAGTTGTCCCAGCACCACTTCTTGAAAAGGCTGATCTTTCCCCACTAAATCATCTGGGTTGAAATCACCCTTGACAGTATATTTGAGGGTTTATTTTTGGATTCTTAGTTCATTCCATTGATCTTTATGTCTGTCCTTAAGCCAGTACCACACTGTCTTGATTACTGTAGCTTTGTAATAAGTTTTGAAATCTAGAAATGCAAGGTCTCTTCTCCAACTTTCTTCTTTTTTTTCAAGACTGTTTCGGCTATTCTAGACCTGTTACATTTCCACATGAATTTTTTAATTACCTTAAGAACTTTTGCAAAGAAGCCAGCTGGGGTTTTGATAGGGATTGTGTTGAGTCTGTGGATCAATTTGTGAATGCTTACCATCTTAATATTAAGTCTTCTGCTTAATATTGTCTTCTGTTCCCTGAACATTAGATGTCTTTATTTTTTCTTTGTTGTCTTTAATTTCTTAGTAATGCTTTTTACTTTTCAGAGTATACATTTTATATATCTTTTGTTAAATTTATTCATAAGTATTTTATTCTTTTCGATGCTATTATAAATGAAATTATTTTCTTAATCTTTATTTTTGGATTGTTCATTGCAAGCATATAAAAATACAGTTGATTTTTGATTATTGATCTTGTATCTTGCAACCTTGATGAGCTCATTTGTTAGCTCCAGTAGTTTTTTAGTGAATTCCTTAAGATTTTCTATATAGATGATCATTTCACTTATAAATAGAGATATTCTTACTATTTCCTTAACAGTCTGGATGCCTTTTATTTCATTTTCTTAACCTAGTTGCCCTAGCTGGAGTCTCCAATACAATATCAAATAGAAGTGGTGAGAGAGGATCCTTACCTTCTTCCTAATCTTAAATGGAAAACATTCTTTTACCATTGTGTATGATGTTATCTCTGGGTTTTTCATAGGTGCCTTTTATCAGATTGAGGAAGTTCCCTTTTACTCCTAATTTGCTGAATGTTTTTGTCATGAGAGTGTGTTGAACTTTGTCAAATGATTTTTCTGCATCTATTAAGATGATCATGTGTTTTTTTCATTTATCCACATGGTGTATTACATTAATTGATTTTGGGGTGTTAAACCAACCTTGCCTTCCTGGGATACATCACACTTGATCATGGTATATAATCCTTTTTATATGCTATGTTTAGTTAGAATTTAGTTTGCTAGTATGCTGTTGAGGATTTTTGGTCTCTAGTTTTCCTTCCCTGTGACGTTTTAGTCTGGTTTCACTATTAGGATAATACTGGCCTCATGTAATGGGTTGGAAAGTTTTATATGTTAGCTTTCCTTATTTTATTTCTTGATTTTAAGTGATACCTTAATATATTAATATTCTCACTTTGTGGCCTGGAACCCCTGAAGAACCTGGGAAGGAAGTAGGCTGAGTCTATATAAACCCGTTAACACCCTGGAAAACTGAATGGAAGTAAATGCCAGATGCTGGTGGGGCTCTGATGTTGCTCTCAGGAGGCTTATCTCTGTGTGTGAAGCACAGCAGGTTCTATTTTGAAAGCCAGTAGAGGAGGTTGCTTGAGGGCGGCTTGCTTTTTAAAACGGGGCATTGAAGAGTTGAATAGCCAGGTTTGTCCCTCTTGGGATCCAGACTTAGATGGATGAAAGGCAGGTAGAGCAGGGTTGGAAGTGACAGAGTTGAGACACTGCTGCAGCTGGTAACTGGCCTCCACAGTGAGGTAGGTGCCCAGCTGAGCTAGTGCAGCTTCCTTTTCTACCTTTTTCTTCATGTATGACTTTTCTTTTCAAATAGACTTGCCTTGACGTTGCTGTCTTTTGAGGTTATCATAAACCAAACTGTCTTTCCTCTTCAATCAAGAGGTAAAAAGAAAGGCAGGACAGAAATTTAAAATTCCAATTTGAAGATGATCACATGCCTCAGTGCTGTGTTCTGTGAGGGTCTAAGATCAGAAAAGGACTGTCTAATTAGAGGAGCCCTTAATCACACCCTCAGGGATAGCGTGGCCATGGTTTCATTTTACCTTGCTATATTGTGGAGTCTCCAGATGACCGGTTCTGTATTTTAATAAGTGAAACCCTGGGTCCCCTGCAGCCCCTTTAGCAAGGCCGCACACGCAATAGATGTGTCCTTTTCAATGATGAAAGCACAGGTTTAAGTGATCTTTGTCTCATCTACCCCAACCACAGTTATTGGTATGTAAATTATGTCTTTTGGTAGCATTGTTTAAACCTCATGGTTTATGTTTTCTTACTGTGGCAAAGGGAATGATAACTGAGAAACTGTGTTCTTTCTGAATTTACCATTTTGAAAATGATACCACTGATAGAGAATAAACAGATGATCTCTCTTGTCCTTTGACTTCTGCTCTGGCCTCTGCTGCTTGTGCTGAGAGCCTCTTGCAGTAGGTCTGATCTTTTGGCTGATGCAGAGTCGACCCCAAGTTTCTGTTCAGAAAGACCCTCCCAGCCTCGGTGGCCGGGCCAGCTGCTGCTTTGTTGCTGCTGTCCAGTAGCCCCAGCTGTGTCAGTACAGCCCTGGGAGCCATACTGAAGAAACTCAGACAAATGCAGTCCAACAGACATTTATCCAGTGCCTTTTGAGCTTGAGGCAGTTCGTAGATATTTTACAGGGATCCAAAGGCAAGTAAGACAAAGCCCCCGCTCACCAGGAGGTGTGACTGCCTGGGGTGGGGAGAAGTGCCGTAAACATAAGTAACTTCATATAAGGAAGACTCTGCTCAGTGCTTCAGTGAAGGTCAGAAACAAAACATACACGCCAGACTAGGGGCTAAGGAGAGCTCTGGCGGTTGTTCATGGATTATAGGTCAGTTATGCACTGTGCACCAGAGTAATTGCATTCACTTGAAACGACTTGCCCTCTTCCCTGTTTGTTTCTTAGTTTGCTCTTATAAAGTGGGATGCAGTAGTCTCTGCTCCTTGTAAGTATTTGTATATCTTTGTAACAAACACTGTCCAATTTCAAATGTCAGTGGTTATATCTCCTCCCAAGCAAGCTTGCTCAGAATTTCAGACTGGAGAAAGGAAAGAGAGAGCCAACGAGCTAGTAGGTTGTTTGGGGAATCTGTGTCTGGCACTGAAGGTGGAGGAGCAAGGCAGGTAGGGGAGCTTGTTGGAATTCTTCCCCCAACCCCTCTGAATACCACTCCTCTCGCCCCTGCCCATCCTGCAGTGCAATTAGTGCCGCCTTCTGCCAGGTCTCCCATCGGGCCGCCTCTCCAGGCTTCATCTTGCTATTTCTGGAGCCTCCTCTCTAGATCTTAGCTGTAACCTGCTTGAAAGCTTTCTGTGACGTCTCGTCACCTACTGAATAAGTCTGAACTTCCCCACCTGGCAATCTCAGCACCCAGTGATCCAGGCACATCACTCTCTTCCCTGTGGCTCTCTGCACACCAGTAAGACTGAGGGACTTGCTGTGCTGCCAGGCGTACCCTCTCCCTTCCCTGAATGCCAGCAGTAATTGTACCTGTGGAATGCCCTGTGTACCCTGTGACATCCTGCCCAGATCCTGCTAGCATTTGTTTTATTGTGCATGTTCTGGTTCTCCCAGGTATTATAATTGTGTCATAGTCTGATTTTTTTTTTTTTAACCGTGAGCATTTTGAAGGTCTTTTGTCCTACTCTCTTTTTTCTTTTTTCAAATTCTTTTCCTTTTCCAACTAATGCCTTTCACAAAGCAGGGGCTCAGTAAATAAGTCTTAAAGGAAAGAATGCCATTCATGACATTACTTTTATTCCAGGTTATTTACTCGTTGACTAGAAATAGGGAAATGGGGGCATTAGGAAAGGTCATGGTCAGGGCCATCAAAAGTTTAAATGGCTGGTTACTCTCTTAATCTGATTTGGGGTCAGCTAGCATTTACAAAAAGACACGAAGACTTAAAATTAATAAATAAAAATCTGTCTGCCTATCAAAACTACAAAATAATTAACTTTTATGATGGCATCATCTCAAGTGAATATGCCGCCCATAATTTTTTAAAGTGTCACTATTTAACCACATAAATCTCAGTTGTATAGTTATATTTAACTCATGCACATTACAATGAAATGTTACCACAGAGAAGGTCTCTGAAGGATTAGGCATTCGGTTCAGCCTTGTACTCCAACATGAGAAACAGCCTGTGAGAGGCACATTCATCATGTAATTAAGATATAAATACAATGCAATCTCTGCACTGAGGGGGAGAGTATTAATTTTGATGAGGGACTCAGGCAGGGATTCCTCTGGAGCTCACATTTTGCTAGACCTTGAGAGGTGGGTAGGTTTTCAATGTGTCTCAGTGCACAGGGGAGAGTAGAAGCCTCCAGGGCGGCAAGGAGCTTGGCCTGAACACGGGCACTGAGTATTTTAGGGGATGCCCTTTTCAGAGAGGACCAGGCAGTTTTGGAACAGGACCCTGTGCAAGGGTGGGAGAGGATAGCAGTGGACAACGAGACTGGAAAGGTAGGTTAGGCCTATTTTGAAGGACTTTAGACGCTAGGTTAAATTTAGAATTTGCAGTTTGGACCATGGGAAGCTAAAACATTGTACCAAAGCTGATTTTTCAGTGTTCTAACTCTCTCTAAGAATGCATTCTCCTCTCTCTCGTCCACCTGATAGTGGTGTGGAAAGAGTCACAATTGTTAGGGTGATGTCTCCTTGCTTTAAATCTGACTCCCAGGGGGAAGGAAGCACCAGGGTGGGAAGCCTGAGACACGTAGTATGAGGGGACACTCCCTCCCTTTCCCACCAGGCAGCCCCTGTACCTCCAGCTAAGATGGCCATCAGTGTTCTTGATTATGAGGAATAAGGTAGGGTGCTTTGATTACTAAAGGAGCTAACTCTCAGTATCCTTTTCTTTGAGAAGAGAGGGAGGAAATATAAACGTGTGCTATTTTAAGTGATCTTTTTAATTCTGTAGGATTAATCACAACGAACGGTTGGAGTTCCTGGGTGATGCTGTTGTTGAGTTTCTGACCAGGTAAGTAGGCTTTTCTGCCATTCCCCAATGATTGCATTTTATAGGTAACATACTTAATACATACCTTCTTTGTAATTAGCCAAATAAGGCCTTGAAACACCATGTTTTTGGTCTCCTCTGTAGAGCTTAAAAGCTGCATGTCTGTGGCTCTTGCCCTGATAACTTGCACTCACTGATGCTGTAATGAGCAAGATTACAAGATGAAAGGCTAGTGTCTCTGTCCTGTCAAGTTTATGTTCAAGTTGCTGCAGCCAGAAGAGATCAGCTTGTCTTGGTCTAGATGCTTCAGAGCTTATATTCAATTTGTAGCGAAAGGGATGATATTTTAAAATGTCATTTCATTTTCTAGGATTTGTCTTTGATCCCTTTCTCACTCTTCCTGAACTCAAGGGAAGTAAAGTTTACAAGAATTTTAATAACTAGATTTTGGGGTAGGGTGTGTGTGTGTGTGTGTGTGTCTGTGTCTGTGTATGTGTTTCTGTATGTTTGTATGTTTTCTCCACAGAAATATTTTAGGGTCCTTAATTTGGAGGTAGGGGTAGGAAAGTACATTTTGTTTTTTCAATACTCATAAAATTTCCCTTTTAAAGGGAGATGACACATGTTTCTCTTGGAACTGTCTTGAGCTATTTTTATTCTCTTTAGGTCATTTCTTTTCCCGGAAGGACATAATGAGGCAAAGGGGCTGTTTTCTAAGCTTGTTCTCACTGGACACAGTAGGACTAAACAAGCTCAGCTGCCCCGATCAACAGTGGGTCTGAGACACCAGTGTGAGAGTTAGGGGAGCGCAGTTAGTGTCATGGTCTGAACGGGTCTTCCGTCGGCCTGCTTCTTAATTCCCTTACTTTCCTGATCAGCAGCGCCGGTTCTGTTTGCCACTCGTGTTCCTGTTCCTGTCCCTGTTCCTGTTCCTGTCCCTGTTCCTGTTCCTGTCCCCGTCCCTGTCCCTGTCCCTGTCTGTACTTGTGAAGAACGTGCCACACAGCTGCCCTGCTCAGAGCTCCCTGGCTCCTCTTCAGGGGCCCTCATAACCCAACCCAAGCAAAGCTCTCTGTTTCCAGGCTCAATTTTCATGTATTAGATAGGTTTGCTCTCAGCAGCATATGAATGTTTGTTCAGGTCTTTGTTGTTATCATATTTCAGAGAAATCTTTTTACAGAAGTCAATGTGAACATATGAGTGAATGGTGTTGTTTGGGGTTTAGCACATTCAGATATACCGTGCATACCGTTTAACTTTCAAAGACCCTACAGTTTAGTTCACTTCAGCTGGTATATATTGCCCAGATATTATGTGTCAGGCCTGTTTTTTGGACTCAGAACCACAGACAGAATATTGTGATACATATTTACTTTTATGCTTTTTTTTTTTTTTGGCAGTGTCCATTTGTACTATTTGTTTCCTAGTCTAGAAGAGGGAGGATTAGCAACCTATCGGACTGCCATCGTTCAGAACCAGCACCTTGCCATGCTAGCAAAGGTACGTCCAATATCTGAAGCATCTGTAGTGAAGTCATTCTCTTCTTCAGTCCATGCATAATTTTGCATTTGAATAAGTAACCCTTTAGGGTGTATTAAGGGTTTAATATTTTATAGATGAGGAAGGACTTTTTTGTTTGGGTTTTAAGGACTCAGCCTTATTAGTTCTGTTACCTTAGTGAGTTTCACCAGCAGCCAATGAACTCCACAGTGAGGTAACTTGCTAAGAGAAGAGGAAAAATTTGACAGATGTGCATGTACAGAGTTAAACATTTGGGGAAAGGAACATGAGAACAGAGTAAAAGAAATGAAACATTTCGTATTTTCCCTTTGTGTAATATTTCTGTATTACATTTGTTTTTAATTTACTTTAACAAGCAGAATTATAGCTTTGAATAGAATACTTCAGTCCATTTGTATCCACAGGGGATACTTTACAGATCTTTGAGAATTCCCCCCAAATCACAAATCCTATTAATTAAGATTTAGGTTTTAGGCTGTTCGGCTAGCCACGTTGACTTAGCTGAGTGACTAACAGAACCTTTTCTTGATTTAGATTCATGGTAGGCATGTTTCTTACATTATCTCATTTGATCTTCCTGTCTCTGTGCAGTGTCTCTTTTTTTAATTAATTTTTATTGGTGTATAGTTGCTTTACAATGTTGTGTTAGTTTCTTGCACTGTCTTATCATAAATCATAACGGATAGGACATGGGCACTTGCATGGGCCATCAGAATACCCGCAGGGGGACCATGGACAAATTGTTATTCTCTTTGCCAAGCCTCTGCTTTCTCATCTATAGAATGGAGATGGCATTAGCATCTACTACACAGGGTGGTTGTGAGAATTAAATGAGATTATCATTTGAGTTTTAATGATTCCATTTGTAAAGTGCTTGGTGCAATGCCTGTTCATAGTAATCACATAAACATATGAATAAACTAGTAGGAGTTAGTTGTTTTTATTGCTGCTGCCACTTATAAATTACATTTATAAATCATTACATTTTATAGGCCTGTGGGTTTATTCAGTAGTAGGGGGGACAGTGGCTGTTAAATTCCCAAACAGTAGAGATCCATTAGAAAAGCTTTTGTGAGTTTTCCTTGATTTTTGCTTTAAGTAGTTTTATTTTTCTTCATTTTGATATAAATGTTGAAATCTGGTAGAAAAGACTAGATAAAACCCATTCTAGTTTTATGACTGACTTTTTTAAAAAAATATTTATTTTATTTATTTATTTTATTTCGGCTGCATCAGGTCTTAGTTGTGGCACTCGGGGTCTTCGTTGCAGCCTGCGAGCTCTTTGTTGTGGTGCACGGGTTTTCTCTCCCTAGTTGTGGCGCACGGGCTCCAGGGCACATGGGCTCTGTAGTTTGCAGCACACGGGCTCTCTCATTGAGGCGTGCGAGCTCAGTAGTTGTGGCGCACGGGCTTAGTTGCCCTGCGGCATGTGGGATCTTAGTTCCCCGACCAGGGATCAAACCCACGTCCCCTGCATTGGAAGGCGGATTCTTTACCACTGGACCACCAGGGAAGTCCCTGACTTCTTAATTTGATCTTGCCAAGGCATTAATTACATCTAAAATGTGGTTACTTTTATCCCACGGTTTTCGTGTTAGAAAGAGTGCATTGCTTTATTATATATAACATCTTCATCATAGCTATGTTGGTAGGCTTTGACCTAGCTTCAGTGGCATTTGAGAATATAAACAGTGATGCCTTCAGGAAAAACTATGGGCAACAGGTATGCTAACTTGGTTTTAGCCTTACAATGAATGAAATTCCACAAGCTATATAAAACTGCTTCAATGTTTAGTTGATTTAATTGTCAAGATGCTTCCTGATAGTCACGTAAGTGTCCGTTGGAAATGCCTTTAATAAGTAGATTGTCAGCATGCTCCCCCCACCTCGCCGTTGTTTTCTTTTCAGTTTCAGATATAATAGAATTGCATAATTGTTTTTCAAACAGTTGTAGGGGGGATATTTACAAAGTGTGGGAAATTACCGTAGCATGAACATGGATGCTGTTACGTAACACAGTGGGTGCTGTACAAAGCCATGAGTCATGACGGGGTGGCCAGTTTCTCCCTTCAGGGATTTCTGGGTGATCTTCCTCCACCCCAAACCCTGACATTCCCATAGCACTCAACACCCATCTCCTCCAGCAGTAGGCAGTGGTGGTCTTACCCTTCTTCTGTCTAGACCAGTGGTTCTTAACCGTTTGGGAGGAGGGACTTGATGGAGCAGGATTGCTGACTCTGAGAAGGTAATGAAAGCTCTAGGTCAGCGCTCCAGACAGGAACATTTTAACACATGCACAGTGGAGCACCAGTCTCCTTTTTAAAAGTTCCACTAATGCCTTCATGAAAAAATAAAGATATAGAGGAGGGATTATGAGAAGTTGGAAGATTCAGAGCATTCCAGAATAGTTGTTTATAATATAAAATATGGCTTGCACTCTACTCTCAAGCACGGCTCCAGAGATAGCAAACCATTGGATTTTCCCAGTGAAGTTGTGAAACAAGTGAAATTTACATATTCTAGTATAAACTCTTGCACTTGGGGATCAATTTTTTAAAAAGAGGTGGTTTCTGCTGTTGCATTTGTGGTAGTCAAAACTCTCACTTGAGTTTATGATACACTCGTGAATTCCTAGGAATACAAAATACTGATAGCATATATGTCCCATTTTTATTGTCCCTTTTTCCAATGTAAACAGATACGGATATTTTTAACATACATATCAAGACACACAAAATCTGAGTCTCTTTTATCTGAGAGCTGATGAGATTCATATTGTCCTAGGTTGTTCATTAACTTGCGACTTGTTCCATTTACGTGGCATGTTATTGCTTAGTAAGTATTTATTGAACCGAATTACATGGTAATAGCAACAGATTTATTGCATGCTTATGCAATGTTTGTATCTTTCTCCTTTTATGGAATGAATTATGATTTCCATTTATTCAATCTCAGGAGTTTTATAAAAAACGATACTGTGTCTAGTTATGAAAGGACTTGATTTGTACATTGTAATACAATAGGATAAGAAATAAGTAGGTACTGAACTCAAAATAAAGAGAAAATATGGGTAAGACAGTAAAATGAAGGCAGAAGTAAAGTTAGTGTGCACAGATATATTCATTAAGTCCTACACAATTTCTAGAACTGGGCCATAAATTTGTCTGTAAACTTGTCTGAGGCCAAATAAAAAAAGAAAATATAATTCATTATAAACTGTATTCCCAGAGCCCTTAAGATAGTTCCAACCCATTGCTTAGATCTCACTGAGACTTTAGAAGGATGAATGTGGAAACTTCAAAAAGTGGACATAAGTGCAAAGATATATGGCTCCCCAAATCCTTGTCAAATAAAAAAAAAAGATTTAGAGATATAAGGCATTTTGAAGTCTTCTGAGGGTCCCCATTTACTCTACCACATAAAAATCTCTTACATGTGGTACAAACGCCATCAGTACCACATAACTCTGGAATCCTAGAGGTTAACTTTGGGTTGGGTTTGTATCTCCCTAGACATATTGGGTGAACCCAAGGGTATGGTCTTGCAACAGAGGCTTATTCCAGCTTAAGCTAGTCCTTGTTCTGAACCTGGAATTGGACAGCTCAGATCTTATCAGTTCTGAACCAGATTGAACCATCAGAGTTCATAGAAGCTTGTTTGGGGAAAAGTCGAGGCTTGTCAGCGCTAAGCCATATGTAAGGACTCGTAGGGAATGGTGACTAAATTTTCACATAAGACCAATTAAATTGTAACCATACCCCTAGGAGATGCTGAGTTATTACAGTTACAATACGATTTTGTCGATTTTTTCTTACTTTCTGTCATTTTGAATTTTGTAGAAACTTGAACTGGATCGATTTATGCTTTATGCTCATGGACCTGACCTTTGTAGAGAATCAGACCTTCGACATGCCATGGCTAATTGTTTTGAAGCATTAATAGGTAATTTCTCACTTATAGTCTAGTTTCCTGCATGTCTGCAATGTCTGGAGAGCACATAAAATTCAATGTGGAGACTTGGGATAAAATTACTTGTTCCCAAAGCATGTGAGGTCCCCAGTATAATACCCACCTCCTTATACTATAGTTATGTTAGTTCCTCCAGAGCAGCAGTCATGCTTTCTTTTCTTGAATTCCTTGTACCATGTCATGTACATGCTTAGTATATACTGAACTGAAGTGCAGTGTATTAATATGGGGATGGATTACTTGCCAGATTTGATTTAGGATCACGTACATAAATAAGTTTCTGGTGAGGCCCTAATACTGTTTTTGATCACATTTTAAACTATTCACAGGATTTTCTGATTTAAACATCTTGAAGACACCACATATTTAAAATCCCAGGGCTTGAGTCTCTGTAACTATTGTTTATTCACTTGAAACAAGACTGATGCAGACACTTTACTTCCTCACTCAGGCTCTTTACTTCCTCAGTTTCTTTTTTACTGTAACTAGAATATAATTAGCTGTTTGTACAGGAAAGTTATGAAGAGTTAATTAGCTGGTGATTGCAAGTATGCTTTACAATGAAACGTTTCAGTAGATTGACAGTTCCTTGATTTTTTAAGGTAAATGATTGAGTACATTTTTCAAAGGGCTTTGTACTTCCTTATCAATTTTGCCCTCTTTCTTTGAAAATGAATATAAAAGCTTCCCATTGTAGTTCCATGCTGATGATGGTAGCAAGAGAATGTTTAATAATTATCCACAGTCTTTTCACAGGTATGTCTGTTTTGCACAAATATGTCTATTTTCAGAGGGTTTGTCACGTGGAGTGACTGTGCTCTGTAGACATAATACTTTAGACGGTTAATGTTACAGTTGGCCCCATAGC
This sequence comes from Balaenoptera physalus, assembly GCF_965194825.1. Classification (NCBI taxonomy): domain Eukaryota; kingdom Metazoa; phylum Chordata; class Mammalia; order Artiodactyla; family Balaenopteridae; genus Balaenoptera; species Balaenoptera physalus. The sequence goes on from NC_138890.1 coordinate 151,344,954, forward strand.
CAGGCACACATGATTCAGTTCCCTTTTGTATCATTTATTGGCTCTGTGTCTTTGCCAAGTTATTGAATCTCTTTGAGGCTCAGTTTCCCCACCTATGACATGGAGATAGTATCACTCACCTCACAGAGTTGTAACCATCTTAATATCTGATCCTGGTTGCATCAAATCCAGAGCAAAGTTCCATTTCCTTTAACCCTCCCCAAAATCACCTGCTATGGGCCCCAGTCCTGTAAATCTTTTCTAATACCCTCTTACTAAGGTGCCCTTGAAGGTGAAGATAAGAATGTGAAAATGCTTTGCACAGGGCCTAGGGCATGAGTGACCCCCCAAACCCCTACTACTACTAATGCTGTCATCATCATCATTATTATTGTTATTATTATCATTATTACTACAACTATTGATAAATAATAAGTGTATTTAGTCATCAAAAGCCCTGGTGACTAAGTATCTGAATATTTTATGTGGAAAAGAGCCTTTCTGAAGACAGATGTAAAAAATATGAATTTAAGAACTACCCTACCTCAGCTATTTGATACCCAGTTAAGATGTTACTGTCGTACTTACTGGTTATGATGAATGGTAAACATGTGTACAGTGTTTAGTTATTTCAAAAAATTTTTAATAATTATTTCTAATTAAAGGTAAATGTTATCCTGATTTTTATTTGCAGAAACCTTAATTGATCTGAACTCAGATTTTATCGGTGGTCTGAAATACAAACTATAAATATAGAAAATAAAACATAACATTTTCATAAAGTTAAGTATTTGTGCATAGTTCTCTTAGTCACTAATGGTTCATACCCATATCCTTCACGATAGTTCATAGTTGGCCTCTTTTTCTTACAAAATAAGGTTTATGTTTTAGTAAACTGAATTTCATATTTCAGTCTAACTTATAACACAAAGCATAGCTAAAAGAGGGAAAATGCTACCTTTAAAACAATTGCTTCTGATCTTGCCGAATTTTTCTGTGAGTGGGTTTTGGCTTGCCTTTTTGCTTTTTTATGGAGATATGTAATTTTCTCTGAATACTAATGCAGCCTTCCTTTTGGCATTCTCTTCCTTTTATCTAGGAGCTGTTTACTTGGAGGGAAGCCTGGAGGAAGCCAAACAGTTATTTGGACGCTTACTCTTTAATGATCCGGTATTTATCTCGATTCATTTGATTTTTCTCAGTTATATATCATTACAGAAGATTTTATATCAATTAGTCTTTGTATTTTAAAGAGCGTGTAGGAGAAACAAAAACCCCAAATTTACCATAGATGGTAGATTTCAAGCACTTCAAAAATAGCATATTCAACTTTGTCACAGATGGGAAAGTTCTGTGGACATTTACACTAGTTTGTTTTCTACCCAAAACCCCATGTTTCCTCATGGTCACTTGTAAGTTAAATATGAATAGAAATAAGGTAGGACTTTGCTTTATTTTGAAGTATCTTGAAATTAATTATGATTTTATATTTTATAATCATTGGGTACCTATCCCATGCAGGCTTAGTTGAAGCTATAGCCTTTTGGCTTTTCTGTTTATGATTTGTTTTTATGTAAGTTCTGTAGACTAGATAAATGTATATTTATTTTAGAAAGTCAGTTCATAGGGAGTTTCTGATAGGGCTATGAATAAAGAATATGGAAGTACTTTTTTTTTTTAAAGCAAATTATAGTTTAAGAAAAAATGATAGATTCTAAAATAGTTTCTGTTGTTACTAAAGTATTAAGCTATTAATATTGTCAGGGCTCCCATTTTAATCCTGCATGTAATAGAGCATACTGGCTGCTTTTTGTACCCAATCAAGTCAATTTAACATTTAAAGGGAGAGGCAACTCTGTATTCCTGATTGAAATGTCATTATAATTGAATGAAATAGCCCTCATGGAGCAGTAAAGAACATAGGAAGCCAGGGTTTTAAGCTTTTGTGAAACCTTCAACGTAAGTGGCTGTCAGATGTTATTACTGTATTCCTTAGGATAGGTAAAAAAAGAAAGAATCAATACTTTTGAAAAATGGGGCCTGGATGATGCTCATATCTGAGGATTTGATCTTCTTTTACCTGTTTTTATAGAGATAGGTGGTGATTTTATACGTGTGAATTTCCTCCTGGTGGGAACATTATCTACAGGTGTTCCATGTCCCCCATTTTGTCCTACAACCTATAAACAAGTGTGCATCTTGATTTGTATCTGTAGCAGATGTATTTTAAGTCTTTTTCTCAAAACTTAAAATAACTTTGTTCTGGCCTTTATTTTTTGTTGGCAGTTTCAGCAACCTCTTTACTTTGTTTGCTCCTCCAGCCTTGCCTCTATGTGCCCCCTCACCCCTTGAACCTAGCCTCCACCTCCACCTACTCCTGCCGCTGTCCTCCCATCTTACCTGCAGCCCCCATCCACTCTGTGTTCCTGTTTTCCTGAATTATATGCAGCTTTATACCTGGCATTCTTAATTGCAATAGTTTTGTTTGGATTCTTTTCTCTCTTTAAACTGCTTCTCTCCCACTTGTCTACTTAGCAGGCTTATCTTTTATTTCCAGTACCAAGTACAATGCTGGCATGTGCAGAGTTTAATAAATATTTGTTTAAGGAATGAAATGGATAAATGACTAAATGAAAAAGCAGAGTCTGAACATTATCTTACCAATGGGACGGCTGACATTCAGAATTTGTTTTAGTCATTTTAGCGTGTCTTTCGTGAAATTGAACAGGGCTTAGTAATATATGGTCTTCTCACTTCAGCGTTTTCAAGTGTACACACTTGGACAGTCTAACTCATCTGACATCTCCATATCGGTTTACATCTCTTAGTTGTAGTATGTGAGAGATTTTGGCGAGCCATCGTACTTTTTCTTGAGTAATGGTTCTGTGAAAGTCCAGTCAGCCAAAGACAGCCAGAGACAAGCTGTAGGTTTATTGACTCCATGCATGGGGCTGGGGGAGGGGACGGGGGGGCATGCTCATAACAGGGAGAGGGCCCTTCTTTCTGAGGCCTGGGCTGGTGCTGACTGGTTCCGAGGGGCCAGGAAAGCAGGGATCAGTTCTTGTTTGGTTGCCATGTCTGAGGCCGGATTAGAAGAAGCAGGGGATTAATTTGGGATTGGGTGCTGTCAGAAGCCGAGGGGCAGTTTAGCTATTGAGTGTCCCTGGCAATCTTTATTCCGGGGGTAAGACATAGCAGAGCAGGTCAGAGGGCAGCGCTGGTGGGAGAGCAGTTGTTTCTCAAAGAGGGGGTCGTTCAGAGTTTTACAGATGCTGTAAGACCTTGAGGGAGATGCTGTTTCCTGTTAACTTGGAAGCTGGCTTTATGTGTGTCGTCCTATCAGCCCTGTTAACAGAAGGGCTGTTTTTCTTTCTCAGCCTGAACTACGTTTTACTCTTTCAGCCCCAGGATGATTTTGCCAATTCTGTGTTCTCAGGTCTGTGTGACCCTTCCCGGCTTACCCAGTACCTTCCGAGCCACTGTTTCCATTTGACCATCCAATGACCGTCTTAGAAAGATAGGGAGCAATTACTATGTAATCTTTCCTAGTCTCCCACTGCCCCGCCATACACACCCCTTTTTGTCTGTGCACATCTGTCCCAATTTCTCTGACCCGGGCCTTTCTCTGGAGCTCCAGAAATTGGAAAAAGTGTCTTTTCAAATTGCCTCTGGGCAACTTCGCCTGGGTGTTCCACAGACACCTAATTTCAACAGGTTTAGTATTTGAATTCAATACCTTAGCCCCCAAACATATTTCTCCTTCTTTAATTTTATGATCTAAACCAGAAACCTTAGGGTATTCTTTTGTCCTTAAGCTTTTTTCTCCTCATCTCCATTCAGTTGCAAACCCCGTCAGTTTGGTCCCTCGTATCTCCTGAGTGGGTTCACTCTTGGCCGTACTGCTGCGTTAACGTTTGTCCTCCTCATCTCTCACCTGCGATAATTAACCTGTGGTCCTTCCCTGCTGCTCTAGTCCATCATTCATGCTGCGTTTAGTGTTGTCTTCTTTTTCATGCACAGATTTGATTATGGTCTTTGTGGCTTAAAATCTTTGGTTTCTTTATTGCCTACCAAAGTCTGCATTACACAACATAGCATTTAATAGTTCTCATAATCTGACTCCCACCTATTTTTTCAGTCTCCTTTCTTTTCACTCCCTCTTTGTGCCATTCTAAGAATTACCTTTTTTTAATTTTTTTAATTTTTTTTTGAGTCTATTATAATTTACTAACAAATAACTGTTTATTTTATTTTATTTTTTGCTTTACAGTGGTGTGAAAATTTTTTTTTAGGTTTACAGCAAAACTGAGAGGAGGGTACTGAAATTTCCCATATGCTCCCTGCCCCACACATGCACAGCCTCCTCCACTATCAGCATCCCCGACCGGAGTGGTAAATTTGGTATAATCAGTGCACCTACACTGACACATCATAATCACCCAAAGTCCATAGTTTACCTGAGGGTTCACTCTTGGTGTTGTACATTCTGTGGGTTCAGACAGATATGTAATGACATACAGCCACCATTACAGTGTCATACGTTTTCACTGCCTTAAAATCCTCTGTGCTCTGCCTATTAAGAGTTACCCTTTTGTGTGTGTGTACCTTGAGACCTATTATTTGTGTGTATATATGGTGCCCTGCTTTTGATTCCCTCCCTCTGCTGATGTACTGAATTCCTCAGTACTCTGTGTTCTTCAGAATACAGCTGAAAAGTCACCTCCTCTTTGAAGCTTGATCTGACACCCCAGGCAGAATTTTCCTAGCACTTGGTATATATACATCACTATTATAGAATTTGTCATAGTTTATTAAATTATACTTATTTACCTTCATTCTTTCCCACTAGGCTCCTTTGAGGACAGGGATAGTGCCTTATTCGTCTTAGTAAGCTAATATGTAACAGGTATTCAATAAAAATATGCTGCATGATCTAATGTCCCAATAGTCAATGAACATTTTCCAGAAGAGCAAACTGAAGGTAGAGGCTTTACCTAAGGTCCTTGGGCTAATAGAAGGCAGAGCTGGGATTCCAGTCGAGATCTTTTCCAGGATATTTTCTCTGACCCCGAGGGGCAACATAACCTTATCTCAGTGTGCAGGGTAGAATAAAGGAAATGGATGCCATTGAAACAGGCTAGTTGTGAGGTTTTAAGCTATAACACCAAGATGGGTGACAGCAAACATCAAAGAAGAAATCAGTGTTTTTGAGCAAAGAATACATAGGAGAAAGGAGGAAGATGAATCTAGAAATCCCTGACAGTTTTGAGCTTTGGAGATTGAAGTTGGTCAGAAGAGATAGTTGTTTATCGTCATTGTTGATGTCATCATTATTAATAGTGGCATTTTCTGTGTGCCAGCACTGGGTTCAATGCTTTGAGTACATTGCTCACTGAGGCATCAGAGAACAGTCTGAAGTAGGTACTGTGATTATCTTGGTCTTACACTTGAGGAAAGGTTGGCTCAGGGAGGTTAAGTAACTTGCCAACGGGGAATCAGGATTAAATCAGGCAACCTGTCTCCTCATCCTGCACCTTTTTCTAACACCATACTCCCTAGTTTAAGGTGAAAGGTAAAAACGTATGATTTGGTCATTTAGGTATGAGGTAAAAGATGCCCATAAAGGCACTTAGAGTTATGGACGTGTAGCTTGAGTGAGAGGTCAGAACTGCAGCAGAGATGAACAAGTGATTTAAACAGAGGTAGCAGTGGGAATGGCGGGGCTCTCCAGAGAAGCAGGTAATGAATAGGTCAGGCAAGGGGCTGAAGTTTGGTAAATGTCCATTTCAGGTACAGCAGGAGGAGAAAAAGCATTGAGAGAACATGAGAAAGTTGCAGGAAGGGAGTGACATTCAGTATAATTTATGCTACAGAGAATTCAAGGGAAAGGTTATTGAATTGGTTAAGAGAAGTCCTTTAAATAGCTTTAAAAGAACAGTTTGATATTTAAGCTTGTTTTTTATATTGGCAAAATAAAACACCAAAAACAAAACCTAAGTGTATTTTATTAAGATGCAAGTTGTACAAAAATATCAGGTATTTTATTTCACTTTGTCATCATCTGTTCACAAGTGATAATATATTTTCCTATACGTCCCCCCTCCAAAAATTAAAAAAAAAAAATTCCTCTTTTAAAAGTTTTGTCATTTATCTCAAAAACCTATCATCGAGGCCAGAAAGGAGATTCAGTCGGAGGCTCCCCAGAGTCTAAAACTGAAGGAAAAACACTTTAATCCTGAGGAAGGTCTAATTATAACTGCCTCTGGATTTAACTCAGTGGATTAGGATTTTCCACAAAATTTATTCTTTTATTTTTTCTCTTATTTCAAGTATACATTTGTAATGATCCACAGTAAAAGTGTGGTCTTACAAATCTAAGTGTTTAGGAAGTAGATATGGGGTGTTTTCCAGTCCATCTTAAAACAACTCAACGATAATGAATTAGTGCCTAAATAAAGGACCATTTGAGATGAGTTTTCATTACAAAAGGCACAGCTGATGTACATTTCTGGGGAATGGTAAACTAAAAAATGTGATTAAAACAGCAGCTTAATCCAGTGTATTAGGTTAAGCAAATGGGTAACTTAGTTTTAAAAGGTGTCTTTGACTCTTGGGGGTGTGGGGGGCTCTTTTCCTCCCCAGCTTAATAGGCTAATTAGAGTCACTACAGGCAGTTTGAGTGGTGAATACACTTTAAAAAAATTAGTTTGCCAGCACTATTGAATTTGCAGTAAGTGGAGTCAGCATCTGAAATAGTTCAGTATTTCACATAATGGCATTTTATTTAGCACTCTAGAGTGTGTTAAATGGCTCCCTCAAGCATTAAAGGCATCACTCCATTTTCCAGGACTTGCGCGAAGTCTGGCTCAATTATCCTCTCCACCCACTCCAGGTAAGTGTGACCTTCCTGTCTTCAGTAAGCTTTATAACTCTGGGCATTCATGATGCTTCAGTTTGCCTTTTGTCCCTTCCTGCTTTTATCCTTTGATTCCCTTCCGTGGCTTTATGACTTTAAGCTGGGGTGTCAGACCGGAGAACTTTGGAACAAATATTAAAACAATGCCATGTGTTGCCCTCTTTGTGGTCTGGGGTGAGGTGGGGGAAGCACTGGGAGTCGCCTTCCCTCACGAGGCAGGAAGAACTACTTGTGTGGCTGTGGTTTGGTCCCCTCTCTTCCCCAAAACAGTGATAGTCAAAGCATAATATGTTGTCTCCAGTGTATCTACATGCCTGCTATTATAGGGAAAATAATATGGAAGCAAGTCTGGGCTTATTACAAAGTAGAACAAATACTAAATTAACATTGCTAAATCGTAACCTAATTTGGATCTTAGAAGTTGAAGGCTTTGACTTCGATGCATAAAACATATTGTAAATTAAAATTTTAGTACAGTATAATGACTTTTTATTCAAGATTTTGGAATTTAAAAGATCTACATATGGTGACACTTTTTTCCCCAGTTGGTTTAAAAATTCTTACTATTCTTTGCTTTTATTACCATTTTACCTTGGAGATATACATCATATATATATACACATGTAAATGTATACTCATATATACATATTTTTGTAAATGTAGTATTATGTATATATAAAAGTCATCACTAGTGGCTGAACTCTCTCATGAGAGGCTTTACAGTAATAAGTGACATTAATTCAGAGTACTTTAGAAATATTTTATGAGTATGAACTTGCTCAAAGTTCCTGAAAATATTCATTTTATTTAAACTCTTCATATTTGCTCTCTGCTAGTGGTTAAAGGCTCACTGTTATGTGGAGTACCTGACTAGTGGTATAATAATCTCTAGTGTATGCTGAATCCAGTTTTAATGATGTTCATTTGCCAAAATAGGTTGGTCCCTAGAAGACACGCAGAGGTCAAGTTACTCATTGCAGAGATTCTCAAAAGCTGGCCCCCAGGCCAGCAGCATCTGCATTACCTGGGAACTTATCAGAAAGGCAAATCCTTGGTCCTTATTCCAGTCATACTGAATCAGAAGCTCTGGGGGCAGGGCCTGGCTATCTGCTTTTAACAAGTCCTACAAGGGTTTGATGAACGCTAAAGTTTGAGAACCGCTGCGTTACCAGATAGATAGATACATACTCTCTACCAGTGCTTCTTCAGCCTGCCTCTTCCTTGGAGAGCTAGTGTAATACTTGGGATTTTGAACTATCTGTGTACAGTATTTGGCCTTGAAATCTGATAGAAGATTGGAAAATATTATTTGAGCCTTCTTTAAATATTAGGTTTGTTTGCCATTCTAAGGGATGAGAAAGAAGCTTTCGTGTTTTATTGGCATTTCAGAAATTTCTGCCCGTGGGAGAAGGAAGTTTACAAAACACTATCTTAGAATTGATAATTACTTTTGTAACTAAAAACTGCATGTGATTTTTATTTCTTTCTTTCTTCTTGTAGCTTCAGGAGCCAAATACTGATCGGCAACTTATTGAGACTTCTCCAGTTCTACAGAAACTTACTGAATTTGAAGACGCAATTGGAGTAATTTTTACCCATGTTCGACTTTTGGCAAGAGCATTCACATTGAGAACTGTGGGATTTAACCATCTGACCCTGTAAGTTAGAAATACTTATGTAGTTCTAACATGGGCATTTAGACAGGCAGTCCCAAACGTTTGCTGCACGCCCTTCCAAGGTTGGGGTCTCAAACATACTTCCAGGGAAGTCACATCGTTAGATGGATGAGCAACCAGACACCAGTGTGGACCAGAGGATATGCTCTTATCCAGTATTTTTGGTCTCATTGTCATGCATCTTATTTCTTTGTAAAGTATAAGAGAAATGTGAAGGAGGTAAAAACTTTTTCTACGAAGGGACAAATATTAAATATTTTAGGCTTTATAGGCCATGTGGTTATCTGTCATGATAATGCAACTCTGCCATAGTAACAAAAGCAGCCACAGGAAAAATGTAAATGAATGAACATGGCTGTGTCCCTTTTTACTAAAACAGGCCATACGCTGAATTTGGTCCTCCAATCCCTGCTCTGGATGAGTGATTTGAACATGAGCTAATGAAATAATTAATAAAATAACCAAAACGTTGTTTCTTTGCATGGTGTTTTTTATTCATTTTTGGCTTCTTTCCCCCAAATCAGATATTCACAGCTCTCTTTACACTGTAAAGATTAAGGATTCTTGTTATAGATTTTTTAGTCCTTAACCTAGAGTCCAGATTGGAATAATGGAGTGTATTTTTCAATAAAAAGATAAAGATTTAGCAAAGAAAATTCTTGGGCCTTTTTGCTTTGTTTTGTCTGTATGAAGATTGTCTGTGCAACATTGTTGTCTCTGCTGCACAGTTGACCCTTGAATCACACGGGTTTGAACTGCATGGGTCCACTTACATGTGGATTTTTTTCAATAAGTACGTGCTTCAGTGCTACACAGGGTCGGTTGGTTGATTGGCTGAATCTGCAGATGCGGAACCGTGGGTACAGAAGGCCGACTGTAAAGTTAAACTGGATTTTTGACTGCACGGGGAGGGGGTCGCTGCCCCTAACCCCCTCACTGTTCAAGGATTCAACTGTGCTTTATTTTTCAATTGATACTCCCCAGCTTTTGGCCAGGCACTATTTACTAGTCTTTATTTTAGCAGTTGTTTAATCCTTAAATAGTACTTACTTTACTCTCCTTTGAAACTGAACCTGTATTGACTCAGATCTCTTCTCAGTTGAGGGGCCTTAGGGAGTTATATTTAGTTTTGTGCTTTAAGCAAGATGAACACATTGCTTTTTAACATCATGACTTTTAAAAAAAATTCTCTGTTTTTTTTTTTTAATCCACAAATGCTTATTGATCTCTTTACATTGATGTTTTTTCCCAGAGGCCACAATCAGAGGATGGAATTCCTCGGTGACTCCATAATGCAGCTGGTAGCCACGGAGTACTTATTCATTCATTTCCCAGATCATCATGAAGGACACTTAACTGTGAGTTTGTATTAAATCATTTCTTCCAATACGATTGCTGTATAACAGAGAGCAAAGATTAGAAGAACCAAATATATATTTATGTAATTGACTTAGTTCTTGGTGACTTTAGCATATCATATGGTTTTGTTTCATTATGTAAATTGTGTGCAAAACAATATATGATAAGAGCTCATTTCACACTCCATTTAGTGACTGCCTGCTCAGTGCAAGACATTGAGTTAGGCTTCATGGGGGGAGCAAATATTAGTTGACACCTAGTCTATCCATAAGAAGTTTAAAAACTATGAGGAGAAATTAAAAATATAAGTAAATAACTACAAATTCTCTCTCTCTTTCTATATCTATATACATATGTATATAGATATAGTGTGGGGTGTGTGTGTATACACATACATGTACACTATAAAAAGTATAAGAGAGTAATTGTAACTAAATACAGGGAGTAGTACCATATTAAATATTATAAAGAGACATAGGGAAACTGTGCTGTTTAGGAAAAGTAAGATTTCTTTTAGCTGTGGAGTTTCTAGAAGGCTTCATGGATATGATGATGTTTGAGCCTTTAAGGATGAGTAGGATTTGGCCACTGGGAGTTAATGGGAAGAAATTTCTATGCAAAGACATTGCACACATTGGGACTGCTGAAACAAGGGCACAGCATGGAAGATCAAAAGCCTAGTTTGGCTGGACCACGTGGAGTTGAAAGGGATTTAGAGAGACAAGCCTTGATTTATGAACAAAGTGAAATAGTCCCCATTCCTCTCACCTTTGTTTTATTTTATAAAATTTCACTGAGCTTTTTTATTTGCTGCGTATGGTTTTTACTCTGTGAAACCAATCAGTAATAAAACCAGAGTGGAGAACAAAACATATCTGGAAGCCAGTCATGATGATCTCTCCCAGCCCGAGGAATAACCTTTGAGAAGTCCCTCTAGAACTGGGCATTGAAAAAGCAAATATTTTATTGGGCAAAGAAAAAGAATACTCACTATAAGACATTTTGTGAGTGCCGACGTTCTTCATTATGCTTGAGGCAAATAAGTCTTTCATACTTTGCATCTCTACAATTTCTATACATGTTTTGCTTTCAATAGAATTGGATCTTATCTCTGCAACTGTGAACCCTGGAAATAGTTTATGTGAGACACAAATGTTGGATTTAGGGAGAATATGGTTATTTGACTATGTTTAGATGTAATTTTTCAGCAGAGTTTCTAAGCCCAACAAAATATGGTCCTTTAATTCATTTACTCAGTGAATATTATGTTGCTGCTATGCCCCATGTACCATTATATGGGAAATCGGGAGTACTATTATTTTAAATTTAGTTTAAAATTAGCAGTTTGATTACCACTTAAAGTTAACTGCTTTTGGATAGACAAGAAATTCCTCTTGAATTAATAGTAAATTCTTAAGAACATACGAGCATTTACCGGAAATAAACTAGTATCTAGTGTCTTGCTCTACATTCAGGAATCAATAAATGCTCGTTCAGTATCTTCCATTAGGGAATAGACTTCATAGCTGTCAGAGTATCTGGTTGGTCGGAGAAATGGCGAACCTAAACCAAATGGCTTAAGTGGTAATTCATCTTACGGCCATAAAGAGGCCACTGTTGAAAATGTGTGACTTAAATACACACATTTACCCCTATATTCCCACAAATTAATTGTCAACTCCAGGATTCTGTGGCGCAGGGATGTATGGATCAGCAAGTTTACTGCTTCCCTTCTTGGCCACGGCACATCCCACCCCCGACCCCCAACACTGAACAGATAATGAAACCAGAACTCAGACAGGCATGAGCCCTGCCCAAAGTCTGGATAAAGGTAAAAGCAGGACTATGCTAGAGACTCCAGTTTTGTGTTCTTTCCAAAATGACTTCAGTGCTGTAACTAATTTTATCCAAAATGTGTTTATCAGCCTTGCTGTCTTAAAATTAAAGAATTTTTGGATAGCTTCTTAGAAAGATGTTAACAAAGAACAAAATTCTGATATGATGGTTTTATGAACTGTATTCACAGAAAGCTTCTGTAGAAATCAGTAGGACCAAGAGATCCGCTGACAAAACAAAGATGATCTATCATCAGTGAAATACATATTTATAAAAGATACTAACTCTCATTAATGTCTCTTTGACGTGGTTGCTCTCTCCCTCCTTGAGCCACTGTCTCCCATTGGCTTCTATGATGCTGCACGTTCCTGGTTTTCCTCTCACCTCTTGAGCTACTCTTTCTTAGCCTCCTTTGCAGGCTCATCCTATTCTATAGAGCTGATGAATATTCCAGGATGTACAAGGCTTACTCCTAGGCATTTCCTCTTCTTACTAGAGTCTCTTATAGGCAGTCTTTTCCAAGTATAGCGTTAGTTTCACTCTGTAGGCAGACTTTTAAATGGACTTCTTCAATCCCGTTTCTTTTCTGAGCTCCAGTGCCAGCTCTCTTCTCATCATCTCCACATGTTCAAGACTGAACTTGAAGTCTTCTCCCACCTGGGTCCTCTACCAGTACTCCTTGAGTAATTGAACGGCAACATCACCCATCCATTGTTGCAGGTCAGAAAGCTAGGAGTCATCTTTGATTCCTCCCTCTGCTTCCCTTCCCTATATTCTGGTCCATTCGCAAGTTTTGACAATATTACTGCTGGACAGTGTTATGTCTTCATCACCCAGATGCTCTCTACCGACCTCTGTCACCTGGACCACTGCAGTAGTTCCTGCATAGCTGTCACAGTGTTACAGGAATATGATTGACAGAGAGACCCGGTTAGAAGAGGTGGCATTTACTAAATTGCAAAGGATAGGAATCTTAAGGTTGTGTTTATACAAAGCAGTAGGCAATGCAGCAGGCTCAGATTTCCCGTGAGATGTGTGTTACTATTGGAAAAGCTGGTCTTTGCCATTCTTGTGGGCATTTTTGTACTCTCCCCTGGGGGACATTGTCTCAGGTTTCGGGTCTGTTGGACAGCGTTACGGCTTCCTACACCAGCCTTCCTGAATCAGCTCTTGCTCCCATGCAGGCCAAGTTACCTTCTGCGGCCTGTGGAGTCTTCACCACACATATTTTGTGACCACACTAGCCATTCATCGTCAGTCCACTTCAGTTGTTCCTCTTCACCTCCCCAACCTCCTCAGACCTCTTTTCTGTTGACTTCCTCTCCATGAGTCTGAATACATCTGTACGTTACTTTCTATTTTATGTCTTCAGTTCTTACTTGCCCCTAACTCCATACTCAAATATCTCCATATTTAGAAATATACTTGGATATCTAGATATACTGGATCTCTGGCTGGATTTCTATCAGGCACATCAAACCTAACATGGCCAAAACGAAACTGACTTTCACCCCCAAACCTTGGTGTTCTCCATATCAGTAAGGATCGTTCTGTTCTTAGCTCAAGCTAAAAACCTTGGAGTTATCCTTAACTCTTCTCTTTCTCTCATCCTACACCTCCTAGCCATTAGCATAGCCTGTTGATTTTACCTTAAAAGTTCGTCCCAAACATAACTACTTTTCACCAGCTCCACTGTTATCACCCTGGTCTGGACCACAATTATCTTTACCTTAAATTACAGCCATAGCCTCCCAACTGGTCCATCCCTCCCCACCCTTCAGCCTGTGTTCAGCACATCATCTAGAGGGACTGTTTTTAAAGAGAAGTCGGATTACAACTTCCTTTGTGCAAAATGTAAAGATTTCTCATCTCAAGGGTAAAAGACAATGTTGTTACCTACAAGACCCTGTATGACCTGCTTTCCTGCTGCCGTCTTAGACTTTTTCTCCTAGACACTTAACGTTAGCCTCTGTGAGATTCCTGCAGGACACTAAGCAAGCCTTTGCCTCAGGGCCTTTTACATGCTTGCGGCCAAATCCCACACCTGTGTTCAAATGTCATCACCAGTGAGGCTTTCTTTAATTCACTCTGCTTGATAGTAACCTTTTTTCCTCATCCCTAGCTCCCCTCCCCCAGCCTGGAAGCTTACCTCCATTTTCTCCTTCCTTTTTCTACTTAGCACATACTATATATTTTACTTGTTTACCGTCTCTCTTCTCTCATCAGAGTGTAAACTCTGAGGGCAGAGGTTTTGTCTATCTTCTTCACTCCTGATTCCCTGGGTCCTTGGACAGTCCTGGCATATCAGTGCTCAGCAAATATGCTGAGTGAATAATCATCATATTCCAGTCTAATGCTCTTCATTTTTTCTTTGGAGAGTGACTAATGAACAAGCCTGCCCCCCTGCCCGGCCTTGTGTCACATATTCATCTTATCACTCTGCACCTCTTACCTGGCCTGCTTTGTGTTCCTCCACGCTCTCTCCTGCCATTGGGTTTGTACATGTTCTACCTGGAGACCATTCTGCTTCCCGCCCTTACTCTCAGCTGCCCGGTATCTCCTACTCTGCATTAGATGTCAGTTCCGGCGTGACTGCTGCCTGCAAGGGAAACTTTCCAGTCAAATTTCTGTGTTCTTTTCCTTCCTGGCACTTATTTGAGTTTCCCTGTCCCACTAGCCTGGAAGTTCTGTGAGAGCATGTGTTTATTTATCACTATACGTGCAGCAGTGCCTGGTATATGTAGGCTCTCAATACATATTTGATAAGTAGAAGAATGAGAGTTTTGTGGGCAGCTAAGTCGTATAGAGAGGGAAGTGGAAGTGGCATTGGAAGGAAACAACATGTTTTTTTAATGTGTAAGGAAAGAAGCTGAAAACTATTTATGAATGTCTAAGGATTAAAAGTAATTTAAAATTTGAGGCGGATTACTTACTGCAGTTGCATTTGGCTGGGCAGAAGGCAGGGAGAGGATGGCTAATTATTCATTATTGTGATTAAAGAACACACAACTACGGGGAGGCATTAGTTGGCTCAGAGCTGTTCCCTTGCACACTCGCTTCATAGAGAATAAGGACGGTTGAGCAGATGAAATCGTGGTTTTCAAGTTTTGAATGCTGATGGGGGAAATCTATAGTGTTCTATAAGTTGGGTGTTCAAGAAGGCCTGTTTGAGAACGAATGTCAGGCTTATATAATTGTGCTAGCATGATGGAGTTGAATTGGGATGTATAGGGAAGAGTTTCTATCATAGACTGAAGTTTTGGTTTTTGAGGGTAGAACCTACTCAGTAGAGTCAGGGTAAATAGGAGAGGGTCTCAAAGAGCATTTATTTAGACAAGAATGCCTCTCTTGTCACACTTTCAACTTTTAACATTTGCATCTTTTTCACCTCTATTTCATTCTTTTCTCTTAGCCTTTACTATAAGTTTCCGAGCTAAAGATAGTTGTCAGTCCCATGCCTACAATGTGCAAGGCACTGTGCCTAGTGGAGGCATCCACCAGCAAGATGAACTTGCAGAAATTTTTGTTTGTAGAGGAATGATTTGGGGTAATGAGAAAGCAAAGATTACAGATAAAATTTGAGAACCAGTGATCTAATCCTTCCCTGCTGCCTTCAGACAGCACTAAGCATAAATCAAACAAGCTATCTAACAGATCTCTTTGAGAGGGTAGATTCCGCAGCCTCCTGTTTGAGAATTTCTCCATCACTGTCATAATTTGGCTGTTTGTATCTGACCTGCACTCCAGCGGGTAGCATTTGCATCTCTACAATTTCTATACATGTTTTCCTTTCAATAGAATTGGATCTTATCTCTGCAACTGTGAACCCTGGAAATAGTTTATGTGAGACACAAATATTGGATTTAGGGAGAATATGGTTATTTGACTATGCTTAGATGTAATTTTTCAGCAGAATTTCTAAGCCCAACAAAATATGGTCCTTTAATTCATTCACTCAGTGACTATTATTCACTGAATATTATGTTGCTGCTATGCCCCATGTACCATTATATGGGAAATCGGGAGTACTATTATTTTAAATTTAGTTTAAAATTAGCAGTTTGATTACCACTTAAAGTTAACTGCTTTTGGATGGACAAGAAATTCCTCTTGAATTAATATTAAATTCTTAAGAACATAGGAGCATTTACCAGAAATAAACTAGTTCTTTAGTTATCACGGGAAATGGAGGCCATCTGGCTACCACTGTTGGTATGAGAGACCTGTGTGGCACATCACTGTCATTTTTAATAATATGTTCTCCTTTCACCCCATGCTCTTATAGTAAAGTCCTCAAAATAATAAATCAGAGTCTACTGTTTTACACTAGATGGCCCTCTTTGGTAGCTCACGTCCCACAGCTGTGGTTTTCTCTTTAGAATCAAGAGTGAATAGAAGTTGAAGGAAGAGTGCCAATATGTTTCTTTGCTTATTTTAAACCAATAAACCTTTTTCTTATTAAAATTGAAGTTTACACTAATTAGGAAAGACTGCTATGTTGAGATAATAGAAAACATACTGGATTCTCAAAATCACAGTTGGCAATTTGTGATATTTTTGTCAGTCCTTGCCATTGCTTCAGGAACTCAGCAGTCTTTTTCTCAGCTTCACAGAGAGCCCTAACTACAGCTTTCCTCACTTTTTCTGCTAATTTCAAGTTAAATTTTATCTTTTTTTGCGGGGGGTGGGGAGGTGTTAAAAAAAGTTGTTAAGGACAGGTTACACTTAGTAAAATGGAGAGCTTTGAAGACTATTAGTGGACAGGTATCCAGAAAATTTTCATTGAAAACAAATCCAGAGGAATTCCTAGAACCTTCTATAACCGTTTTCCCATAACCAAAGAGCAAGCATATCTTGCTTAATAATGATGATGCCAGTAATAACAGCAGCTAACGTTTCTGTGTGTTTATTATGTGCCAGTCATTGTACTTAGATTGTATACTCATTCACTTTAATTCTCATCAAGTAGGTACTACTTTCTCCATGTAATGGTTGTGGAAACTGAGCCTCAGAGATACTTAGTAACTTATACAGGGTCACCTAGCCAGGAAGTGGTAGAGCCGTAGTTTGAACCCAGGCAGCTTGGCACCAAATCTTTTGCTTTTTACCAGTACATCTAACTCAAGGCATTGTTTGCAAAACAGTCTAATAACCATCTCATGCTCAGTTGGGTGCTTAATGTTCATTTTCAAGATTTCTATTAAGAAAAGTTTCTTCTTTGTAAAATAGTAATTTATAGCATCGACATCTGCAGGCTTTCCAACCTCATGTCTTACCCCATTCAAATCCATCCACCAAAATGATCTTTCTACAATCAGAAAGTTACCTTGCCACTGCTCCCATTTGACACCTTTTGGGACTCCTCTTCCCTTATAGGAAAGTACAGACTTCTTTACATCACCTGCAAGACTCTCTCTGCTCAGAGCCTGGGCAGCCTCACCTGTATCAGCTCTTCCCCACCAGACTCAGATTTCTCCTCCAGTTCCACCCAGGAATCACCTCACTGTGTCATGGCCCCTTGCTTTTTTTTTTTTTTTTTTTTTTTTGGCTGCATTGAGTCTTCATTGCTGCGCACGGGCTTTCTCTAGTTGCGGCGACCGGGGGCTACTCTTCCTTGTGGTGCACCGTCTTCTCACCGCAGTGGCCTCTCTTGTTGCGGAGCATGGGCTCTAGGTGGGTGGGCTTCAGTAGTTGTGGCACGTGGGCCCAGTAGTTGTGGCTTATAGGCTCCAGAGCGCAGGCTCAGTACTTGTGGTGCGCGGGCTCTGTTGCTCCGCGGCATGTGGCATCCTGCTGGACCAGGGCTCGAACCCGTGTCGCTTGCATTGGCAGGCAGATTCTTAACCACTGTGCCACCAGGGAAGTCCTGGCCCCTTGCTTTAATAGAGCTGTTTTGTCATCCTGGAAAACCCTTTCCTACTGTCTTAGTCTGTTCAGGCTGCTATAGCAAAATAGCACAGACAGGATGGCTTATGAACAGCAGAAATTTATTGCTCACAGTTCTGGAGATTGAGAGTCTGAGATCAGAGTGCCAGCATGGTCAGCTGAGGGCTCTCTTCTGGCTCGCAGACTTCTCATTGTACCTTCACAGGGTGGAAGGGGCTAGAGATCAGTATGGCGCTTCTTTCTTTTTAGCATTTAATAAATTTACTTTATTAATAAAGTTCCTCTTTCTCTTGATAGCTTCTGATTTAGTTGTTTTTTTTTAACATCTTTATTGGAGCATAATTGCTTTACAGTGGTGTGTTAGTTTCTGCTATATAATAAACTGAATAAAATATACATATACATATATCCCCATATCTCTTCCCTCTAGCATCTCCCTCCCACCTTCCCTACCCCACCCCTCTAGGTGGTCACAAAGCACCAAGCTGATCTCCCTGTGCCTTGCGGCTGCTTCCCACTAGCTATCTATTTTACATTTGGTAGTATGCATATGTCCATGCCACTCTCTCACTTCGTCCCAGCTTACCCTTCCCCATCCCCGTGTCCTCAAGTCCATTCTCTACATCTGCGTCTTTACTCCTGTCCTGCCCCTAGGTTCTTCAGAACCTTTTCTTTAGATTCCATATATATGTGTCAGCATACGGTATTTGTTTTTCTTTCTGACTTACTTCACTCTGTATGACAGTCTCTAGGTCCATCCACCTCACTGCAAATAACTCAATTTCGTTTCTTTTTATGGCTGAGTAATATTCCATTGTATATATGTGCCACATCTTCTTTATCCATTCATCTGTCTATGGACACTTAGGTTGCTTCCATGTCCTGTCTATTGTAAATAGTGCTGCAATGAACATTGTGGTACATCACTCTTTTTGAATTATGGTTTTCTCAGGATATATGCCCAGTAGTGGGATTGCTGGGTCATATGGTAGTTCTATTTTTAGTTTTTTAAGGAACCTCCATACTGTTCTCCATAGTGGCTGTATCAATTTTAATTCCCACCAACAGTGCAGGAGGGTTCCCTTTTCTCCACACCCTCTCCAGCATTTATTGTTTGTAGACTTTTTGATGATGGCCATTCTGACTGGTGTGAGGTAATATCTCACTGTAGTGAGCTCTTGCTGCATCCCATAGGTTTTGGGTCATCGTGTTTTCATTGTCATTTGTTTCTAGGTATATTTTGATTTCCTCTTTGACTTCCTCAGTGATCTCTTGGTTATTTAGTAGTGTATTGTTTAGCCTCCATGTGTTTGTATTTTTTACAGATTTTTTTCCTCTAATTGATATCTAGTCTCATAGGTCGGAAAAGATACTTGATACAATTTCAATTTTCTTAAATTTACCAAGGCTTGATTTGTGACCCAAGATATGATCTATCCTGGAGAATGTTCGTGACCACTTGAGAAGAAAGTGTATTCTGTTGTTTGTGGATGGACTGTCCTATAAATATCAATTAAGTCCATCCTGTGTAATGTATCATTTAAAGCTTGTGTTTCCTTATTTATTTTCATTTTGGATGATCTGTCCATTGGTGAAAGTGGGGTGTTAAAGTCCCCTACTATTACTGTGTTACTGTTGATTTCCCCTTTTATGATTGTTAGCATTTGCCTTATGTATTGAGGTGCTCCTATGTTGGGTGCATAAATATTTACAGTTGTTATATCTTCTTCTTGGATTGATCCCTTCATCATTATGTAGTATCCTTCTTTGGCTCTTGTAATTGTCTCTATTTTAAAGTCTATTTTGTCTGATATGAGAATTGCTACTCCAGCTTTCTTTTGATTTCCATTTGCATGGAATACCTTTTTCCATCCCCTCACTTTCAGTCTGTATGTGGCCCTAGATCTGAAGTGGGTCTCTTGTAGACAGCATATATACGGATCTTGTTTTTGTATCCATTCAGCCGGTCTGTGTCTTTTGGTTGGAGCCTTTAATCCATTTACATTTAAGGTAGTTATTGATATGTATGTTCCTATTACCATTTTCTTTATTGTTTTAGGTTTGTTATTTTAGGTCCTTTACTTCTCTTGTGTTTCCTGCCTAGAGAAGTTCCTTTAGCATTTGTTGTAAAGCTGGTTTGGTGGTGCTGAATTCTCTTAGTTTTGCTTGTCTGTAAAGGTTTTAATTTCTCTGTCGAATCTGAAGGAGGTCCTTGCTGGGTAGAGTAATCTTGGTTGTAGGTTTTTCCCTTTCATGACTTTAAATATGTCCTGCCACTCCCTTCTGTCTTGCAGAGTTTCTGCTGAAAGAAAGCTGTTAACCTTATGGGAATTCCCTAGTTTGTTATTTGTTGCTTTTCCCTTGCTGCTTGTAATATTTTTTCTTTGTATTTAATTTTTGATAGTTTGATTAATATGTGTCTTGGCATGTTCCTCCTTGGATTCATCCTGTATGGGACTCTCTGTGCTTCCTGAACTTGACTATTTCCTTTCCCATATTAAGGAAGTTTTCAACTATAGTCTCTTCAAATATTTTCTCAGTCCCTTTTTTTTTCCTCTTCTTCTTCTGGGACCCCTGTAATTCAAATGTTGGTGCGTTTAATGTCCCAGAGGTTTCTGAGACTGTCCTCAATTCTTTTCATTGTTTTTTCTTTATTCTGCTCTGCAGTAGTTATTTCCACTCTTTTATCTTCCACATCACTTATCCGTTCTTCTGCCTCAGTTATTCTGCTATTGATTCCTTCTAGAGAATTTTTAATTTCATTTATTTTGTTGTTCATCATCATTTGTTTGCTCTTTAGTTCTTCTAGGTCCTTGTTAAATGTTTCTTGTATTTTCTCCATTCTATTTCCAAGATTTTGGATCATCTTTATTATCATTACTCTGAATTCTTTTTCAGGTCGGCTGCCTATTCCTCTTCATTTGTTTGGTCTAGTGGGTTTTTACCTTGCTCCTTCATCTGCTGTGTATTTCTCTGTGTTCTCATTTTGCTTAACTTACCGTGTTTGGGGTCTCCTTTTCACAGGCTGCAGGGTCGTGTTTTTGGTATCTGCCCCCAGTGGGTAAGGTTGGTTCGGTGGGTTGTGTAGGCTTCCTGGTGGAGGGGACTGGTGCCTGTGTTCTGGTGGATGAGGCTGGATCTTGTCTTTCTGGTGGGCAGGACCATGTCCGGTGCTGTGTTTTGGGATATTTGTGAACTTATTATGATTTTAGGCAGCCTCTCTGCTAATGAGTGGTGTTGTGTTCCTGTCTTGCTAGTTGTTTGGCATAAGGTGTCCAGCACTGTAGCTTGCTGGTTGTTGAGTGGAGCTGGGTCTTAGAGTTGAGATGGAGATCTCTGGGAGAGCTTTCGCTGTTTGATGTTATGTAGGGCCCAGAGGTCTCTCATGGACCAATGTCCTGAACTCGGCTCTCCCACCTCAGAGGCTCAGGCCTGACACCCAGTTGGAGTACCAACACCCTGTCAGCCACTCAGCTTAGAAGTAAAGAGAGAAAGAAAAAAGAAGAAAGAAAGAAAATAAATAAATAAATAAGAGACAGTTATTAAAAAATATTATTAAAAATAAAAAAGTAAAAAATTAATTTAAAAAAAAAGAAAGAAGAGAGCAACCAAACCAAAAAACAAATCCACCATTGATAACAAGCACTAAAAACTATACTAAGAAACAAAAAAAAGCCAAAAACAGACAGAGAGAACCCTAGGACAAATAGTAAAAGCAAAGCTATACAGACAAAATCACACAAAGAAGCATACACATACACACTCACAGAAAGAGGAAAAGGAAAATACATATGTATATTTAAAAAAAAAAAGGAAGAAAGCAACCAAATCAATAAACAAATCTACCAATGACAATAAGCTGTAAATACTAAACTAAAATAAACATGAAACCAGAAACAAATTAGATGCAGAAAGCTAACCCCAAGCCTACAGTTGCTCCCAAAGTCCACAGCCTCAATTTTGGGAGGATTCGTTGTCTATTCAGGTATTCCACAGATGTCGGTACATCAAGTTGATTGTGGAGATTTAATCCCCTGCTCCTGAGGTTGCAGGGAGAGATTTCCCTTTCTCTTCTCTGTTCGCACAGCTCCTGGGGTTCAGCTTTGGATTTGGACCCGCCTCTGCATGTAGGTCGCCTGAGGGCGTCTGTTCTTCGCTCAGACAGGACAGGGTTAAAGGAGCCACTGATTCGGGGGCTCTGGCTCACTCTGGCCGGGGGGAGGGAGGGGTACGGAATGCAGGTCGAGCTTGCGGTGGCAGAGGCGTCGTGACGTTGCAACAGCCTGAGGCGCGCCGTGTGTTCTCCTGGGGAAGTTGTCCCTGGGTCACGGGACCCTGGCAGTGGTGGGCTGCACAGGCTCCCAGGAGGGGAGGTGTGGATAGTGACCTGTGCTTGCAGACAGGCTTCTTGGTGGCTGCAGTAGCAGCCTTAGCATTTCCTGCTTGCCTCTGGTGTCCGTGCTGATAGGGGTCTCTTTTATAAGGGCACTACTCCCATTCATGAGGGCTCCACCCTCATGACCTAATCACCTTCCAAGGGCCCCCACCTCCTAATGCCATCATCTTTAGGGGTTAGGATTTCAACATATGAATTTTGCAGTGACACAAACATTCAGACCATTGCAGCCATTCTTCTCCCACTGGCAGATTCATTCTTTTCAGTTCTGACTCTACATTCATCAGAATCCACCTACCTAAAATTTTTAAAAACGTACTTGTCCAGAAATTCTAATCCCTTGGTTCTTGGAAGAGGCCTGAGTACCACCAGTATGACAGAACTAACTAATGATTCTGTTATAACAGCCAGGTAGGTCAACAAGCCTCTGAAATGTTTTTCCTCGGGGGTCAGGTCCTTCAGGAGGCCTTTTTGAAAAGCTGGGCTGGCGAAGAGTACCTGCGTGCGCTGTGGCCTCTGCTGTCACTGCAGCTGCCACAGTGCATTGCATTGGCCACTTTGTGTATGGCTTCCTTCAGAGATTAGCAGCTCTCGGAGGGCAGCCACGGGATGTTGATCATCCCAGTATCTTCAGCCAACAGCCCAGGGTCTGGTATAGCATCGGCCTCCACAGCTGTTGCACTGAACTGCCATAACTTTAGGTGGTTTTTTGCCTTGTGATCCCCTCTTGATCTCACTCGTTGGCAAACAGCATGATTTATTCTGAAACAGGGTTCAGCAAAGGCCAAGGATGGAGGTTGTCATTTAAAGAACTGCCATTCAGACTTTGTTGTTTAAGAGCAAGGTCTTACCTCTTTTCAACTCATCTTCTAAATTTAAACTGACTCTAAAAATACGGATCATTTATATCTTCCTTCTCCCCCACTGACTTTTGGTTCAGGCTCCAAGTTTTGGCAAGAACTGAAAGATCTCACTTTCTGCTGACCACCCTGCTTGTGCTTTAAGACCCATCGGGGCATATCTTAAACAAAATTGGTAGTGTTGCTGTTTACGTCCTCACTGCTTTCCTCCTTCCCTGTCAGACAGCATTACTGCTCAGCACCGAATGAGGAGCCCTGAGGCTGGAAGGCGGCAGCTGGGGCCCAATAACCAGTGACGTATTTTGGTTTGTGTGAGCTCATATGTACATCAGGCATGCCATGATTCTAAGGCATGAAATATCCACACATGCAGCCCAAGTTAGAGTTTTCTCCTCTCACCAAAAGCATATACTGAGAGAGAAGCTAGTTCACGCAGCATAGCCATATTCTCAAAATAGCCCTCCTGCTCCCCCATGACCTGTACTTTGTGAACCTCCCCCTCCACCATTATAAATCCAGACTGAAAAAGATGTCTCCCTTCCAGCTTCCAGCTCAGTTATTCTGTAATTACAAGATATTAGACTGGTGGGCTCCCTAATGGTTGCGTTTTTGTTTTGTTTTGTTTTTTTTTGGCTGTGCCACGTGGCTTGCAGCATCTTAGTTCCCCGACCAGGGATTGAACCTGGGCCACAGCAGTGAAAGCGCCGAGTCTTAACCACTGGACCACCAGGGAATTCCCTGGTTGTGTCTTCTTTTAATGTTATATGCTAGGCCTTTTCAATTTTGAGCTTCTCTGTGGATATTAATTTTAATGAAAACACTGTATTGAAGAAAAGATTGAGTTTTGGGGGGCAATCGGAGGAGGAAAGGAGCAGAGACAAGCAAAGAATAATAGTCTAACTCAACAACAAGCATGGCATGTGAAGATCAAGTTGTATTTCTGCTTCATGAATCATTGTCAGACAAATTAAGAACATATTGTTTCTTATTTATCTATTGTCAAGGATGCAGTCTGAGGCATTGAGGATAAATCTTGATTTTCATAAGCTCAGTTGACACTGTGGAGCCACAGAGCATGAAACTTGCATGTAATAAAGTGCGATGTGGAACGGCGGGGGATATAATACCAGCATAACTTGCAGCTGCTTCCTGTTCCTTGGCCCTGGTGTCAGGGTTATTCCTT
The DNA here is from genome assembly GCF_965194825.1 of Balaenoptera physalus. Lineage (NCBI taxonomy): Eukaryota > Metazoa > Chordata > Mammalia > Artiodactyla > Balaenopteridae > Balaenoptera > Balaenoptera physalus. The sequence continues at coordinate 151,369,045 of NC_138890.1, forward strand.
AGCAGGAAGGAATTGTACTAGACCAAGAGTTTATTTTATCTGTTGTAAGAAAAAGTTCTAGTTTTAGGTACATTATTCCCCCAAATCTTAGAGACTGGGGATAATTACTTTCAGCTTTTGTTTGGTGAGTTCTCATCTTTGTATCTACCCACTTTCTCCAGCCTCCCTCCCCACCTTCTTTTAGTGAGTGATCAGTGACTGTTAAATTCCTAAGCCATGCTTGTTTTATGGGCACCTCTACAATGGACTGGTTGTACAATTTTCATGCACTGTTTAATGTTACTACTTGGATAGTCCTTAGAGGACTGCTAGCTGACTGAAATTCCTAGTAGAAATTTTTGTTTGGAATTCCTGAAGTTGAAATACGGAAATTATATTTTAATTTGATTAAAAGTAAAGGGTCTCAGCTTGAAAAACTATGAGTCAGGATATATAGTATATATAGTCTTTATATATATATATATATATATATATATATATATATATATATATATATAAATCTGATATATATATATACAATATAAATCTTTAAAGAACGAAAGTATAATGTAAATAAATAATGTCAATATTTTAAATAATACTAAAGCGTCACTTCCCCAAATCCTATGATATCAAAATTAGCATCAGTGCCATAAAATGTGAAGCTTATTTTTGACTTTTTAAAAAATGCTCCTTTAAAACTAACGTACAGTGACAGAAAGTAGGTCAAGCTTGCCTGGTGATAGATGGATTGGATTGATTGATCGCCAAGGGGCCAGGGAACTTGTTTGGGGTAACAGAAATGTAGGAGCTTGTCAAAACTCATTTAACTATACTTAAAATGGGTGCATTTTATTGTATGCAAATTATACTTAAATAAGTTGATTTTTTAAAGTTTTAATGCTCCTTGGTTTAGTAACATTAAACTTAAGGGAATCTTTGACCTTTAGTATAGTATAGCATCTCCCCCAACACTGCTCACTGCTACTAAGCAACTAAATGAACTATTTAAATGTCAGTTAGGTGAAATCCAAGAGCAGAGTAAGTTATTAAGGAGAAACTAGAAGCATGTGGAATTTGTCACTGTTGCCTGGGGGTGGTGCCTGAGAACTTGAGCCATTGCTTGCCTAGGTGTCCCTGTGGTCTAGGCTGGGTGGGCCCAACACAGGAGCAAGAGAGAGACCAAAAGTGAAATGGTTTCTAAACGTACCTCAATTCCTTTTGGCCAGCTGTTGCGAAGCTCTTTGGTGAATAACAGAACTCAAGCCAAGGTAGCAGAGGAATTGGGCATGCAGGAATATGCCATCACCAACGACAAGACCAAGAGGCCTGTGGCCCTTAGGACCAAGACCTTGGCCGACCTTTTGGAATGTGAGTCCTAGGGAATAAAGCTTTTCTCTTAACCTGCAGATTCAAGTTTAAATCAATGGACCAAATTTATGCTGCTTCTCATTGTTATTATGTTTTGATTAAAGAAACCTCTTCTCTATTTTAATTTTTATTTATGCTTCTCTCCAAAGCTTGTTTGAAGGAGAATGATTTGGAATTAAGACTTGTGAATAATGAGCAGTGGAAGCTAGCACAACATTGTAAAGCAACCATACTCCAATAAAAATTAAAAAACAAAAAAGACTTGTGGATAATGAATTTATGTTCAGTCTGTGTTCACTAGTGCTCCCCCCTCCTCACCCTACGCCCCTCCATCCTAATGCTCAGCCATCACATCTCTTTGTGTGAAACAGTAACAGAATGTGAAGATTGGAAATAGTGAATCATAGCTGTTTTTGCCACCCAGCAGCCTTTAGATAGGGGCCTAGAAGAAAGAAGGTAATTTATTCACTAAATACTAAAACTATTGTCTATTGTTGTGAATGAACTCAAAGCTCTATGGACAATGTTGTCATCTTTTGCAGTTTCTCATATGGTCTCGTAGCATTATAAGTAATCCTATTATAGCTAACCAAAGGGTTATACACACAACTTTATTGTTTCTGATACTACTGTAAAATAAGTGGGCCATCCACTGGGCCTTGGAACCTTTTTTTTTTTTTTTTTTTTTTAATGTTTTGGTATTTTTGGCAATTGGAATTACATACAGATATTAAAGTCTACCATGCAAGATCAGCTGATTTACAAAGTGCAAAGGCAATCTGACTAAGGCGCTTTAAAAGAACTTATTTTTCAATTAAAGAAAAGTAACTTAAGATTAGAATTAGAAAACAGGTAAGTTGAGTGATCATCAGCCTCACTGGCTTTTTTTAGCTCAACAAAAGCTATTTTTATTCCTTCTTTTAAAAACTCGGCCGTTTGTTTGTGTGGTGAAGATACCTTTTAATGAAGCTGTCTTTGGGGTCACCATTTTTTAATGCCAATTTGGTTATATTGTTTTATTGTCATTAAGCCCAGTATTAATTTTTTCTCTGTTTCGGCAGATTGAATCTATAAATTGTCCCATATCTGTTCATGAAAGGTAACACAAACCCTTGTAAATGGGTGATCTCCTCAAGATTGGTGTTAAGAATAGCTGGCCCCAAGGATGTGCTCATTCTGGCATCGTATCTGATCTTCAAGTTTTATTTTGATTTATTTAATGTTAACATGGTTGTGTTCCCAGATGTCATTCTTTCCCTGCTATACAGCAGCATTTTCTGTATCGTTTTAACTAATTATTCATTTATCCCTTAGTCAAACGTAATTTGGTCTTTGTGGTTTTGCATCTTAATCACACATCTCTATTGCTGCTTCTAACATTAGTGATAAAGAGTAGTCCTTGTTTGAAGAAAGATGAAACGGTAATGCTAAAAAATAAAGAGGGCTTGGAAGTTAACGTTTCTTAAAAGTCTAGGAATCGTACTCTTTCTAGTAAATGTCAATGCATTGTGGCTTACTTTTACGTATTCTCTTTTTCAGCATTTATTGCAGCTCTGTACATTGATAAGGATTTGGAATATGTTCATACTTTCATGAATGTTTGTTTCTTTCCACGATTAAAAGTAAGCTCCTATAAAATTTAAATTGGTTGTATGGTCTATGCTTGGTGATTTTAGAACCCTTTACTAAATACTTTTTGGGGACTTGTTGCAGGAGTTCATTTTGAATCAGGATTGGAATGACCCCAAATCCCAGCTTCAGCAGTGTTGCTTGACACTTAGGACAGAAGGAAAAGAGCCAGACATTCCTCTGTACAAGTGAGTACCTGCTGCCCCCAGGCTGTTGGATCCGGGAAACTTAGAGTAAAGCTCCATGTGCCTGGAGGAAAAACTAATCACTGTGGGGTAATGGCCACAAGAGTCCTGCATGGAGACGTCTTGACGCTGACTGGGCCCAACACTCAAACTCTTTGGGCCTCTCAGTCTTTGAGCTCTAAGTAAGTGGGTCACATTCGATTATCTGTGCTTTCTCCCATCTCTAAAATGCTTGGGGAAATGCTCCCTGGGAGAAAGACCTGCTCAGATAATTTTTCTGATCAAGATCAGAAAAATTTAGGTTAAATTGTTTTATGTACATTCTTATAGTTGTCTTCTTATTTCTTGTAACCCCTGCTGCCTACATATCGAGATTAGATGGTGTGTGCTTGTTTGTTTGTAACAGTACTTGGGTGTCTCTCTCCACTCTCTTTGAAGCCCTGCTGGCCTCTGTCCCGACTGCCTGATAGGCAGTCACTGAAAGAAGCAGGGCAGTTCTTTGCCGCTGCTGTGTTATTCAAATATTTGGAACTTTTCTTTTCAGAATGTGTACTAAAAGCTGCCATGTACATTTGAATATCTTTAGTGACACATCTTTATCCTTTGAGTAGTAGCCAAAAGTCATTCAAAGGAAACGCAGGTCACTACACATGTAACACCAGTTTTGATGAAAACAGGAGGTTTGACTCTGAAGTAGAGTAATTATGAGACACTCAGAAGGTGGTTTCAGAGGGTGGTCTCAGAAGGTGGTCTTAGAAGGTGGTTTCCAAGAGGAATTATAAAAGGGAGGGATTATCAAAATAAGTGGGTTGCCTCCCAAGGATATGTGTTTTTAAGGATGTTTAAGTATCTAGTTTTAGTACTGGGTTACCCCCGTCTCTGTACACACATGGGTGCAAGTACACACATTTGTGTGAGTGTTTCATATGGAATAAAAGCCCCTTCCTGTGGACTTTCTCAAACTTCACAGTACTCAAGGGAAAACACCAGAGTGGCAGCCGGGAATTTAAATCCTTTTTTATGTTTTTATTTAATAGTCACAACACGTTATAGGCTTTTTCACTAAAAGAAAAACTGAGGCCAAGAGAAGGTTGAGTCACCCCACAGCAGGCTGCTATAAATTGTCCCAAGAAGCTGTCACTGCTGAACAGTGATTCCTTTGTTTATTGGGAAAAAAACCAAATGTTTAGAAATAGCACTTTAACATGTGTCTAATAAGCATAATGAACATCCAAACTGTATTACATGAAAGGCTCAAAGTATTTCCTCATCAAAGTGATAATTAAAGTTCAATAAATAAAATGAGGATGATAAACTTCTCATAGCACCAGCATGATTACTATAATAAGCACTACCTTTAAGAAGCCATCCGTGTACTTTCATGCTAGTGAGTATATACACACAAAGATGACTGCTGCCTTCTCATATATCCCCCAAATGAAAGTACGCAGGGAGCTTGTTCTTTTTTATCAAGATGACGGGGTTGTTTTACACAGTTTTTTCAAGATTACTGTGTTCATTCCATTATCTTTGTTGGCTGCATTTAATTTCCCTTTTCCATGAAGTTATCAGTTTTACCACATTTGAAATCTGCACCTTGTCATTAAAATCCAGAGTACCTGGAGTTTTGTTTTTTGGCAATTGTGTTGTGTACTCCACATCATAGCATACCTTTGAAATGATCTCTGATGTTTCCGAAATTAAATATATTTTCTGATCTTTTAGATAAGATACCAGACATTAGAAAGAATCCATAAAGGATGTGAAGCCATTCAGCTCTGGCTTGAGGTGTATTACCCAAATATTTATGATTTTTCACGTGATTAGCACTGAAAAACAATGAACAGACTGAAATGGCTAACTTTTCACTGACAAAAGTTTGTTAATTTTATGATACTTGGAATGACACTTTGAAATTGTTAAAAAATATTTTACCCTTCGTTCGCCTTCAGATACTGTTTATAATGCTTTGGGAAAAATATGTATATATAAAAATCCACTGTAGAATTTTTTAAATTTCCTACTTCAAAGCTGTCTATATTTGTCACGTTAGCAAATCAAAACCTTACTCCTTTAATTTTCCTGTTAATTTTACCTTCCTCTCTCTAAGCAATAAGTCACATGGTTTTTCTTGGAGTTATATATTAGCAATAACAATTAAGTAACACTTCACGTAATTAATGTTTTTCCTTTTCCTTCCAGGACTCTGCAGACAGTGGGGCCATCCCATGCTAGGACATATACCGTGGCTGTCTACTTCAAGGGAGAAAGAATCGGCTGTGGGAAAGGCCCAAGGTATGAGAAGAAGATACTTTAAATTTCTTCACATGAACATCCTGTGTGTCTGGCAGGTGCCTGCTTGGTATTTCCAAACTCTGCAGCCTGTCTTTTTAAACTCAGAGTATAGAGTATTCGAGGGTAATAGCAAAGTGAATCCCAAGGCTTAACGTCCCCACCAAGCTCAGCCCCAAACTTGAGAATCGGCCTTGAGCAGTGGGAATGCCATTGCGTAAAGGGCTTTGGCTACCCTGAGGAAAGCACATTACCTGGTGCACAGGTAAGGTCTGTCCAGTTTAAGTTACCCAACACTGCTGCAAGCATTTCATAAAACATGTCACGCATGACACGGCCATTAGACACTTGATCTCTTATTACTACTTACTTGAGCTTTGTAGAAAATGCTCACATCTTCAGGTGAAAAGAATTTCGTATGTTATCACCTTTCTTTGAACCTTCCAATTTATATCTTAAACTGAGAAATGATTTGAAGTCTGTCTACACGTGTATTTTTTTACTCTTTGCCTCTTAAACTTTACACTGAAGATGTTCAAATTTAAGTAAGAAATACTTCAGACCTAATATAGATGGAAGGCATTTTATTGCAGTGTTGAAGGTGTGGAATGAATAACTTAACAGGCTTTGTGCAAATAAATGACATCTCTGCATGCCCTTGTGTGTATTCCTATCTGTTCAATTCAGTGTGTGACAGTAGAAGTAATCAGATAAAACTTTATGAACCAAACATGAAAATCAGCCTGAATAATTTGGAGCCATGCTTTGTGTTTTTGAAAAAAAAAATCTTTAAAATGTACCTTGTCTTTATTTTATTTAATAGTATTCAGCAAGCAGAAATGGGAGCAGCAATGGATGCACTTGAAAAATGTAAGCCTATCTCTTTTTCTATAATTATATGTTCATAATGTAATGAGTCTTTTATGGAAAGAAAATGGGGAAGTAGAAAAATGGTAAGTACTGATAAAATGTGATCTTTTCTTCATAATTATTCTCCAGACAGAGTGTAGTAGAATGTAAGATATGTATAAAACGGGCTTATAATTAAAAAAAAGAAAAGTATTCCCAAATGATTTTCGATTTTCATTTTCCTGTTTTGTAGAGTCCCACTCTCAGCACAGGTGACCCATGTGAGTGACATAGTATATTTCATTCTACATATTTCTCTATACTTCTAAAATCTTAGACCTGTGATGGTTTTTTTCTTTTTAGTTTTTGACCATTGTTTTATTAAAACAGGATATTTACGTACTTCTCTGCATCTTTCTTTTCTTGCTAAATAATACATCACGGGCAGCCCTGCAGGCCATAGTGGCTCCAATTCATTCTTTCTTAAGGGCTGCATAATATTTCATGCCGTATTTTATTCAGCTTTTAAAGTTTTTGGTGGACACTGTTTCTGTCTTTTTATCATTGTTGATAATAAAAGTCTCTGTATTTCTGCTTTTAGTTCTAAGGGTTGGATTCCCAAGAGTGGGATGGCTGGGTTGAAGAAACTTCAATTATGTAATTGACCCTATAGGGAACTGCAGAGTCTTTTGTAAATTGAAGGCTTAAGTGCAAGGAAGTTTTCTTCTGAGGTATATTGTGCCGCTCAGCAGAACCTGTGGGTAAAACCTGGCAGTGCAGTTCCCTCATGCTTCAAATGCCAGCTCAGTGTGGGCGAGAGCAAAGTGCGGGAAGCTAAAGGTAAAGAGGCCCCGGATGCAGAGCCTGGGAGAGATTCCAGGAAAGGCAGGAGGGCCGGGAGCCAAGTGGTAATCGGCAGATGATAGCTTGTGGGTGGGGGCAGGGGGAGGAGGCCTGGGGGCAGAAGCTGGTGTTACCAGGGTCCCGTGTCCGTGGAATCTTCACTAAGAGTTTTGTTGACTCTGTTGTGGAGCTTTTTTATATGTGTATAATCACATACTGAAATAAAAATGAGACTCCATTTTCCAGCTATAGGATTGTTAAAGATGATCTTTTGAGTTTTTGGTTTGTTTGCTTTCAACCATAAAACATACTGGAGAGATGACTGATTCTGAGACTGGCCTCCACATACATACTGGTGGAAGGGAATTGTTTAAACTGCTGGAAAACAGTTTGGCTGTCTGTATCAGGTCCTTAAAGAGGTTCATACGCTTTGATCTAGAGATTTCATTTCTAGGAGTCAAACCTAAGAAAATAATTGGAGCTATGTGCTAAAGTTCACCTACCATGATAAATGTGACAGCTTGGTTTATAATAGCCAAAAAAATCAACCAATCAAACTGCATGTTTGAAAGTAGGGAAATGTTTAAATAAATTATCCCAGAGATTGACAAACATTTTCTATAAAGGACCAGGTAGTAAGTACTCTGTCACAATTATGCACCTCTGCCACTGTAGCCCGTAGGCTTGGGTAGTATGCAGATGGCTGGTGTCTGTGTTCCAATAAAATCTTATTTACCAAAACAGGTAGAGGGCTGTATTTGGCCTGTGGGCAGTAGTTTACCAACCCAAGTGTACCCATCAAAATGTGCCTATAACTATACTCTCCCAATGTAAGGATGGCTGGGGGAATGATTTTAAGTGTTCATGTGCCTGTATAATATATGTGCACATTTACATTGTGTGTGTGTGTGGAGTATAACTTCATAGGAAAAGGGCTTATTATAAGGATATATTCTAAAAGCTTATCTATGGCTAGATCTGAGTGGTGGAATTAAGTACTCTTAATACTTGAGACTTGTGTTTTATACAATACATAAGGAATCAAATTAATATCATTTAGAGAATAGGATTTTATTGCTGTTTTATTTCTAAAATATGCCATTATGCTCCTCTTTTGTTTAAAGTCAATCACTGACTCTTAGGTCTTAGGTGATTCACCACCTGCCTTTCAGATCCTTTTCCTACCACCCTCCCCTTCCCTCCTCCCACCTGGGGTGAAAAATGGGACACTGTGCTGAAAGGAAGGGGGGTTAGGAATATACTATATATTTATGTCCACGTTTATTATGCTTCAACCTTAACAAAATCAAACTTTCCCCCAAACATGCCATGCTGATTCTTCCTATTTTTAAATATGAAGTAGTACCTCTTGTGTTTAACAGACCCGTACCCGGTTGGGGAGAATGGTGTCCTTCTCCTCTGTTACCAGATAACTTGTGTTGCTCTCCTTCGTGCATGCATCCCTTTGTGATATTTGTTGCTGAAGTGTGTAAGTGTTTGTTGACTAAGTGTGTAAAGTGACTTTTTCTTGTTCCATATTTGATTTCTCACTCCATTGCTACACTCATTATATACCACAAATAACAACTGAATTGTAAAATGTTTACATCTTATTCAAGATTTCCACTGTGTCAACACTCTTGAGCGGGGTCAGATATCAAACTAAATGTAGGTTAAACTGTGCTATTGAGTGACATGTTTCCTTTCACCAAATGAAAGTGCTCTACTTGAGTTGCTGTTGCCCATATAGCTTTTAGCTTCTCATGATAAGCTTCACAAATTGAATTATCAGAAATAATGACTTAGGATGTGGCCTCCTTTTGTCCATCTGATCTTTTTACTCTTTTCAGAAACTTTAATTGTTGGTAAATAATGGTGTGATAATATCGTTATTTGTTTGAAGTTTTTGGTTTAAGCTTTGTGAAACTATACAACTCCCTTTTGCTATAGCCTTTAATCTCTCCCTGAAAATCACTTGTTGCTAGGAGAACTGTGTTAAAACACCTAGCTGGAAACATTCTGAAGCCACATGTCTATGTTTTAACATACCTGCGTGTTTCGGTGCCTTTTATGCTCGAGTTCACATCAGATACTGAAATCCAGAATCGAGTGCTGATCCAGACTTCCACTGGGTTCCCGAATGAGAAAAGAATAAGAGAAGAAAGCACACAATTTTTTTTCTCTTGCCTTACAAAATACAACTATATAGATTTCCTATGAATACATGTTTGTTCATATGTGTGTATGTTTAGTTTGCGTCATTCTGTGCACTGGTGGCTCTCCTTTATTAAGTGTAAAATATATCTCCTCGTGTCAGATAACTTTCCCCAGATGGCCCATCAGAAGCGGTTCATTGAACGGAAATACAGACAAGAGTTAAAAGAAATGAGGTGGGAAAGAGAGCATCAGGAGAAAGAGCCAGATGAGACTGAAGACATAAAGAAATAAAAGAGAGCACGAAAGTGGTGGTGTATTTACTTGCTTAATAACTGTGACTGTTGCCGGTTGAGACCTAGCCTAGTTTTCCTGGAGACAATTAGGAATGAATAAAGTGTGCCCACTGAAATAAAACACAGTCAAATCACTCTTGTTGTTTTACGGATCTCATATTCAGTTTTTAGCTGGATAGTCTTTATTACAAAGTATTTGATTTCTCTTCTATTTAATGGAAAACTTCACTTGGGTAAATGTGCATATTCCCTATTATTTTGCTCTTTAAATAGTAAAATTTGAAACGTATATTCTATGTGGAATAGATCCTGATTTTTCTGTCTTTCTGAGATTGTGACTCCAGACTTTTAGCTGACAAGCAAAAAATTCACTTTACCAGATATTTGGGCTGTGCTCTGTAAACATCTGTACTGTTTGAAATCTCTGGATTATTCACTCGATTTTTCAGCTTTCATCTGGGTGTTTATCATGGTCTCAGCTGCAGACATTGTGCTTACCCTCGCTAACTGGTGAATCCTGTGTAGAAGGTATCTCTGCAACACTTAACTGGCTAATGGTGGGGTGCGGTGGGGGAAAACTGATAACTTGAGTCACACATATTTCTTGAGTCACTAGAATAGGGGAGAAATCGTGATTCCAAGCCAGAGGACGCTGTAAGCCAGGTGCTCTTACCCTGGGGTCAGTGGACCCTTTAGAAGTTTATAAACAGACTTCAGGAAAGTCTCAGAATATCTTGAAATTGTATTGGATTTGGGGAGGTGGCGGGGAGCAGGAAGAGGGGGGTTCATAGCTTCCATCAGCTCACAGTGGTCCCGGTAATAAAGGGCTAACGTTGCATTAAAAGACGTAACATCTTTTTAATGTTATTTTAAACTGAACCCCACTGGTTTATTATTAATAAAGACAAAACTTCTTTTTTAAAACAAATGTGTTTTTATTCATTACTTTAACAGCTGTCGAGTGAGTGCATACTATGCGTCAGGCATTGTTCTAGTCTCTGAGGCTATAGCAGTGAACAAAATAAAATTCCCTGCCCTTGGGGGAGCTCGTGTGCTAATGAAGGAATACACACAACGACAGGACATAAAACAGAGGTCACAGGGTGATGTAGATGATGGCCACAGTAAAGTAGGAGGTGAGATGGGTGCAGTTTTCAATCAGTTGGTTGGGGAAGCTCCCCAAAAGGGTATCATTTGAGTTAAGAAGGGAAGGAGGAGAGGGAGCCATTCAGGTTATCTGGAGAGTTTCTCTTTATATAACTATTAAATGTTACATATGTTTTGTTGAAAATTTGGAGAATGTGTTAGTTTTATTAGCAGGAGAAAGAAACAAATGTTACTTTGGAAATATTGTGGAGAAAGTAGAAAGCATAAGCAGAAAAAAAAAATCACCTATGATTCTATCACCCAGAGATTTTTATATTGTTAGACCTTCTTTTTTTTTTTTTTTTTTCCTTTCTAAATTTATTTATTTATTTATTTATGGCTGCATTGGGTCTTCGTTGCTGCACGCGGGCTTCTCATTGCGGTGGCTTCTCTTGTTGCGGAGCACAGGCTCTAGGCGCGCGGGCTTCAGTAGTTGTGGTGTGTGGGCTCAGTAGTTGTGGCTCACGGGCCCAGTTGCTCCGCGGCATGTGGGATCCTCCTGGACCAGGGCTCGAACCCGTGTCCCCCACATTGGCAGGCAGATTCCCAACCACTGCGCCACCAGGGAAGCCCTGTTAGACCTTCTGTGTATACACACACGTATGCACGTGCGCTCAAGTGCACCTTCACGATCGGGTACTCTATATATGATTTCCATATCCTTCTTTTTTTTTTAATTTATTTCATTTATTTATTTTGGGCTGCATTGGATCTTCATTGCTGCACATGGGCTTTCTCTAGTTGCGGTGAGCGGGGGCTACTCTTTGTTGCGGTGTGCAGGCTTCTCATTGCGGTGGCTTCTCGTTGCAGAGCACGGGCTGTAGGCGCACGGGCTTCAGTAGCTGTGGCTCACAGGCTCTAGAGCACAGGCTCAGTAGTTGTGGCGCACGGGCTTAGTTGCTCCGTGGCATGTGGGATCTTCCTGGACCAGGGCTCGAACCCATGTCCCCTGCATTGGCAGGCAGATTCTGAACCACTGTGCCACCAGGGAAGCGCTCCTTTCTTTTTTATTAGCTAATAAATCATCTCTCAGTGTTGAATCCACATATACATTGATGGCTGCGTATTAATGCGTATTTTGTATGCCAGGTTATACCATAATTTATTGACTAATCTAATGAAAGATGTGTAGGTTGTAAGTAATTTGTTGCTCTCCTAGACAATGCTGTCACATTCATACACACACACACGCATGCACGTGCGTGCACGCACACACACGATAGAGAGGAGCGAGAGAGAAGACCTCTCTAGAGTCTGTTAACTTGTTAATCATAGAAATGTAAGATGGTGGCTGTAAGAAAAGGTTGTCTTGGTTCTCTCCCCCAGAGGAGGACTAAGAGGGAAAGAACCCTGAATTCATCAGTAGCCTTGAAAATGTTAGAGCAAAAGCCAAAAAGCAAGGGAAAATATTTGAACTTTTTTTAAACAAGCACTTTCACTAGTCTTGCATGTGCATCAAAGTAACGCCAAAGCCAGCATGGGTTCAGGACTTTTTATTGTACCTGCACTTTTCCTCTCTGTAGTATTCTGGCCTTTTTCAGGTTCTCTCTCCATATTGATGGCTCTTGAAGCCTGAAGAAGTTAAGTCCATAACACAGTAGAAAACCCCTTGCAGTGAAACACATCAAACACACATCAGGGCAGGTTAGCTTCGGGGGCTCTGCTGAGCAGTAATGAGGCCAGTGGCCACACTCTGGAACTAGCCCCACAGACCGACTCAGCAGGCCCTGTGACTACAGTTCCCACTTTGCCTCTGACCCAGCCTAACCCAGTCTTCTCACCTTCCACGTCTGATCATGAGAAGCACCAGTGAGGGTATACATCCTGCATCAGTTCAACTGTGCTGTGTTATTCATGGAGGCTGAATGTTAAGGTTGCTTCTCACAAGTCACTTAGGTTCTAGTCAGGGAGACAATGAAGTGATGGTGCATCTACCGACAAAGGGCCTCTGAGACTGGGAGGGGAAGGGCGAGAGTAGGCCAGACAGGGAAGTTAACTATCTCCTTCACAGAGGAGTTAACACGAGGAGTTAACCGAACCTTGAAGATGAGAGAGAGCTTGCGCCATGCGGACATTTCCTTCCAAGGAAGCAACGGGATTGGGTGGCAAGAAAATGACTTAGGATCCTATTGTATTCCATGAGAGATGTGATGAAGGCCTGAAACAAGGCATTGAGAATGGAGCTGCCAGGAAAGAACATATTTGAAAGATACATAGGAGGTAGAACCTACAGGCCATGGAGTAGGGCGAGGTATCTCAGCCTCAGCGCTAGTGACATTTTGGGCCAGATAATTCTTTTTGGGGGGCAGGAGGGACTGTCCCATGCATTGTAGGGTGTTTAACCACATTCCTAGCCTCTGCCCGCTAGATGTCAGTAGCATCCCTTCCCCCGGTTATGACATCTAAAAATGTCTTCAGATGTTGCCAAATGTCCCCTGGCGACAAAGTAGTCACCTCTGGTTGAGAACCACCAAGGTAGGAGAAATGAGGTGAAAGAACACCAGGCTAGGCTTCCCTGGTGGCGCAGTGGTTGAGAATCTACCTGCCAATGCAGGGGACACGGATTCGAGCCCTGGTCCGGGAAGATCCCACATGCCGCGGAGCAACTAGGCCCGTGAGCCACAACTACTGAGCCTGCGCGTCTGGAGCCTGTGCTCCGCAACAAGAGGCCGCGATAGTGAGAGGCCTGCGCGCCACGACGAAGAGTGGCCCCCACTTGCCGCAACTAGAGAAAGCCCTCGCACAGAAACGAAGACCCAACACAGCCATAAATAAATAAATAAACAAACAAACACCAGGCTAATTTTTGTACAATCAAGAAAGAAACTGGGCTTCCCTGGTGGCGCAGCGGTTGAGAATCTGCCTGCCAATGCAGGGGACACGGGTTCGAGACCCGGTCTGGGAAGATCCCACATGCCGCGGAGCAACTAGGCCCGTGAGCCACAACTACTGAGCCTGCGCGTCTGGAGCTTGTGCTCCGCAACAAGAGAGGCCGCGACAGTGAGAGGCCCGCGCACCGCGATGAAGAGTGGCCCCCACTTGCCGCAACTAGAGAAAGCCCTCGCACAGAAACGAAGACCCAACACAGCCAAAAATAAATACAAATAAATAAAAATTAAATATCTAGGAGCTTTAAAAAAAAAAAGATACAAACTATTTAGAGAAAAGCAGAATTAGGTGTTGAGTTGAGTTGGCTGTATTGAACTTTAGGGCCTATGGGATGTCTCTGTGGAGATGTTGAATAAGCAGTTACATACATGGTTTTGTAGCCCAACAAAGATATCTGAGCTCAAGTACAGATTAGAAATGGACTCAAAAACCTCAGTGGTATTTATACATCTACAAAGGAGAACATTGTTTTTCCCAGGTTGGAGACAGGAAACCATTCCAGGGATGCACTGCTTTGAAACTGTAGGCTTCATACAGGAGATATATTTACACCAGAGAGGGAACTCAGCTTCCATCTGAACTATTTCAACTCTAGATGAGCTTTCTTAAACCAACCAACTGTTGCAGAATTATTTCTATCATCATCCTTGTTTGTGAAGTGTTTGTGAAATTTCCCTATGGTTACCTTGTACAAAGTGAAGAAGACCCTTTGTGAATTACCTGGGTTCCATGAGATTGTTCTGAACTGGGAGTAACAACACACTAAAGTCTTGCAGACCCGTTCCCTAAAGCTACTAGCCCTCGAATCTTCCCTAGACCTTCACTATTTATTGTTTTATGAAAGATGAAATAAAGCATAATTAGGCATTATAATATTTCTTTTGTGTAAATATCAGAACATTTAAGCGAACAGCGTGTGGAAGAGATACTTAATTGGCCACAAAAGATTTTTATTCTTATAGAATTATTGTCAGGAATTGCCTGCCCAACAGGGGACCACATTCCAGCCTCTGCGTTGAAGTGAAGCCAAGTGGCTAGTTCCCACCCGTTGAATGTGAAAAGCTTCCAGGCTGTGGTGCCAGGAGCATGTTTGCCATTTCTCCATCCCCTTACTCCAATTTGCTGGCTGGATGCCGACATCCAGGGAGGATGACCTTGAAAGCTACCATCGGTGAGAACATGAGTGGCTGCGTGGAGCAGAGCCTCCACCCCCATTCCCACCCTCCACCTCCCCTCCAAGGATAGGAGAATACTGCTTGGACTTTACTCAAATGAGAAACAAACATCTATGTGTTAAACCACTACTTGGGGATTTATCCGTTATAGCCACTAATGTTACCTTCACTAACATAAGTGTTTCTGAGGCAGGCAATGAACACCCTAATTGAATACTTGCCAGCCCAACAAGAGTTTTTTAAAAGTTCACCCACCTGTTACTAATGCTATATTGAACCAATGCTGTCATGTTCCTGATTTCATTCTGACATGGTTATGTATGGTTCAGAAATGCCCCTTTATGTTAAAAGAAATGTTAAATTATAACAGCTGTGAAATGAAATACATTTTTACATATGAATTAGTGGCTTAGAGAACATTCATTCTAAGATTTATTGGTATTTGTAGCACCTGCTATAATCCTGGGGAAGGCAGCATCCTTGTTCTCAGGAAGCTCACCAGTTATTTTTATTTATTTATTTATTTATTTATTTATTTATTTATTTATTTATTTATTTATTTACTTTTTGGCTGCACCTTGCAGCATGCGGGATCTTAGTTCCCTGACCCAGGGATTGAACACATGCCCCCTGCAATGGAAGGGCAGAGTCTTAGCCACTGGACCACCAAGGAAGTCCTGGAAGCTCACTATTTAGAAACGGAAGCACATACACCCATGCACATAAGGCGCAACACAGAGTATCAGAGAGAGAGTGTGACTCATTCCTTCTGGAGGAATGGTGGGGTCCGAGGAGGCCCACCTTTAGTTTGATTTTGAGAGATGATGTCAATCCACCCAGCTGTTGAGTCCACCTTACCATACTCCCCATGACAAAAAACCTTTTTTCAGATCAAACATATTTTGTTTTTTAGCCACAATGTCATTATGACCCCTAACAAAATTATCAAAAACTCCTTAATAACTTCGAATAACCAGCCCATATTCAAATGTACAGCTGGTTTGTCCAACTATTGATTCAAACAGGATCCATACGTTGCCTTCATTTTTACGTCTTCTACATCACTTTTAATCTGGAACATTCTTCCACTCCCCCTTTTTTTTTAGTTGAAGAAACCTGGTCAGTTGTTCCAAGAGTTTCCCACATTCTGGATGTGATGCATTGCTTTCTTATGGTGTCATTTACATTTTTCCTTTATGCTCTGTATGAGAACTAAAGGCTTGATTTTAGGTTTAGGTTCAAATTTTGTGGCATATGTGTATTTCAGGTTCCCCATCCTCCACCCCTGAAGTAATAATTTCAACAGTGCCAGTTCTCTAATTCTTCTGGGGACTAGATGATTGTGATGATTAATTTTATGTGTCAGTGGGGGCTAGATGAGGGATGTTGTTTTAGGCAACTGAGTTTGTGGTCATTTGTTATGCAGCATTAGAAAGTGAATACCTTCCCCTTCTCTTTCTAAACGGCTAATCCTTTCATGTTACTATCCTGTTTAAAATATTTCATGGGTTCTCCCTTGCCTGTAGGATAAAGCTCAAATTCCTTATCTCCGCATTCAATTCCCCCTACCCAGACACCAGCCTCTTCTGCTGGTCCCGGACCCCTCACGCTGCACTCCAGCCTCACAGAGCAAGTTGTAGATACATAAACACCTTCTCCTTTCTCTCCCCTCCAGGGCTTTGCACGGCCCTAAATAGGCCACCTCCTTGCTCCTTATCTCTTACTCATCTTTTGGGCCTCAGCTCAGGAACTATCTCTCACAAGCCTTTCCTTGGACCTTAAATGTAGGTTAAGCGTACACCCTTGGGTTCTCTCCTGAATCACATTTGTCACACTGTATTTTACTGTCTCTTGACTCACCCATCTTTGCCTGCTAGACCACAGGCTCCTGGTGGGCTGGACCATCACTAATCTACCTTTGAACCGTGGGCTCTCTGTGGGCTCACCATCACTGTTGGCTGAATAAAAATAACCAGACTCCTCCTTGCCATGCTTCCACAAGCCTCAACTACCCTAGAGCAGAACTCCAGCGTCCTCCAAGCAACCCTCCTGCAGGAACCCTGGGGCTAAGGTGAAGAGAATGACCATTGGAGGCTGCAGCATCTGCACCCTCTCTGGACCTCCTGCCCTTGGACTTGGCTGGGAGCTCGGTGCTAGAGCAGGAGAGCACGAGCTCAGTGGGATCCGGCAGGAAGCGGGGGAGCTTGGTCTCTCTTGTCTTCCTGAAGCTGTTGCTGTCACACCTCTCTGAGGCCGGGAGTTCACATAAACGGGCAAGCAGACAAAGAATAGCTCCAGGAGCTACTTCTAGATGATGAGATAGAGCCACAGAAACCTGAGGAATGGCTTGGTCACCAGTGATGCCACCAATGGGTGTTGTGGGACAGGATTTAGTCACCATAGACTCCATAATCTCCGGCAGCAGCTCCCTCTCCAATATTCCTTGCTATGGACAAATACAAATGATCTTTATTCAGTTCCGTGTAACTGTATATCTAGACACAGCTCCAGTTGGCACCTCCAACTAGATTGTTGCTCCTATGTCGAATTTTGGGAGCTGCTATAAGCAAATAAGGGCAGAACCCCCAGTTTTCCCTCACAACAACCCCGACTAGATTCTCCATTTCTGTCTTACGCTGTCAATGTCCTCAGAGACATCCCTTTGAAGAGAGCCCCGCCCATCAGATCTCTGTCAGTAACCCAGCCGTGAACGAACACATCCATCCCCCATCACCCAAGCAGCTGCTTCTGAAAGTTTCGTTTCTGCTGAAATATTTGTCCGACTAAAGAAAAAGTTTTAAATGAAGTTTAAAGACAAAAACCAGAAAACCCAGCTTGCTAATATTTGTAGGCTGAATATTAGCCCATCACAGTTGGAAACTCTCAGATAAAACAACTCATAATGAAAATGCAGCAAGACCCTTAAATGTAGCAATTCTAATGCTCACCTCTATTATTATAATAATAGGGGTCTCAAATGGAGCTGTTGAGAACATTGGCTGCCCCTGAGTAGAATTCAACCAGAAAGATCAAGAGAGAGCCCTAATTGCCTTTCTTCTCCGATCAAACAATTGACTTAATTCTCCAGGCCTACACACCAAAATGTTTTTGAAGAGATTCAAATAGGTTACTACAGAGGATTAAGGTTTTCTCTGCAGATTATACTTTTATGCCCCGTGGTTCATTGCTTGAAGTGTTAAGTAGTTTTGTCAAAATAAGCAGGGCTGGAAGGATTTTTAGAATCTTACAAATCACACACTCTTGCTGAGTAACACAAGGGACATCTCTCCCCCTGCCCCCCTTTTCTTTTTTTTAAATTTAATGGTTGAGGCTTGAGGATGGGGAGAAATTACGCATATTAGAGATTAGTTGGAAATTTCAAGAGGCATCGAAGATAAGAGAAGTACAAGTGTGGGGCTTTATTGTGTTTTGTCTTTCAAAAATTGTTTCACAAAATGATGCAGCTGGAGAAGCCACATAAAAAGAAGGGATTTTCTTGTGAACGCTTAACTGCCTGAAGAGAAAGTCCAGAGGGGCTGTGAAATCAGACCCTGGAGGCTTCTCTGTAGTGCTGTGCTAATCAGGGTTATTTTACTCACTGAGACTTCATTTCTGCTTAAAGGAGTTGGTGGCAAAAATGTAAGCTTTCATTTTCTTACAATAGAGTATTCCCAGGAAAGGGCACTTGTCGGAAAGGCTTCAGCGACATTCTGTCCTTGGTTCCACAGGTGGCTCAGCTGTCCTCCCAGGTCCCCCGGGAATGCGTTCCTCCTTAATCAAAGGGTTGTTCGGTGAACTTACCCAGGTCATTAACTGCACGGAGCTTTGGTGATTTGTACACTGCCCTCCACTTCTTCAGTTCTCCTGGGTCTGTCCCTCTTAGCAAAGCTAGGTGAAGTAGCTTAATTGGTGTCACAACATTGCACAACGTACCTAGCGAATGTGAACTGCAGACTTGATGAGGCCTGACAGGGAATGGACAGCCGTGGTGTGCAGGCATCCCCCGGAACCACAGCAATTATGTTTTCGTCCAGCCTGGTACAGTCCCTGTTACTTCTGCGGTTGCCTTTGCCCGTTTCTCCAGAACTCAGCCCCACGCACTGGGTCTTGTCAGGTGCCAGGGAAAATATTCCTCTGGCTCTGCTCTCCATCTCTGGCCCGGGCCTGGCTCCGTTTTCCTCAGGCATGTCTCTGTCCTCCCGTGTGTGAGAAATCCGCAGAGACGGCATCACTGGCCAAGACTTCCAAACCGCCGACGGAGGTGCTCAGGGCGCCTCGGCTCCGTGGGTTGGGAAAGCTCATAAGTCGTTTATTGCCTCCTCCCCCCAACACGGAGGGAGCTTGCTGGCAAACCTCAAGGCAGAGTTAAGCGGTGAGTGTGGGCATGCAGGGTTGGCCCAGACTTGGGGGGAAGCCAAAGGCCCAGAGGGAAGGCGAGAGTGGTGGAGACTGATGGGGCCTGCCGGTTCTCAGAGGCTGGGAGCAACTAGGGCAGGGGGAGAGGAAGATGGGCTTCTGAGCAGAGGAGGGATGGCTGCGGAGTGGGGAGGGGGCGTGGAGGAAAGCCCAGGGGAGGGTAAGGGGCACAAAGTGCTGTGCATTCAACATGGCAAACTCCCTTCTTCTGTGTCTCCCAAGAGAGCATTAGGAAAACACCTATTGTTCAGTAATGGAAGACGACAATGGAATAAACAGTGTTGAGTCCAGTGGGGAGAGAACTGGGACCACACACAGAGCCTTGTCAGATCTGGGTCACATCGCATCACCAAGGGGACTGCGGAACTGGTTTCTTCCACTGCTAGCTTTATACATCTCTCTTTTCCTCCCTATCACGTTTTCTTGTTTGGCCCATTCTCATCCTGGCTGAGTCCCAAACGGACCCTTCTGCCCGTTCAGTGCCCAAGTCTCAGCCTTTTCTGTATATAGAACATCTTTCCCTTAGAGTCTCAGCACAAATTAAGTCCCTGAGTGGCATGGCAGCATTCAAATTGATGAGACCCTCTTAGTGCCTTGGATTCGAGTGCAGAATGAATGCTTCAAGACAGGGGTCAGCAAACTTTTTGTGCAAAGGGCCAGATAGATAGTACATATTTTAGACTTTGCCAGGCAAAAGTGAGACTATTATGTAGGTATTTATAGAACAGGAGAGAAAACAAATTTTCACAAATTTTATACATAAAATTCAAAACTTTATAGACACTGAAATTTGAATTCCATGTAATTTTCATGTGCCACAAAATATTATTCTTCTTTTGACCTTTTTACAATTATTTAAAATTATAAAAGTCATTCTTAGCTTGTGGGGTGTTTAAATAACAGGTGGTGGGCTGGATTTGGCCCACTGGTTGTAATTTGCCAACCCCTGTTTCAAGAAGAATGAATCATGTTACTATAAAGGAAGCTGCACTCACAACACCCTGTTCTTCCCATATCTCTGCAGACTTGATTGTGACGATCTGGATAAAAATGCTGGTCATCCAAACCTCAGTTCCACAATCAATGCCTGTGATTCATGACAGGTAGGCAAAATGACAGAGTTATAGAATTCTCCACTCTTCTTCCAGGTAATTAGGCTGCAGGCCCAAATGCCTTGGTAATTAATGCTGGCATATCCCTTAAGCCCATGCATGCCCTTTATCAGAAGTCTGCACCCGGGACCACAGTGGTGATCTTACATTTTCATGGCAACACATGGTTTTAAAAGCACTTTAACATACAGTATCTCATTAGAGCTTCTTAACAACCCGAGAGGTAGAAAGGGTGATTATTATCCCCACTTTATGGCTGAAAGAACCTAAACAAAACCAAAGCTTCAAGAAGTTGTGGAGCTGCCTGCGATCAGTTATGCGGTGGTGGATGGAGGTTGGACCTCAGGTGTTGCTAGGAGCTGGGGATAGAGCAACACAGACAAGCCTGGAGCTTCGGCCAAGAGGGGCAACAGCCCACAGAGAAAATAAAATAACCCTACTAACATTAAAAGAGTTGGTACCCCTATCAAGATGAAAAAGCACACCCTCTTTGAATATATCCAGAAATATTTAGCCTTGTTTATTGTAACCCAAAAGCATATCTTAAGGTAAAAGCCTCCAAAAGCTGAATAAATCCCAAAGATAAAAAGAATAGACTTCAAGGTAATAATTATACTTCCAAAAACAGTCCCAGGACGCTTCTAAGGGCCAGTACCTGGAATGCATATTTTGTTATTACTGCCATATATGTGAAGGTCTTAAAGCAGACAGCAAAGAGAATGCTAAGAAAATCACAGTGCACAGGCTGACCCTCAAGGACAGCGTGAATTGGGACTCAAAGGCGGTGATGGTGGCCAGTCCTCACAGACCCCAATGAGATCACAGTGTCCTGAGACTTTAATGGGCCGCGACAGGTTAGTGGCCCGGCCATCCGGCTGCCTGCCTAGAGCCGGCTTCCTCGTGGGGAGAGGTCAGGGGAGCAGGAACAGCCTGCTGCTGCCGTCTGCTTCTCTCACAGCCACACAGCGACATCACACAGGCCCAGAGTCCTTTGAACACGGCTCCCAGGAAGTGTCACTCGGTGACAGAGCTGATGCCCTTGGAGGGTAGTGGATAAGAGCGAGAGCTCTAGAGTCCCGCTAACCTGGGTTCAAATCCCAACCCTCCTCTTACTGACCTGGACCTTGGAGAGCCTGCCTCCATGTAGTTCATGGTTTATAAGAGAGGCTGACACAGCGGCTGCACGGTTGGCTTGTGGGAAGCACTAAATGAGATAATGCATGGAAAATGCCCGGCACGTAGCCTGGGCTCTTGCTATGGGTGTTATTTATTAGGCCCAATAGCTAATCTGAAATAGTTAATAACTCTCTGGAGGGGCAGCTCCGCGGCAGAAGAAAGAGCATTAGGCTGGGATTCAAAAGGCTTGGGTCGCACGTGAAATTCTGACCCTTGGGAGAGGTTAAGTGATCTGAAGAAAGCCAGCCCCGGAGCCCAAGCTGCCTCCTCTAAGAAATGGAATTAATAACGTCTATTTCACAAGGTCGCTGGGAGGAGTAAGAAAGACAGGGTGCGAGATTGCTTTCTCTATTATATTATTATACAGTGCCACAAAAATGTTCACAGCAACGTCTCTGAACAAGCAATATATACATATTTACATATTTATGTGTGCACCACATCTCGTTCCATAAAAGATTTGAGACATTCTTCAAACCTCAAGCAGAGCTCAAAACTCACATGAATAAAGAGAATCCACATGAAATAATGAACCATAAATATGAGTTAAAAAGGAGGACCCAGAAATAGGTAAAAGTAGGAACAAAAAGATCCAGGAGAAGTAAACATTCAAAATTGTGGGGCAGAAGATTTTATCTACTGTACTGCTCAAACTGAATATCCAATTTATCTCTTAAGTTTTCTGAGAGTCCAAGGGAAAAAAGGGAGATGTGGTTTTTCATTCTTATTGAAAAAGACACGTACAGATCTATCTCACCCTCTCCTCTCCCCTCCCCACCTCCATTCTTCAAGAGAAGAAGTAGTTTGCAACCCTTACTTCAACCTTGCCAAGGTAAGTACTATTTAGAAATGAAGAAACCAAGCCTCAGAGAGGTTGCCTAGCTTGCCTGAGATCACACAGCTAGTAGGAGGCAAAGCCAGGCTTCAAATTCAAGTTCAAAAGCACCACAGCCCTGTTCCTCCCACCACTAGGAGTGAAATTGTTCGGCAGGTGTCTTCCTGAGCTGCAGCAGCCGGGGAGACTCTTTCTTAGAATCAGAGACTGTCTTGGTGCCCCAACTGTCTGCCCAAAGTGTGATTCAGCAGAAAATTACTGTTTCAAGGCCAAAGAAACAAACATAAACCCTCTTGTTGCCGCAGTGCGCAAGCTGAACCAGCCTTCCTGGAGAGCATAGACTGGGAACACGGAGGAAGGAAAGAGGCAGTTTGCTGTCCTTGGGCTTGGAAATGAACTTAGCGCAGGGCACTTGCAGAGGTGTCCTCCTCAGCCCGCAGTTGCTGAAGACTCGTGTGATGTCAATGTGAGCAAGGGCACAACAGACTCTCACAGAAAGTACTCTGAAACAAGAAGATTCCAGCTCAGCCCTGGGTGGGGCAAGAACAGGGTAGAGCACATTCGCCAGCAGGAATGGAACAAAGGCAAGAGGAGGAGTAAAACAAAACGATTCTCAAAGTCCCAACCAGCCAGGCCTTTTATTCAGGTCTGGGAACTGATACCACAGCCCCATTGTCCAGAATCCCCCGTCATCGTAACTAAGCAAGGTTCAGGTTTACAGTATAGTGTAAAGTATATGGTCCCCACTGGTCTTTTTAATGGATCCATAAAGTCCTGAGTTAAGAGGCTCCTCCAGGCACTGTCATATTGATATCCAGACGGGAGGAACCTACCCATTATTGCAGCCCAGAGTAAGTGACACCCCTGCCTTTAACAAAGTTTATGTCTCTTCGGGTGGCTATAGATAATGTTAGCAGGGATCCCAAAATGCATTTCACAGTAGGTTCATAAAAGGTGCACTGAGTGACTGAGAGTGCAATGTCTTCAAGCCATATTCCTACAGCACATGTGGCATCTAGTCTCATAAGGCTTTTCCTCTAGTGTCTAGATCAAAGCCAAGGGCATGACACCTACAGTACAGCTCAGGAAAGGCAATTCTGCAGAGGCCAAGACCACTTGTTTCAGTTCTGGGCCTTCCGATGTCAACTTTGATCAAAGGATAGACTTTATGTGGAGTTGGGTCATATGTATGTCATATATTTTAAATGACTGTCCAACAATCTCAGCCTGAGATTTTGATGAGAATTGGACACTTGACAGTTTGGCGTTATATTTTTGGACACTGTCTTATATTAAAGAAAGGCAGTATGTCAATCAAGGATAGAACAGTGTCCTTTGGAAATAAAAAATAAACAGATGGCAATTTGATACTATTTTATGAAATGCGAGTAGACAAAATATGCTATCTACTTGCATTGATAGCCATCCGACCACTGCATGGAGGCCAGATGCAGAAAACTAGAATTGTGCTCAGAAAATAGTTTGGGGGCTTTTCTGGTACTTGAAAAAATGATTAATTAAGTCCTGAAAATTTTACACTGTAGAGCATGAAAAGAAGCTTTGGGCCTGTAAAGTGTTGGAGCAGTTGTTACTTGTTCCCCTCAATGACTGTATAAAACCTGGATAATATGCCCACAGATAACATAGTTTTGATCAAAGCAGTGTTATGATGAAACTGCCAGGATGCATTAATTGAAAGATGTACTTGTTTTAGTTTCTAAATAAATGTACCTGTTTTATGAGATAATTGGTTATGAACCAATTAGGTTTTGGACAACATCTGCCAAAAATGATTTTAGTTGGGTCCTGTGATTAATTAACTGGAGGTCCTCTGAATCAGAAGGGTTTGCTCATTATTGAATGTAATTTGGAGGAATTTGGGCCATAAATCCCTGACTGTGAGGACTATTCCACTTTAGTCCTGGTGTTTAGAGTGGGCGTTACAGTGTTTAGGAGAGGGCCCTAGCCTCTAGTTCACAGCACCAGTGAAGAAAGACAAGAGTTAAGACGTGACCAAGACAAAAAGAAATGTGAGGGGACATTTCCCAGGCCCAACATTACCCAAATAATTGGAATGCCACGTTAGGAAGTCCAGAAATATCAGAGCCTCACAAACAAGTCATTAACCACTCTGCTAGCCAGAATCTGGTTTGGGGAGAAAAGTTGTCATGGCCACATATTATATTTCTGTCCTTTTGCTTCGCACATTTTTGCTCAACCAAGATACCACTAGCATAACTAGAAATGTGTGAGTCTTTTCAAGGAAAGACCTCAGGTAAATGACAGAATCCAGTCTACTGACAATCAACAAAAGGTCACCTTTGTCCTTTGGGGTTGCTGTGGGGTTACCAAAGGAATGAGATACCCCACTTACCTGCCTTACATCTTCAGCTCTCCGAAGTATAGCCCTGACTCAGAAGTAAGTATTAGAAAGCCTCACTTATGAAACTCTGCCCTGAATAAAGCCATGTATTCACTTCCCTGGTTCTTCTCTCAGATTTATTGGCTCTCCTGGACCAGGCTTCTGAACAAGTACCTGACTCTGGTTTCTCCTTCTCTTCAGATGAGAAGCAGTATAGAAAGCCAGGAAGAGAAAGAGGATGTCCCAGTGGGAGCTAGAGACATGGTCAGAGCCAGTGAAATATTAAGTCTAGAGTCATAACAATGATAAAAAAACAATTCTAGACATGGAACCATATTTTATATAAGAATCAAATACTGTATATTCATGATAATAACTGAATCAGGAACTGGCTAAAATGCTATTTTCCAGGGCATTAAATAATGTGTTAAAATTGACCATAAAATAATTGGTAGGCTCAAAATCAAATAATATTGTAGCAGGAAGTAGATTTTACCAGATGAAGAAAAACAGGTTTGCGCCAAAGGCAGACCAAAAATAAGAGGATAATGAAAAAAAAAGAAAGAAAGAAAGGAAAACGTTGATTTGACAGCAACCACTTTCCATAGGCTGTAACAGAAAGTAAACCTCTGGCTTCTCACAAAATCTGGATCACAGGAGCTCAATGTGGTTCTTACACAAGACTTAGAAGAAATCACTGGCATTAGGGTTTCCATCAAGGCGGAACCTCCAGGCAACAAGCCTGGAAGCTCAGGACATACACCGCTCTTAGAAAGGTGTGTTCATGCAGGGAGGTGCCTACACAAGGACACTTGTGCACAGAAGGCAGCAGGACGGTGGCCCTGCCTGGAGGTGATGCAGGCTGCTCCCAGTGTATGCTGAGGGGAGACAAGTTGTACCAATAGACAAGCCCAAATATGTGCATTTGCTCACATTTGGGGGGGGGGGTTGGGACAAAGTCATGTAAAGAAAGCAGTGCAGCTTGACTGAGGTTCCGCTGTCTCCTCCCCACGTTCACCCATCTGCAAGGTCTAGGGGAGTTTGTTTGATGTTAAACTGGGATCATACCATGACAACCTCTTGTTTTTGCTCAGTAACTAGGGAGCAGAAATGAGTTTCATTTTCTCTATTTTTGAATCTATGGAAATGTATGCTCCATTTCTGAAAGATTTTCATTAAACTATATTTAAAATAATAGAAAAAATATTTTTGACGTTTACTTAGTTAACTTCTGTGTAGTGGTTATGTATCTGACAAAGCAAGTTCAAGTCTTGGCTTTACCTCTTACTAGCTGTGTGACTCCAGGCAAGTTGTTAATACTTTATCTTTTTTTGTTTTTAATGGAAAAACAGGCCATTTCAAAACCATGAATACCACTGTGGTTGAGAATATGTGTCCCATCTGAGGGGCAGCACTGGGGACCCCATCGTCTGCCAATGCCCCTGCTTCTGGAATCTCATGCTTGGTGGGTGTCAGGTCCTCTCTGACGTCTATCTGACTTGTGGGGAGAAGGGGTAGAGGGTAAGCTCCCACATAAGAGTACAGCAGGGGCCCCACCTGGCCTGCTGGCATTTACAGAGGCTGCCAAAGTAGCTCTTCGCCTAGGGAAGGACAACCCCTTCAAAGGACATTTTTTTTTTCCTGGCTGTTGTCTCAGAGTCTTACCCTTTCTCAGCCTCAGTTTCCCTGAAAAGACCAGGAAGTACAATAGTTATACTCAGAGGGATTGGCCCAGGGCTGCACGAGAAAGGAGAGCCATTTCCTATTGATTTCTTACTGATTCAGCCACATCTGCATTCTCAGAGTAGAGCTATTTAGAGAGTAGACTTGACTGAGAGTGTTTCCTGGGGTAAGTAAGGCCTAAGTGGACAACCTCCTACTTTGTTTCTCTTCTTCAACGATGGGGTCTAGAGAGCCTCCACTTTCCCATCTTTGAGTTCATCTGTCCTCTGCTTGCACATAATCTTGAATTCTGCTGCCAGAGTCAACAGGAGCAAGAGGCAGCCTTTCAGACGTAGTCACGCCCAGTCTCCAGCTCCTACCAGTGAATGCACATGTGAGAATCAGGGCTGCCCAGATCCTCTCTTTTCCTTGCATGGTGAAGAGTGCCTGGTGGTCGCCATGACTCTGTTCAGTCCTGGAACCCACATCTGTTGACCTGGTCATCCTTGGTCTGAACTACATGGCCTTGGAAAATCCATGCTGTCACGGTATGAAGCCACTGGCTCCTTTGGTGCTGGCCAAGGTGCTGATCATATGGGAGCCAGAACCCTAAAGTCTTCCTGCAAATGCAACTCCTGCAAGGGAATGGAGCTGAACACCTTGTCCTGATTGGATGACTCAGTAACCTGCTACTTAGGAGGCGCAATCATCACTATGCTTCCACATCTCCTGTGGTGACCCCCTCTCAGCTGGGGTTGGGGAGGGAGAGTGGGGGATAGGTGCTCTAAGGGCAGCACACTCAGCAAGAGCATGCAGTTTTATTTTGAGTAGAGGAACAGACGGGGTGGAGGGAGAGAAGCTTGGAGTTCAGGTTCCTAGTCTGGAGGCCAGGGTGCTCCATGGAGCTAGTTTGAGGAAGGAGAGAGATGGCTCGGAAGTCCATAGGCCCTGCCAAGACAGCAAGAAAGCATAGGGGATGAGAGGAAGGCAGAGATGGGGGACAGAAGGCAGGGGTTGGAGCTAGTAAGGTTTAAGCCTGGACTATAGCAGAAAGGCCCATAGCAAGTGAGAGGAACATCAGGACCAGAGGGAAGGATCAGCCAGGAGGAGCATTCCAGAGGGTGTAATATCATGATGGCAGAAGGTCCCGGAGAGGGGGTATTGAGGAAAGTCAAGACTGCACAACACACTTTTGTATTTTCCAGTCTAGTTCCACTGAAAGAGATAACATTCTAAACAGCTTTTTTTTTTCCTAACTACTTAATTTTATTATTTTTTGGCCGTGCTGCGCAGCATGCGGGATCTTACTTTCCCAACCAAGGCTTGAACCCACGCCCCCCGCACTGGGAGCACAGAGCCTTAACCACTGGACCGCCAGGAAAGTCCCAGAGGAAAGTCTTCCCTCTCTCTCTAAGTGCATTATAGTTATCTGAACTGTTAGTTTATAAGGCAAAATTCTTGTTTCCAAGGAGTTTATAACTTAGCTGATGATACATCATATTCACTCAGTAGAGGGTTAAATAAAAACCCAAGTAGCACAGGTGAAGTGACCAATAAGTGGTATTCAGAATGAATGAGAGTTCTAATAAGGGAGACTTCACAAATGAGATGGAGTGATTGGAGGGGGCAACATGGAGAAACTGGAATCTGATCTGAATCTTAAAGGAGGGAGCAGGCTTTGGAAAGGTAGAGGTGGGGGCACAGGTGGGTCACGTAGGAAGAATGTCCTGTGGCAGAGTTGAGTGAGGTGTGTTATCAGCAAAAGTACGCAGGCTGGCCAGGGCTGGCCCCTCTGTAAAGGGGACAAGTGGAAGATGCTTGGAGGATAGCAAGGAGGCCACAGTGATGTACTCTCCCAAGGACACAGAGGAAAGAGGCCATTCGATACATAATGGGCCAGAGCTTAGCTATGCCAGGTCACCTTAAATACCAAGCTGTATTACTGACCTAGGAGAGTGCACTGTAACACGAAACAATATATAAAATCAACACATAGGAAGAAAACAATCATAAAAAGTAGGGTTAGTCAGTCTTAAAAGCCTAGCAAATGAAATTTGGCCATCCCCATCAAACTCTGTCAAGAAGAGAGTTTTACCCAAATGATTTATAGTCTTCTGGTCTCATAGGTAAGAACATAGTATGGGGAGATGGGGAGATGCCAGCCTCAGAGGGCTTGAGTAGATATTCAATTAGATGAATAAATAAATGAATAAAGGATCTTATTAAATAGTCAATTAATCTGATTCTTCTTCTCTTTCTGACTCACCACACATTCTTTTGATTGTAACTTAGCATTCCTTTTAGATTTGCCTGCAGAGAGATAGTTACTGATCATAGATGCTTCATGTATTCTAGTCTCCACAACAAGAATTTCTTGCTGTAAAATAATAAACAGACATTCTGGTGTTCTACATCATGACTTTGGCTCATGGGAAAGATCCGCTTTTGGTTTCTGAGGCTGACTACCAGACACTAGATGGTGGTCAATTTGCTGGGATAAAAATCACCCTTGTGTAAGGTTTCTTGAGGACAACCTTGCTATGGTGGAGAAAGTGCTGTATGGAGCATGATTATGGAATGTCTTAAATGCCAGTGTGACGAGTATTGAGTTCATTCTGTAGGATTTTGGGTGTAGTTCAGGTCAACAAATACTTACTGAGCACTTGCTATGGGAAAGGCATTGCTGTGTGGGGAGGAAAGCATTCATAAACAGTCTGTGTGGAATCTACAATGTAGTGGGAAAGGCAGCTCCTCATAAAACCATTTATGACGGACATTGAGATAAAGGTATAAAATAGACTTCAGGAGGGAAGTGGCATTCAAACTGGGCCTAAAAGGAGGAGGATCATTTTTAACCTGCAAAACTAGGAGAAAGGCCATTTTAGGATATGCGAGCAACATAAGGGATGACAAAAACCCCATTGTGCCTGAAGAGGGATGATGGAACGTTGGGTAGAGCAGACATGACCTTGATCAATGGGCTATCCTCCAAGTAATGGTGGTTTGTGAACAGATGAGTGATGCAAGTAGATTTTCTCTTCAGAAAAAAGTTAAAAGATCATGAATAATAGATTCTAAAAAGATATTTGGGGGCTTCCCTGGTGGCGCAGTGGTTAAGAATCCGCCTGCCAATGCAGGGGACATGGGTTCGAGCCCTGGTCCCGGAAGATCCCACATGCCACGGAGCAGCTGGGCCCGTGAGCCACAATTACTGAGCCTGCGCGTCTGGAGCATGTGCTCCGCAACAAGAGAGGCCGCGATAGTGAGAGGCCCGCGCACCGCGATGAAGAGTGGCCCCCACTTGCCACAACTGGAGAAAGCCCTCGCACAGAAACGAAGACCGAACACAGCCATAAATAAATATAAATAAATAAATTAAAAAAAAAAAAAAAAAAAAAAAAAAAAAGATTGTAAAAAAAAAAAAAAAAAAAAAAAAAAAAAAAAAAAAAGATATTTGGAAGGAGAAATATAAATTATAAGACTGTCTTAGGTATCAGGTGAAAGATGAATAGGATGTTAAGGGAAGGTAGTGGGGGTGGAATGAAAAGGGCAGGTTCTAAGGAGAGTTCTTAACATGGTGGCCGAGGGGTTCCTATAAGTCCCATGAGTGAACTCTGGGGATGCACAAACCTCAAAAGTTGTGTGTCAAACTTTGTGGAAGTGTAAGTATGAATTTAACTGGGGAGAATATTCTGTCAGCCCGCATCCCCCAACAAGCAGATGCCAAGATCATATTAAACATTTAAGAAATGTCTTAGCTAAAATGCCTGTGGGAGAAAATGGGGAGGGAGCTGGAAGAGGCTGGGAGAGTCTTCAGAGAGAGAAGGAAGGAAGGAAGCTCCGGTGGAATCCTTTCAGAATGCCATTCCATCTAAGGAAGCTTCAAAAAGGCCACAGTGGAATCCTCCAGCCAAATTACTAATCAGGGGAGTCCCTAGTCTCCCAGGAACAGCTGTGCCTTAGTATTCCTGCTGTGTTTAGTAACCATCTGGGAACAGCCCGTTAGAAGCATAGCTGAGGCTCAAAGGCAGCAGCTCTACTCTGAGCACAGCAGCCAGGGCCCCCGGTGAATGGCGCCCCCTGCAGCTGGAGATCTGAGAGGCTCATTCTCATAACCACCACAGGGGCACATGACCTTTATTGGATTCCCGAAGTGGTTCATGACCAAAATGGCGTTAAAACATCACCTTTCTAGAAATTGTTGAGGTAAAGTTAACAATGTGTGCAAATAATTTTCTGCGTATCTAGGAGAATGATGGTGCCATTGCCTAACACACGGTGTGTAGGATAAGACCTAATGCAAGAAAATGTGCTTTGTTTCTGCCATGTTGTATTTGAGATGCTGGTGATAGAGCCCATTAAATACCTACCGAGCAAGCCGGAACCTCAGATGGCACAGTTTGAACTGCAACTCTGTGAAAGACAGTGTTCATGGAGAAATTGAGGTGTCAATAGAAACAATAGGAGTGAGTTTCCCTCAGGAAGAGGTAGACTGAACAGAGCAGAGGGTCAATTGTCTATTTTAGAGGGGGCACTAGGGCATGACAGTCCAGGTGTGTTGCTGAAAGAAGAGAGGGTAAGGGTGAGGAGTAATCCAAAAGGGAAGGAGATAATCACTAAAGCACTTGTATCCTAAAAGCAATGAGGACAGGATCTAAAAAACAGTGAGGTTGTCAAAAATGCCAAATGCTTGCAGAATATCAAGTAGGGAGAGGTCCAAGAACGATAGCCATATTTTAAGAAGAATCATGAAACAGAGGCCTCATCTTCATCACTGTATTACCTCTGTGTTTGCAATTTCCCTGCATTTTCGCGAATAACTATTTTTTTCAATTTTTTCTCAACTACAAATCAGCAATAAGTGGGTGGTGTAGGAAGGAGGCTGGAAGAATCAGGGTCTATCACAAAGAAACAAATGGTGTTTCTTCAAATATGTCTGAGACATTTTTTTCGTCTTTATGTAATTTGAGAAGTTGTCACCCAAACTGCACAACACAAAAACTAAACAACACCTAATACATGTTATGGTGAATATTTTAGGCCTAATGTATATTTATTTTGAAAGCTTACCATAGCATGTCTAGATGATTGGTATCATCTTTTTATTGAATTCACTGTTGAAAAACAAATTTTCTAGGGTGAAGATATTTTTCCCTGTGTAGCACGAGGACTGGAAATTTGTACTATTGTCTGATGCTTCAGAGATGCTTCTCGGTGCCAGTTATTGACCCATGTTGTTTGATGACTAAGCCTGTAAGTCCTATAAAGCGTAAGCGTATGGAAGATTGATTCAAGAGTTGTCCATTTGAACGGCATGTCTTGTCCTTTGCAAAATGGTAGTTTTGATTTTCTCCCCTAGGTTACTCATGCCCTTTCTGTAAAGATCCATAAGACTCATCTACTTGATTTTTGTTCTGGGAATATTTTATCTCTAGTGTGAAGTTTATAGTTTTAACTTATTAGAAAATGCAAACTTTGTAGTATAACACACTTCCCTTCCCTTTCCTTGTTACAGAACATTATTCTATACTTAATTATAATAATAGGCTAATCTTGATTCTGGTAAGATGACTTCTAGAGAAGTACCTGGTTAATATATACTTGCTGAATGACTGAATGAATGGATTAGTTCCTTTTGACCAACTCATTTCTATTTCTGATGTAGATGTCATATTTTACATTGTGCTTCAGCTTGTAAATTACTTTGGGTTATCTCGAAAGTAGACTGAGAATGAATCTTGAATTCAATCTACAAAACAAAGAAGCAAACTGCACCTACAAAAAAATAAATGAGTGAAAGTACAAGACAATGAGTTTCTTTGATTTTTTTCATGGCTTAACATAATAGTGTAATCTACAAGAATACAACCAATGTTGGTTTCATCTTTATGGTAGGTCAAGAAGAAAAATCACCGTTTCACCATTTTTAGTTAATACTTTGAGCTGGTTCAAGGAAACAAGGTCATAGGAGGAGTGCAGTCTTTAAAGACAGACAGATTATATAAAACTTACTAATGTTGTGACCTTGGAAAGCTAAATAGCTTCTCTGAATCTCATATTCTTTGTAAGACTGAAGCAATAAGGCCTCATATCTCCTTGGGTGGCATATGAGGTAAATGAGATAAAATATGTGACGCTCTGGACATATGATCTGACAAAGTTAAGTGTTCAGGGGACTTCAGATCCCTCCCTCCCTTTCCTGTAAGCATCAACACAAACAGAAATTCAATTATGGGAGAAGAAAGGCAATTAAGGAACACTCAATTTTCCTAGCTTTTATAAATCAAGAGCATATTTATGTTATATTTTAGTGTGTTTACTGGAGAAAACAAAAACAAGAAACAAAAACCAGGCATAAAACCTTACTGTTCTCTGGTATTATCGTGACTGTAAAAGGCATTTTTTCATTGGCCATTTAAGATCTGGAGTTCCTGAGTCCTATGTGGAAGCCCACAAACCCCTCACTCTGCTTCAGGTATTGACATTCCTGTGAAGAACAGATATTCTCTATAGGATTATTACTCATCATGACTGAAGTTCAACAGATAAATTAAAAACACAGCCACTCCTCAGCCCTGGAAGTGACTCACTTCTCAAGGAATGCTCCCCCTTTACTTCAAGATGGGCTGAAAGATGCCCTGAATCAGAACTGCTCCTTGTCAAAGGGGCCTCTGGACCATTCCCAGAAGAAATTGTGGGTTGTCTAATAGAACTGCACAGGCACTTGGCCGAGTGCTTTTTGGAGCTTGTCCTGCAAATTCCTGTAATTTGCACCAGGTCACTTGCTATCCATTTTAGCTGACTGAACAGTTTGAATCACAGGTGTGAAAAGGCAACTGAAGACATAGTTAGCAGAGACCTTCCAAGAAGGTGCTATTGCCATTCTGACCATGTGTAAGTGGGGTCATGAACTACAACAAGCTCTTTACTTTGCAGAAAACACACACACACACACACACACGCACACACACAATTTATTTAAGAATAATATTGGTTCAATAACCAAAAACAATCTGATTTAAAAATGGGCAGAGGCTCTGAGCACACATTTTTCCAGAGAAGACATACAGATGGCCAACAGGCACATGAAAAGATGTTCAACATCACTAATTATTAGGGAATGCAAATCAAAAACACAATGAGATATCACCTGACATATTAGAATGGCTATTATTGAAAAGATAAGAAATAACAAACGTTGGTGAGGATGTGGAAAAGGGGGAACTTTTGTGCACTGTTGGAGGGACTGTAAATTGGTGCAGCCACTATGGAAAAGAGTATGGAGATTCCTCAAAAAATTAAGAATAGAACTACCATGTGATCCAGCAATTCCACTTCTGGGAATATATCTGAAGATCATGAAAATACTGATTCGAAAAGATAAATGTACCCCTATGTTCACTGTTGCATTTTTTACAATAGCCAAGATATGAAAGCAACCTAAGTGCCCATCAATGGATGAATGGATAAAGAAGATGTGGTATATATGCACAATAGAATACTACTCAGCCATAAAAAAGAAAGAGATCCTTCCTTTTGCAACAACATGGATGGACCTTGAAGATATTATGCTAAGTGAAATAAGTCAGATGGAGAAAGACAAATGCCATCTGACTTCACTTATATGTGGAATCTAAAAACAAAACTAAACAAAAAGAAACAAAAACAAGCTCACAGATACAGAGATCAGATTATTGGTTACCAGAAAGGACGAGGCTCGGGGGGTGAGTAAAGTGGGTGAAGGGGGTTGACCGTATGGTGATGGATGGTAACTAGACTTGTGGTGGTGATCACTTTGTAGGGTATAAAGATGTCAAATTATAATGCTGTACACCTGAAACTTATATAATTACAAGAAGAAAAGAATAGTTATTGGTTGCTGTGAAAAAAAATTCTTGTTGCCTTACAGTGAGAATGTGAAAAAGAAAAAAAAAGAAAGAAAGACATCTAAGCCTGAGTGGAAAATACTCCAACTAACTGAAAGTAAACACTTTTCAAACTCTAACGGATCTCCAGCCTTGTTTTAGATATTTTCAGCATTCTTTTTAGATTGATTAGAGCTTAAACAGTCCAGTATTGTTCTCTATCTATGTTATGTTGCAAATGTGGTGTTCAGGTACTTATTTTCCAGTTTAGCATTTCACTAATAGTCTGTTATTTTCCACCTAGGTTACTTTGTGACAATCTCATGCAGAATTCCCTCCTATGTGGTCTCTTCTCTTTTAGATACATCTTATTATCCATTAAAGAGTAATGAGATAATAGGGGCCATCCAGTGACTATAGGGGAATAAGTACCCAGCACAACCTTGTAAATAAGTAGTTGCTTTCTCCCCTGGAGAGCTTTAAAATATGTCCACACTGGAAACATTTTAAAGGACTGGTTAAAAAAAGATCTTCACTTAGTCTTGCATCTCTACAGTTCTCACAGGAGTTTTGTTAAAAACCCTTCTTACCACAAATACATGTGGGTGTTTATAGAAGCAAGAAAGTGAACATGAAATGGTTTTCCCGTTGTGCATGTTTCATGCAGTGTATGAAGCACAAAAGTGACTAGAAATGCTAGATTTCTGCAGGGAAGCCAATGGCTCAGCTCAGAGCTTTGGGGGAAGAGTAGTTGAAGGCACAGGTGCTATGACTTGAACAGCTGGCTGCTGCTGTCACCAGGGGCAACAGTCACTTCCTGGGCTTTCATTGCGGGAAGAGGGAACTCTAAGTTCCCAATGGGGACCTTGTCCCTTAGGGTAGGAGGAATGAACCTGTGGCTCATTGTGCAGTATTTAGTATGAGGAATAAGGAAGGTTGCCAGCTGGGCCTTCCATGTCCCGTGTTGTTGCTTGGTACTTCATTAGAGCAGCAGGCAAAACAATTCACCATCGATTCCAGACCCCACCCTTTTTTTCTCTGCTCAGATCTCCCATAGAGCTTTGCCACGTGGTCTGTGGCATTCTCTGACCTCTGTGCTCCATGGTCAGCATCCAACCCTCAGACTTGTTCTTAGTTAAAATTGTGAAATGGAGCTTGGAAGTTGGAACAAGATTACAGTTCCGGAAACTTAAAAATAGTTATTCAGAAAATTTCTTACATTGCTTCTATCCATCTGAGTATCATGAGAGTTAAAATTTAGAGATTAGTTTCTCCTAAGATCAGGCCCAGTATTCATGTTGCCGTAGTAACATTGCTAATGAAAGAGAGAGTTTCCATGAGACCCATTTGTCAAACTCTGTTCCAGTCACAAGGGCTGGATTTATAAGAACCATAGACTACTTCAACTTATTCTTCCTTTGCAGTTACATATATTATTTTATAGGCAGGCATCAAACTATGTAGCTGGACTGAAAATTAATCAGATACTAGGACTGATAGGCTGGCTATTTGAGACAAATTAAAAAGAGCATGCTTATCAGTGTATATAGACAGGTTTTCTTTCTTGAGTTCATATAAGGTTTAGAGGCAAAACTTTTCCCAAATCCTGCCCATAGCCATGATATAAAGACAGATACCATCAGATACCCAGAAAAAAAAAAAAAAAAAAGATATTTTCAAGTTTCTAGGACTTAGTAATTTGAATCTCAATCTCTGATTTCAACTTTGACCCCATCCTCAGTTTGATGTTACTAGTTAGTGTGTGATGCAATCTTTCAGAGATGATATGCCTGTTGTATCAGGATACACTCTGTCAAGTACGTGCTTCAGTTTTAAGAAGGCAGGTTGAGCACACATTTGCCTTTTGACATTTCTCCAAAACCATTGGGGAAAAATATATAGAAGTAGTTAACCCATAGTGAGCAGACCAAGTTAAGGGCCAGGAAAGGTGGGTCACCGATGGATAAGAAAGTTCAGTGGATTTCTGGGAGACAAAAGAAGAATGGACGTGTGTTGAAGGAAGGAAGCCTAGAATATCCTGTGGGAGCCAACAGCGCCAGTGGGAGCCAAGAACCTTGAAGAGACTCTAGGTTCTACATCAAACTGTGGGATAAAACAGGAGTAAAGGGCACTACTCAGAGAGACTCTGATGGCACAACTGCACAGGCGGGTCCCACAGCTCTGTAGGCAGAACAGCAAGAAGCCTAGGACTTATCCATAAGCCAAACCTACCAACCCACCAACCAACCCACCAACCAATCAGCAAAAACAGAGGGATGTTTTCTAAAACAAATATGAACTCAGAAAAAGTCAAGGTCCCAGCCGTGTATTGGTGCCTGAAGCAGACCCCTCTTTGTTCTGCCTGTCGTAGACCTGCAGCCTAACAGAGGCTGACTCCTCTTTCTAAAGCAAAACAGTCAGCTACCATGCCTCATCCATGTGAGCAAGCTTCTCAATCAGAATTCCCTCAAAAAATGAGAGGGCCTTTTGGGATATAAATCTACATGCACGACAGCAGAGGAAAGCCACACCGGCTTCTCTGGTTTCTGCTCTTGAATA
This sequence comes from Balaenoptera physalus, assembly GCF_965194825.1. Taxonomy (NCBI): domain Eukaryota; kingdom Metazoa; phylum Chordata; class Mammalia; order Artiodactyla; family Balaenopteridae; genus Balaenoptera; species Balaenoptera physalus. Next base: position 151,405,840 of record NC_138890.1, read on the forward strand.
CGAATGAACTTCATCAGTCATAGGACAAAAACCAACCACATGGAAAAGAAGGACCAAGATAGCCTGTATCAGCTAAGATGCATTCAACTGCAAGTAACAGAAAATCCAACTAAAGTGGACTTGAACAAGGAGGACATATATTTTCTCATCTAAAAAATGTCTGGAGATGGAGAGTTCTTAAATGGAGTAGCTCAGCAATGTCATCAAGGACTTGAGATTTTCATATTTGTGTTCCACTATCCTTGACACGTTAGTGATTTCTTTTCTCGTGGTTACAGATGGCAGCAGATATTACATGAATAAGATTGCTTAATTTTTTTTTTTTTTACCGTGTGTCACTTATTGTTAGTGAGAATACCTTTCCCATAAATGTCCTAGGAGCTTTTCCTTATGGTCACATTGGATCTCAGGAATTGGGTCTCATGCCTATGCCTATAAAATCATTAGACATGGGAATGAGACTCTTGTGAATGGCCTAGGCCAGGGTTTCTCAGCCTTCGCAGTATTGACGTTTTGGACCAGATAATTCTTTGTTGGGGGGAGGGGTCGTCCTGTGCGTGACCCCTGCAAAGTCATATTCCATTCTGGAGGGGCATCCTCTTGACCAGTCTCAAGTAGGCCATTGAAGACGACAGTCAACAGTGAGTCTTCTAGAGAGCAGAACCAAGGGCAGAAGGACCACAGGAGCTGCATACAGAGAGCAGAGCCAAGGTTGACCTTGTGAGATTGTGAGATGTGATATATGTAGTAGAGCAGTGACGTCTCTACACTTCCTATTCTACCATTTCCCAAACGGATGGGTATTTGTCCTATTGTGTTTTGTCTTTTTGGTTTGCTGGTTTTATTTTTGTTTTTCAGTTATTCTATTTCTCCTCCTCCATCGTATATCAGACGTATTGTTTCTTAGCATAGACCATCTGACCCCAAGGAGAATCATCTACAATTGGCAGAGGACAAACCATCATTCAGAAATTGTGGACTTCAAGGTTGATGTAGCGACTGAATGATATTCTGTGGGTGTCTTTCTTGCTGAAGGGGAGAGTGTGTTCTGCTAGGGTATATGGATACTGAGGAGCCAAAGGGAGGACTTTGACCGACACTACAAATTGGATAAAACATCTATGTCCAACCTCCTTCACTCTTCCCTGTCTTTACCATAGAGGTTGTAAGTGTGCATACTTACCCGGTCACCCACACAGCCTGTGGTAGCCACATGACACAGCTCTGGCCAATAAGACATAAACAGAAGTTTAGGGAGAGGACTACTGTAGGGAAGCATTTGCGTTATTGATAAAGGAAACAGATGCAACTGGCCCCGGCCCTTTCCTCCTGTCTCCACTTCCTCCTGCCTGGTTCACGAATGTGATTCCTGGAACTAGTCATCTTGCAACCACGAAACAACAAGCCAACATGCTAAGGATGGTATAGTGGGTAGATAGAGTCTAGGCCTTCCATACCATCCTTATCCATTTTATCAGTTCTGGATTGTCTGTCTCTGAAATTATCGATATTTGAGTAATTTATAAGTCAGGTATATTTGAGTCATTATAAATCAGGTATTTTATCACTTGAAACTGAACAGCAACTAATTAGTAACATAAAAGAAGGCAGAGTGAAGGAGAAAGGCTGAAGTGAAGGATACGGGTGCTAATAACCTCACCTTATGTGCAGTGGAATTGAGATACTGACTTCTGTCTTTGGAACATAGTCTGTGGTAATATTTGGTAATTACCCACCGACCCTCACCATTTTTTGGTTTTTAATTCCACGAACTTCTCTCTATTAAACTTCGTATATTAGGCTGAGACATTCTAAGCTTATTACTGGAGGAAGGCTGACCTAGCCCCATGCATCAGTCAAGTTATTGGCTTTTGAGATTCTGAGTGTGCATTTGAAATTCACTGTCTAGAAATCCAAAGATTTTTCAGCTTTCAAGAGCCAGGATTTTTGAGAAGAATATGTATTGAGTTCCAAAAGCTTGGCTTTGCATATCCAAAGAAAAAAAATCTCTGAAGGTATCAGGGCCTAAAATTAGGTTTGCCTGATGTGAGGAAGGAAACAAGAGGTTTAGAGAGTAAGCAAGTACTTGGGAAGTTGCTTGAACTCTGCCCACCACCCCAGTCCTGGGGTGAGAGGAGACAGATTTGAGTAAGAGTAAGTAAGAATAGAGGGGAGCAGTGCACACCTCTGCATTCAACTCCTGGAAGGCAGCAACCTACACAGCAAGGCTTGCAGAGGTCCCCTCAATGCTTAACAGAGTGGTGCCATAGCCACAAAATGGGAGTTATAGTGGGGCAGGCCAAGGCAAAGGGGGCCTGAGACAGCACTGCTGAGCTCCCTTTTGCCCTATAGTCATAGAAGAGAATCAGAAAACTGTTCATGAGTGAAAAATGGTCACAGCAGGGTTAAGTTGGCTAGTGGATCTGATGGGAGCTCTTATCAGAACATGGGTGATACAAACCATTTGGACTAGTAACCAGAGATCACAGTGGTGCCTTGATCAGTATGGTGGACACCAACACAGATGTCAATGACCAAAGATCAGGACTTGCCAAAGAGGTCAGAGGTTAATCACCAATAGAAGCCGACCTACCCCCACTGCTTCGGCACCACAGCAACCCTCCGGAAATGACCTGCCCTCCCGTGAACAGGGAAGGGAGGAATTAAATCTGACTTTATAGATTTTAAATGTAAAACAACGTAGTTTGCATGGAATTAATAATGATTAAGGTTTCTGCCAGCTGGTACAATAGGGTCTTTTAGTTAGAGAAAATAAAGTTAATCCTTTTTACGCCCAGGAACATGGCTTGAGAAAATTGAACCTGTTACATAAGAAACTGAGGCATAAGTATATTATTTAAGGTAATTACAGATAAACAGGCAAGAAATAAAAATGATAATACATCAAATATTATAAAGAGGAAGAGGCGGGAAATGAGGATAGTTATAAAAGATAATTAATCCTCATCTTTCATTTCTGGAAGACAATAGGCTAAATATAAATTTGATACATCTACAAATCTCATATTCATGTTATTTAGTATTTTGAAAATAATAAATATAAGAATTAGAAAATAGTTAAGAGGTTTTGCTTGGGAGAGGGACTGGGGGGAGGTAGGAGACTGTTTCTGTTCATCATAAATTGTTCTTTACTATTTGATTTTTTTCTTTCAACATACTTGTGTTACTTTGATATAAACTAGAAAAGAATTAATTATGAGCCTGTGTGCCTTTGAGTTTTATGTTGCAGCGGTATATGCTAACAGAATACTTGTAGTAAAGATAAAAGTACTCCTAAGTGTTCTGAGAATATGGGCTACCATGTACTGCAGAGTGGCTTTGCAGAGCTCTGCAGGAATTCCTAGACTCTATGGGCAAGTATGGCAACCACCAGACCAATAGGATGGATATTATGGGGCAAAAAGACAGAAGAGAAGGACAAATAACACACAAAGCTTGGAAAGGGAGACTTTTCAAAACAGACATTTTTAAGAGATTATATGGTGTCATAACAGTTGGAGCTGTGGGATGATACACGTGACAGTTGGATTGTCTTTTGTGAAATGTACTGGGCCTGGTTTTTAAGGCTTACACACACACACACACACACACACACACACACACACACACAGTGCATTTAGCTTGTGCTCTAGCCCACTAATCATCGTCTTCTTCTCACTTAGCCCTTGGGTCTTGAGAGCCCAATTAAAGGCCCCAGAAGCAACAGTCTGTGACACTTGCTGATCCCCCAACCTTGCCCTGTCCTCTCAGAGGCAGAGGGCTGACAAACAGAGGGCAAGGGGTTATGCCTGAAATCAGCTGTTGTTTGACCCATGCCAAAAGAGAAGGTCCCTGGAACAAAGGACTGTGACTTCACAGGGGTCTAGGAAACAGCACAGCAAATCCTTGTAGTGCTGTCAAGCACATCACCCCTGTGCAACAGCAGAAGAACCACTTTTTGTTTTTAAGTTTGGATGACTTTTGTATCAACAACTCTAGCCAACAGCCTTCATTATCTCTTGAGCTGATGGAACCCTAAGAGTAGAGATACATTCTCAAACAATTTTCTCAGAGAGAGAAATATACCAATTGAAAAATGGAAACTAGATTAAATAGTTAACAATTGTAAAATACATAGATAGAATTTGCACCAAAAAAAGATAATGTAATGGAGGCTTATTACACTTTTTTCTCCTGTAGTGGGTTTTTGTTTGTTTGTTCGTTTGTTTTGCCACACGGCATGTGGGATCTTAGTTTCCTGGTCAGGGATTGAACCTGTGCCCCCTGCAGTGGAAGCACAGAATCCTAACCTCTGGACCACCAGGGAATTCCCACCTGCACTGTTTTCTTTCTTTCTTTCTTTTTTTTTTTTTAATATTTATTTATTTTGTTGCGCCGGGTCTTAGTTGCATCAGGAGGGCTCCTTTAGTTGCATCTCGAGGGCTCTTTAGTTGGGGCACGGGGCTTCTTAGTTGCTGCATGCATGTGGGATCTAGTTCCCCAGCCAGGGATCGAACCTGGGCCCCCTGCACTGGGAGTGCGGAGTCTTAACCACTGCACAACCAGGGAAGTCCCCTGCACTATTTTCTTCACCATTTTTTCAACTGTTTTAGAACTCATGGTTATCTTGCACTCAAATAGCATTTAAAAATGAATTGAAGCACAGACAAATGTCTTTAGAGAAAAATAAAGGCTAAACATGACAGCACCTTGAAAGACATAGAAATAGTGTAGGTATTCTTCAGGCAATGCATGGAAAGTAGCATTTTCAACATGCTACCAAGTTCACTCTCATGGAGTCTGAAGAGGCAGGTGAGGGTTATATATATTCTAGATCCCAAATCAATTCGAGTTGGTTTATGACTGGTAACAACTACTAGTGGGATTAGTGAAACTTTTCAGCCTGAAAAAATTTTCTGAAATTATTTGAAGCAACTCTTGAAAATCAGAGAATGAACTAGATTTCTTTTAAAAAATTGATTTCAACCCGTGACACCAAGGGTATAATCATGCTATTCCACAACTATATTATGGTTCCATCAAATAACAATTCTATTTTTGCGGCCACAGAGAGATGAATGCAAGCTTCTGACCTCTAACAGTGCAATTTTGCTTTCTCAATAACAGCATCCTGGAAGCACTGGGGCAGATTGCTTTCCCTAGAATGCAATACCTGAAAACTGGCCTTGGCTTTCTAGCCATTGGTCTCGCCACCTAGGAGAGGTCTTATTCACTGCTGACAGCACAGAAAGAGGTTTAATGGAAAATCAGGCTCCGTACACATGTTTTATACCTACAACAGGGTGCCTTCATTGCAATTCAACCCTAGGCTGCTTAGTCAACTACACGGAAATACACCTAACCCTCTTGTATCACTGTGAATTCTTTCCTGAAATCCTAGCCATTAGGTGAAAAGCTGTTACATGAAAAATATTTCCATTAGTTGTAAGGAATTCTTTTCTCAGTCAAGGTTCTCAAACAATTTTCTCCCAGAGAGAAATGTATCAATTGGATAATGGAAACCAGATTAATTAGTTAATAAACAACAATTATAAAATACATAGATAGAATTTAGATATAAAATGTAATGTAATGGAAGCTTATTACACTTTTTTCCCTGCACCATTTTCTTCACCAGTTTTCAACTGTTTTAGGGCTCGTGATTATCTTGTACTCAAACTGCATTTAAAAATAAATTTAAGCACAGTTAAATATCTTTAGGGAAAAATAAAGGCTAAACATGAGAGCACTTTGAAAGTCATGGAAATAGTATAGGTACAACAGACTGAAGATTAGTAAAAGATACCACCTCTTCATTTCTCTTGCTCAGTGTATGTCCACAAAGCAAAACATCCAAACATGTACACAATTCCAATTTATTTCAGATAATATTCTCTAACTAGAAGCAGTTGGCCTGAAAATTGGTGTGTCTTTGCCTGAAAGTATAATTGCAGAATATCACTTCTTATAGCTCATTGATTTAGTCTGCTTTGGGATGCAAAAGTCATTACACTAAAAAAAGGAGTGTGGTCAGCAGAGTAATGGTCCTCCCCCGCCAAAGATGTCCATGTCCTAATCCTCCAAACATGTGAATATGTTACCTTACATGGCAAAAGAGATTTTGAAGATGTGATTGGATCTTGAGATGGGAGGATTATTCTGGATTATCTGGATGGGCCCAAAGTAATCACAAGGGTCTTTATAAGAAGGAGCCAGGAGGTCAAAGAGAAGTATATGATGATGGAAGCAGAGGTCAGAGTGATGCACGGAAGGGACCACTAGACAAGCGTGCAGACAAATGGCCTCTAGAAGCTGGAAAAGGCAGGAGAATGGGGAAATGGATTCTCCCCTAGAGTTTCTAGAAGGAGCACAGTTCTGTTGTTCAATTTTAGACTTTCAGAAATAGTAAGATAATGAATTTGTGTTGTTTTAGGCCACTAAGTGTGTGGTAATTTGTTACAGGAGCAGTAGGAAACTAACAGAAGTAATTAATTTTAAAAAGAGTATTGAAAAGTAGTGCAATTTTCAGGAGCCATTGTGGCAAACCTGTTGATTTGACAGCCTTTGTGAGATGTAAGTCTCTGCCCACCCTTTGTTCTAGAGGACTGGGCTGAAGCCAGTAATGGGTATGGATGTTTGAGACCCAGGAGCTAAATGCCTATCTTAGGAGCATACCTTTCTGCATTCAGCTTAGATAGAAATGTGTCTCCAGGAAATTTACTGTTGCTGTTTTTGGGCAATAGTGTGCAGTGGGGGAGTGAGGTAGAGATAGTGGTGGGAAGAAATTTTTTTTGTTCTGCCAAAATGCTGATCATCCCTGAGTGATGGGTGGAATTTTTGCTGTTGTCATTTATTTTGATACTACTATGAACTGAACTGTGGTCCTCTCCAAATTCATATGTTGAAGCCCTAACTCCCAATGCAGTGGCATTTGGAGATGGGGCCTTCGGAGGGTAATTAGGTTTAGATGAGGTCATGATGGGGGGTGGGGCCTCCATGATGGGATTAGTGTCCTTATAAGAGTTTCACCAGAACTGGACCATGCTGGCACCCTGGTCTTGGACTTCCAGCCTCTAGAACTGTGAGAAAATTAATTTCTGTTGTTTAAGCCACCCAGTCTATGGTGTTTTGTTATGGCAACCTGAGCAGACTAAGATATTGAAAGGAAATAAGAGTAGGGGTGTAAGGCTTGATTTTCATATCGCCCTGGTTTTACAAGAGATCAAGCCAGCCAAGAGTAAGCAGAAACACCCAAGATTCAGAGGAGTTGTTAATGCCTGAGATCCCGATGGGTCCTGGTGGGAGGGGCTGGCATTTCATCATCTTTACAGGTGTGGCAGGCAGAGTTCAAGGTGGCCCCAAGATTCCTGGTCCCTGGTGCACACACACCTTCTTCCAGTTATTCAGTGAAACACGAATCTAGATGCTGCTATGGAGGGATTTTTGCAGATGTAATTAAGGTCTCAAAACAGTTGGCATTAGATAAGGTGATTATCTGGGTGATCTAATCACACTAGCCCTTCAAATCTGGGTCTAGAGGTCAGAGACAGAGGAAGTCAGTGAGTCTAAGCACAAGAAGGATCTGATGCACAATTGTCGGCTTGAGGGTGGAGGAGACCACATGCCAAGGAATATGGGTGGCCTTGAGCTGCTGAGAGTGGTCCCTGGCTCACAGCCAACAAGGGAACAGGGACCTAAGTTGTACAACCACAAGGAATGGAATTCTGCCAACAACATGTATGATTTGGGAGCAGAATTTTCCCTAGAGCCTCCAGATAAGAACTCAACCCAGAAACACTTTGATGTCAGCCTTTGGTAACCAGAGCACAGAACACAACCATGCCATGCCAAACCTCATACTATAGAACTGTGGGCTAATAAAGGGGTGTTGTTTTAAGCCGCTACATTTATGGTAATTTGTTATATAGCAATAGATAACTAATATAGCAGTCTGTGCTGCTGTTGCAGTTTCTCCAATTCTGGGCACATGGACTCCAGCTTTCATAAGATTGAGACTCAGTTAAACAGTGAAACTCTTACTTGGAGCCACACATGCATGAGAGCTCTGTCCACCCTCTGAGATGAGCCATGAATAGGACAAATTTTGGAACCCTTAGAAATTACCCTTGGGGACTTTGATCTTTATGAAAGACTGACCTTTCTGAAGCTAAGCATATGGCCTCAGAGCCCTTATAATTTTGTTATTGACATACCAGTGCGGCTCTATTTGTATCCATGGGCTAGGCCATTTAAGTTAAATATACAAATGGCCTTAAAATGGTCAAATGTTAAGAATTGGTTACCCTCATAAATTGGGTCTGAGAACTATATATATATACATATGTGTATATATATATATATATATATATATATATATATATATATACACACACACACACACACACACACATATATATATACATATGTATACACACACACACACACATTTTTAAATCTAGTTTGACAAAAAGAGCCTGCTGATTACTTTCCTAAACAGCCAGAATTTTTAAAAATCGTTTTGAATGTTATTTTCCATAATCAATCTGCTTGATAAAATGTGCCCTTAGTCAGTATCAGTGTATCCCATTCAATTCAGCAAACATTTAGTGACTATTTATTCTACTTTCTTTCTTTTTAAAAATTTTGTCTCAGTGAATTCATGGGAACTTTTTTTCCCCATTGCAAAAATCAATCTCGTTAAAAGATGTCTATTATAAGCCTGCAATGTAAGTTACTACAAGCTCTCCAATAACTTTAAAGGAGAAGATACCATATGTCTAGTATGAAGAAGAAAAGATTGTTGCTAGGGTCAGAACACCAAACTTAGACTGGCTGAAACAAATTGAGGAATATTTGTATTCTCATACAGATGGTATAATCACATAATAGCATGTCAAGATTAATGGTTTTTTTATGTTTATATACATTTTCTTCATCATTGGCTGACATCAGCATTCATCATTTGGTTTTGTTATTCACTGAATGTTTTATTTTATTTTTATTTTTATTTTTAATTGAGATATAACTGACATGTAACATTGTATTTATTAGTTTTAGGTGACATAATGATTTGACATATGTATATATTGCAAAATGATCACCACAATAAGTTTAGTTAACATCCATCAAACATTTTTTTTTTTCTTGTGATGAGAACTTTTTTTTTCTTTTTTTTTTTTTTAATTTATTTATGGCTGTGTTGGGTCTTCGTTTCTGTGCGAGGGCTTTCTCCAGTTGTGGCAAGTGGGGGGCCACTCTTCATCGCGGTGCGCGGGCCTCTCACTATCACGGCCTCTCTTGTCGCGGAGCACAGGCTCCAGACGCGCAGGCTCAGTAGTTGTGGTGCACGGGCCCAGCTGCTCCGCGGCATGTGGGATCTTCCGGGACCAGGGCTCGAACCCGGATGAGAACTTTTAAGATCTACTATCTTAGCAGCTTTCAAATATACAATATAGCATTATTACCTAAAGGAATTTTTTGTCTTAACTGAAAAGTCTAAAACTAGGCCTGGCTCCAAGTACTGTCTCACACAGAAGTTCAAAATATCACGTTTTCTCCATGATTGTTTTAGTTTTCCCCTCTTCTTTGTGCCAGATTTATCTTCAAGCCGGCTTCCCTCATGTTAGCAAAATGGCTGCTGCAATTCTAGCCCTCATACCCTCACCACCACCTGAGAAAGAGAGAATGTCTTCTTGACTATACTGTCTTTGGAAGACAAGGGAGGCTTCTATTGTCAAAGCTCCAGTAAATATTTCTTAAGCCTCATGACCTTAATGGGATCGTATCTTCTTCCCTAAACAAAATATCAAGACTCAGGGATGGGGATGGGGGGAGGAGATAGAACTAGTGGATTGGTTTATGTTCCTCCTATGAAAACAAAGGAGGAGTAAATTCCACCCAAATTACATGGCTGAGAATAGGAAAGGAGCGATTATCCGTCCAAAGAAAGATTTGTGTATTGCTGGAGGGAAGAGGTGAGTCAGTACAATAGTAGAATAAAATAAATGTAGTAAGATAAGCACAAAGTACTTATGCTATGGTGTCAAAAAGAGAAAGGGTCAACCTTTTGTCAAAGTTCGGGAGATAAGAAAAGATTTCATTAAATAGTTGTGCATTGGTTCCTACATATCATTAAAGGTCTATGTTAGAGACGCAAAAAGACATCCTTAGAAGTAGGAACGTGGCAGCAAAAACAAGAAAGCAGAAAACTGTCGAGTTGTATTACAGTGACACTAATGAATGTAGCATGACTACAATACAAAATGCTGGGAGATGCAGCTGAAAAGGAAAGTTGGAGACTTACTGTGATGGGCTTTCCTTGAATTCCAGCAGGAGGAGTCTTATTTAATTTAGAAACCAGTGGGGAGCCATTGACAGGTTTTGAATAGGGGAAAGATATAACCAAATATGCCTGCTGGAAATATTAATCTGCCAGCAATGAATTGGATGAATTGCAGCAGAGAGAGACACAACTCAGGGAGACGGGTAAGGAAGCTATTGTCGTTTTCAGAAGAAAAGCAATGAAGTTGGCTGGCAGCTAAGAAGTGGAAGGAGATGATGGGCATGAGAGACTTAAGATGGGAGAATCTTCATGGCCTTCTAATAAATTAGTTCTAAAGGGTTAAAGGCAGAGTGGTACTGATGGAAGTTCTGATGTCACTGTGATGAGCAAGAAAGTGGTATCTATTATTCACGAAAATGGAGCCCTCAAAGGCACAGGTATTTTGCAGAGCAACAAGCTCCACAAGAGGGGCAGTAAAGACTGCCTGCCCCCGTGGCAGCTGATTCTTAATTCTTGAAAAGCAAAGGGGCCCCTCTGTTATAATTCACCTCTTTTATGAGCAAACGTTGTTAACTATGACCTTTTTTTTTAACTGTGTCATTTCACTGGCTCTTAGCATCACAGAGCCATAACCCAGGGGCAGGTCATAAGCCTACAACAGGGATCCTTAAGCAGGTTTGGAAATGAAACTCTAAAGTCAGGTAGATGGCGATCTAAATAGTATCTTTAGTAAAACCGTGGGAGAACAAGGCTTAGTGTGAGGCTCAGATGGACTTCCTTAGATTGCTCCTGAGCATTTAGATTCACTGATTTAGAGTCAGTGCTCGGGATGCAGGATTTCCTGCAGGGACGGAGCCTCTGAGTGAAAACCGACACCGTGTCCCAAGAGAATGGCACTGTCTCTGTGGGCAGGCAGGCCCCTGAGAGAAGAGGGACATACTGGCCCATTTCTTTCATTCACCAGTAAGTCCTTCCTCTTCCCTGGGGAGGAAGGGGTGAGAAGGCCACAGACAGGCCTGGGGTCTGGTCCCTTACTGACAGTGGGGGCCTTCCCGTGACCTCCTGCAGAACTGTCTTCCCTTTCTTCATTGTCAATACCCGAGGCCCCTGATTCGTGGTGGCCTCTCGACTCCGGCTCCGCCTGGCTCTGATTAGACAGAGAGGGAGAGGCAGCCAGATCAGACAGATTTCCTAGCGCTTACGTAAGGAGGGTGAAAGATTTGAATCGACGATGTGCTGTGGTCAGATTGGGGTTTTAGAAGGTTCGCTCTGATGACAGTGTGGAAAATGGCACGTGGCAGAGAGACCATTTAGGAAGATTGGGGGAATCCAGGGAAAAGGGGGAGGGGGATGTACTAAAGCATTGACGACGGGGCTGGAGTGGGACAGACAGATTTCTAAGCCATTGAAGAGGAAGAATCCATGAGACTACAGGTGGACAGAAAGAAAGAGAAAACTAGATAACCCCCAGAGACTGCCTCAGGCCCTTGGCTGGACAATGAAGTCATTCCTCAAGGAAAGAACTGTAGAAGGATGAACATGTTGAAGGGGGCAACGTGAGATTTCATTTGGGGCATTTTCGTTGCATGTGGCGTTTCCAAGTGAAGATGAGCAGAGATGCCCTCAGCGCTCTGCAAAGCTTGAGATCAGCTGGGGTGGGAGCTTGGAGGTGCTAATCTCTCACTCTTCACATTTCCATTGAGGGACAAAATTACACTGCCCCACCCAGAGAAGAAAGGTCGGGGAAGAACACTCCCAACCTCTCTCCGCCCCCTCACTCACTCCTTCACAGGGGATCCTCTTTCTTCCTGACTGGCTCTGGTCCTCTTTCTTTCAGATCTGTCTGCCCACCCAGAGTGCCTCCTGGGCAGGATCCTCCATACGGTATGTGTCCAGGGAAGGCCTGATGTTTTCATTTCAGTGCACACCTTACTGAGGATCCAAAGCCACATTCCCAAATCAGTGTTATCAAAAATACAACTGACCCTTTGCTCCCATCTCTCTGTTCCTCATCTCTTATTTATCAGTTGGTTCAGAGCTCTGGAGGAGAGCGTATTAGCTGGCTAGTGCTGCTATAACAAAGTATCACAGATCAGGTGGCTTAAGCAACAAAAATTATTTTCTTACATGTCTCGAGGCTAGTAATCCAAGATCAGGTTGTCAGCAGGGTTAGTTTCCTCTGGAGGGCTTCTCTCCTTGGCTTATAGATGGTTGTTCCCCCCACCCCCGGTCCTCACATCGTCCTTCCCTCTGTAGCAGCCTGTGCCCAAATGCCCTCTTCCTGTAAGGACACCGGTCATATTAGATTAGGACTCACTCTAATGACCCAATTTTCACTTCATCCCCTCTTTAAAGGCCCTCTCTCCAAATACAGTCACATTCCGAGGTACTGGGGTTAAGGCTTCAACATATGAATGGGAGGAGGGGTCGCTATTCAGCCCACAACAGAGAGAGAATGGTATTTATTCATCCTCTAAAACTTCATCAACAGCCCCTATCCTGTTCCTTTTCTAAATACATTCTCAAACACAATTTTGAGACCGATTTTTTTCCCCTTCACTCTATTTGCTTCAATGCCAAGAACTAGGAAAATTTTAATCAGGGCACTGTTTAATTTCATTAAAGAAAAAGCAGGTCAGTGACGCTCAGAGGCTGGATCCCAGTAGGGGGAGGGTTGCTGGGCTGTGTATCTCTGGGAACTGGAGAGAGTTCAGGACAGGGCCTGGTGAGAACCTGAGCCCCTGGTAATCAAGACGACTGTACGTCTTCCCTCAGAAACAGTGTGGGGCAATGAGATCATCATTTCTACAACCCTACGGAATTTACGATTTGCCAAAATATCTGAGGTTAACGTTGTGTGTATATTTAGGTTCACAACTAATTATAAGGCCATAATCCGGGCCTATCTTTCTTCATTAAGTTTTGCTCTCTGATATGTATTTCTCCCACAAAGTTTGAGCTTGAATGGTTTTCCCAAGGGAAATAAGTTCTGTATCCAGAGTGATGGCTGATTTTATGGAATTCTGTTAATACCCTACATGACTGAAGACAGTCATTCAGAGCTTTGTTTCAGGGACATACAATCTTTAGGCATCACCACACAATGAAAGGAAGAAATGACAGATCTGTGGCAATGAAGCACTTTTCTTGATCAGTGTGATTATATCAGAATGCTCAACTTGGATATATTGATTTGTCTTTGAGAGTGCTTTATGTCACATAAATCTCATAGAAATATCTTTAAGGAGTTGCCCCAGAAGGCCACTGCTTCCCTCCGCAGCAAAGAAAAGCAAAGCCAGGGAGTCATTTGTCAAAGTTTCAAACAGAATGGTCCATTTATGAACTGACACTGGATGGTTTCCTATTCTGACATTCATAGGATTTTAAAACAAAGATGCATTTTATGATTAACCTCGGCATATAGAAGCGAAGAGCTATATTTTTCTCTTTTGACTTACTTCGGCAGCCTGAATTTTTAAAAAATCACCTTCAAGGAAAATCATATTTATTATACCTCAAAAATTCAGTTTATATGCACCATTGTTCAGAGCAATTTCTTTTTCCCTATGTTTAATAGCCAAGAGATCATTTGTTTTGGAGATGCATTCATACTTTGGAAGATTTGACCATCGATGGAAAAGAATGTTCTTGAGAGTGTTTTTTTCCCCCTGCTGCCTTAGTACAGGAAAATAGGTCTCAAAAATTATCAATGAATTTTAAAATATTAATTAAAAGTTTCTTACTTGTTCTTTATTCTGGGACACATAACCTTAATTTTCTAATCTTTAAGAGCTGTAGTGAAAAGAACATCTTTTATCTCTTTCTCTTTTGAATTGGGTGACCTTGGACAATTACTGAATTGAAGTTTACTTTTTTCCCCTTGTAAAATGAGTATTGTGACACAAGTAGGCAGTACTGGAGAAAGAGGGGAGGTAGTTTAGCACATTATTTATTTAGGAGTGTGGGTTTTGAGCCAGCGTGACTTGATAAATCTCCTACTTGCTGGTTGGATGATTCTGGGCATGTGACTTACCCCCTAAGCCTTATTTTCCTTATCAGTGAAATAGGCATAATAATTGCTTTTTCTCATGTGACTGTTTGAAAAAGAAATGAAATAATTTACAAACATACTGTGAGATCATCATCATCATCATCATGAAAATAACAAATAACCATCAACTTCTTTAAGTATTTTACTTCCCTCAATATACTAAGTAAGACATAGACTCAAAGGGAAAGTAAGATCCATAAAATTCAAACTCTGTCCTGGGTGAAATGGATTGAAACCAGATTGATGTAATTTGAAATATATCTTTTGAATATCTATGTTCATATATACACATACATATTCACATATATATGCACAGACACATACATAGATATTTACATAGAAATATAAAATAAATCTATTTATACTCAGTTGAAATTTCACAGAAGCTTTAAATAACAACTTGAACTGTATTTACCAAGATTTTATAACTATACTTCCATTTCGAATGCAAAGCCATTTTCTAAATAAAAAATATTTAGTGACAAGTATAAAATTGGAATAAGATTTAATAATCTCCCTTAGGAAGTGATTTTAAGGTTTAAATTGTCCTTTTAAACTGCATTAACTCTTAAATTCTTCTTATAATGTCTTCATATTTAAGCTTCAGTGGAAAAAAAGAGGAGTTCATCATTCTCTCACTTATTTAAAAACATGAAAAGCTTCTGCTTAAAGATGGCAGCATAAAGATAATTGGATTAAGCACCACTCTCTAATATCAACTGAAAGCAACACAAATTCTAAAAAAAGAGTCTATCTTTAATGAAACCAGGAGACAGATACAACCCCAAACTATGAAGAACTGCTTCTAAATATAGGGACATTTGGCCTCAATTCCAAAAGGATGCCAAAAGTAGATTCACACTTGACAGTCTATGCACACACTGCAGAGTTTTCCAATAGTAGGTGGCACTGCTCGGAACTGCTTCACCAGTTACCCTTTACTGGAAACCATTAATTCCACATCCCACACTGAGGAACTGCAGACCCGATGGGACTGGAAGGAGAAAAATCCATTAACTTTGCAGGAAACATCCTGGAGGCATACAATGGGGATATCAATACCACTAATAATAGTATCAACAATAACAATGGCCGATGGTTAAGTGTTTACTATGTGCTAGGCACAGCTTTAAATGGTTTACATGCACCAACTCAGGTAATCCTCACAGTAACCTTATGGTGAGGGTACTATCATGATCCCAATTTTACTGGTCATTTATAGAGCCTGTCCTCTTCACCTCCACGCCTTCTGCGCATGGAATCAACTTTGATCAGTGGCTCAAGGTCAGTTGAAGGAGAATGAAAATAAATGTCAAGTCACCACAAGAGAACTTGAGCCTTATGGGGCTTCCCCATGAGTCTCAAAATCTTCTGCTCCCTCCCAGAAGGAATGCGGGTCATGGGGAGGAGATGTGCTTGGAGCAAAGGCACAGCAGAGCTGATGAGGAAGTCTTCTAAGAAGACACTGCTTCAATGAGGCTCCTGTGATTCTGGTTCTCTCCCACATTCCTTCCTGATATGACTCCTGTGCAAAAAGCTGAACAAGATGGAGCCACTCTCATTTAAAAATGAGTCATAATTAGAAAGAAACTAGCATAGACTAATGTATAGGTATTTGAAAGATAGGAAAAACAAGAAAAACATAAAGAAAAAAAATAGCCAGTGGCGTGAGTGGAAGAAAGAGAACATTTAAAAAGGCAAGTGGATAATACACGTCAGAAAATGAATTAAATCATGCAGTGAATAAAATTTCAAACACTTTTCAACAGAAAGAGAACAGAATTCATGGAAACCCCATAACATTTTAAAGGTAAAAAGAAAAAAATCACTGCCATAGGACAACTGATAATGGTAAATTTGCTGGACGTCAAGAACGAAGAACCTGATGTGGATCTTGCAGTTAGAAAAGTACCTATTACAGTAGACTTTCAACTAATACTCACTGAATTAATGAGTGAAACTAAGCCAGAAAATGAAGAAATTCACCTGTTTTCAAAGGAAAACCAAGCCAGTTTTAAACTTCCTAGCAACAATGCTAGAAAATGCTACGGCAATTACTACAAAGTCTTCAGGGAAATAAAATGTGTTCTGAGATTTTTATACTCAGTTAAATGTCATTCGAGTATATAGAATACAAACAGATTATTTTGATACACCAAAGAACTCAGGCAACATGGCGCTCTTTAGTTTTTTTTGGGAAAAAAAACTATTTGATTATGAAATCCAGCCAATCAAGAGATAAGAGATAAATAAAGATTTCAGGAATAGAATGATGAGAATAGTGATACCATTTAGTTTATAACCTGGAAATTATGGCATTAGAAGAGAATGCAAAGGTTATATATTGTAACAACATAGAAATAATGATCTCAATACAATAATCAGGAGGTCAGAAGAAAATAGATATGAGAGGAAGTGTTTGTTTCCTCTTATTTCATTATGGAGCATAAGAAATTCTAACAAATGCTGATAATTCAAATTATGAAGGTTTAAGTGTGTTATTTTAATGCATAGAGATAACACAGGAATAAATTAAAATAGCAATATAACCAACCGAATCAGTACGTGGAGGGTGTGTAAATTTAGTAGGATAGATATGTATGATAATTTCCTCATCTTCCTTAGGGGAAATTGGTAGATGCTGTTTAAGGTTGATGAATAAATTTTAAAAGTTGTTTAAATGTATTATTTGAAAGTATAAAATCTAAAAACTAAAAATTTATTATAAACACAAAATCACACAAAAACAAAATAGAGAAACCCAGATCACATAGGAAAATAGAGAAAACAACGGAAGTATTAAATACATAAAATATAGAACTAAGACTAAAGATAGTGTCACATTAATAAATGTAAATGGAGTAAACAATCTGTTGAGAGAAAGAAAAAAAAAACTCCTCATACCTCACATTGCTTAAAAAATGTAATACCACAAGATGAAGTGTAAAAGAGACACATCTCAAACAAAGTAACTTAGCAAAGTTGAAAATTAAAGGTGTGTGGAAACCCCCCATTCCCCCTCCCCTGCCAAAAAAACCCCCAAAAAACAAAAAACCCACAATAAATCAAGGCCAATGCAAACAAAAAGGAAGCAGGGGTTGCAATGTTATTAGAATATCATCCAAGGTAAATCATAACGACAGCTCAGAGAAGTGAACTAGTTAAAAACTGAGAAGACAGAGTGTTGGATGAGTCATCCACACGGTTGCGATTATTCCCAAAAACAATGGAAGGAGTACCACTAGAGGTGATACATGTTCTGTGCTTAGCAAAGCACCTAGAACATCATAAGTTCTCAACGAATGCTAGCTATTCTCTCTTATTTGAGCCCTGCTTCTGTTCCATTTGTTCTGGTCTCTTTCAGAAGTTCCATTTATCTGTACGTTGAATCTCTGCTAACTGTCTTCCAGGGGCCAAATATCTATATTTTATGTTTGATGTGGTTCAACCTCTACTCCAAGCACAAGCCATGGAGTTGTGCCTTTCCTGTTTCTTCTACCCATTTTGTCATCCAGCCCAGCTGCCATCCAACTGTCTGTTAGGTAGGTTGGCCCATGCTTACGGGCTCACAGAACAGTTGCTTCTAGATGATTGTCGTTCCCTTGTGACACACTTCCTGCTTTTCCCATGATCCATTCTTTTCTTCAGCCTTCAAACTTGGAAGATGTCGCTGGAATTTCCCCAAGACCTCCTCTACTTATTTTCATCTTGTTCCATCTCTGTTGTATCTTTCTGAAGTCATAGCATGTGGAGGAACTTTTCCTCGTTCAAGTGTTGAGACAGCTTGTTCACTGTTTTCAAAATCATTGTGCCACTGTAACAAGGGCCTGGGAAGACAGTTAGACATCTTTGCTCAAGTCACCATTTTACATACAGTTCCTTTTTTCCATTTTGTCTTGACTCGTTGGACTCCTGTATTCCTGGCTTTTATTCCTCTATGTCCATATCCTTGTTTCAGTTTCTGCTTTTGGACATTCTCTTTGGAGATCTGTTGACTTCTCCTTTTGGCTCTCTGAGTCTGGCTTTTTATTCAACTTTCTACTCTGATCTTAATATCCCTCTTCACACTACCTGGTCTTGGAGGAGAATCACTTCTTTTAGCTCCACCCTTGTAGGGTGTGGTAGGCAGGATTTTAAGATGGCACCCATGACCATTGTCCCCTTGTATCACTCCCATGATGTTATGTTATATGACACAAGGGAGAGTATCTGAGTGTGCCTGATCTAATCACATGAACCCTTTAAGAGCAGAGTTTTCTCTGGCTGGTGGCAGAAGAGGAAGTCACAGAGATTCAATGAATGAGGATTCAGCACAGTGTTGCTAGCTTTGAAGATGGAAGGGACCATATGCCAAGGAATGTGGCTGACCTTTAGAAGCTGACAATAGCCCCTGGCTGACAGTCGGTAAATAATTGGGGACTTCAGTCCTACAGCTGAAAGGAACTGGATTCTGCCAACAACCTGAATGAACTTGGAAGCAGATTCTTCCCCAGAGCTTCCATATAAGAGCCCAGCCCAGCTGACACCTGATTACAAGCCTTGTGAGACCCTGAGCAAAGAATGTAGGCATGCCATGCCAGATTTCTGACCTACAGAACTTTGAGCTAATAATTGGATGTTTTAAGTCACTAAGTCTGTAATAATTTTTCCACAGCAGTGGAAAACTAATATATAAACATCACTCACTTGCTTCATATGTTTCAGAGAAAAATCGGATGATAAATTCTGGATAGGAAGAAGTAAGGGAATATTGCAATGCTTTTGCAAAGAGAGGCTAAACCAAAATATAATGTTAACTCTTTTCTTCCACACCTACCCATTGACTAGACCAGAAAGAGATGGTAGTCATCCTAGCCTCCACTTCCCCCTCTTCCTCACTCTCAGTTAGTCAACAAGTTCTGTCACTTGTCCTTCCCAAATACCTCCTCTAATTTTTATTCTCACTGAGTGGTCTTATTTTGAAAACTTCATTAATTTTTTAATTTTTATTTTTCTACTGAGATATAATACACATATAACATTATATTAGTTTAAGTGTACAACATAGTGATTTGCTATTTATGTATTTTGCAAAATGATCATCACAATAAGTCTAGTTAACATCCATCACCACACATAGTCACACATTTTTTTCCCTACGATGAGAACTTTTAAGATCTACTCTTAGCCTTCATTACTTCTTGATTATAATTGTATAATAACCTCATAGCTCAGAGCTTTACTCAATTCTCTACATTGCTCTTGTTTTGAAGTTTCTGAATCCCTAATTTGATTATGTCACTCTTCTACTTCAACTCCTTTGAGGACATCCTATAGCCTTCAGGAGAAAATCCAAACTCCTTGGCATAGGATTTCCAGCTTGAATTTCTCTCACACTGGCTTTAGTTATACTAAATTACTTACTTGCCTTTGCTACAGGGAAGCACATATTTGCACTACTCTGTGCTTGGAAGACTACTGCCAATTCTGTCTGAAAAATTGCTATTCATCCTTAAAACTCATCATCCCTTTCCAGGAAGTGTTTTATGAGTTAGATACGGACACTTCTCTCACAGGGTCCTCTTCATTAGATAGTTGGGTACCTTAATAGGGGTCTTTCTTCCCTTCATCACTGACAGATCCTGACAACCATTCTCCCAAAATGTAGAGAGACCTTGGATTTAGACCAGGGTCATGCAGACGTGCATTGCACCAGACAAGGTCTAGTTCAGGTCCAGAAGTAAAATTCGATCTTTATCCTTGTCTTAGGGTATGACCAGCTTTGGAGCAGAGATGAGGCATTTTGCATAGGAAACTCAGAGTTGTCTGGGAAAGATGGTCTAATCACTCCTCTGTCTCTTCGCACTGAAATTTGAGTTCGTGGAGACCTTAGGGCTTACAGGCTTGACCTGATGAATGTCTAATGATAGGGAAGGACAGCAAAGCTTTTCACATAATGCTAATTTGAGTCCAGAGAGAGATGTGAAAGGCTGGACTTTAGGTGCTGCTGACATGGCCTTGAATGGGTTCACATGGGACCTGTTTTTGCCCTAGGAAGTGGTTACATGAGAACAGAAGGGGCTGATAACTCAGGCTCAGCAAGGCACGGCCTGCCGTGATGGATGGAATGGACCGTCTTCCCTTGAAGGATATTCTCACAAGCACCGTGGAACTGGGCACTCAGCATGAGACAGGACAGCTGCAGCAGCCATTCCTTGCATTTTTACTTCAGGAATGGTTCTTCATCCGGAAGCAATTATTTTCCATTGCTGCCCAAATATCTGCCATCTACAGGCTGTGAGGTGACAGACACCAGAATTTGTTCCACCTGCCCCTGAAGTGCTGAGGGAGGGAATGGAAAGAGATTTGATGTGAAGGCCTTGGCTGGTTTCCTTCACACTGAGGGAACAACCTCATGGAGTTATTATTGCTTTGGTAGATGGTGGCATAGGGTCTTTTTTCCACTTATGGTGCTTTAGCTGCACTCAGCCATAGCCAGCTTCCATTCCTCAGAGCTTCTCCCGCATGTGGGAGCTGGGATGATAGAAGGACTTCCTTCTGCTACCAGCATATGGTGTTTGAGCAGAGTCCTCTGGGATTTGACCATTGCCTATTGTTTGCACCCCAAACTACCACTTTTATAATTTTCTTA
The DNA here is from genome assembly GCF_965194825.1 of Balaenoptera physalus. Lineage (NCBI taxonomy): Eukaryota > Metazoa > Chordata > Mammalia > Artiodactyla > Balaenopteridae > Balaenoptera > Balaenoptera physalus. The sequence goes on from NC_138890.1 coordinate 151,426,804, forward strand.
GTAACATTTTGTTTGGGTGAGTAACAGAAACAAAAGTAACATTATTTCTCTCATCACTCTGCAAAATAATGCAAGCAAACTATATAAGTGACTCTAGAAGCAATAGAAACAAAACTTGAGCTACCTAAAGCATTTGCCTAATCAGCTATGGCCAGGAGACCCCAATCACACTGGGGTGGGATTGTCCGTCCTCAGGTAGTCAAGGCTGGTCACATGACTCCACAGGTGTCTACCACAATATTCATTGGTTTACCCGTTTGTTTCTCAACCAGCTTATAAATATTTGAAAGTCCATCTTTTTTTCTCTTTCTGGTGAAAATAGAAATAGGCACTTCCAATAGGCAATTCAATAATGTTAAACCAATTTTAGTATTGGTTTAGCATTATTATTAAATGCAGGGTTTTATATCCTGCATTTTTGTTCATATGAATTATTATCATACTTGGTTTTTACAGATATAACATGAATTCTCAAAGGATGATGAACTCTGATAATTAAGTATGCTCCTTAATTACGAGTTATTTTGGTACTTGGGAAAAATATTTGATGCAGATTCGTTGGTAACATAATTTTGCCTCATCAGATGGAATACTGTGAAAGTTGTAATAAAAACACTGTTCTAGCAACACATTTAAGGTATACTGTTTTCCTCCAAATTTGAAAATTATCTAAAGAAATACAAATCTTTCCTCCATAGAAAATACAGACACAAGAAAATAATAAGAAATATATATCAAATGATTATACACATTTAGCTACATCAAATACTATTTTACAACAATAAAAATGCTTAAATATTAATTTTTATAATAATTATCCACTAACTTCATGACAGGAATTAATAATTTATACAATGAAGGACACTAGTAATTTGGACTATTTTAAATTTAAAATTTTACTACAAGTAGAAAAATACTTCTTGTAAAGCTTTTTTCTTTCCTCACTCTTTGCAAGATAATGCAAAGTAAAAGACTTTGAAACACTTAGAAGCGTGATTCAATGTATCCAATTCTACAAATGGAAATGTAGCCTATTAATATCTCCTTTGGAATTTATTAACTCAAACCACAAAACAGACTAGTTAGAAGAGCATCCATTATGGGTAAAATAGCTAGAGAATCAAGTAATTTCTTCTTCTAACTGCTGAGAGTATATACAGACATTTTTAATGAACAATGCTGAACCATTCCCAGCATGAAAATATTTAACAACTCTTCTAGGATAAATAAGAATCCTACTCTCTTTTTACCTCTGACATGACTTTGCAAAGAACTTTGCACAGAGCAGGTGAGTGACAAATGCTTTTAGAAACAACTGAAAAAAATGGATGCAGAAACAAAGAGAAGTTAGTACAAGAGTGTGCTGAAAGCAAAACCCACATTGAATGTCTTCGATGTTTGGGATGTTGAGAGTAAACTTAGAACAAAAGAGTTTTTACATGTAAAAGGTTATCCATTTCATGAACTCTCATTTGGAAAACTATTATTTTTTCTAAAGCAGTGATTTAAAAGGTTTTTTCCTGGCTCGAACTTTCTGGTGCTGTGCCTCAACAATCTCTCTTTGTCACACCCTCACCCCAATTATAGACCAATAGACATAAGTAGCCAAATTCAGAAAACAATGCTTTCTTTTTACAAAGAGCCAAAAATTCAGAAAACAATCTTAATCCCAAATCTTTAGAAAAATCTAACTTTTGAAAAAAAAATATTTTCAAAGCTGCTCGATGAGACTTTTTCCATCAGTTTTGACTGTGCAGCAGTTTTTCATGGTCCATACTAATATCCTGAACATACTGCTTGCTCAGCACCATTCTGCTCTCCATTATCATGTATTCAGAAGAGATGAACGTTGCCTTTCAGTGTGTGTATAACACTTGTCCCCGAGGTATTCAACCTCTTGTCTCCTTATTAAGAAGCCCAGCTGCAATATTCAACCCTACAACAAAACAAAACAACACACACACACACACAAACACACGTCTTTTCCTGAGTCACCATCCGATGTTGTACCGTTGGGATTTCAAGGTCAATGTGTGATAGCTCCACTGAGAATCTTGACTATGTGGGATCATTGCAAACATGAAAAAGATGCTTTATGCACTTGCTATCTGAAAGTGAATGTGAAAGCATGTAAATTAATGTACAAAAGCTTAGGAAAATATTACAATTGTCACACTTGATTACTTATAGACACAACCTGACATTCCCGAAGAACAGATATTAAAGAGTAACTGTTCTTCAAAGATATAAAAACTCACTCATTCAGGTAGTCAATAAATATTCATTGGGAGCCTGTTGTGTACGTAACACGGCAGGTACACTGATGGATAACAAAGATGTATAACATATGATATTGACCGTGTATATATCATTTCCTAGAGGGCTTTGCTGACAAAGCAGAAATGAGGAGGACTGATTACTGTAAATGGTGTTGAAAGTTATTCTTTATGTACAGTAGTAACATGACCAGGTATACCTTTAACAACCTTGTCGCCCCAAAGATCCATGATATATTACCAGTAACCAGGGAGAATTTAAATTGACTCCTCTATGGAGGAAATGGTCCTAGACCAAATTTGGTTAAGAACAGACACTATGAACCAATGCTTTAAAAAATTTCCAAGTGAAATGAGATAAGCCTGACTTGATTAGAGGTCATCTGTTCTCTGAGATAATCATACAGATTTAACACAAAAAGTGTCAATGCAATGCAACATTGGAATCCCATGATTAGAAGGATTTTTTTTTTTTTTTAATGTATAGGAAGCTGCTCATTCTCTAAGGATCTAATGAATAGCCTTTGAAAGTAAGGGAGCAAGAATAAGCAAATAGGTTGTTTAAGAGAGTCATTTAAAGGCTTCCTCTATGAAGAAACATGAGCTTCCAAACTGTGAACTAGACTGTCAAGAGACTGAATTTTTAACACTGCTAAATATGTCATTGAATTGTTCTACAAAATACAGTATTACTATTTCCCTAAATTTTCTATGCATCTTACAAAGTTTGATGGAAAGGTGAATGGCTTTATATCACATTACATGTTTTTTGTCTTTGGGGAAAAAGGAGATGATTCAAACTTTAATCACATCAGGCTACAGATTAGAGCTACTGTAAATTCATGGTCTTGAATGCTAACTTGGATCTTAGTGCTACCTGGAAAGCCTTCTCTTTTCAGTCATCTCTCTCTCCTACTCTCTACACAGGTAGCTATGCCTGCTTCTCCACAGAAACTACAGAACCTCCTGACCCCAAATCTATTATCTTATGAGTGCCTCACTTCCTTGCCATTACACTCTCTCACCACTTCTTAACTTCCACAGAGAGTTGGCAAAGTTCACTGACTTCACCTCCTTACCCATTACACCCTGGCTAATGTCCCATCTCTACTGAAATTGCTGTAGCCAAGGTCATCTACTACCTCCCCTTCTTTATGTCTGCTGGAAACTTTTCAGTCCTTATCTTAGTTGACCCTTGGGTGACATTTGGTACTGTTGACCCTTCGATCCTTATTATAACTCTTTCCCTAAATTGGAAAAAAAAACCCTGCTTTTCTTCTAGTTCTTGAGAAAATCTTTCTCAGTCTACCTAGCAGGTTCTTTTATTTTCGTTTATTCCTTAAATACTGGTGTTCGGATAGGTTGTGTCTTGTCCCTCTCCTCTTCACACTCTATAGACTCTCTCTGCACAATCTCTTCCATTCCTATGCCTGAAGTTGTTATCTGTATGTTGCTGGCTCTCAAAGCTACATCTACATCCCAAATTGCTCACCTTAAACTTCAGATCCATATATTCAACTGCTGCCTGACTTCTCTTGACTGTCACACGAATACCTCACACGTAGCATGTTCAAATTGAATGGATTATCTTTCTTTCAAATCGCTTCCTTTTCCTGAACCCTCTCTATGATAGCACCACAAGCCACATAAATGCTCAGTCCAGAAACATGTAGGGATGGTCCACAACCCAGTCAATGGGCAAAACCATTCTAAATCTCTCATGAATCCAAGCACATAAAAATAAAATCACTGTTACCACTGTGCTGGTACTGGCTGTTTTCACCTCCTGTTTGAATGACCACGTTAGCCTCCTATTGTGTTCCCTTGTGTGTAAATCCATCTTGTTCCAAGCCTTTCTCCACACTAGAGCCAGAGGTATCTTTCAAAAGAAAATCTTATCATGTCACTCCTCTTCTTCAAATATTACAATGGCTCCCATTTTAAGGTCCCAGCTCTCTAAAATGTCTTATATTACTCTTCACCACCTCTTCTCCACTCTCCTTCTCTTTTAGATCTCACCATCCTTTCCCGTCCCCATGCCCACTACACTCTAATCACACCAAACTTCTAAAGTTATCTAAATGTACCATGGTTTTTGCCAATTCTAGGTTTTCTCGTAGGCTGTTCATTTTGTTTGGATGTTCTTTCTCTCATCTCATGCCTATTTTTCACTGCTTAGCATAATCATGTATTCCTCTCAGAAGCTGTGATTTGTATCTACGTTCCCCCTCCCCCCCATACTTCTATCGTAGCACATTATTATGACTCATGATTTAATTTTTTGGTGTTTTTTCTGCTAGACTATAAACCCCAAGTGTCTGTCATATTCAAAGCTGTAGTCTCAAACATCTATCACCATAAATATTTATTCATATTCACTGACTGATGGATTTAGAAGGTGAAAGGAGGATAAATGAGTAGCAACGTACTCAGCAGAATGGAGAAACTGAAGCCTAATTTCTAGCGTGGGGTGGGAATGTAATAAGAAGCAAGCTAATTTATAATGCAACACTCAGGCAAGGTCAAGGCGTAGAGGTGCCAGGTACCTCTGATTGCCAGGGGGTGGGGTGTGGCTGGAAGCAGATTGACTGTAAATCTGTATCAGGAGCAGTTAGTCTCCAGACCCTCTTTCCTACCCTGCACATCCAGCTGATTTTTTTCTCTGCTCTTTCCCCATCCCAGCAGAAGGTAGGAGGTTTACTCTCTAGAAACACTGAATCAGTGAAATCCTGTGCTCAGGAACAACAGGTATGGCTGAGGGCAGGGGGGAAGAGCTGTACCTTAAAGGTGAATTACATGAAAAATGTCTATTCTGAACACTGGGATTCCTCCAGTTCCTTCCCCGTGTAAAGGTTTCTAAATATGGCAACCAGGATTGGACCCCTGGGTAGGAGATTGGAAGAATCCTCTCAGTGGAAATTGACCCAAGACAAGATATTCATGAATGAGGACATTTGAGTGCCCCAGTGAAACCATCGGTTCTTACTTCAATCACACTATGGGGAGGCCCGTCAGCCGACAATTAGACCTTCTAATTAGCTTTTCAGTACCTTACTATTAACTAGGAACAGACAGCTAAGGGTTGCTAGACATTTGAGGAAGACTTCTAATGTGGAAGACAAAGACCAAAGCAAACAGAAAAGAAATTCAGAAAAAATAGAGATAAGCAAACAGGAGTAGAAGAAAATGCTTTTAAAAATTCATTCCTGGTATCAGAGAGATGGAGAGTTTCTAGACGGATATTCAAGCAAAAGAGAATTGACAGATTACCTTATGTAACTGAGAGAAATTTAAGAATCACGTCAGGATGTTTGTGGCTGAATTATGACAGGTATATAAAAAAACAAGCAAAGTTTAAAATGAGGCAATTACTAATTTCAGGGAAAAATAAAGTTGAGCAAGAAAAGAGGTGAAATCACAGTATAGTGTAAGGCTCAGCTGTGAGTCATCATATTTACACAGGCTAATAATGTAAATAAACTCTTAATCACCAGTTGTGCTATAACTATATGGGAAGGATGGGGGGAGAAGTGAGTGCGTGTGCGTGTGTTTGGGGGGTTGTTGTAGGAAATCTAAACCCTTTCTCTCCATAGTGGGAAGTCAGTAGACAATGTTCAGAACTGTAAACCCCAGAGACAGTAGTATTAAGCTGAACCATCTGAAACCGTTGATGTTAACCACTTTTTACCTACAAAAATTGCAATTTCTTATGATTCAACCTAACATAAGCATTATTTAGAAATATGGAAGTAAACTATCTGGAAGAGTTGAAGGGGATTACCTCTGGGTAAAGGGAGTGAGGGTAGAGTGGGAAGTTTTGGCTTATAAGCTTTATAGAGCTATTTGGCATTTTAGACGATATACATATATTAATTTAATAAAAATTAAAATTAATAAAAGGATGAATAAGTGGCTTACTTCCAAAGTACCTAAGTGAAAAGACCCATTTTCCTAGGAGGAATGATTAACAGTGGTAATTGATTGGATTGTGCTCACCTTTCCTCCTTTAAGGATTTTTACCTTTTAAAACATGACTATTGGAAGAGCTTTCTCTGAAAAGACAAAAATAGTCTGTTCTAATAGCTCATTTAGAACTTTAATTGGAAATTTGGTTGTCTTCTTCCAATTAAGCTAACTGAAGTGGAACTCTGATTGGGCCCTGGGAGAGGAGGAGTTCCCCAGCTGAGGCTCATAGAATAACAGCTGACTTTAAAAAGAGAAACAGAAGCAAATGCTTAGGAAGACTGGAGAATTGACTCTATAGGGATTTCAATTATTTACTTATTGACTGACATATGCAGGGAACATAGCCAGAAAAGTTCTGAAAATAAGATGGGAGAGTGAAGAGCTTCACCTGAGGATTTAAACCAACGTGTATGAACTACTCCTGGTATTTTCATTGGAAACTTGCAAACTTTTCTAGGGAGGGCACCTGTTTTAATTCCTTTATCATTTGCTAGACAAGTACCTGCATTGTATTCAATAAGTAAAGGAAAGTTGGAAGTCACGTGCAACTATTACAACTTCCATCCCTCCTCCTCCCTTCAAGAACCTTCTTTGCTAGTCAAATCCATCTACCCAAAGTTCCTTGAGCATGCCTTGCCTTTGTTACCTCAACAGAATTGCTTGTATCTTAAACTCTGGTGTGCATAAAAATCACTGGGGAACTTGCTATAAATGCAGATTTCCAATCCTGTCTTCCCTTTCTCCATGACATCTTTTAATATATTAGGCACAGTACACACAGTACTTATTTATGCTCTCAGATGAGCTGCAGCCCAAAAAAAGCCTAATTTTTTTTTAAAAAAGGCTTTAAAATACAGAAGGAAAATTGCAAATATAAAATCAATACAAGTCTAATGGTATATATATATATATATATATATATATGTATGAATATATAACAATATTGTGTAAACTAGTGAACTGCAGCTTGATTCACATCTTCAAGTTAAAGTGTGGGTATAATTTAATATGTTGAATATAGTGAAGGTGGAGCCTCCAAACTTTGGAATGCCTACAGCTTCTGGAGTACATAAAATAGCCCTGGTTATTTGTGGAATGGGACCAGGGAACTTGCATTTTAGAGAAGCATTCCAGTGACACTGCCGTAGGTTCTAGCACTCCTTCTGAGGCCCAGCTCAGGTCTTAATGCCGAAATCAATCTGCCCCTCAACCTTTTCTCACTTGAGAGCTATCATTTGAATCTTGGTGTCATTTTGCCAAATTCTTTTACGGTAGATATAGTTCTTTGGATCCAAAGGGAACCAAACAGTCTGGATTGTGCATTTATTATTTTCAATACAAATTATTTGTTAAGTATATATTCATTTGTGATTTAATTTTTGTAACTTTGCAAGATTCTTTTGTATAAATGTTTTCACAAATCAGAAAATACTTTGTCATGATCTTCTTGATTATGATCAGGGAAAAATATATTTTATACAAAAAGTAGGTACTAAAGTTTTCATCACATAAAAGAGATGTTCAGAAATCTTTGAAGATTGGCTCAATTTTAATATATTATTTATTATATTTTAATACTATCATGAATACTTTTTATAATGCTTGAGATAGTAAAGAATAAGAAAACACTGTTATAAATTAGCATTCAGTTTGCCGCAGTGACATTCTAAGGCAACTTTGAGTTCTTTCTGAATCTCTGCCAAAGCCATAAGTCAGGAAAGAAACAGGTGTCTTTCTTAAGCTTTTGATCCTGACCTTCTGAGAATGAGAAATGACAATAACATAAAAAGCATTTCTGATCAATAAACTTCAGCTTCCCCATTTTGCGATAGGTGGGAGAACAGACAGGGAGGGTTAAGAGAATTATCCTATTTTTTCTGGAATCCATCTACTCCTCCTAGCTCCCTTAGCAGGTTGGCTTTAAGCTTTGACTATGCCTCATCTTTCTCCTGACCCCCACTCTTGACGTTACTTTGGCCCCTTAGAATTTAGCTATAATATCAGCGAAAGGGTGTGGAAAGAAACCCTAAATGACTAAAGCTGAGCTTCTGTTGCTCACAGGAATCAAGGTTCAAATCAGAAATGAAGTTCAATTGTAGAAAAATATGGAAAGTACATTACTTTTAGTTTGTAAACAAATATTTGTAGCTACTGCTCTGGCCCATGGATACCACCTAACTGCAGTTGGGTTTTCCAAGGATATGACAGACACCGGGCTGTTGGTGTGGGTGCTTGGATTCAATGGATGCTCCTGTCTAGAGCAAGTCTCCTTTGTTCCTCCAAACTCATGAAATCTGAATTGCGACAGGAAGTCCTAATTCTTTTCCTTCTTTCCCATCTCTTGAAGGGCATGGTTACCCTACAGAGGGCTTACCACGATTTGATGGTGTGAAATATCAATACTGTCAAGATGATTATTATATAAACAACTAGAGTTTTTGCAGTCTGGGGTGGAATTTTATGTTTCTCAGGAATATTTTTCCTTGGGAACGCTGTTTCAGTGGTATTTTATAATAGGAATCAGTTGGATGATTGGTGTTAATAGGCAGAATTTTGCTTTTCAGTCTCTTTTTTCCTTCACGGAGCATTTGGACTGATGTTATGGAGAGGAATGTCTTTAAGGTTGCAGCCATCAGTGGAGTCCAACCTCATCTGAATTTATATAAAGGAAAAAATAATCCTTTTTTTCTGCCAGTAAATATTTATCTCAAATGGATGGGATTGGCCTATGTGTACAAAGGGGAAAATGGGGGATTCAGTGGCAGGATTGCAGAGCCTGAGTTAAAAGAATTGAGTTTAATCCTAATTCCTGTGATGGGACCTAGGGACAAGTAGCCCCACTTTGTTTGTGAAATGGGAATGATACAGCCTAGTGTACAGGGCGTTTGTGAGAGTTATATTAAGTCATATATATGATAGTTATTGCTAAAGTGCTGCATAAAAGTAAGGCATTATTATCAGGCAGCTAAGCAGAGTTAAAAGCTTTAATAAAACCTATCCTTTACTGACTATAAGGAGACATTTTCTTATCAATGTGCAAACAAGACATATTCACCATTAAAAGTTAAGTTTTTGAGACTAAATGGCTCAGGAAGCAATAAAGATGATCTAATATGTCAAGGGAGACATTTAAAAAAAGGGATAAGTATATTATAGACAAGTAGGAGACAATCTACTCCTTCTAAAGAACCATATCTATTCATAGCATATTTAGAAAAGTATTGAATTCAGGAATATAAGACCCAGAAAAGTGATCTAAAGAGTCAGGGTGTCATTCTGTACAAAATGTTTAGTCAGGTAAACTAAGATTAATAGTAGGAGATTAAATCAGGGCAGTCTTGTGTGTCTATCTTTTTACCCCTGTATCCCTATCACCTTGATCAGTGCCCGGCCCATAGTAAATTCTCAAATGGTTTTTGCAGAATGAATATAAAGATTCATGAGTATCACCATGGAGAGATGCAACAACAAGGCTGAAATTCACATCTGAATTGTTGCAAGAGATACAGGCTTGTTGGTTCAGATTTATGAAATAAAGATGTGAGCTAATTATAATGGCAGGCTGAGCCTTTTAGCTTCCTTAATTGTTCCAAATTTTTGATAACCTCAAGACCAGAATGCTCTTCCCAAATGTCAGTGGCGAGTAGTCAACAAAATTTAGAATGAAAAAAAAAACAAGTCTTTTACTAGAGGACTTAATCTCTAAGGTTTGGGATGGCAAATAGGTCAACATTGTTCTATTGTTGACGGCTGCTGGAGCATTCCTGTTAGAGATGCTAAGGCTAGAAATCCATGAGTCAAGTCATCAGCAATGCCCACCATGGGTGTTAGAGTCCAGGGAGGTAGACAAACATCTCTTACAAGGGTTTTCAACTTGGAGGTTGAATTTATAAATGACTTTGTTTTGGCTGCCTCTCATGGCTTGCAGGATATTAGTTCCCCGACCAAGGATTGAACCCAGGCCACAGCAGTGAAAGCGCCGAGTCCTAACCACTGGACCGCCAAGGAATTCCCTATAAATGACTTTCTACCTGCTCTTCTGATAACACACTCAAGATTATTATGGGATATGGCTTATTATGGTGACTGAAATTGGGGCGGGGATTGGGAAAGATATTGCAAGACTGACAGAGACTGAACTTATATGTGGAAGATACATATACTTGTGCTGAACAGATTCATATGTTGCTCGTCTTTCTACATCTCCCAGCTGCTGTCCAGTGCCTTTGGGGCCATATGATTGCGTTCTGGCCAATGAGATATGAGCAGAAGTTGCATAAGCCACGTGTAGGCCCTGACTTTGGGAAGAGCTCATATATCATCCATCTCGCTCTGCTCCCCTGGCATGTTAGCCCTTGGAGGCAGCGAGCTGCAGATGGCACAGCTACAAGAGGGAGAAAGGCCCACAGCAACCCTGACGTTCACAAGGGTGAGACATAAATTTTATAGAGATTTTGGATTTTGTCTACTGCAGCAGCTAGCGTGAATTACTAGTAAATATCATTATGGGAAGTGGTTTGTTAAGGTGATGGGAAAGGGCTTAGCCCATCTGAATGTTTGCAGGAATCTGCTTCCTGAACTGGGTCCTTGAGAAAGCACATTGCACTTCCTGCTTATGTTACTATTAGGTCAGGGAAGTTTCCTAGATCCTGCAGACTATGCTTGCCTTGGGGTGGCCCAGAGCTGGGGATGGGGTAGCGGGGTAGGAAGGGCTTGGCTCTAGTGCACCGTGCATACTAGTGTACAATGTACATATCCTTCAAAAAGTATATTTCTGGTAGCATCACTCATTTCCATCGTTTTCTGTTTCCCACCAAGTTAACTTTAAGCCAAATGGCAAAAAATGAAAACACAAAGCAACAAGAAAAACCAACTGCTATGGCATTGGTGATCCTCTGTGTTCTGGTGACATGTGACTTTTCCAAACCTAGTTCCCTTCACGGAAGCTCAGCTGAGATCAATGGCATTGCTTAAACATCCCTCTCTTTTCTCTCCTTTTCCTGCTATTCTTTTCAATTCTTACCTCCCTTTGTCTCAATCCCACTAATTCCTAAACCTCCCACACCCTCCTCTACCTGGGCAGAAAGAGTTTCTCCATCCTATGAAGTCCTATGAACATTTTCATATATACCTCTCTGAAAACATCCCACGTCACCTTCTGGTAGGTACTCTAGTTATGAGTTTATGGCAGCCCTTCCTCATGGACAGGCATCTGGAGAGAAGGGAAAAATATATCTGGCTTATTGTTGACTATTCCACAGCACACAGTGGAGTGCCTACTGTATACTGAACAAATGAATGAATAAATAAAAATCTCTGTAGCAAAGCAATGAATTCAATTCTCCCAGTTAAAAAATTGGGAAACTGCCTCTGTAGAAATTGGAGGCAGCTTAAAAAAGAGCAAGCAGGTAAAATATTATAGCTCTGAATATGCTGAAAACATTTTATTTACTCATAGTATCAGAATGCTGGAAGGATTTTATTCTTATTCCCCTTTGGACTAACCCTTTTTCTTTTTTAAATCAGAGATCCATAGACAATTGCTTTTATGGGAGGGAAATAAAGGATGGAGATTTGGGATGGGCAAAAATATAGAACTGTCCTTTTTTATCTAAAGCAATTACCATGAGGATAAACAGCTTTCTTAATACAGCGATTCCATAAATAACAGTAGAATTCTTGATGTCCCAGTGGTAAGAAGTCTGCAGGGCCGTGCCAATGATATATATTACTGGTTGGAAGAAACTGTTGTTTACAAGCTAATTATTGTATAACAAGTTGGCTTTAGCTAGCTCTCTGAGAGGTTAAAACAGCAGATTTGGAAAGATAAAGTGTGTATCAGTATGTACATTTTAAAGATCTCTGATTACAAACAACAGTTTGAGAGAATTGAAAAAAAAACGAGTTAGAAAAAAACCAGTTTATTAAGTAATATCATATAAATAACTTGTTACAAAAATTGATTTGCAAAAGGCATATTTACTCTTTGTGAGGAATCACTTTTTAAATTGCATTCTTTTCAAATTTTTACGTCTAAGAAAACAAAGGAAAATAAAAGAAGCCATTTCAAGGAGCGTGTATTTGCCATTTGACTACAACAAAAGGCCCGGCCACACTGAGCTAAAAGGTAATTATCTCAACCCCATTCTTCTAACACAGAAAACTTTCTCATGTAAACTGTGAAGTTATGAAAATCTCCCTAGATAGAAATGTGGATGAAAGCTGAGCAGTGATTGTTTCCATCAGGTGTTCTTGCCAAAGACACGAGCGATACCGAGAAAAACCATATGAACTGAGCTCTCCAGTCAGTAAATCTTCGAGGGTGGTATCAGCTTCAATTTATACTTGGGAGTATTTTTAATTAAAAACAATCAATACCAAAAAGCTTTTATTTTGGGGGTTTAAAATCACAAATCACAGTAGGAGAATGCCAAATTGCCTTAGCTTGATACTACTGAAGATGCCCATAGCAATTATTTTAAGTCCTATTCTTATGCAGTTTACTTTCAAAGCAATGAAAATAATCACAAACAAAATAGTACAGTGGTTTTGAATCGCTCCTATGTTTCTCCCGAGCAGATCAGTTTTACGTTTGCTACACAGCATTCCTCCTGAATGCCTAGTAATTCTATACATATGATTCCTTAATAAACACTAAACTAATAGATCATAGAAAACTAAAAGCTTATAGCAGGTGCCTCTAGACATAGTTACATAAATAGCATAGTCTTGCAAGACCAAGATCTCATTATAGTGGAATGCTTTTTCCACAACGCTGGGTCCATGCCTCATTTGTCAGATTAACCCCATTTGAGGAGAAATTTGAGTTTGTAGTCCATGCGTTTTTAAAAAAAGGGAATTAAGCAACTTGTAAAAGCTCTTTTGAAATTAATCTAATAACCCAGTGGCTCTTCGGCTAAGTGCCTGGTCCTGTCTGAAATACAGTGGGTAATAGGCTTTGTTTCCATTTGACCTCCTTTCAGCACTTTCATCTGCTGGCTCTGTCGGGCAAACGTTCCCCCCAAATTAAAAATGAAAATGCATCATAAATAAGGTATTACCAAATGGGGAGTAGATTAAAGATTGTCTCAGCAATACTTACATTAAATTGACAATGCAGAGACCATAAACTTCTGGCTTTAAAAATGAACTATTTCTTTATTAACTTTTAACAAGTGTGTGAGTCAATGTATTGCTCTGCACAGAAAATATGGTCGGGGTCCGATATTTTTTAGTAGAGAATTATCCCTTTAGAAAATTATTCCATAAAGATGCCAAAGGGAGATTAAAAATGCTGCAGCTGTAAGACTCACTGAGCTTTTAAGGAGATGATACTGTAATTTTGTATTCTCTAGAAAATAAAGCTGCTGTCAGACCTCAGGAAATAGTTTATTTTCCTGAAGACGCACACACGAAGTCTTAATCTTTCCACTCTTATAATCTGATAAAGGAGGCTGGGTTGTAGTGGTAATAGTAGACTGCTTGGATTTTTAATCTCCTGTCACAATTCAAAAAAGATTTCATCTAGATAAAAAAAAAAGAATAAAGTTACACTAAAATGATCCTTTTCAGAGGATACCTTTCAAAATAGTGGAGATCATGACTTTTTAGTGTTCTTCCAAAGTAATTACACCACTTCAACACTAGTGACTATGAAAAAATAATTTATTTGGTGGTTCATTCAGTCTCTGGGGAAAATGAATTTAGCTGTACCTGCTTTAAATATTTAGTTTGTGCCCAGGAATCTAGTTTCTTCTTTCCTTTCAACTGCATACTTTTTAAATGGTCCTCAAGTATATAGAATTGAGGAATGCCCAATTCGTAGTTTATACATGATTATCTCCAATGAAATACCCATTTCAAGACTAATCATTTCGTATAAGGTATTGCTCAGCAAATCAGAACACCTCAAATGTATGTATTACTTAAATGTTTAAATTTAAAAATTACCTAAAAATGAAACTAGTGAAAACATTCTGAAGTTAATTTAGATCCGTAAAATTTGGATGCTTCTAAGATAGAGATTCAACTTATAAGAACTTTTTGTACAACTTTTTGGGAGCTGAAAATGAACACTAAACCAAAATTTTTATACTGAGTTAGAATATAACACCAGGTGTTATTCCATCTGAAAATGGAGTTGATTTGTATACAAACCTCCCTATATGCACCTAAATTGTAAAGCTAAGAAAGCTCTTACAAAAACATATATTTTCTGGGCCCAGGTCCCCTCTCTTATGGCTCTATGAAACCATTTTTGATTCTCCCTCATTTGATTTAGTTTTTTATTTGGGAATGAATGTTTTCCAGGCCTTTCAGAAGAAAGTGCCATGAAGTGAAGGGGCTTTAAACTTATGCACAATAGCTTAATGTTTTTAAAATTTCAGCTTATTCTAGGGAACATCTCAGTGATGAAGAAACTTTCCCCTTTGAATAGAGGGCAAAAAAAAAAAAAAAAAAAAGTGAGAAGGGCCTCAAAGTCCTTGAAACAACCCACAAAGGCAATCTCCCTATATTTAATGAATTTTGTTTCTCAGTGATTAAAGCAAATATTAAAACAACTTTACCTCTTCTCAATTTCGTTCTTTCTCATCACAAACATCTAATATCAGGACAGAGACAATGTGAAAACTGAGCTGAAAACTAATGTTTTCTCCAGTAATCATTCATGTCAACCCAGGTTCCTGACCTGATGTCTTGGTGGAAGGAAGTGAGACCAGCACAGAATGCTGGAACTATGGCTCTTATTGTTTCCATGACATCAGGCAGCTTTAATTTTAGGAGAATATTACTCAGTCTTGACATTTATAGGACCCTACTGCAAAATATTCAGCTCCAATCTATCCAATTTCTTAGAGATTCACTTCATCATCAGCTTTTGTGGTAAGAGATTTAACAGTTATTTGAATACTTAGTCATATTAACCTGCTCTTGGTATAACTGTCCCATCTTCAGGGTGGAATAAGATAACTTCCAATTACACCTGAGAAATTCCACTACAGAACTTCTTACTTTCACTTAGGAGGAGAGCGTAAACCTTACCCTTAAACATGGAAGTTGCTGGCGTCAACCCACACACATTCCAATTAATGCCAAAATTTCAAAAGGAAGACTTCTGATGATACCTTTCTTTTTACAGGACTATCTTTCTTGATATACTTTATTACATGACATGAAATATAAGGATAGAGAGCTCTTAAATTTTACAGTAAGTTGTGTGATTAAGGTGCTGTTCTATTGCTCTAAATAACTAGTTCTTATTAATTAACTTTACTAAGCTATCTTTTTTTCGACACTTACCTGTGACTATGATATATATCGATTCATTACAGTGAAGCCCTCCTGTAGTATTTTGTCTGCGTTCCTGTGTGTGTGTATGTCTGTGTGTGTGTGAAGAACTAGAAAAGAAAACCTTGTAAGCAGGAAACAGCCCAACCATGAAATACTTGTTAGTATACAGGGAAGTCCATCCATTCAGGAAACACAAGGAATAATATGGTTGTAAAAAATTTTCACTCTCATTGGTTAACCCAAAAGACTATATTTCTCTTATTTTAAAGGTGCTGTCTTTACTTCCTGGGTACCTATTTAGAACTTAACTACTAAACAACAGTGTGTATCCAAATAGAAAGTATGTGCTGATAGGACATTATCCCCAAATGGAAATGGCACTAAGATTATCTGTAGAAAATTAACATTAATTGAAAATAAATCCCTAAGACTAATAATTGAAGTCAGCATATTCTTAAGTACATATTATATACATACAGAGCCTGTTTTTTTCAAAGTTTTCAAAACAAGGATGTTTCATTACAGTACTTTGGAAATTTCTGATGACTGCACAATGTAAGAGTCTAATGACAAAAATCATTAGAACAGCGAATGAAATAAATGATTTGAACCTGCCAAAAGGATTAGTTCAGTTCAGTTGGGTCCTCTGGATGATAACTATGATGCTAATTGCATAATTAGAGAAATAATGGATTCGATGGAGTGTACATTACTTTTCTGTTGCAGTTTGAGACCATTACTTTATCATTAGTTCAAAGACAAGGATGTCAGGATTGCCGTGGAAACAAAGTTAAAAACAATGAAAAAATTTTAATGCTTTTGAAAGTCAGCTATCATTTTAATTACAATCTTAAACACCCTTGTTGAAGGGAATCCAAATTTTCCCTTTGTAAGCGTCTTCCAAACACGTAATATGTAGGTTTTCACCATGATTTCAATGTCCGTCTATATGTATCATGTTATATAAATATATGGATATTTCCGAACGTGAAGGACAGGGTGTCAAGTTCAAGTGTGACTGGCTCTTACCTCCCCATTAGACTCTGAGAGAGGGATCTGAGTTTTATTTAATCTACCTTCACAAATGCAACTTAATTGTATAAGAAGTATCTGAAGAATATGAATTATTTTACTTCACACTGCTACTTTCAAGTATATTAGAATAATACTGACAATTACAGACAAGGAGTTAAACTTTGTCTCAGAAAAGTTCCTTCAAGAACTTTTGAAACAATTTAGACTTATTTGTAATTAGCCTACTGATGGCTGAAATAATTTCAAGTGATCCATGATACATTTGGTGGCCCAAACTTTAAAATATGCTAAATATTTCCTTTGTTAACATTTATTAGCTATTTTTCTTTTCCCTTTATATGGTGCAAGGGCAAACTTTTGTATGTCTAATATATAACAAATTATGAGTCAGCGGCAAGGAATGAGGTCTTATTAAGATTTTTTTTTTTTTTTTGGTTATCTTTGATTGTTACCATTTAATTGGCATCATTTCCTAAAGAAGAAGGCGCATCTCAAAACACTGGTGGATCTGATGTTTTGAATAGTCATCGGTGCCAGAAAAAGATCATGAAGGATAAACAGGACTGGCAAATATCATTTTAAATTCTTTGTGACAGAAATACACACCCATATATAGTTCATCATCTCCTTGTGAGCTGATATACCAGGAACAGTGGTTCCTCCTTCATTTCTTTAACTAAAACTATATTTTTATAAAGTATAATCCCTTATCCCATTAGCATGTGAAATGTACAGAGCAGTCAGCTGACCTTGAGTCAATGCAATGTAGTAAGAGACCAGGCCAGTGAAATTGAGCATGTTCCAAACCTGCACTAAGAGAACAGGGGAAAAGATTCCTCCCCGGCCTCTCCTCCAGCACGGTGCCTGTTGGACTGACATGGTTAACTGGATGCACTAAAAAATAAACATTTGCCTCTCAGAAGCTCATAAAAGTGTACGAGAAAAAAAGTCTCTGACATTGGATCCGCACGGACTGCAGCCATTGGCTTTTGGAATGGGTAGAACAGAGAACCCTTCACGGAGCGGTGGATAAATAGAAGGAAATAGCCACTTCACATGTTTCAGTGTCGTACTGGAAAATGAAAAAGGCAACATATCAGGAGTCCTTGTCACTGCCCACCCCTCCGTACATATCTGCGAGCTTTTTGAACCGAGGCCCCCAGTCACTAAGGTAATCGTAGTCCTGGTCTCCATCCGTGGTCACCGACTCCAGCGAGCTCAGGGAATCGGCCACCGAGCCGGTACCCTCGTAGGCGAAGGTGGCCAAGGAGTCGTAGGGCGGGGCAGTGGGGTCCGTGTCATTTTCCTTTAACCTTTGGTTAATGAAATCTCGGACGTCGGTGTTATCACAAGCTGCTGGAGTCCGTCGGGGTAGAAAAAGGGCTTCGGGCACAATGTCCCTGCGTAATTTGCTGTCCTCTATGGCTTCGGGATTCCTCAGGGTGCCGATATCAAAGGCCTGGGTGTCCTCCTCTCCCCCACCTTCGTCGTTGTAACTGACAATGTTGTCTCTGATGTCCTCTTTGGAAATGATCAAAGGTTCCTTTTTCCGCTGTCGCCTGAGAGCTGCAAACAACACCACTGTCACTGGAAGCAGAAACAAAACAGTGAGGGAAGGGAAAGTTAATTTGCCGACCAATTAACATCAGGAAGAAATACTGCTCCAAAGTGAAGTTTTCAAAGTTTTCAAGGAAACTACTCGAGACTCAACTTTTGCTTCCTTAAGGATGCACGTGCCTCCACGCATGATCAAACCAGGACCCTCTCCCACCCCCAAATCGAGTAGATATTTGAAAGAAAGTTAGGATTTAAGTAGAGGATAAAACACCTTCATGTTTTGTCAGTAGTTCCTTCTTGCTTTGAAATGGCAGACTAGTTTCAAGGTAAGGAAAAAAATAATAATGATATAATAAAAAAGAGCCCAAACACGGTGAGAGTACTGCAATAAGAGTGAAAATTATGCTGAACACCTGAAATGCTCTGAAACTGTTTATAAGCGCAAGGCTGGCACCTTCGGGGATGTGTTGAAGGGTTTGCATAACTCCACTTCTAAAATAACTTTTGCACTGATGCCTTCTTTTTTTTCCCGAGAAAAGTATAAAGTTAGTTTAAAACCCAAAGTAGAGATGTGGATGTCTGGATACCTTTCTTACATATAAGTAGGTATTACCTACCTGCAGAGACCCAGATACAATTCAGAAAGCCATTTTGGACTTCAAGATCAGCCAGTTTGAAGGGGGCAGGTAATAGTGCACATGCCAGATTATCTGTGTTTAGGCTAAACAAAATAAACACATTTAAGTGGGAACTTAAAAAAATCTCTCAGAGTTTCATGTTCTGTAAGTTTGTTGACCGGAATGTTCGTTCTTTTGATTTTTCCTAATTCGGATTAGAGGCAAAGCAAGAACTGTGTTTAAATAGCTCCTGATGTTTCTTCATAGTTGGTTGGGTAGAAAACACCTGGCTACCTGTAAAGAGACACATCTACGAATGAACACATGGATGGGAAAGTGAAAACATACTGACAGCTTAGAGAGAAAACAGCCATCCAGGGCAGAAAATGAATTGTTAACCTGGGGTTGTCCATGGGAGATTAGTACCAGTAACATCTCTTTACTCTCTCATCCATAACATGGTCCAGTTTTTATGAGCCATGCAAATTGAATTATCACAATAAGAATTACAGAACAATGGCTTTTGGTGGATGTGTATATCTATCTCTATATTAATGGATATAGGCACACCCAGGTGTCTATATATATAACATTTCAGATGTTAATAGTATTAATAATTGGTGATCTATTGAGATAGTTCTATGTGCCAAGCACTGTGCTAAGTGCTTTACATACCGAATTGAATTTAATTATCATAATAGTCTTACAAAGTAGGTACCATCATTATAACTCCATTTTACATAAGAGGAAATTGAGGTTTAGAGATGTCACGTGTACAAACAATTGAAATCCAGGTCAGTCAGACTAAAAAGCCTGTACTCTTAATTACCATGCTTTGAAGCATGTTTGGATTGTAGACTATTTCTAAAGGATATGCAATTTTGCTGTTTTTGAGCATGCGGTTGTGTAACGGTACACATTCTCTTTTGCTCCTGATGCCTCATTTATCCCTTTCATTCAGGGTATTTATTTATTTGTTCATTCAATAAATATTTATTTAGTGCCAACTCTGTGCGAGGTATAGTTCTAAGCATTATCAATGAAAAAAAAAGATCAAAGATCAAGAGCCTATCTGAAAAAGGGAGGCAGGGGTGGTGGTGGTGGGGTGGCGGATAGAGACAGAAAAAAACAATGTATGTCATGAATAAGGAAATTATTAGAAGGTGATAAGTGCAATGGAAATAAGAAAAAGTAGGGCAGAGTAAGGAGGATGGGAAGGACTTCTGTGTACGTTTGAGGGGCTGTATATATTTTTTGGGGGGAGACTGCATCATTGAGGAAGTAACATTTGAGCAAAGAGACGAGGAGTTATCCAAGGAACTATCTGGAGAAGAGGACAGAGCTAGGAGGAAGGCCACGGAGTGGGAGTGTGCCTGGAGCGTGTGAGGTGCCGGGGACAGGAGAGGAGTAGGAAGGGCCATGTCAAGTGGGGCTGTGGATGCTTTGTACACCTTCACTTTACCCGGGGGTCCAGGTGGGTGGAAAATTGCATGGCTTTGGGTGGAGGGATGCTCTTAATCTACCTTTTATGCTGGTTTCCAGTGTGATGCGGATTTGCAAAACAGAGGTTTGTAAGTAAGGACAGCCTTTGGGATAGAGAATAGAATCAAGCTAACTGTTGCGCAAAGAAATAAATTCTGATGGACACAGGTTCATTCCAACATTTAAGGCAAGATAGCAGGCATTTATCACTTCCTGAGTTTTCCCCAGCTTAAGTTGCCTATATCTTGTCTTTTACTCCTGTGCACACCTGAAAGTGCAATTGTCTAGAAGACAGAGGGCGCATTCAGTAATTTAAAGGCATTTGTGCACTGCCTAATTCTCCTACTGTTACAACTGCCTGTATCTTTTCTTATTGGCCCAATGCACATCTGAACAGAATTTCTTGAGGGTGTAACTGTCTAAAAGGAAGATCTTTTTCAAAGCTAACTTTTATAAACCGAAAATGTGAGTTCTAAGCACATGGAACAAAAACACTCTGAGAAAGTAAAATGCTGTCTTCTCTGTAACTGAGCCCTTCCCTTTTCTCTACCCCCTTGAGGCCAGAGGACAGCAGTGAGATATTTGGGGCCAGGGTGCTTGGACAAATTTGTGTTCAAATCCCATCATAAAACTGGAAGGTAGCATGGCATCTGAGATCAGCAGACCTAGGTTCACTTAAACGATCTGACCTTTCTAAGTCAGTTTCCTTCTCTGTAAAAGAGAAGCAATAACACAGTGCCCAGTGTGAAAGTTATTATGCCAACTCTAAAGCACCAAAGAAGCACGAGATGTAGTAGTTGTTTTTACTGTTGCTTTCTTGACAAAAACAACAGATGCCACATGATCCACTTTCTTGACGGCAGATTTCCTCCTATATCAATGTGGCTTTCCTTCCCTTACCAACTCTCCGGTTTGCTGCCACTTTCTTCAGTGGTCTCATTTTTAGTTCGAGCTCTCTTTCAGACTGAAAGTTACACTGCATTCTATAAGTTCATGGAGAAAATAGAGTACAGTGTGGAAGCACCAGGGGTCGGCAGGGTAAAGACCTGCGTTTGGAACTTAGCTCTACCACCTGTTAGCTGTGTAACTTGGCTTCACACCCTGGGGCCTCAGTTTTCATATGTAAGATGCAGATAAATATAAACTAGATGGTTCTGAAGATTAAGTGAGAAAGACATTTGTAAAGCATCTTGCCCAGTGTCTAGCCCATGCTGTGAGCCTAGTAAAGATTAGATCCCATTTTTCTCCTTTTTAATTAGGTACAGAATTCCAAAGAGACTAGACAAGATGTGGGAAACACTGAGGCAAATTAGAAGTAATGAGGAGACAGTGAATTCACTGGAGGGAAAAGATGAAAAGAGAGGACATAGGGAGCTGGTTAGAAGGAAACTAAGGGGGAGGACAAAGTGGGTAGATGATGAGGGAAGGGAAGCATGACCTCTATGAGATGAAGGCTGGCTCTTCCTCCGTAGACCATGAGTCCACGGAATTCTTCCTGAGTACGGCATGCCAGTCTAGCCCTTCTAAAAATAACCTCTTTTTAATCAAAAAGAACATTCATATCTTTCTCTTGGAAAACAATTTTTACAGACTCACACCATTAGAACACTGATTTGTCTTTGCATACTGTCAGTTTTTATTTATCCTCATATCTTAAAATACTTCCCCCAAATCTTAGCTGACAAAGAGAATCACAGTTCTTTAGCCGAGTTTCAAGACTCTGTTATAATTAGCAGAGTTGATCTGGAACGTGAAACTCTTGAACAGGTATCCCTAGGCTTTCTCTTCTTGGAGGAATGGAGGTTTTCCTTTCCTCTTTTCGAAGTCACTATATTGTCATTTTTTAAAAAGGAGTTTTTCTCCCTCTGTGAAATCTGGGTTAACTCTGGCTTACTTTTTTCCCCCATGGTGTAGGCAAGCTTCTCAAATCTTAACTTTTTTTTTTGAAGGGCTGCATTAGCTAACATTTGATTTCTTAGTTCACAACAGTCAAGGGACCTTGGAGCATTTTGAGCTCAACTTGTGCACTTAATTAGTTGGTTGGGGGTAAAAATTTCCTTTGAATCACCGTTAGATCTTGATTTTCACTTTTATTACATTCATTTCTTTTAGGTCGCAGATTTATTTCCTTAGTCACAAAAGTTATTTATTATTGAGAGTCTGAGAAATAATAGACATTGTGTATGTGGCAATCAAAGAGCAATGCTAAGAAGGTAGTTATTTAAGTGGGTGGATCCAAATAAGTTTTCTGAGTTAAAGAAAATTTCACCATTATTTATTCTCCTGTATGAGAAAAAAAAAGTCATCACATTTCTCTTTCCATTTTCCCGTTGATCTTTAAACTTTACCTTTGTAGAAATGGCCTTCATCACATACCCCATGCCCAATGACTTTTGTCCTTTGAAAATTTAACGTTTGCCAGGTTAAATATTAAACAACAAATGAAATGGAAAGGGCATATTTATATTGCCCTTGAATCCCCCTGTGATTCATTCCCAGTCTGATAGAAAAGATATTCTTCTGGTGGAATGACTCCCTGGGTAGGGAAAGACATGGGCAAGTTTCACAGCTGTTCATTCTCCAAAGCCATTTTCAAGCAAAAACTAGTTCATGGGTGAACAACATAAGATTCTCAGCACATAACTCTACTCACCTAGATCGGGCTGTATGCCTTACTGGGGGAGGCGGATAAATCTAGAGAGCCACAGTAACAGTGTGTGCCCCTCAGCATGGGGAGATAGGATGCAGGGAGAAGCAGTTTACCTAGTAGGGTCACGATGCACAGCAGGATGGCAACCAAAGCCCCCGTGCTCAGCCCCGTCGGGTGGACGAGGGCCTCCGCGTGGCAGGACTGCATGTTCCCTTGGTGGTCACACGCACAGACCCGGACAGTCACTGTCCCAGTGCTGCTTTGGACTGGGTAGTCATTGTCTGATATGACCACAGGCAGGAGATAGGTGCTCATCTCGTGTCTATTATAGCCATTTTTCCGAGTTAAGATTCCCGCTGTGTTGTCTGGAACCGGAAAGCAAAGTGGTGAATGGAAGTGGAAACCACGTTATATATTGGATCCATTGTGATGGGAGTAGACAGATAATAGATGCAGATATAGATATATAGACAGACAAGGCAACTTGGGCTCATTTACCTTTGTTGTCTTGAATGGTAAAGTTTGAGCCACTGGCTGCTTCTGGGGCCAAAGAGAACGAGAATTGGTGCCCGCTGTAAGGGTCATCCTTGTCAACGGCTCGTATGGTCTGAATCAACTAAAATTAAAACCATAAAGCTGCCATCAAGTTTTGCTAACTCAAAAGTGTTTCTTACAGTTTTGCAGTAAATGGCTTGATCAAATGACTTCTAATTTTACTTTTAAAATGATAGCCTCTAGAAAATTTACAATGAATCCACTGTATGCAAAGAACTAAAAGGCTGGAAATAGAGCCAGGGACAATACTTTGTTGTGGAGCTGTCCTGTGCACTGTAGCATTTTTAGCAGCAAGTCTGGTCTCCTCCCTTCAAACCAGCAGTACCCTCTTCCTTGTGACAATCAGAAATGTCCCCCAGACATTGCCAAATGTCCCCTGGGGGGCAATATCACCTGGGTTGAGAAACATGGCCCTAGAGTGATACCAAGCTATAAAATATCACAATGACCTATGACAATATTGCAACTTAAGTAAATGGAGGCACTCTTTGGACAGCCTGCTTAGAAATGCAATCTTGGCATATACATAAACCATCAACCTGCAAAAAAAGCTAGTTTGAATATAAAACACACAACTTCAGCTTCCCATTTTAACATGCATTTTAACAGTGCACTTCTATTTTGACAAACTGTAACATAGTTTTTATATCACTGGCAGAAAAGACCGTTTTCAGGTGGGGACAAATGTGTAAAACAGTAAAACATTCATGAATTTGTACTACTTGTACAGATGGGCAATGTAAGTAAGTGAAACTATGAATTATAGGCAATTGTAAAATATGTTCTAGCTTTTACTTTCCAGTATATATGGTAATTAAAAGTATCTGCTCACCAATAAAGATTTTTCCAATAAAACTGTGACTAATCTATTTTATATCAAAACTTAAGACTGATTTGGGATCAGCATCAGTCTTTGATGAACTTCCCTTTCTTAAAAACTGTTTGTCCTCTTATGCAAGTTAAACATTCATCCTGGTTCTTATTTATAGTAATAATTTTGTTGGCATTTATTTCATAGATAATTCAAAACTTGCCCTCAGCTCTGTGTATCATCTGAATTATTAGAACATCTAAATTAATCTGAGTTAATTAATTTACTTTCTTATGAAACTCACCTGATCTGCTTTTGCTTTTTCACAGACAAAGGTTTCATAGAATTCAGCAAATTCTGGAGGGTTGTCATTGACATCTAGAACTTTAATATACAGTGGTACTCGGCTGCTTTGCTTTGGATTATCTGCAAAATGCCAAAAAGAAAGGAATAGGCATTTATATGTTGATGGCCAGTCCCCTTTAGATGATGGTTACTCACTCCTTTCTCATTCATACATAGATTCCCCACGGCTCCTGTGAGGACCACAGTGCATAACGTATCATCACAGTCACAAAAAAGTAGAATTAGATTGTTTGGTACTTCTGGAGTTGGATACACCTGACGGAAATATCTAGGAGACAAAGCTACTTCTATTGGTACAGTGCAACTGTATAACAAACCCCAGAGTAACACAAAATAAAGAAAAGCTCTCCAGAAAAGGAATTTTAGAAGCATATTTTAAAGGAAGCCAAGGAAGCAGGCAGATGGGAAAAATGTGGGCAGAAGGAAAAAGGATGGGACAATAATGATTGTTAATGGTCTTAGTTTTTTAGTTTGAGAGCTAGACATTGTGCTGAGCGCTTTGTTATATTTTATTTAATCCTTATAAACTTCCGAGATAAATATAATTATTGCCCCCATATTATAGATGAGGAAACACATCATATTATAGATGAGACACAGAGAAACTAGGTAACTTGTCCATATTCACAGAGATAGTAAGGACTGGAGCCTAGACTCAAACTTGGGTCTGTCTGACTCCAAAGCCTAGGCTGTTCATCTAGGATAATGATAGAGCAGAATCAGTGTTTGAAGACCTGAGATAAATGAAGTATTTTGGCTGTCATCTCTGATAATCTCCTGAGTAGTATGGAAGGCAGATTCCTGTTCTAAGAATCAGGAGCTGGAGTCTCTTACCTCAGATCTCTTCACTCACTTCACTCATGTCTATTTGTTTGTTCACTTATAAATATTTAATGAGCAACTAATATCTAACTTGTGCCAGCCACTATTCAGGGTGCTGGGACACATGGGGAACATAACAAAGATCCTGCTTCCTGGAGCATTGTTTTTATGGGGGTAGGCAAACTGTAAACACATAAATATATAATGTGCCAGATGGCAAATGCTATGGAGAAATTAAACAGGTAAAAGGGACTGGAGAGAGATGGAGGTGCTGCTTCGTATGGGATGACCAGGATTGGCTTCTCTGATGAGACGCCATTTGCGTAGAGATATGAATGAAGAGAAGGATTAAGCCACGTGAATATTTCTGGCTCTCGAGGTAGAGGAAATGGCAAGTGCAATGGCCCTGGAGTGGGAAAGAGTTGGTTTAATACAAGCTCTTGGCTCTTGGCATCAAAGGTAGTTAAGAAGTTTGGACAATAAGATTCTTAGGCTCCTTTGCATCTAAAATTTTGCTCACATTATTCTTCCCAAGTTAGAGCTGCAGAAGATGAAGTTTTAAAAGATCTTTATCACTAGTACTTTCAAAGATATCCTAGAAACATTAAATCTTAAAAACAGAAATTTTTAGGTACATGAGATGACTACTTCAGTAAAAAATAAAATTTCATGATGTTATAAAAAATGATCTTTTCAGTGGGAAATAATTTTGTAATTTTAAAGCTTTAAGTATTCTCTGTCATTGGTATCCACATTAGTCCACATAAATTCTGAAAATCAAATTCCTACCTAACAAATTTATAATGAGGAGTTCTTATCACTATCAGAAAGCAATGCTTCATTTTGTCCATGTTGGTTATTTGTTATTCTATTCAATATCTTTCAGTCACTTCAAATCTCATGAGTTATGTTGACAAAGAATATTACTGTATTATACCATTTGATATGGGGTATTTCACACTAGATACCCCACTGAGCTAAAAACGTTTGAACTTTTAAAATCAAAAACAAAAACTAAAAAATGAGCTACAATTTAGAAGCCTATTTTCAAACATTTAAATGCTATTTTAAAGGTCCTTTTTCTTTCATCTACTTAGGTCTATACATTGTGTTTACATTACACAGTTTTCACGGTATATAACCATTTTATTTGAAGTATTCCTTTGGCCCTATTTTTCTCTGCCTTAAATTTCATGGGGACTGCCATAAAATTCTTTCTAAACATTGTGTTGATTAGTACTGATGATTAGTATTAGTCACTTTGGTGTACCATGAAAAAGTTACAATTTATATCTCTTAATTCTGTAACAATTTTGAAACAGACATTCTACAGAAAGCTAAAGGATGACTATCCAAAAGATTTCTAAACAATGCCTACATTTTAGAATATACTTGATCCCAGCCCCTCCTCCCGGCCACACACACACGTCTGTGAGCCCATTTCTTTTAGCTGCTTCTGTAATGTTCTGATTTATAAGCTTTTTGGAATCAAATCCAACATGTACCAATTCAACCTAGGTTTAGAGATACATTCCTGTTTTATTGTTCCCAAACTGCAGAACTTCCACAGTTGCTTCTGCATTTAAGAACGAACCAACACGTGTCTAGAAGAAACATTAGTGCAAATCATTACAGAGCTCTTTCCCTCAGTAAGTATCGAGTGGGATCATCAAAACACGGTGACGAGTTTCAGCCGCATTTCACTAGCCCTTGTGGAGATGCTCTGTCAGTCAGGACAGCAGTGGTAAAAGGGTGGACTTACTGATCTCTGTTGCTATCACTGTAATGTTGTGCCACAGCAATGTTTCTCGGTCAAGAAGTTTCGATGTAAAAATTGAACCATTTCCCGAATCGATGTTGAATATTCTGTCCATATCTGTGTGTCGATCAACAGAATACCTGATAATGCAGAGCAGAATTTAGAAAGGTTTTCTTTGATTTGCTATTCTCACATCCTAAAACTATTCCCAGAAAATCTGTTACATGAATTTTTTTCTACCTGTAGCATGTATTTGAATATCGGTAACTTAATACTAAGCAAAATATTCTGATAAATTATTTCTTTACAATTGAGGTCTTAATAGTATACCCACTAGACAAGTTGTATGATTTTGAGTATCATTACTAAAGTTTCATTTTTTAAAAATGTAATTTAGATCAAGTTTATATAGTAATTGTTACATTTTAACTTAAGTTTTCAGACATTTGGTTAGGACTTTAATGTGTGTGTGTGTGTGTGTGCATAAGTAGGGTTATTGGCTATTTTTCTATTATTCATTTTATTTAAAAAATCGTTATGTTGAAAAAGCAAAAGATGGTTAATGTGGCTGAGGTTAGTGAATCTGGAGAGGGAAATAGCAGATGAGCTTGCGGAGAGATCCACAGTCGGGATTGTAGAAGGATGGGCTGGCTGTGGGGAGGAGTTGGAGTTTATTTGAACTTGATGTGGATCTTCCAATGGATTTTAAGCAGAGGAGTGTCACCATCTAACTCATGCTTAACAAAGATCACTGGCTGAATTGTGGAGAATGGTTGGACGGGGCTGTCACAAATGATAGGAGTGAAGAACAGGATTGGGGGAAGATCATAAGTTCCAGTTTTGATACGTTGAGGCTGAGGTGCCTGAGGAAAGTTCAGGAAGCTCAAGATAAACATCTGGACTGACAATCTAGATTTCCTATTCAACTCTCTAGGAAGAGAACGGGGAAAAATGCAAAGAATGGAGTTGCTTAAAGGATGAACGGGAGAATGGAGACCCACAGGGACTAGAACAGTGCCCAGAGTAGAGTAGGAATTTGATAAAACTTTAAAAAGGAGAGTTTGGAGAATTCAAAGAAAACCAAGAGGTGCTTTAGAAACCAAAACAGGACAAAGTCTTCAACGCTGAAATTGATGAAAGACTAGTAGATTTTCAGAAATGTTACCTTCTTTATAAATTTATTACTAGTGTCTGGAATAGTCATATGTAAGGGGAAAATATGTATACACCCTGTTTTATGGGGGGAGCATTAAAGAGAAAACTCAGAAGAAAGTTGATATGCGAAGGCCATTATGAACAAAAAATTGCCTATTTCAGCTGGATTCTCAAAATGTACATCATGATAGGAGATTTTAAAATGTCAACTCAGTAGAAATATATTTTAAGTAAATGTCCTACCTAGTCATACACTTTTATGTAAAAGTCATAATGCTTTTAATACATAAAAGCATTATGAATGCTTTTAATAAAAACTCTTGTTACTAACTTGCAAATAGTGTACCATGTTCCAAGATTCTATTTCAATTAATTATTTTGTTTTAAAGTACTACTAGTGAATTATAATAAACAGTGTTATCTTAATAGAATCTATTTTTGTCATCTAGCAGGTATCTAAAAATATATATATTCCATTATTGTAGGCTATTTAAACTTGATTTTAAAGAGAATTACTGAAGTTCACAATGGATACATATATGTCAAGCTGGAATTTTAGTTTCAGTTTACATAAATCTAGTGTTTTATTATCAAAAGGGTTGAAACAGATGAAATATCTCCTGTTTTGCCATTTATGTCATGAATCAACATTTATTAAGAATTTAGCCAATTGCATTGAACTTGCTTGATCACCTTTCTTCATTTTTAATTTGAGAATGATAAATATTTATAGGACATAATTACCAAAAAGGAAATCTCAGTATTCATAGCCTTTGTAAGGAATTTAATAATTTTCTACAAATATATTTTTTTCTTTCATGAAAAATGTCAAGTTTAAGACATGATGCTTATTGCCTTTATAAGCTGTTAACAATTATACACAGCAGTAATCTTTTCTTGCTCTTTGCCTCTTTTCTTCCTGCTATAGTTTTAAGTTTTACAAGTAATCGTATTTTCCAATTAAGCCTTGAAATAAAGGGTAAGGGGTGAGGAATTTTTACTTGAAGGCGGCTTTTGATTTTAAAGAGAGAGGACTATTTAGGAAATACCATAATTGTGTATTATTTTCTTTACTTAACTGGGGATTTAAAAATTAATAGAAAACCTAAAATGTCTACATTGTTTAGGAAAGATATCTCATTTGAGGCACACAAGGCCTCATTTGTTTGTTGTTTTTCTTTCCAAAGTAATTTCTATTTATATCCAGAAATTTACTGTCCAGTCACATTAATTGTAATAATAACTGATGAGGAAAAAGGTAACCGATCTCATCATGATTATAGCAGATCATTCTGCTAGGTACCTCATTTTTTTTCCCTAGAACTTTATTGTATTCTGTGAGTCAATAATTTGTCCTCTCATGTATCCTGAAGGGAGATCTGTGGGTCAGGAAAAGAAAATGTGTTTGCATGTAAATTTTTCTTGATAAGTGTTCAGAGTGACATTTTATAAGACTTCCATGGAAATCAAAGTACACTTGTGATATGAAGTTGTTGGAAGAAAATTATTTTATGTGATTAAAGAATTAAAGATTTGTGCTTACATAATGATAAATCATTGTTTGGGGGAAGAATTCTCTAGTATTAATTGTGCACCTCACATTGTGTCTAGCACTTACTTGTGCAATATTTATGTCTTGAATAACCAAAAACTATGTGTGGTTGTAATTTCCAAATATAAGAATCAGTTTATCCTATAAAAAAACCCACTGGAATATGCATCTATATACTAATATATCTATGTGTATTTTTATCCTTAAAGCTATATCTATATATGAAATCCATATGTACCAAGGGAAGGCTGGCTGAAAAAACTTTAAAATTAGCTGACAGCCAACGTAATCTGACTAGCTAACTACTTCCTGTAATAAAACATAAAATAAATGCAATGGGTAAAAGTGCTATTTGGTATAAAAAGTAAAACAGACATAAAAATGAAGCCTACATTCCCAGAAGACATTATCTCTTTCAATTAAAAGCATGTTGACTGATCAAAGAGGTAACCGAAGCTCATATTTATAAACTTCCAGCATTAGCACTTTTAAATTGGTCTTGATGTTGAGTTGCTAAGATTTTTGTCTTATGCAGTAGAACAAACTCTGCACGTTGGGAAAGTACTTAAGATTATTTGTGTTGTACGAGCAGAGGCCGTCATTCATTTTCCTTATTAATAATGTTAAATGTATACGGAGGAACACTTGACCCATGGGGCTCTCATGTGGCTGCTTTGGGTTGCCCATCATCCAATTTAAGGAGTCTACAGGTATTCCAGTAGAATGATAAGACAACAGAGTCTGTTTTCCCAAAGATTTAAAATTATTCCCTGAAAATAAGCCAGGCATTTTTGAGTTTTAGATGTGGGACTTGCCCTGAGGTTTCATTTGAACTCAATGGCTAAAAAGTTGAACTCAAGGGCTCAATGGCTAAAAAGTTGGAAAATGACTGCCTTAGAGCCTCAAACTCTTTCATCTGCAATAATATTCTTCATGCAGCAGCCAACGTGATCCTCTTAGAGAGTAGTTTTGGATTAGTTAACTTTTCTACCCAAAGCTCTCCAGCGGCTTCTTACCTCAATCAGAATAAAATCCAGTGGTTACCAGCGCCTACAAACCCCAGTAGGCCCTGCTTCACTCACCACCTACCAAACCTCCCCGCCTGCGCCCCTCTCTCGGCTGCGGAGGCCTCTACTTCTACCTGCCAAGCCAGCTCTGATATCAGACCTTACCCTTGCTTTCCCCTCTTGTTGGCATGTTCCTCCCCCAGATAGCAGTGTGGTTCATCCCTACATTTCATTCAAATCTTTACTCAGATGATTTCCAACAAGGCCAAGCCTGACCACGCTATCTAAAATAGTACCCCAGATACCCTTTGTTTTCCATACTCTGTCTTATCTTACTGCTTACACTTTAGTTTCACCTGACATAGCATATATTTATCATTTGCTTATTTCTGTCTTCCCCAATTAGAATGTAAGCTCCATGAGATCAGGACTTGGTACTGTTCTCTGTCATATCTCTAGTGCCTAGAACATGCCTGGCACATGGCAAGTGCCCTGATCAGAATAGATCTGTAGACTCACTGGTACAGCTTCTCAGTCTGCTTACTTTCTTTATGAGGAATAATTTACACAATAATATTCTGGTTTAGCACTTTTCTCATCTAGTCAACTAAGCTACTGGTAAAGGCTCAAAGTTGTTGACTCCAGTGCTTTCATGATAAGATTCTAGAATACTTTAAGCAGCGGTGGTCTCAAAGGGCAATGAGGCTTTCTTACAACATGATTTACAACGAAGGTGTAAGGAAAGTACAGGGAAAATAGAGCTTGCTTACATAGTATATATTTGGATTCAGCTCTTTAATTTAATTTCCCCAGGATTTCACAGACGTATATCATGAAACAGTGCTTGTTTTTATCCATGTCTGCAACAGAAAAAAATTATGCATCCAAATGGAGCATAATTCTGCCTGTAAGTGTTACATGGTGGGTTCTTCCACGCTTGAAAAACTGACTTTCAAGCACAGCGCCTTGTTTGTTAAAAATGCTTTCTCCGTTCCACACAAATCTCTGACAAATCTAAGACCTAAAAAAAAAAAACAAATCCCAGACCATTCAGCTGCATTACCTTGTACCACTTCCATGTAAGCAGTAACCTCCTTATAGCTCATTTTATGTTTTTTCACCCCAGATTTTGAGTTTTTTAGGTTTACATCGTTGCTAAAATAATATTTTACGTTGAGCAAGAAGAGTAGAGTTAGTAAAGGTACTTTAAAGTAGTTTTTCAGGAAGACAAAACTAATTGGAAAAACGGGATTCCTCTTTTCCAACTTACAAGTGAATATTTGAATATAAATCAACAAACTTATGGAAGAGACATGTCACAGAAGTGTGCTTACTTGACAGGATTCCGGGCAGCATCTGGATCTTGGGCTGTGACTGAGCCTACTGTCGTATTTATCTGAGCATCTTCTCTTATTTGTAGGATGTAGGCCAGTTTGCTGAAGACAGGGGGCTCGTCTACATCTTCCACCATAATTTTAACTGTGGCTGAATCTTTGAATGGACCCAGGTAGAGAAAGCGGGGTTCAATGTGAGGGTTGGAGGCTTCCACTTTGAGGGTGTACACTTTCTTCTTTTCAAAGTCCAAGAGCTTGCGGGGGGTGTGGGGAGGAAGAAGTGACATATTTAAAGCAGCCAAGACACAGAAAGCCAAGGCATGAGCCATTTTTAGTGCAAATCACGGATAAATGAAAGTGATCATATTGCTTTGAGACATCACTACACAGCGTGATATTGGGTAAAGACATTGGAGTTCAGATACCACACAATCCTGATGGAAGTGTGGGCTGAAATCACGCACCAGGGATGCAAGTTATGATGGGCAGGAGAGGGAACCTAGAAGCAGGAGGGAACCTAGGACAGGCCCCCTTTAAAAAAAATCCTTATATTTGACTACAGGGAGCCTCGCCAGGGGCAGGTTGGCAAATATGTAGTAGATCCTTCTGTGTCAGATGTTGTCACATTTGGCTTTAATTGAACAGCTAATAAGTGCTTAAAATTTGCCAAGGGACTTCCCTGGCAGTCCAGTGGTTAAGACTGTGCTTCCACAGGGGGTGTGGGTTCGATCCCTGGTCGGGGAACTAAGATCCCACATGCTGCGTGGTACGGCCAAAAATTTTTTTTTTTAATTAAAAAAAATTGCCAATATCTGAGCCCCACCCTGGACCACTAAACCAAAATGTCTGGGGTGGGGATGGCAATCTATACTTTTAAACACCTCCCCTGGTGATTCTACTGAGCAGCCAGGATGGAGAACCACTGGTTTGCAGCATGATTCCTTGTTCTTCATTCAGATAAAATAGATTAAAAATGGGGTTTTTTTGGCATGAGTTGATAAAATAGTCCAAGTGATATCCTGATAAGGGCATCCGGCTAATTACTTGCCAAAGAAAGTAATGATCATTGTTGTCAGAGGTCTTTAGGAGAAGTATCTCTGCTTCTGGAGACATAGTGAACCCAAATGCTTGTTGTTGACTTTTAGTTTTAGATGATAATATGACAAGGCTCACGAGAAACACAATTAATCAAGACGTTAGTGAATGTGATTTAGTCGGCTAGGCAAAATTTCAGTTTGAATCTGATAAGGCACCAAGAAAATTAAAAAGGTTAATGCACACTAATGGGCTTCCTAATTATGTTATAGTATAAAACATTGATCTGAATGTCACTTAAACATGTTTTATTGTGTTTCCAGATATTAAGACATGTAATCCAAAGCTTAAGAGGAAAATTTTTCTTCTTATTTACATCTACTTACGCTTATATTTACCAGCAAATACAACAATATGCGACAGGAGAGAGAAAATATTACACCATACATGATAAAAGTGAAATCTTTAAAAAAAGTAACCAAAACTAATATTATTTTTAGCTTTGAAGCACACAGTTTATTGGTTTTTAATTTTTGCCATATTTTAGTATACTGCTCCGTGGTACCAAATAATTCTGGGGGTTAAATAGTGAATAAGTACATAGGGGAAAATAGGAATTTAGAAAATAAAAACTTTATTATTGTGTTCCAAAAAGTAGCTAAAGAGCTTGCAGGAAATTTTGTTACTTTATTTTTGTGGTCTTTATATATCCTCTCTAATTCAAACCATCTTTATCACTGCTTGTATTATTCTCTTCCTTCAAAGCATGTAACGGAGTTTGTAGTTATACGTGTTTCTTTGTTTATTTGCTTTCTTGTCCATGAGAGCAGTTCCCTGAGAGGAGAGACCAACCTGTTGAATGTACTATTGCACCTCCAGCATCTAGAACAGTGTCTGGAACTGTTTTTAAATTTATTCTTCACTTACATTATTTATTTCATGTATTTTTTGTATATCATTTGTTTATATTGTTTATTTACTTAGGAAGTTTTTAATAAAAATTTACTGAAAGTATGGAATTAATGAATGTATAAGATTATTGAGGACCCCTGAAAGCCAACCAAAGAACTCTCAATGTAATTAGACTAGGTTTTAAAAAGAAAATTAATAAGACAAGACTTGAGAGGAACGTTCATGTGAGATGTAATTGCCCCCAGTTACTTGGGGATCAGAGAAAAGCAAATGCCTTCATTTGTGTGGTATTTTTAAAAATGCATTACCTTTTTGACAGTTATAATCCCTTCCTGGGTTTCCTGATCGGTGATGACATCAAACATGTCCAGCCCCTCTCCCTCTGTAATGCTGTACTCAATGTCAGCATTTTCTCCCAGGTCTGCATCGCTGGCTTTGATCCTGCCAATTGGTGTACCCGGCGGAGATGATTCAGGGGTTTTAAATTGGTATGTACCTATTAATCACCAGACAGAAATAAGTCAAACACAGACTAATTACATTCCATCATACTAAAAACAAAACCCATTTTCTAGCAGTTCGTTCAGACATTACCATGGATGCAGGCAGATTTGTGCTTTCCTTAAAATAATTAATGGTGCCCTAGGCTCCTTAATGTTTTTACTTTCATGATTGTTAAAAATATTTCTTCTATTTCATGACCTGTCTCGTGGCAAAGGGAAAACACTTTTCTTGTCCTGTAAGTAGGCTTCCAAGTTTATGGTGTGATTGCGAGAAAGTCTGAACTGTGAAAGGAGGGCGCGGAAGGTTGCGAAGACCCCTGTTAGTGTAATCTAGCAGAAAGAATAAAAAAGAATTTAACCTGAACTGTGACTTTAAGCCAATTACTAGGTGTTCTTTAAAAGAGCTCTTTTTGTCATTGCTAATAATAACTGAAGGTGAAAACAAATTACAGCACTTCGAGAATGTATCCAAGTAGAGATTCCTTCACTCCTACATGAAGCTGGTCTAGTTGCAGTTAGGGATATAGATAAATACATTGAGAAAAAAGCTCTTAATTTTTTCTAATTTTGACTAATTTCTTCCTTTAAATGTTACTAGTGTTTTTTCTATGCATAGATTTCTCCCATTCTTGTATTTATATTACTAATTAAAAAACTAGACATACACTTTTCTCATGTTGGAAAATTCCTTGAAGGAGAGTACATGTGAGTTTCAATTAGATCTGTCAGGCCAGCATGTGCTTAGGAACAGACAAATGGTAAAAACAAAACTTATTCTATTCTCACCCATTACATTTTGCCAACTATTTACACAAATTGCTTTGGAAAAAAAATTTAGACTATGACACTACTAAAATATAGTCCTTCAACAATATTTAATCCACTAAGTATTGAGCTCATCCTTGGTAAAATGATAAAACATGCCAAGTGTTTTCTCTAGTGTATTCCACTTCCCTTTTGGGTGCCTCCAGCCCCTTTCTATATTCTCCCGTCCCTTGCGTCGGGACATTACGCAGTAATGATCACAGTCTATTTATTCAAGGAGAGAGCACAGAGGGGGAAGGTCCCGTGGTATGGGTAATCCTTCTGCTATCCTTCCTCAAGACATCCCCATGTGGAAAAGGAGGTTTCTGGGAAAAGTGCTGGTGATCCTGATATTTTCATTTCAGGCCTCTGTGCGGGATGTTTTAGGGTTCATAAAACCTTTCTTCTCCCCGTTAAATCAGAAATTAGTTAGCTATTCTGTTTTTGCATTTAACTAACTGTGCTTAAAATACTTGAAAAAAGTTAACAAGATAAAACTATTTCCTGTTGATCTGTGTGTATCTCCATTATAAAAGAAGCCCTTTGATGATGGCCATTCTGACCGGTGTGAGATGGTATCTCATTGTAGTTTTGATTTGCATTTCTCTAATGATTAATGATGTTGAGCATTCTTTCATGTGTTTGTTGGCAGTCTGTGTATCTTCTTTGGAGAAATGTCTATTTAGGTCTTCTGCCCATTTTTGGATTGGGTTGTTTGTTTTTTTGTTATTGAGCTGCATGAGCTGCTTGTAAATCTTGGAGATTAATCCTTTGTCAGTTGCTTCATTTGCAAATATTTTCTCCCATTCTGAGGGTTGTCTTTTGGTCTTGTTTATGGTTTCCTTTGCTGTGCAAAGGATTTTAAGTTTCATTAGGTCCCATTTGTTTATTTTTGTTATTTCCATTTCTCTAGGAGCTGGGTCAGAAAGGATCTTGCTGTGATTTATGTCATAGAGTGTTCTGCCTATGTTTGGAGAGGGTGTGGAGAAAAGGGAACACTCTTGCACTGTTGGTGGGAATGCAAATTGATACAGCCACTATGGAGAACAGTAGGGAGGTTCCTTAAAAAACTAAAAATAGAATTACCATACGACCCAGCAATCCCACTACTGGGCATATACCCTGAGAAAACCATAATTCAAAAAGAATCATGTACCACAATGTTCATTGCAGCTCTATTTACAATAGCCAGGACATGGAAGCAACCTAAATGTCCATTGACAGATGAATGGATAAAGAAGATGTGGCACATATATACAATGGAATATTACTCAGCCATAAAAAGAAACGAAATGGAGTTATTTGTAGTGAGGTGGATGGAGTTAGAGTCTGTCACACAGAGTGAAGTAAGTCAGAAAGAGAAAAACAAATACAGTATGCTAACACATATATATGGAATCTAAGGAAAAAAAAAAAAGGTCATGAAGAACTTAGTGGCAAGACGGGAATAAAGACATAGACCTACTAGAGAATGGACTTGAGGATGTGGGGAGGGGGAAGGGTAAGATGTGACAAAGAGAGAGAGTGTCATGGACATATATACACTACCAAATGTAAAATAGATAGCTAGAGGGAAGCAGCCGCAAAGCACAGGGAGATCAGCTCTGTGCTGTGTGACCACCTAGAGAGGTGGGAAAGGGAGGGCGGGAGGGAGGGAGATGCAAGAGGGAAGACATATGGGAACATATGTATATGTATAACTGATTCACTTTGTTATAAAGCAGAAACTAACACACCATTGTAAAGCAATTATACTCCAATAAAGATGTTAAAAAAAAAAAAAAAAAAGAAGCCCTTATTAGCTGACCAGCTTTACAAAAGGGCCACGCTTGAGTAAGTGGGTTTTCTACTTAATGATGGCAGCTATTTTCTCCTGGAAGACAGGATTCAGGTAGTTTTCTTAGGAAATCATAGTCAGAAAGGAATTTTGATCCTGGAAGAAAAATGACATTAAAACCAGTACCTACTTGAGGTCTCTAAGTGAAAGGGTCAAGTGTACTGCTTGAGACAGAGTGGGCAATTATGAATGTTGGTTTCTCCTTTATCTTCCTTCTTACCTAATCCTGAGCATTAAAGATTTTAGAGATGACTTTTGGTATCTCAATTAACCATAATGTAGAAAACTATTTATGATTACAAATGGATTAAGTACATAGTTATTTCCACAGTTGTATTTTTAGAAACAGTAAAATGATAAATCCTCCCCTTGCAAAGCCTCGTGAGGACTTAAGGGAGATTACATGCCTGATTAAATTCACAAAATATAAAGTCAAATTTCTCCTAACAAATAGCAGCATGCTTGTATACATATGTTCTGCACAAGCATATTTATGCCTGTGGTAGTCTTATTAATAAGGAAAAATAAAACAATGTTGTTGCTTTTATAATAACAGCCATATCAGACTATCGCTCAGCTAATTACCAATAAATGTTCACATCTACTGAGCATCAGTGTTGTCAACTCATTTTAATAAATGTGCCAGTTCTTACTAAGTTCACTAACTTTGGCAATGAATAATAATAATGGGAAATGAATATCATTCTTAAAGTTACAGTTTTACAAAAGTGCACTGAAGACACTCATTCAATCAAATGTTCCTACTCTGGGGAAACCGGGGAGGGTTGTCATTGACATCCGTCAGCGTGATGTTCACTGTGGTGGTCCCAGACAGTCCCCCCATCTGGCCACCCATATCCTTGGCTTGAATCACCACTTGGTACTGCTCCCTGTTTTCACGATCCATGTTGAGCAAGGCTGTCTTGATGATACCTATGGACATGAAGTTCAGAAATGGAAAGGGATATATTAAAAATACTTTACAAACTCATTTATTTATGCAAACAAACATAGATTGTCACCCACAATATGCATAACACTATGCAGATGTCATGGGTGACCATAAAGATGATTGATTATAGGTAGCCTTTGTACTGAAGGAAATTAAACCCACATAGGGGAGGTAGATACATAGATACATTAAAAAAAAAAATACACTTATAATGCAAGGAGAATGAAAACAAGTACAAGTCACATCCTGCAATAGTGCAGACTGTAAGTGGTATAAATATTAAGTGTTATAAGATGACACAGCAAAATATAACTTGGCGTGTGGCACAATGCTATACTACTGTAGCTGCTTGATAAAGGACACTAGGTGTATTATGAGGAAATTAATAAAAAGTCATATATACTTGAACTGACTCCTGAGTTTCACATTACCGAATTAACTAATTCCTCATCAAATATACCCACCATAATGAATGTTCTGAGGATCTTCTACACCATAAAACTGTGGTCTTATAAAAACATAGCATCAGTTCTCTCATAATGATCATCTTGTATGATCCTAGAGAATTTTTTCCCTAAAGCTGACGTGAACTTTAGTTCAACAGGTCCCAGCAGTGACCAACATTCTTCAGTTAGGTAAAATTTATCTCTGTTGTTAGGTAGTTATAAAATAATTAGTTTAAAGAACTTCTAAAAGTTTGTCTAATTTCTATGTAAGGCTTATGCTTAAATTATCAGCACTCTTTCAAAAATCACTGGAGAAGCCTTTATAACCTTCTCAGGTGGCACATTCCAGTGCTTAATGACTAGTGAAGCTGAAAATATCTTTTTGTATTTTTAATAATACCTCAGACAACAGCTAGGAATGAATACCTCAATTTCATTCCTGCAGTGCTGGCTTCAGTGAAAGTGAAGCTGCTTTCTGTTCTCCAAATAATAGTACTTCTCTATTTAAACACAGGAGGTCACCTTAGCCTTTTGTCCTTTAAGTTGAGTAATTCTAATTTTTCATCCTCATTGTTTTTAAACTCAACATTTTCTTTTTCCTTGGGATTCTTTCTAAGTTCATTGCACCTCTTACATCGATTTCCAGCTGGATGTAGTAACCTAGAAAGGTTTTGATTTCTACTAACAATAATGGATGCTTAAAAATCGTATAAAAGGAACTCTACTCCTATTATGATAGCAAGAATATGTGTAGAATTTACTATACAATACAAGTGATATTTATTAAAAAACCGTTCATCATAAGATAGTAGGCTACTTTGTGGAGATAGTGCAGAAAAATGAGATGTTGAAAAAGGATTCCATTAAGGCAATCCATTTTGTTTTTTAGGGCACTATCAGTTAGGATAAGCTAGACAACGTGACAACAAAAGTAAAATTTCAGTGGTTTAACAGAACTGAAGTGCTCTGTGCAGGCCAGTAAGAAGCTGTGCTCATGAAAACCCTTAGACATTCAGGGTGGAGACCCACTCGATACTGGTTTCCATCCATGATCGCTGTGGCAAGAGGAAGGGAACATGCTGGATTGTGCACCAGGTCTAAAAGTTTTGCTTGGAAATGACTCGTATCACTGCCACATTTTAATTTTTTTTTTTTTTTTTTTTTTGGCTGTGTTGGGTCTTCGTTTCTGTGCGAGGGCTCCCTCTAGTTGCGGCAAGCGGGGGCCACCCCTCATCGCGGTGCGCGGGCCTCTCACTATCGCGGCCCCTCCTGCTGCGGAGCACAGGCTCCAGACGCGCAGGCTCAGTAGTTGTGGCGCACGGGCCCAGCCGCTCCGCGGCATGTGGGATCCCCCCAGACCAGGGCCCGAACCCGCGTCCCCCGCACTAGCAGGCAGACCCTCAACCACTGCACCACCAGGGAAGCCCCCTGCCACATTTTATTGGCCCAAATAAATCACATGGCTACATCTAGCTTCCCAGCAGGGTAAAGAGATGCAATCCTACTAAATAACTAGAAAAAGAAGAATCAGAATATGTGTAAACAGCCCTACTGGCTATCAGAAGGGGTTGGCCTTTTAGCTTCATCTCAAACTGGAAAAGAGAATAAAACAGTGTGTAATTTTTCTGAATCTCCTCTGAATAAACATGGTGGATGAAAGATCCATTGTCAGATTTCTTGATTAAAATGATCTGGATGTCATATTTACAAATGTATCACTGGTGTTTGGGAGATGAATCTAAGAAAATTCAATCACACTGATTGTTTTTATTAAAAAATATGCTAGCTCAGTTGAGCATGTCAATTAAAATCACAGATTGTAAAAAGAAGATCCAAAAGGAATTCTAACCTGTTTCTGATTCAACTGAAAAGTAGGGCTGCCCCTGTAGGATGCTATAGACAATTTTGGCACTGTTTCCGTACGTTGGATCATCAGCATCAGTTGCACTGACTTGGGCAACAAATGTGCCTGTAATGACAGAAACATGGATTGAAAATAAATGAAGGGTTAATGACGGATCCTTGATACCCACACATAAGGAAAAAGCACAATCTTACTTCTATACAAAACTATCATGGCAAGGGAGTGAAGAACTACAGTGGGATGCTAGGCTAAAAAGCCTTGGATTTCTCACTCTGAAGGAATGTGATTAACATTAATAAATATCGTAAGGATTAAATTAAAGGGAAGCACGGGAATGATCATGACTTTGGGTGTAACTGATTCCAACCCATCTCCAAGGGTGAGATTTTGCTACGGCAATTCTTTCAAGTTATCTAGGCCTAAATCTACTGGCATCTTGCACTATTTTTTCCACAAGGATTAGTGTAGGTATTATTTAATCAGGGGGCCATTTGCAATTTTGCTGGAAATTTGCTGTGTCATAGGTGCTTTTACTCCTGGACTATAATGTGCTGATGTGGAGCCTGCAAATGCAGTCGCTATTTTGTGATCTTAGCAATGCCAGCCTGAGGACAAAGCTGAATAGGACAGAAAATTACAGAGAAATATCTAGAGCTCAAATCAAACTATGTTCAAAGTCCACTTTACTTTTGGACTTAAGTAATGTGACCAATAAATACTTCCATTGTTTAAAGTAATTTGAATTGTGTTTTCTGTTACTTACAAATAAAAGCATCCTAAGTGATAAATCTATCTGATATTCTCAGAGGTTGAAAGACCTTGAACCTTATGAGAAGTAGTTTTGGATTAAATAAAGAATTACTTGGAATAGCAGAGGATACACATCCAGAATTTATAATCGCAAAAGATGATTATAATTAAATGTACAAAGAAGGCTATGTTGTTTTAGATTGGCATTCTTATTTTAGAGACCACAGTTAATAATAACTTTCAAAGTATCCCTAACCCCCAAGAAATTCCATGCAAATTTTTATGTGTATGCCTACATGTATATTACAATGAGGAGAAGTTCCATGGACTTTATCTGATTCTCAAAGGGGTCTGTGACTTCCAAAAAGGGTAAGACCCTCTGATTAAGATCATTTTATGGCTGACTTTTGGTATTCATATTAGACAAAGAGTAAGCATACTGCTAGAATTCTCCTGTCCATGAACAGGGCAGGGAAGTCACATTTAGGGAATATTAGAATTTTTACATTGCTTTTGTAATATCTAACCAGTTCCATTTATTGAACAAATATACTGTACTGTGTTAGGGTTGGAAGCTCTGGCTGTAGCATGCTGATGCATGAGATAGAGCACCCGTCCTTGTAATGTGACAAGGTATGTAGGGAAAATGAGAGCATATGATTTTAAAGCGAGGAGTAGTAGAAGTCAACAAACACCTATGTTCTTATTTGACATCAATACAAAATTTGATTGCTTTTAGAATATGGTTATCTGAATATTTTGAGTGCCTATTAGTTGCCAGATGTGGTGCTGGAGGCTCTGCACTTGTTTTCTCCTTTCATTCTTATGATAAGGATTAGGAGTTGA
The DNA here is from genome assembly GCF_965194825.1 of Balaenoptera physalus. Lineage (NCBI taxonomy): Eukaryota > Metazoa > Chordata > Mammalia > Artiodactyla > Balaenopteridae > Balaenoptera > Balaenoptera physalus. The sequence goes on from NC_138890.1 coordinate 151,468,988, forward strand.
TGTTTATTATTTCTTTTTTATAGATATGGAACTGGAGGATCAGAGACATCAAGTCATTTATTTACCTAAGGCCACATTGCTGCTTATTAGTAGGGATAGTTTCAAACTTAGGTCTGTTTGACACCAAAGTCCATTTTTACTACCTTGTTATTGTCCCACTACCTTTATGTAATTCCTTTGGGATGCCTTTACTATCACAATAATGACATGTTAATTTATGATAATGATGAATGTCAACATAACTGTGCCTGTGTGCAGATTGGAAAAAGCCCTCTCTTCCTCAAGACGTGTTACTGTCAGCTACCCTCAAATATTTATAAAACATATTTAATTCTATAATGGCTTCAAGAGTATGCTGCCCCTTATATTGTGCAGTTACACTTTGCACATCTGGTTAGAGTTGCCCTGCATGGGGACCAGGCTGTCCTTCATTAATTCTTCCTGCCCTTTACCACGTAGAGGAAAAATATTTTTCCTAACAAATCTTCCTCTTAAAAGAATTCTAATCCTCCTCTTAATTTTGGTGATGGTTTGTGATTTTTCTAACAAAAAGTGACTTCAAGTAATGAGATGAGTAACTTCTTCATGGGAAAAATTGAGATGTTTTATAATCATTTCTGTAGACTATGTATTTTCCACGTCTTAGAATTGTGAACTGAAATGTCTCTGATATCTGACTCTCAGAATTATGGAAATGTTTTTTATTATGCAATTTAGCCCTTTTGAACTTGACATGGAATATAACTTAAAATAACCCTTTACACAATAGTTGAACATTTGTCATTGTCTCCCCTGAAGTGTTTTAATGTGTCTGACAGTGATGTCAGTAGGATTTTTTTCTTAATTTAAATTCTATTTACCTTTTCCCAATCTAAGCAAGTTAAATGCACACGTATTAACTTTAAAATTGGCAGTAGAATTGTGCACAAAATATTAATTTACCATATTAATGTCATGAAAGTCTCAATTTCTACCACTTAGTAAAGAACATATCCTCTAGACATCGTCTGCATATTGTTTATGGATTTTTAAAAAAGTTTTCTTTGAGTCTCTTTCTCAAATATAATTACTCTTTAGTCTGGACTGTAAATTCAGGGCTTTTGTTTTCCATTGGGGAGATCCTTACCTGAAGCCTAATACCACTATGGGCTAAGAGAAATAGAGAGGGCTGCTGCCTTTCAGTCCAAGAAATAAAGTGGGCATTTTGAGTGGGAGAGGAATTAGATGAAATGGTCTCTCCTCCCTCCCCCTCTCACGCTGCCACTTTTCATACCCTAATCACTAGAGGAAATGCTGTTTTCTTAAAAATAATAAGACTAGAGTAATATTAGGAGACACCGATGCACTTACAAAAAGGACATAAATGGACTGTTTGAAACACAATGCTTCTAGAATTTAGCAGCTAAGTTCATTCAATTCAGCAAATTTCACTCATAGGACTTGTTATTCAGTTGATATACTAGAGGAAATGGTTGAATCACATCTCACTCACCGACATCAGACATTTCGGGAACAGTGGCTGTGTAAACCTCCTTGGTGAATATTGGTTCGTTGTCATTGATGTCATGGATCTTGATGATGAATTCAGACTCGGGCTCCACGGGTCTCCCTGTTTTTCTGTTTATGGCCTGAGCTCGAAGGATGTAAACAGGTTTTTCTTCCCTGTCCAGCCTCTTGGTGGCCTGTATATCCCCTGTGTTTTCATTGATAATGAAGAGATCTCCTGCTCCATCTCCTGAAAGGATATATTTAAGTGATCCATCTCCTCTATCCTGGTCTGAATGTAACTAGTGTAGAAAAAAAAATTAAAGAAAGTAAAAGTCAAGCATGTGATCCTAAACTGTTTGTCTTTATGATGCAATGCTATGTTAACTTTCATTCAAGTCTTTCTAAGGGTTGCAGATTTTTTCTTTCACTATTTACCTAAATCCTCAGTAGTAAATGCCATTCGTTAATGAACATGTTTCCTTATGATCACAGAGATTTCCAGAAGTGGAACAGAGCTTGGATAAAATTTAGTAATCCTGATTTTGAAGAATGGAAAACTAAAGGCCAGAGCAATAGTAAGATGCCCAAGGACATATAGGCCTGGCTGGAACGAAACTATTTTCGCTACAGCTTTCAGATCTATTAATACACTCTCCCCCTCACTTTTATGTACACAGATACACTAGACAAGCAACATACTACTGAGAAAAGGATTTTGGTTTTTGAATCAGAGTGTACATTTTGCCTCTACACTTTGCTATCTTGGTGAATTTAGGGAAGCTAGTCAATCTTCTTGATTCTAATATGATGGAGATTATAGTCAATTTTCTAGGAAGATGTGAAATTTATTTAATGAAATTCAACTCAAAGTGTTTGAGAAACATCTTAAGTGCTGCCAGGGACAATGCCTTGAAACCACCCTGACTAGGTAATTTACAAGGTAAATTGGAAAAAGAATATTTAACACACATTTTAGCTTAATATGGGAAAGGACCTTCCAAAAGATTAGATTGAATAGCCTGCCTTATGAAGCAGTGGGTTCTCTGTTCCTGAAGGTCATCAAGCAGAGGCTCTGATAAGATTAACAGCCAGTGAAATGGATCTGGGTAAAGGGTTTCGGTAATGAACATGAAGATACCACTGAAGTGAAGAGGGCGATCCTAACTTGGAAAAGCAGCCCACGGGTTACTTATCCTGAACTTTATATCCACTCTGTTGACTTCCCTATTGTTTCTTTAGTTCCCTTTTCCCCACCTCAGCAAAAGTTTAGGCAGTATCTCATGGGTCTTCCGATAACCTAACCCTATTCACAATTTTTTTCAAAAAGTGCTTTTTACCAACAGAACTGTTTTCAGATCTCAGTTGTAAGTATCAGCTACATACAGACAAGTTAGCTTTAATGGCTAGTAGGACCCCGTGGGGCCCTCCTGGGTACAAAAGCCCCTCTGTGCTTCCTGTTTCTTGTTTGTAGAGAAAGGCTTTAGTCTCCTAGGTCTTTCCTGAGTTCCAAAGAGCAGACTCAAGCAGTTACTAATTAGGTAAGTGAGGGAATGCAGAAACAAAGGAAAAGCAAATAGTTCAGTGACAAAACAGAGTCCTAGTTCCTCCTGAAGAGATATACACAACAATCTGACATATATTTTTGAGTTCTGCAGAAACTAAGCTCCCCCACACAAGGTAGAGGATGGTGATTACATGTTACCACAGCATGCAGACCCCAGATTCAGAAGGTTGATGATTATGATTCCTGAAACATCACCCTGTTACCTCACCACCAACCAGTCAGAAGAAGGTCCATGAGCTGCAATCCTCATGTCAAATGTTGCCTTTAAAAACCCTTTCCTGAAAGCCATTGGGGAGTTTGGGTCTTTTGAGCATGAGCTTCCCATTCTCCTTGCTTGGTGCCTGCAATAAGCACTATACTTTCCTTCATTACAACCTGGTGTCAGTAGATTGGCTTTGCTGTGCAGCAGGTGAGCAGACCCAAGTTCTGTTTGGCAACAATCTCTACCTTATTTCAACTCTGTCTAAGTGGAGTATAGGCTATGTTACAACAGTAATGGCAACAACAGCAGCAGGTAAACCATCTCTGTGTTCCCTTGACTGATACTGCATGGAATGTTCAGAGTAATGTCTACAAACACATTTGAAAATAGAATCTCAGGGGAAAAAGGGACTTAAAAAATATGTAACCCAGCCTTTCTAAAAGTATGTCCTATGGAATATCATTCACACAAAATGCTGAGGAAAAAGGGTTCTATGGCCCAATAATTTTGGGAAATACTTCATATTCTGCCTCTTTCTTAGAGTCACCCAGTGCCCATTAACTTAGGAAAGGCTGTGAGTACCTATAGTCCAAAACTGTACTAAACATCATTTAATCTAGCTTTCCTGAACTTTCTTATGTAATGAATCCTTTTTGGGTGTGATCCGTATTGATATTCTCCAAAACAGTTTTCCAAGAAACTCATTTTGGGAAACATGAGCTAATTGAATCCATCACTGCAAGAGTCAAGAAAACTGAGGCTCCTATATGTAGTGTTTCCCAAATCACACAGCTCATGTGAGAGTCAGATTAAAACTTGAGTGCAAGAAGAGGCTTATAGATTATTCCGTGCAACCTTCTCATTTTGAGAGATACACTGTGTCTAACGCCACACAGCTACCACTAGTTAATAGCAGAGTTTGAGAAAGAGAATATTATTTATACAATTAGTGGCCTTGAAAGCAATTTGACAGAAATCATGCAAGATAAATGCGAACGGGGAGGAAATTGCTTAGAAGTGAGACAAACGCAATAAGAAATGTAAAACAAGAGCACTCCATGATTTGTGTAATGTGATATGCTAAGAAAACGTTGAAACCCTGATTACACAGAAAGAGTCACTGGGGAAAGTTTTAACTCTCCATCGTCAAATTCTAATGACTGAAGAGAGCTCTTAAAAAGCTATTTCATTAACTCATGAGTAATGAAACCAATGTCACTGCCCATTGGATCTGACTGTAGGGCAGCCATGGTCAGCAGCCTGGCACAGTGTAGGGGGCACCACACCAGGAGTCTCAAGTGTGGGCCTTGCTCATTCTTTCTCTCTCAATAGGACAGTCAATTAACTTCCAAGCCCTGGGATCCTTATCAGAAAATGAGGATAATTGAGCTACAGGACAAGGCTGTAGTGAAGCACTAAGAGACTATATACAAATACTATATACAAATACTATGAGACTATATACAAATACTATTTTAATTCCTACATAAACATGCGAAAAAAGCATGTGCTTTGTAAATTATAAAGTGTCTTCCAAATTTAAGATATTGTTGCTATTATTAGCTCTTAGTTCACAATAAACAGGTTTTTGCTTTTGACTTTGAGAACTTTGTTCTGAGGACTTTGAAAACCCAATTTTACAAACACATGGTATCTCTAAGGTAACATCTGTTATCAAAAGCCAGTATTCTTCTATCAGGTGGCCATTGCTATCTTTCCACATGATTTATTATATTCTGTATTCCACTAGATTATAGACTCCCCTCAGCTGGTGCTTTCATCACTTTCAATATGTAGTTGTTGCACAATTAGTAGGTGAATACCACATTGGGTCACAAGATTTATTCAGGTAAAAGTACTCAGAAACTTATTTTTAGCTGTCAGGAGAGACTATTTCGATGACTTATATAACAAACACCAAGACAATATAAAAGGGCAGTGGAGATGCTAACTAAGAGTGTGAACACGGATTGCTCTGCAGATCCCAATTCTGATTTATCACTATTTAAAAACTAGTGGGAAAATGCATCTCTTCACTCAGGCATTGTATAATAATAAAACAATTTAACCTCATCCCCCTCCCAGTGCAGTGTCTGCATCTGATGGAGCGCACAGAATAGAAACCTCTAGAAGCCTTTGTGTGCTCTTTCCCCCCTCTGCTCCCCTTCCACTGAACTCCCCTGAGGCCAGTTCTTTTTTCTCTTCTTGGGGAAAAGAGGAAACATAAGACATCAGTGCAAGTGAAAGCGGTGGTGACAAGCAGACATTAGGGGTTTATTGAGCTCTTAGATTTTAATTGGATTTTTTTCTTTTGTGATGTCATTCATCATGGCCACTGTAAAAGGCAGAAGTTAAACAACAACAAATAAAAGGTTGTAGGCTGCCCGAGGCATGTTTTTACTAATTTCAGTTTAATGTGGCTGTTCCATTAAGTTTAATCATCTGGTTCACTTTTAACGATTCACCATCAAGTAAAAATTATCCACTTCCCTCGGAAAGTCACATTTCATCTGGGGCTCGTAGGACTTTTTACTACTGTACCTGGAGCATTTTGTTGCAGAAGGAGCTCTTGGTCTTTGCTTGTTTTTCTGTTGACTTTTATCATTATTTTTTAAGTGTAGCATCTTGACAAATAAATACAGGGATCTGGGGTTGTAGATATGGCCCCATTGCAAGCATCACCAAAGCAGTGCCAGTATCTTTGTACCTGCTACGTATGCCACCTCCCAACTTGATTTTGTCTCTAATTCAAAGGTATAACACTAACTGTACAGACTTTTAGTGGTTTATGGAGCTAGTTAATGCTGCCCCATTTCCCCCATTCCCTATGTGTCACTGAGTCACTTGTCTTAAGTCAGTAACCAAACTGAATCTTCTAAGCATATGCATCGTTGAGACAAGAAAGCATAGTTTAAACAGAACGTTACCTACATGGCACATCTGGAAGTACCTACAACAGCCTGAAAGGGGCTTAGGGAAGGAATTATGTGATTTTTTTGCTGAAATAAAAAAATGGATTATGACTAATATGCTCATAGAGTGTAATGTGGCCCTTTAAGAAATGTAATGATTGCTAATCTGAGATGTTATAAGAATCAGAGAACAGCTGTGGTGAAAAGATGTTGTCTGATTGGGATTGAAGTGTAGAAACTGGAGTTACAGCAGAGAGAACACCTTTGTGCTAAATAGATTGAATATTATTTTAAACTGGGAAAATAAATTTACAATCAACTTAGGACAAATTGAAGCTTAACTGAATTCAATAGGTATATGTATATATGAGTGTGTATATACATACATCTCTCTACATAATGCATGTATACATAATGCTAATAAATATGCTTAATGTTGTAAAAATCGTGAAGAGCTTGTTAGGTAGAGTTTATGTCAGGAAGAAATTTCTTGAAGTACATGGCAGGGATTAGGAGTAGATTCTGTTTCAGAGATCATAGGGGTAGGTAAATAAAAATATCTTTTAATAAAATTTTATATTACATATTTTAATATGCTGTATTTAGATGTTAATGATTATTATGAGTTAAATAATTTATATCTAATTTATATTTAATTTATTTTTTTTTACAAGTTAAAATGCTGATGGCAGCATATTTTTGTGGCAGGTTGTTGGAACTAGACATGCAAATTCTCAGGCCCCATCTACCTCCAGAATCAGAAACTCAAAGGGTGTTGCCCAGCAATCTGTGTTTTAAGAAGCCCTCCAGGTGATTCTGATGAGAGCTCAAGTTTGAGAATCACTGCCTTAACTAGTACAGTCATAATGCATGCATGGTCTTGGGCAAGGGAAAGAAATGGGTATGTAGTAGTCGGGTAACCTTGGGGAACTTAGTTTCTCCAAGTCTTATTTCCCTCATCTACATAAGAATAATACCGATACTTAGTTTACAGGTAGGTTGCTCTGAAAATTAATAAAACAATGTATGTAAAATGCTTAACGGAAGGCCTAACTCAGAGATATGCATCAATAAATTATTCTTACATCACAAACAGGAAGTATTCAGAAGGTGGATTTTGAAGGTGGAAACATTTGGGTCTGAATTCTGACTTTCCTATTAATCAACTAAATTAAGTTATCATAGTTTTCATAGGTCATCTTTAAGACAAAACTCAATTAACTTTGCCAGATATTCCTCTTCTACTTGTCCATTAAATGTGGATATTCCTTAGGCCTATGTCTTAGGTCCTTGTCTTTCCTCATTTCACATACTCTCTCCAAATGAGATTATCTATTTTCATGGATTAAACTATTATCTCTGTGCCATTAATGTCCAAATCTCTATATAACCTCAGGACAGACATTTTCACGAGATACAGAGTCAAGGATACAGTGATTCCCAGGCAAGTCTCTTGGACAACTCACACTCAGTACTTCCCAGTTGACCTCATTACCTTCTCTCCCAAACCATTCTTCCTCTTGTATGTCCCATCTCTGTAAGGACCACCAGAGAGCCACCCTAGAACCTTCCTTCTGCCTCCATCTCCAAATTCATTAGGCCCCTAACTCCTGCCAATCCTACCTCTTACCTATATCTTGACTCACTGCCTACTTGTTTCCATTCCCAGTGGTGCCACCCTGGTCCAATTCACCACCATTTCTCTTTGACCTATTGCAATGAGGCTCTCTGAACACACACTCAGTCTTGCTTCCTTTCCATCTATTTTCCTTTCTGTGACTAGATGAACTTAAAAAACACCATCAACAACTTTCAAGATACCACTCTTTTCTAACTGAATCCTTCAGTGTTTTCTCTTTACTCTTGGGATAAGGCCCCCAGCCCCACTCAGCATGGCCTCCAAAGTCCACCACAGTCTCTGCCCCTCTCTTTAGCTTCATCAGCCATCATTCTCTCCTTGACACTCTTTGTTCTAGTATACTGTACATATTGCAGTTTGTGAAGATACATTAGACTCTTTCATATCTAGGCCTCCTTGCATGTGGTCCTCTTGGTGTAAAGTCCTTTTGAACACCTTCACCTGGTTAATCCAATTCATACATCAGGTCTTTGTAATCTTGATTTCCTCAGGGAAGTTCTCCCTGAGCTGCTAGTCTAAGTTATAGCCTCCTGTTCTACACTCCCAATTTCTTCCCCAGTTAGCCATCAGCACATTCTCAATTTTTTCTTTTTTTGAGAATTTCACAGCTGTTTTCATGTTTCAGTCAGCAAACAGCTAGATCGCAAATTTCATGATAAAAAAAGCATCAAGCCTGTCTGGTTCACTTCCGCATTCTCAGCACGCAACATATTGGCACATTATGGATATTCGATAATTAATGATTGCAAAGAAAGAATGCATGAATGTTATAAAGATAAAATTGGATAAAATATCAATAATCAATGAAGGTTTCTGGAACATAGAAGGTAATCAATAAATCTTAGTGTCCTCCACCCCCTTTCTCACTTGATTTTAGGATAATTCTATGTATCAAGAATACATGTTCCTGAAGTTGCCAGATAATTTAGCAATTACGACCAAACAAACACTAAGCACATTGTCTAATCTGAGCAGTCAGAGAGGAATTCAAGTTATCACCTCAGATATAAAAAATTTTCTTTAATAACCAATTAAACCTCAATAATAAAGCCAACCTGTATTGGATTTGTTGAAAAGAGCAGATGTTATAAGTACCTTGACCATTATAAGTGCTGGGACAGAAGTCATCTGTTAAGGGTGAAGAAGTTTCAAGAATGAAGCTGATGGAAAATGAATGGAAAATTCTCCATTTCACAGAAACATTGTTCTATTAAAATATAGTTTAACTGTCAACCAAGACCATTTAAAAACACTTATTGGCCTGAAGAGCTGCATAAGGCAATGAATAAAAAACACCTAATACCTGCCTTCTATACCTTTGCAAATTAGGCTTGGAAATACTTACCCATACATAAAAGAAAGCAAATAAAAGCAGAAATTAGACACTTTGGTATTCTTATTAAGTATTAGTTAGGAATAACAAGGTAAAGGAAACGCTAGAGAACAATACAGAGGGAACCTGTGAGTTGGAAAAGGTGGAGTCAGGGGACATGTTAGCTCTTTGGTGGTTTAGGAAGACTTCTTGGAAAAGGTTGGATCACCGAGGGGAGAAAAATGGCTTGGCACCAGCATGAGCACGTGGCATGGTTTCAAGGCTCTGTGTGGGAGAAAATCAGAGGAGGCCTTGAGTATGTGCCTGGAGTAATAAAAGCAATAAAGTCAGCTAAAATAGAAGCGTCCTTCCCTTGAGGTGCAGGGTCACATATTTTCTCACACTGCATTCAGATGTGCAGGGGAAGATGCAGCTTCCTTATTCTTTCTTTCTTTTTTAAAATAGCTTATCCCTCAAGCTCTAATCCCATTGAGTATTAGGAACTCGATATTAGGTTGAATATTCAGTCAATATTCAGTAGTTTAGTGCAGTCCAATAAAATCTGCCTGATTCAATAATACAGTCTCTTTAGATAACTATTTTAATTAAATCCCAGTCTTTCTGGTTTTTGCTTTTTCTCTTTGCCCTTGATTCATTCCAAGATGACATCTGGGTGTATGAAGAGGAGAGACCCACATGGCACAAATCAGAGGGACATTCGGGGCTTTTGGAGCTAAGGGCAGTCCTGTACTGCCTCTGGTCCGCTGGTCTCTAGACAACAGCTCTCATCCATTACTTTCCTCAGGGGCATCTATGGTTTTGGCAAGTGGAATCATGATCTCAGCTCTCCAGGGTCCAAGGTGACTAGCCCCACCCTGCCTGCCTCCTTGGTATCACATACCCCCTGATGTCTGAGTATCACTCCTCCATTGCCCTTGGCAAATGTGGACTTAGCCACAGGGTTGCTTTGTCCTTGGTAGGTACCATCAAAGAGATCATCCACCCTTTTCTTGCCCTGGAGAAGCCCAGGAGCTAAAAGGAGCTTCTCCTCCACCACATGATTGCCTCAAAGGGAAACGGGTAAAAACCCACTCTGTTTTCACCTTTATCCAGAAACTTGCCACTGCTTCCCACTGCCCCCTTTTCCAGAGTTCATATACACTGTCTCAGGGAAGTAGAAATGACTTTAGATACACACAGGGCTGTGTGTTTTTGTGTTTAATAGCTAGGAATGTGAAATCCCTCCCTCAGTTTCAGGAATACTCCACCACTTAAGTTTTGGTGGGAGGAAGAGCCAATTCCCACCATAAAAACTGAGAAGATAACTGGGGGGTAAGAATGACCAATAGCCCAGAGCCTGGCACCAATAACTTTTGGTAACTACATTTATAAATGGGATTCGTAAGTTTTATTCGAATTGGCCAGGCTCATCTCTTGATATGTTAAATGGGCTCTAAAAGAATCAGGACAATCTCTTTTCCTCTGACAAAACCTAGGATCAGGCTACCTCTATCTCCCATGTTCTTTTTCGATTATACTGTGTTGCCTCTTATCATGACCAGAAAACATTATATCCTTCTATATAATATAAATAATTTGATTGATTTTTATTTATTTTATTTTTTATTTTTTATTTTTTAACATCTTTATTGGAGTATAATTGCTTTACAATGGTGTGTTAGTTTCTGCTTTGATTGATTTTTAGAACAGTGTAAATATTTTATCTTTAAAGCTTTCTCTTATATGATCAATCATTTGGCAATGGGTCTGTCTGGAATTTGGGAAAATAATAATAGCAGACATTTATGAAGCCCATCCTATGGGCCAGGAAATTTGCTGCTGTTACACAGATTATATAATTTGTTACTCATTATGACCCTCTTCCTATCACCTCAACTGTTGAGGAAACTGAGGCAAGGTAAGAGTTTAGTAACTTCTCAGCATCATACAACCAATGGGAGAAGGATTTGAGTCCAGGCATTCTGACACCACAGTCTAGTCTGTTAACTGCAACATAAATATTTTCTCTGGAGATATTTACATTCAGTTCTATGACATTCACTAAAGGTTTATCCTGTACCAAACAATATTTTAAGTGCTGAGTTACAAAGATCTATCTAATTCAGGATTTTTTGACCTCTGCACTATTAACATTTTGGGCTGGGTAACTCTATTCTGTGTATTATAAGATGTTTAGCAGCATCCCCGGCCCCTACCCACTAGATACCTGTAGCACCTTTCAAGTTGTGACCACTAAAAATGTCTCCAGACGTTGCCAAATGTCCCCTGGGAGGCAAATTAGCCTCCTTTGAGAACCACTGGTTGAATCCTATATCTATCTATCTATCATCTATCTATCAATATCATCTACCTATCATCTATCTATCTATCATCTATGTATCTATCATCTATCTAATCTATCCTTCCATCTTTTTTTCCTCATTGCGTACCTTGTAACTTTAAAAATACGTTCATATAATACCGTAAAGTGTTCTGCATTTGCAGAGATTCCACATGACCCCACTCAATTCAATCTTTTATCTTTGTTAGATTTAATAAGCACTGAAACAGACCTTGTGTTATATGAAGGAGAATTTTTCACAAAACTGCTAAAAGCAAGAGAATTTTAAATGTAAACTCAGAAGAAATGTATTAATTCCCTTGACATTTATCCTTTACACTCAATACCTTGAATTTAATGTCAAAAGTACCAGAGTAACTATTAAACGAACAACTCTTTAGTGGTATAGTAGTTGTGGTAAGCAGAATAATGGCTCTCCCAAAGATATTCATGTCCTAATTCCCAGAACCAATGACTATGTTACCTTACATGGCAAAAAAGACTTTACAGGTGTGATTAAGATAAAGATTTTGAAGTAGTGAGACTGGCTTGGATTAACCAGATGAGCCCAATGTAATCACCAGGGTCCTTATAAGGGAAGGAAGTAGGGGAGAGCTGGAGTCAAAGAAGGAAATGTGACGATGGAGCAGAGGTCAGAGAGAGAGACTGAGAGAGAGAGAGATTTGAAGATGCTATGCTGTCGTCTTTGGTGGAAGCGACCATGAACCAGGGAAGGTAGTCAGCCTCTAGAAGCTCGAAAAGACAAGGAAACGGCTCCTCCCCTACAGCCTCCAGAAAGACACCTTGCGGCACCTTGATTTTAACCTAGCGAAACCCATTTCAGACTTTTGACCTCCAAAGCTATAAGATAATAAACTTGTACTATTTTAAGCCACTAAGTTTGTGGTAATTCATTACAGCAGCAATAGGAAACTAAGGTATTTTTTTTGTTTTTGTTCTTTCTTTGAGGGAGGAGGATCTTAGTTCCCTGACCAGGGATCAAACCCGGGGCCATGGCAGTGAAAGTGCCGAGTCCTAACCACTGGACCGCCAGGGAAGTCCCACTAATGTAGTTCTTTATCTTTGGAATTCAAGGTGAGCTGGAACTGCATGTGGTCCTTCAAGAATTTCAGTGAAGAAAGCAGAAAACTAACACTTGGTGAACACTTACTATGTGTTAGGTACTGCAGGAATGCTTTGTTTGTTAATCAATAATACTCATAATGACTCCAGGAAATAAGCTTTATTTTCTCCACTTTTTTCAGAGAAACTGAGGTTAGGGAGGTTAAGTAACTTATCCAAAGTTAAGAGCAGAGCCAGGGAGGTTACCAAGATCTGCCTGACTCCAAAGTCTGTTCATTCACATCAGAGAATACTACCAAAAAGCAGTCCCTACCATGATTATAAACGTTCCTGGATTCATTATATTATTATATTAGACCCCAGGCTAAATTATTTGTAAATTCTATTGGCACAAATGATACAAATTGTAATAGATGTTATTGTTCATTTGGGATTTATCAATTAAACAAATGCATTTTGGTTTATTCACTGCATGAAGTTATTTCCCCAAAAAGGCATTGTTTACTGCCTTTTGCTTGGCTCTGGAAGTCCAAGGTCTTTGGCAGACTGAGACATTAGTCTGAGCTCCTGCTTAGTCTAACATTTTCATTTTAAAAAAGCCAGTGGTAAATCAAGCTGAGAGCCAGATATCCAGTCAAAAATTGATTTAGTAAGGCATTGTAACTCACCAATTACAATCCTACTTTTTGCCTTATAATGTAATCTCTTCAGCAATTATCAAATCTAAGGACACACACACACACACACACACACACACACACACACACACACTCCCCCTGCCTCCTCTCTCTTTCTCTCTGACAAACACACTTTGGAAGAAAATATTAATGGATAAATGCAGACATCTGAGACATGATGATTCAAGCAGCAGAAATTTAAAAAAAATTATGCTCCTCACTAGTTAATGGACTTTTCCCCAAATGTGTTTTTCTTCAAAGGTAAAAAACATATTGGATATAATATTCTTCTGTAGATTCTTACTTAGAATCTAAAAAGTTAAAGCCATATCTTTATAAAACAAGTAGTTTGCTTTAGGGAGAGACTATTTCTTATTCAAATTCATAACTCTCAAGCATCCTGTACATGTCCAATAAATGATGATTAAACTGAATTCTGTAACCCACTCATACACTCAAGGAAATAATGGTGAGCAATTCTAGGAGAAATGATTATGAGTTCATTAATTAGTTTTCAGTTTTATTGCATGGGAACAGCTTATAAATTTTTAAATAATTTGAACAGCTTTGTTTTTTGTTTTTGTTTTTTCTTTAAGGGAATAACTGGGAAACAATCAGTGAAGAGAAATGTGTGCTGTCTGGATGGCCATGCTAGGGAAAGTGTTCTCGTGGTGATGTTAGTTCCCTAAATTCAAGTGCTCCAATTCCTAAGCCCTATGCTACTCTTCCATTGCCCACCATGCCTGAAATACTCTCTACTACTTGAACATGGTAATAATGTGGTATAAGGGAAGAATATTAGACTAAACCATGTCAAAAAGCATGGACTTCAGCTTCAACTTTGGCACTCTGCTGGCAATGGCACTGTGGTCTCTTAACCCCTCTGGGACTCTGTTTCCTTACACCCAAAAGGATTGAATTCTGCTCAACTGAAAGAGTGCTTAGACAGATCATGAGGAATGCTTGTACACATGAAAACACTTTATAAACTGTAGTACTTGATAAAATGTGGAAAAATATTATCACTGCTCCTATCTCATTGCTAATTTTCTGCAATAAAACTCTGCTAAAAAACAATCTAAGACACCTCTTCACCTGCCAGGGGATGATTTCCCTTGTGTTATGTTTTCTGTTCTGTCCCTCCCCATCCAGCACCCTCTCCTTCTTTGAAGTTACTCGATGGTTTGAATTGCAGTAAAGATTCTGACAGTCTCATTATCGTTTTAAAACTCAAGTAAGTGATGTCTAGACTGTTGAAAAGGAGATAAAACTGAATAAAGTACTGCCACTGAAGTCTACCCAAGTCACTTCATTTTCTTGATTTGATTTTAAAACAATATTTCCCTTTAAGAGGCAGGTAGATTGGTAATCACCAAGATCATAGCTTTCACACAAGGTAAACGATTCCCCCCTTTTGTTCTTTTTACAGAATACACACAGTTGGGAGGGTAGATAGAACACTCAAGATACAAATGGAAAATAAAGTAATTTCTTATACTCCACTCTACCTTACTGATTTCTTTTTAAAAAATTTTAAACACTTTTATTTGGCAATAATCTCAAACTTAGAGAAGATGCAAATATAAAAATTGCTTTACTTGATTTTTAAAGGGAAAGTTTGCTTCCTGGAGGGTATTTATCTTCATTGGAAAACCAAAAAAGAAACCCTAGGACATAGATTAAGTAAATGAGCCAGATTCTTATGCTTCACGATTTATGAAAAGAAAACAATAAAGCATGCTAAAGTTTTGCATAACTGTTTTAAAGCAGACCTTTCTTTGCATCTCCTCTTTCATGTTCACTTCTGAATTGTACTCATAATATAAACAGTAGAAAGAGTTAAGATGTGATTATTTTCCAGAAATGGTTATATTTCTTGTGAGAACTCAAAATATGTTGATTAGAAGAATATATAGTTGGTACAAAAAGAATTAGTCGTTATATAGAATTTTTCTCTCTCTGTGTTATCCCATTTTTCTGTACAGTTGATTTTTTTGTGAATCATTGCAATCAACATTCTCAGGTCTTAAATGATTTCTCTTTTACTGAACACTTGAATTATCTGCACAGTGTAGCTTAGGAATTTTAAGAAAAAAATTTGTTTTCTATTAATGAACTCTGGCTTTTTCTCATTTTGTTTCAAACTTTCTTCTACTGAGATCCTAAATAATGTCTGATTTTTCATTTGTAAAAGTCTTAAAGGAACCAGCTTTTATGATGTGATATTATTTGTTATATATTTTCATTTTTATCTTTCCTGTTAGTTTATGCACATACAACTGTGTTATCTTTAATTTCTCCGGTTTGCACTAAGGAAGCTTGAGTTTTCTGCTATTATATCATAAAATACCTATGTCATTTTGATGTGAAATTTCCAGAGGTAGTTTCCGTGGAAAGACTTTCATGATGATTTGGTGTATATGTTTACTATCTAATATATCCTTGAACTTTAAAGACTAGATTTTCAGTTGTCAACAACACAAAACACTATCGATGATATCCATATCAAATCATCCACATCAATAAATTGGGAGACAGCTTTTAGATAACACAGTAGTTTTTTATCTTTTGTGGTCACTGCAGCTTAATTGAAGTAATATTTGACTGTTTGCAATGTGCAAAATCTGTGCTAGATATCTTTAAGGATAAAAGTATGAGTGAGGTGTAGTCTAGGGTCCTGAAGAGTTTATAACGATATAAGTATTCAAAGTTTTAAATTCAATATCTAAAGTACTAATTTGAAAGACCAGACCTAGGACCCAATATAAAAGAGTACTCAATATATTAAAGGTCAAAGTTTAACCTTAAACAAGGAATTAATTATTTTGCTCTTAAAAAATGTAATTAAACAGTTAAATCAAAAGTAATTTTCCCACAATAATAAACTTTGGTGCAATAATATAAGGATCTCATGATATTAAATCCCACTTAACAACTTGACTATGATAATTCCAATTTAAAACATTATTATACCCTAAGTGCAATAGTCATTTTTGATTGTTAGATGCATTGAAGTTTTATTGAAAATATAACAAGACCTAACCAGACTCTTAACATTTCACAGTAGTTTAAATATTCAATAATATAAACTCCAAATTGTGGTGTTAAGTAATGATGTTTTAAAATGAAATGATAAATAGCCTTAATAGGAGGATCTACAAAAGTTACCAGGATCATCAAATTACATAAAGTATAGTGATCATTTTATTTTTAGTTTGGTTGGGATAATAAAGAAGACTTTGTACTGTTATATATACTTGGCCCTCTGAATTGCTGGTGATGAGTTGTGTTTGCAGCTGCCTTAGCTGCTTTGGCACCATCTTCTGGCCCATAATACTTGACTTCAGAGAATGAGACTGAACATCAGTGGAATCATCAACTGGGCACTTTTGGTTCATCCTTCTCTTCACCTTTCCTGTTTTCTGAAGATGCACTTGATAGTAGGATGCCTTCCCTCCTTATTCTGGTCTTCCCTTAGTACCTCACTAGTGAGTACCATATGCTGACCCCATTCTAAGCTCTTTCTCGTATTAACTTAATTAATCCTCACCTCAACAACTTTATTACTCCCCTCATTTAACAGCTGAAGAAGTGGAGAGCAGAGAGAGGTTAAATAACTTGCCCAATACTACCCAGGTAGTCACAGTGTAGCTGAGGCTCAAACATAAGCAGGCTGCCCATGCTATTAACTTTATAGTCTCTGGTGAATAACTGTTGAATGAATGAAAGCCATTTTCTCTCCAAACCTATTTGAAAATGCCATAGCTGAGATAAATTCTTCAACTGCCTTCTTAACTCCAATCTCTGTTCCCTCTAGTCAGCATTAAATCCCACATCCAGACTGATATTTCAGGCTTTTTGTTATGCTTTCATTACTGCCCTCAGGTCTTCTGAAACACACCAATTCACCTAAAACATTTATCCATGTATCTCACACATGTATACATTTTAATCTTTTAAAGTGCCTCCCTTTTCTTGTGCATATGTGTTCTCTGTGAATAGAAAACTGGAAGAAACTATAAATATTTTTCCTGTTAAACATTTTGGCATGCTGCTTTTCTTCTTATTCCAGGCTGCATAATTTCAAATTTGACTCCTCACATTGACCTTTGAGAATAGCTGTTGTTATTTTTACTTATTTATCAATAATGGCAATAAGAAAAAACCTCTAATTCTTTTATGGAGAATTCTGTACTTTCTTTCAATATCTTCTTCAATTCTAGATGGAAAGATAGGTATTCAAAGAATATTGATATATTTAGCATGCTCATGAGGATATGATATATACGATGTATGTATCAAAATATGATGACAATGTATATTACATTATCATCTTAACAACTGGCAACATAAAAACTTGTAGGAAGGTGAAGCTTGCTAAGAGCAGCCTACATCTATACAAAAAGATTTGAATCCTTGAGGTTCCAATGATACATTAACATCTAAACATAATCTCTAAATTTGATGAAGGTTGTTAAAGGCAGGACCCCTTCCAAAAACCCATTTATTTTTGGTAGAAAAGGGTAGAATATTAGAAAGACAGCTTTTAATTTTGACTAGAGGTAGGGCACTCTAAAAAGTTAAATTTATAATTCTTGTTACAATATATTCTTAGCTTCTCATATTTAAAATAATGTACTAATTCACATCAATGGAAATGAAGAAAATCAGTGGTTTAAGAATATTTTGACCGTTGACCGACAATATGTCAGGGATTTTTAACTGATTTTTGAAATGAGTCAATCAAAATGATAATTAGGGATTTTGATTTTAAAAGACATGTAAACTGGGATGTTGGCATTCTGTATATTTATATTCCCATTCTGCTAGGGTGGACCCATACATGACAAAAAATGAAGAACTCTGGTGCAAATCAAATATTTACATGGTTTCATAAACAAATTAAGGTGATGAGTAAAGAAATACTTAACAATGTCCATAGGCTAGATTCTGGCGGGTTTGTTATAACGAGCATGCAGAGTCTCTATAACCTCCTGACAGCCTTTAGCTCTGTTTGGCTTGTGGAGCACGGAGGCAAAATAACTCAGTGGGAATGGAAAGGATTTGAACCTTTAACTCTCTTTTGTTCAACTTGACTTTAACTCTCTTTTGTTCAACATTTTTTTCAGCAAATTGAATTATAAGCAGAGGATATAGGAGTCCACAGGCATAATAACATGGAAGTTGGAGGATTTGGGATTGGGTCCTTGTTTGGCTTTCTATACCTTACTCTGCTTGTGTGACCCAGGTAGCCAAACAGTGCCTTTGGGTTTATGACCAAGGTCAGACATTCTAACTCTTCTGCTCTCCATGTGAGTGACTGCAGAGAGGGAGGTTTAAGACTCTGAGAGAGAACTGCTGTTACACAGGACATTTTCTTAAGCATAAAATAGCAAATTGAAGCTTTTGTCATAAAGAAAGTGAAATCAGTTGGCCGACAGTGGAAACAAAATCAGCATTAGCACCAGTTATTGACAGTTGGGAAGTTACTTCCTTAAACATTTTTAAAAAGTACGTTCAAGGAGCAAGTGAAGGCACGTTCTCTTAAATACGCTAACCAGTTGAAATATGAAAATGTTAAATGTCTGAGCATTAAATTTAAATGATGAAGAAGAGAGATGTGCCCGAGGCACTTGTCCTGACACAGGGAGAAAAGATTATTGCAGGTGACTGAATCAGAACAGAAGTTTAGAGAAGGTTATCAAGGGAAATAAAAAGAAAAGTGACTTTTTCATCATGATGACCAGAAACACCACTAATTGAATATCTAATTTTAAAATGCTGACCTATAACTATTTTGAATAACACTGATGTGTTCTGGAAATTAAAACAAGAAAAATTAAAATGAATGCATGGAACAATAAGGCAACACATCTGTGTAGCTCTTTAAAAGTAGTCTCTAAAATTTTTTTCTGTTTCTCTCTACCCTTGGGTTTCACACAGCAGGTCCTCAGTAGGTATTTGTGGTATTGAGCTGAATGCAATCATTGAATGCCAAAGCATATTCTAGGACTGTTTCTTCATTTGTGCCTCAAAATGTCTCTGTGAAGTAGTGGATGCACAGGGTAGGGGATATAACTGAGTACTTGTGAGGTCAGACAGAGGTCGACTGCCAGGTTCTAGCAGTCTGAGATCTTGGGCTAAAGTACTGGCCCAATCTGAGCCTTAGCTTACTCCTCTGTAAAACAGGGATTACAGCGGAACCTCACTGGTGAGGATACATTACAATAGTACACCTGAAGCACTTAGCAGAGTGTCTGGAACAAAACAATACTCAGTAAGTGTTAGCTATGAAGATGCTTTAATCTGATGCTCCTGTTTAAGCAGCAGTGGTTAATTAGTCTCTGAATCACCTTAGGAGGTCTCTACTCCTAAGTTTATGCTCTTTAAAAAAAAAAAAAAAGGAATAAAAGAAAGCAATCTTTTAATGACAGCATCTTTTAAATGGTCTTTCAGATGAATAAAATATTGCTTCATGTTGACTGAATTTGGATTACGTAATTAGGAACAAATAATTGTTCATTCCTAATTTTAAAGGTGTATATGGCTGACAACTTTTATTTTTATGGGCTGTTAAAACATTACTGTCGAATTATCCTATGACTAGTGGCTCGTTGAATTGGGTAGACGTTAACAACTCAAGAGAAAGGCATATTAGGAGGACCTGTACATTAGAGCATCAAAGAGAACCCAAATTTTCATGATATTTTAAAAAGCACAGCATATCAATTTTTGGAAAAATTCCCCCAAGAAAACCATCACCAAGATGGCAGAGTAGAAGGACGTGCTCTCACTCCCTCTTGCGAGAATCACAACTAACTGCTGAACAGTCATCGACAGGAAGACACTGGAACTCACCAAAAAAGATACCCCACATCCAAAGACAAAGGAGAACCCACAATGAGATGGTAGGAGGGGCGCAATCACAATAAAATCAAATCCCATAACTGCTGGGTGGGTGACTCACAAACTGGAGAACACTTATACCACAGAAGTCCACCCACTGGAGTGAAGGTTCTGAGCCCCACGTCAGGCTTCCCAATCTGGGGGTCCGGCAACGGGAGGAGGAATTCCTAGAGAATCAGACTTTGAAGGCTAGCGGGATTTGATTGCAGGACTTCAACAGGACTGGGGGAAACAGAGACTCCACTCTTCGAGGGCACACACAAAGTAGAGTGCGCATCGGGACCCAAGGGAAGGAGCAGTGACCCCATAGGAGACTGAACCAGACATACCTGCTAGTGTTGGAGGGTCTCCTGCAGAGGCAGGGGGTGGCTGTGTCTCACTGTGAAGACAAGGACACTAGCAGCAGAAGTTCTGGGAAGTACTCCTTGGGGTGAGCCCTCCCAGAGTCGACCATTAGCACCGCCAAAGAGCCGGGTAGGCTCCAGTGTTGGGTTGCCTCAGGCCAAACAACCAACAGGGAGGGAATGCAGCCCCACCCATCAGCAGACAAGCGGATTAAAGTTTTACTGAGCTCTGCCCACCAGAGCAACAGCCAGCTCTACCCACCACCAGTCCCTCCCATCAGGAAACTTGCACAAGCCTCTTAGATAGCCTCATCCACCAGAGGGCAGACAGCAGAAGCAAGAAGCACTACAATCCTGCAGCCTGTGGAACAAAAACCACATTCACAGAAAGATAGACAAGATGAAAAGGCAGAGGGCTATGTACCAGATGAAGGAACAAGATAAAACCCCAGAAAAACAACTAAATGAAATGGAGATAGGCATAGGCAATCTTCCAGAAAAAGAATTCAGAATAATGATAGTGAAGATGATCCAGGACCTCAGAAAAAGAATGGAGGCAAAGATCGAGAAGATGCAAGAAATGTTTAACAAAGACCTAGAAGAATTAAAGAACAAACAAACAGAGATGACCAATACAATAACTGAAAAGAAAACTACACTAGAAGGAATCAATAGCAGAATAACTGAGGCAGAAGAACGGATAAGTGACCTGGAAGACGGAATGGTGGAATTCACTGCTGTGGAACAGAATAAAGAAAAAAGAATGAAAAGAAATGAAGACAGTCTAAGAGACCTCTGGGACAACATTAAATGCAACAACATTCGCGTTATAGGGGTCTCAGAAGGAAAAGAGAGAGAGAAAGGACCAGAGAAAATATTTGAAGAGATTACAGTCGAAAACTTCCCTAACATGGGAAAGGAAATAGCCACCCAAGTCCAGGAAGCGCAGAGAGTCCCATACAGGGTAAACCCAAGGAGAAACACGCCAAGACACATAGTAATCAAATTGGCAAAAATTAAAGAGAAAGAAAAATTATTGAAAGCAGCAAGGGAAAAATGACAAATAACATACAAGGGAACTCCCATAAGGTTAACAGCTGATTTCTCAGCAGAAACTCTACAAGCCAGAAGGGAGTGGCATGATATATTTAAAGTGATGTAAGGGAAGAACCTACAACCAAGATTACTCTACCCAACAAGGATCTCGTTCAGATTTGATGGAGAAATCAAAAGCTTTACAGACAAGCAAAAGCTGAGAGAATTCAGCACCACCAAACCAGCTCTACAACAAATGCTAAAGGAACTTCTCTAAGTGGGAAACACAAGAGAAGAAAAGGACCTACAAAAACAAACCCAAAACAAGTAAGAAAATGGTAATAGGAACATACATATTGATAATTACCTTAAACGTGAATGGATTAAATGCTCGAACCAAAAGACACAGGCTTGCTGAATGGATACAAAAACAAGACCCATATATATGCTGTCTACAAGAGACTCACTTCAGACCTAGAGACACATACAGACTGAAAGTGAGGGGATGGAAAAAGATATTCCATGCAAATGGAAATCAAAAGAAAGCTGGAGTAGCAATACTCATATCAGATAAAATAGACTTTAAAATAAAGAATGTTACAAGAGACAAGGAAGGACACTACATAATGATCAAGGGATCAATCCAAGAAGAAGATATGACAATTATAAATATATATGCACCCAACATAGGAGCACCTCAATACATAAGGCAAATGCTAACAGCTATAAAAGAGGAAATCGACAGTAACACAATAATAGTGGGGGACTTTAACACCTCACTTACACCAATGGACAGATCATCCAAAATGAAAATAAATAAGGAAACAGAAGCTTTAAATGACACAATAGACCAGATAGATTTAATTGATATTTATAGGACATTCCATCCAAAAACAGCAGATTACACGTTCTTCTCAAGTGTGCATGGAACATTCTCCAGGATAGATCACATCTTGGGTCACAAACCAAGCCTCAGTAAATTTAAGAAAACTGAAATCATATCAAGCATCTTTTCTGACCACAACACTATGAGATTAGAAATGAATTACAGGGAAAAAAAACGTAAAAAACACAAACACATGGAGGCTAAACAATACGTTACTAAATAACCAAGAGATCACTGAAGAAATCAAAGAGGAAATCAAAAAATACCTAGAGACAAATGACAATGAAAACACGACGACCCAAAGCCTATGGGATGCAGCAAAAGCAGTTCTAAGAGGGAAATTTATAGCTATACAAGCCTACCTCAAGAAACAAGAAAAATCTCAAATAAACAATCTAACGTTACACCTAAAGGAACTAGAGAAAGAAGAACAAACAAAACCCAAAGTTAGCAGAAGGAAAGAAATCATAAAGATCAGAGCAGAAATAAATGAAATAGAAACAAAGAAAATGATAGCAAAGATCAATAAAACTAAAATCTGGTTCTTTGAGAAGATAAACAAAATTGATAAACAATTAGGCAGACTCATCAAGAAAAAGAGGGAGAGGACTCAAATCAATAAAATGAGAAATGAAAAAGGAGAAGTTACAAAAGACACCGCAGAAATACAAAGCATCTTAAGAGAGTACTACAAGCAACTCTATGCCAATAAAATGGACAACCTGCAAGAAATGGACAAATTCTTGTAAAGGTATAACCTTCCAAGACTGAACCAGGAAGAAATAGAGAATATGAACAGAAAAATCACAAGTAATGAAATTGAAACTGTGATTAAAAATCTTGCAACAAACAAAAACCCAGGACCAGATGGCTTCACATGTGAATTCAATCAAATATTTACAGAAGAGCTAACACCCATCCTTCTCAAACTCTTCCAAAAAATTGCAGAGGAGGGAACACTCCCCAACTCATTCTATGAGGCCACCATCACCCTGATACCAAAACCAGACAAAGATACCACAAAAAAAGAAAATTACAGACCAATATCACTGATGAATATAGATGCAAAAATCCTCAATAAAATACTAGCAAACAAAATCCAACAACACATTAAAATGATCATACACTATGATCAAGTGGGATTTATCCCAGGAATGCAAGGATTCTTCAACCTACGTGAATCAATCAATGTGATACACCATATTAACAAATTGAAGAATAAAAACCATATGATCATCTCAATAGATGCAGAAAAAGCTTTGGACAAAATTCAACACCCATTTATGATAAAAACTCCCCAGAAAGTGGGCATAGAGGGAACCTACCTCAACATAATAAAGGCCATATACGACAAACCCACAGCAAACATCATTCTCAATGGTGAAAAACTGAAACCATTTCTTCTAAGATCAGGAACAAGACAAGGATGTCCACTCTCACCACTATTATTCACATAGTTTTGGAAGTCCTAGCCACGGCAGTCAGAGAAGAAAAGGAAATAAAAGGAATCCAAATTGGAAAAGAAGAAGTAAAACTGTCACTGTTTGCAGATGACATGATAACTATACATAGAGAATCCTAAAGATGCCACCAGAAAACTAGTAGAGCTAATCAATGAATTTGGTAAAGTTGCAGGATACAAAATCAATGTACAGAAATCTCTTGAATTCCTATACACTAATGATGAAAAATCTGAAAGAGAAATTAAGGAAACTCTCCCATTTACCATTGCAACAAAAATAATAGAATACCTAGGAATAAACCTACCTAGGGAGACAAAAGACCTGTATGCAGAAAACTATAAGACACTGATGAAAGAAATTAAAAATGATACCAACAGATGGAGAGATATACCATGTTCTTGGATTGGAAGAATGAATATTGTGAAAATGACTATACTACTCAAAGCAATCTACAAATTCAATGCAATCCCTATCAAACCACCAATGGCATTTTTTACAGAAGTAGAACAAAAAATCTTTACATTTGTATGGAGACACAAAAGACCCCGAATAGCCAAAGCAGTCTTGAGGGAAAAAAACGGAGCTGGAGGAATCAGACTCCCTGACTTCAGACTATACTACAAAGCTACGGTAATCAAGACAATATGGTACTGGCACAGAAACAGAAATATAGATCAATGGAACAAGATAGAAAGCCCAGAGATAAACCCACGCACCTATGGTCAACTAATCTATGACAAAGGAGGCAAGGATATACAATGGAGAAAAGACAGTCTCTTCAATAAGTGGTGCTGGGAAAACCAGGCAGCTACATGTAAAAGAATGAAATTAGAACACTCCCTAACACCATACACAAAAATAAACTCAAAATGGATTAGAGACCTAAATGTAAAACCGGACACTATAAAACTCTTAGAGGAAAACATAGGAAGAACACTCTTTGACATAAATCACAGCAAGATCTTTTTTGATCCACTTCCTAGAGTAATGGAAATAAAAAAATGGGACCTAGTGAAACTTAAAAGCTTTTGCAAAGCAAAGGAAACCATAAACAAAATGAAAAGACAACTCTCAGAATGGGAGAAAATATTTGCAAATGAATCAATGGACAAAGGATTAATCTCCAAAATATATAAATAGCTCATGCAATTCAATATTAAAAAAACAAACAACCCAATCCAAAAATGGGCAGAAGACCTAAATAGACATTTCTCCAAAGGAGACATACAGATGGCCAAGAAGCACGTGAAAAGCTGCTCAACATCTCTACTTATTAGAGAAATGCAAATCAAAACTACAATGAGGTATCACCTCACACCAGTTAGAATGGGCATCATCAGAATATCTACAAACAACAAATGCTGGAGAGGGTGTGAAGAAAACGGAACCCTCTTGCACTGTTGGTGGGAATGTAACTTGATACAGCCACTATGGAGAACAGTATGGAGGTTCCTTAAAAAACTAAAAATAGAATTACCATATGACCGAGCAATCCCACTACTGGGCATATACCCAGAGAAAACCATAATTCAAAAAGACACATGCACTCCAATGTTCATTGCAGCACTATTTACAATAGCCAGGTCATGGAAGCAGCCTAAATGTCCATCGAGAGACAAATGGATAAAGAAATTGTGGTACATATGTACAGTGGAATATTACTCAGCCATAAAAAGGAATGAAATTGGGTCATTTGTAGAGACGTGGATGGATCTAGAGACTGTCATATGGAGTGAAGTAAGTCAGAAAGAGAAAAACAAATATCGTATATTAACACATATATGTGGAACCTAGAAAAATGGTAGAGATGAACCGGTTTGCAGGGCAGAAGTTGAGTCACAAATGTAGAGAACAAATGTATGGACACCAAGGGGGGAAAGCGGCAGGGGGTGGGGGTGGGGATGGGATGAATTGGGAGATTGGGATTGACATGTATACACTAACATGTATAAAATGGATGACTAATAAGAACCTCCTGTATAAAAAAATAAATAAAATAAAATTCAAAATTTCAAGAAAAAAAAGAGAAAAGACGAAATAGGAAGATTTTGAGCAAGACTAATGAAGAAACCAAGAGGGCAGGCATAGATAAATCATATTAGGAATAAAAAAAAAATTTCAGATTGAAAAAAAGAAGAAACCATCACCAACTTCCAAAAAGCTAACATCAGAAAATATCTATGAAATATATGGTTTATCAAATTTCATAAAAACAGATGTCTTGATATGCTGCTAAAAATAGAAGCATCTCAAATGCCTCTAATGGAGACTAGTTTTACCTATACATGGTGTGGAAGGAGAGGATTAAGAACATTGTGAGGGATAAAATGGAGGAGACAAGGAAATTAAGTGTTGCTGTGGGCTCTTTAATGATAATATGTGAATCTTTTGCCTAAAATTGTGCATAGTTTTGAGATTTTAAATATATTCATTCTTATATTAATGAATAACCATGCCTTCAAAACCTAATCTATATCTACCTATGTTTTTTTCTTATTGAATTTAATCTTAGACTATATACCAGCTATTGTCAAGGAATTGCTATATTATGTAAAGCTGGAAGAAGGGGCATGGGGTTTTCTGAAAATGTGGAATTACAATGCTTCCCTCTTATTTTTCTATTCAGCTTACATAAAGCCAAAGATAATCTAAGTGATTCTGCATAAAATCAAATACTCTTTCCTTTAGCCCTTGACAAGAAAATATGTACCTCTTTCTGTTCTCTGTGCCAGCATCAGTGACACTTTCACTATCCTGATTGTTCTATCTTGAAATCTCTGACGTTTTGAACCTCCTGCATTCTCTCCTTTGGCTTCTGCATCCAGTTAATTGGGAAGTCCTGGTAATTCTCCCTCTGCCAGATGGGCTAACACCTGCTTTTCCCTTAAGATGTGGTCCCAACACCATCACTGTCTCTAGGAAGCTCTGGTGAACGCCCGAGCCCAGGGGGCCCCTCTCCTTTATATTTTCACAATACTTTGGGGATGCCCATTTTATCACTGAGCTTGCCACATCTAATTATAATTATTGCCAATAATATTCTCCTAGGGCAATGGTTCTCAAGTTTCGCCACATATTTGAATTGTAAATAATTAAAAACCAACTAAATCAGAATCTCTGGGGAAGTGAGACCCAGGCCAACGTACATATTGTTAAAAGCAGCACTTCTCAAATTTTAATATGCATAAAATTCACCTAAAATTCTGCTTTTGTTGAAAAGCAGATTCTGATTCAATAGATCTCAGGTGGGGCCTAAGAGTCTAAAGTTCTAACAAGCTCCCAGACACAGATGCCACTTATGCTAAATCAGCATAAAAGTTCCCCCAAATGGTTATGTATTTTAGAACATCGGTCCCCAACCTTTTTGGCACCAGGGACCGGTTTCGCGGAAGACGATTTCTCCATGGCAGTGGGGCGGCGGCGGGGGCGGTAGATGGTTCAGGCGGTAACGCTAGCGATGGGGAGCGGCAGGTGAAACTTCGCTCGCTCGCTCTCTCGCCCGCGCGCCCGCCTGCCGCTCACCTCCTGCTGTGCGGCCCGGTTCCTAACAGGCCGCACGGCCCAGGGGTTGGGACCCCTGTTTTAGAAAATAGCATCTTCCTTATCTGTATCTGTATCCACATCTATATCTTAAGCTCACAAACCTTTACCCAATATAAGACCACTTCTTTCTACTCTGATACCTCTACCTGCCACCACCTTTTCAGGTGTGTAGAGGTGTTGAGAATTGTCTCATAAATCAGAGTTTGGGTTGTCAATATTTCAGCTGTAACTGGCCTTCCTCACTTCTATTTACAAGTGCATCCCTCCCCAGCTGTGCCATGTCCATGTTTCTGTGTTTATCTTACTGGACACAGAGAAATGCTGAGGAGCATTAAGATAGCATGAGAAGGAAGGTTTTGCTACCTTTGCTTGTGCTTCAATTTTTAAATTATTATTAATTAATTAATTAATTAATTTTTGGCTATTAACCTATTTTTGGGTCTTCGTTGCTGCATGTGGGCTTTCTCTAGTTGCAGCGAGCGGGGGCTACTCTTCCTTGCAGTGCTCGGGCTTCTCATTGCGGTGGCTTCTCTTGTTGCGGAGCACGGGCTCTAGGCACACCAGCTGCTGTAGTTGTGGCAGGTGGGCTCAGTAGTTGTGGCTTGCGGGCTCTAGAGCGCAGGCTCAGTAGTTGTGGCGCACGGGCTTAGTTTCTCCACGGCATGTGGGATCTTCCTGGACCAGGGCTCGAACCCATGTCCCCTGCATTGGCAGGCGGATTCTTAACCACTGTGCCGCCAGGGAAGTCCCTGTGCTTCAATTTTAAAGCATGATCTTGTATATTCACTTCATTGTCACTCCAGTCGCCAGACTCCATCTTCTGCTGCTTCTTGGATGCTTATGTGACTTTCTTTTTCTCCTTCTACACCAGGTAGCCTCTTGCTCCCACACCCATTCTCACATTTTCCTCCATTGTCAAGTCACTGTCATCCCTATTGACTTACCTCCAAATAACTGGAACCAAGGAACACACATATAAACAGCTGCTTATAATGTAAAAACTTCTTTCTTCTACTTTAAGTGTATTTGCTCAACCACATTACTTTTCCTTAGTTAATACTTCTATCTGTTACATGTACAGATCAACCTTTTCAGTTTTAGGTCTCAAGAATAGGCTCTAAGTAGCTATTATTTAGTAGGGCTAATGGCAAAATTTAAGGTTCTATTAGCCTTTGTACACCTTTATATACCAATCTAACCACATTCCTGTGGTTCCCAGAGTGTGCACCAAGGCGCCCTGGGGTGCAGCAGGGAACTCACTGCAGCACCAGGAAATATTTTAAAAATTTGAGGGAAATACAGCAACACGAGCTATCAGACATCTTGTGAATTACTAGCTCAGAGTGGATCACAGTTTCAACAGCAGGTGATGCTACATTCCTTTCGATGATGTCATATATTAATGAAGATGGGTTTCCCACAGTGCCCGTGTTAAAAAGCAAGTACCGTGTGAAAATCAATGTGGAAAAGGAAACCAGGGGTCGGTGTCCAATCTGAGAAGTTGTGCAGTGTCCAATACGTGCCCACATTCCATTAGGAAGTAACTGGTTATTTAAGAGTGAAATAAAAATATTATTTTTTCTATTAATTGTTTTTTTTGGTTACTTATTTGTTAGAACATAAATACGTATTAAGTTGTTTGGGCCTAATTATTTCTTTTGGCCTAAGGGCATTGTGAAAAAATTATTGAGATGTTACAGGCATTGCGAACCAAGAAAGTTTTGGAACCTCTGCTGTAGTCTAATTTTTTTTTTTCCCCCAAATTTCTTGACCTTGTGGATTTGGATAATCTCGTCAGGTACCTGTTTACTCCAAATCTTTTAAAAGTGGACCAACCTGTTGCCACATGAGAAAGAAACCTTTTTTATTCTTTTTAAATCTTTATTTTTTGTCTATGTTTAATTGTGGTAAAAAACAAATTGTAGTCTAATCCCTTTGTCTGTTGATAAAACATATAGTCGAAAGACAGATTCAGGAAAATGCCTTATCAGTAGTTCAGGAACACCTCTTACATAATCTGATGTAGCAATGCTGGCACCTACGATAACTTCAATTATTGCCCTTGACTTTTTTTTCCAGTGTATATTTTTTATGGGTTATAACTTCAAGGAGTTGGGGCAGGGGCAGATAATGATGAGGAAGGGAAACTTATCTTGCTGCCAATAAAATATCCAAATCCAACGAATCAAACTGAAGCTGTGATTGTGAAGGGGTTTTCCCACAATCCTCTACATTTGCCAGCCACTGAGAGATCCGTTAATTATATCATTTTACTTTTTCAATGATATAAAAGTCAGTAATCCACTTCCACGCATTACAGACAGATTTAATAGAGTGTATACAATGAGTTTTCATCAATAACTTCTTTCTGCACCTACTACGTGCCAGCCACTAGTTCTTGTCTCACTTTACACTGCAACTCCATGCCGTAGGTAGGCATTGCTCCATGCATTTTCTAGATGAAGAAACTAAAGTCTGGAAAGGTTAATAACCTGCCGTGGGCCAGACAACTGGCAATTGGCAGCACAGCGACGCAGCCTCAGATCTGCTTGAGTCCACAGCTCGCAATTTTTCCCCATGGCAATATTACCTCTCACAATTATAATCATAAAACTGATTCTTCTGAGGTTTTATCCATTGCTGCTTCTAGTATTTTGAAATATCTGGCCTTTCTTTAAAAATACATGTATTTTTATGTAAAATGGCATCACAATTTGAGAAGAAAAAGAAAAGAAAGGGGGGATCAATTATTTAAATACAGCACTTTAAAAAACGTAATCTTCTATAACAATAATGTTATTTGTATTGCAGAAAGTGCCTTAAAGATGATAAGATTATTGTTATTTTTTACAATAATTTTTTAGCCTTGTTAGTGTAGTGCTATTCAAATTTCACAGAGGAAATGGAGTGAAGTACAAGTAAGTGCATTGTATTCAGCAGTCACACAGTGTGTGAATTTCATAGCGAATACAAGGTTAGACCCTTGGGGATCCGTGTTGATGTTCACCCCTTCACTGAACACTTCCTCTCCTACTTTATTCCACATTAATAATTCACTTCACTGGAACGATGCCTGGTTACCTCAGCCCAAGCCATGGATGGCTTTCCTTCATTTATTGTGGTAAATGCTAAAAGAGAATATTGGCACAGGATTATTCAGGGATATTTGATAACAGAGTGAAGTGTGAACATGCAGTCCCTGGAATCTGTAAAATTTATGCTTTTTGAGTGATATCCAAATATAGATGTTCTAAAATTGTAGCTGTAATCATAAAGACATTTTTATCATCTCTATTATGTTTGTTCCCAGTTTGTTTATGTAAAGGATGTATGACAATTATTTTTCTTATCAATATCATGTTCTGAAACAGAGAACCTACGAAGTACAAACCTGTGTCCCTGTCTTTTTTCACTTCTTTGCGGGATGCAGATATTCTGCAATGGGAATGTAGCTGATGATAAAATTTCAGTGAAACTCATGATGACAGTATAACTAAGCTGTTTCCCTGACTCAGCTCCAGTAATCTGGAAGGGCTGTAATAAGCAATACGTCCTCATTTTACTTTCCAGAGTCAATAAAATGGTCAGATGATATTCGGAAATAGCACCTTTACATAACCATTTTTTCTCTTTTGTGAACCTTGCCACAATTAAATCATAAGTTTTGAAATGCCTGGCTCTTGCCAATTATTGGAGATAAGACAAAACAGCAGTAACAACTAAATCTAAGGCAGTGGTGGGTTTTGAGGACAAAGGGCTCCATTTGGTCAGAGAATGGATGGCGCTGTAGGTAGCAGAGTTAAAAAATAGTTAATTTGAACGTGGCCAAAGGACTAAAGCTCAGAACGTTTCCTTTCACAATGAGAAAAAGGAAACCTCTTTTCCTTACAGCTTAATTGCTCTATTCCTATTTTTAATACATCCTACTTTATAGAATAGCTGGACCACATTTTTCAAGCTAAAGTAAAAATTCAAGGATTTATGATAATCCTATGCGGCTGGTTGTAGGTGTTTCGTTTTCAACGGAAGCATTTCTCTTTCTTTGCTGCAGTGCTAACATTTCTCAGCTTCTCGCTACAGTCTTCTTCCTGAAACTACTCAAGTGAAAAAAAAAAAAAAGTCTTACCAGATAAGCAACAATTCTTACTGTACTGGGGGAATATTTCACATCTTCCCCATCTATTTATGAGAAGTAACTTCTTCAGGCTTTTTAAAACCAGAATGTCAAAGAGCCCAGTGGAATCCTACCTTGCCCACATACTGATAATCGGATCCTGTGTATTCCTCCAGCAGAAAGAACTGATTCCACATCCAGCTCCTTTTCGAACGGTTCAGCTCATTTTTGCTGTTTCCAGAGAGCTCCAGGGTCCTTTTCTTTGCTGGGAAACCACTAGTCCTCTTAGATAGTGGAGTTGAGAAAGTTGGGTAGGGCTGGCCAACCCAAAAGAGAAGCAAGAAGTATCGGTAAGTTCTCATTTTGATGACACAGTCCAGTCTGAGTAGTGGGTACCCTTCTCCTTGAAGTGTCTGTTTTCACTGCACTCTATCCAGCCTCATTCCTCCTCTCTTCCTTAATGTTCTTGGCTTGGCTCTCAGAGGATATCTGGAAAGAATAATAACATATTAAGCATTTTTAGAGATGCTTAAAATTCAGCGTTAGAGAAAATAAGCTCTGGGGGAAAAAAGAGGACATAAATTTGAATAGCAAAACAACAAAAAATAAATTGTCTATCAGTTTTGAAATGAGGAAAACAGTCTTTCAGATATGCTAAATGGAAGGTGTGTTCCGAGTAGGAAGCTGCTGTTTTCCTCTCTCCTTTTCTATCACATAAAAATCCTATTTTAAGTAATAGCATTGCTGTAGGTCAACATGCCAGAGTGGATTATTTCACTACTATTTTACCTCTGAGTGTGTGGGTTGAGATCTGGTTAGAAGAAATGAGTTTGTGTTTCTGATTCTATTTGCATATTTATCCTCATGAAAGAATATCACAGACAGTTTTGATTCAATTGAAAGTGGATAATGTTGAAGTTTCGCTACAGTGTATCGAGCACCTGTGATGTGGAGGCAGAAGCCTGTTCTGCAGGCTCTTGGCTTCGGAGATGTGTTGTGATGGAACAGCCTGGGTCAAATAAGGTTGGAAAAGACCTAATGCCTTCTCTTCAGGATGCTCATTAGCATATTGAGGTTTCTTTTTTTGTTGTTTTTTTTTGAAGTTTTTTGTCTTAAAAAATTTTTTTATACATATTGATGTTTCTGAAGTGAAATTTTGTAGCAATGATGATAAGCCTGCATTTAATCCAGTATTTCCCAAACTTGACCAGGAAACTTTTTTCCTCATACAACCCAATTAACACTACAGGATGGGTTAATGAACAACCTATGGAATTTGTATTTAATAGAATAAAGAATAAAATGAACAATTCTATTCAAATTTCTTTAGGAAATCCTGGTGGGCTTTTCTCTCTAAATTTTACTTGTATCATAGGCAACCAAGTATATATATTAAAATTGGTCCAACAGTTTCTATGTAATTTTCACAGGTACATCAGATATACCTCAATACCACAGTGAGGGCAATCGACGGCAAGATCTTCAGAAAAGTCAGATATTATAATTGCGGTAATAATTTTCCATGACAAATACTAATTTTCAAAAACACAACCTATCTTTGAAACAAATCCTTGGGCCAGAGTGCTTGGCAAAGATGTCACAATTTGGTTTAATATCTTATGTAAATTAAGTAATACATGCCTATATCTCCTTCCTAAACTTCCCCATGTTTCTTGAAAAAAAATCCAATAAATTACTCCTTCATTTTACTATTTGATATAGAAAACATATTTTCTTAAATAATACTAATAAAAAAATGAAGGGCTTTGTAATGTAGAACATAGTAGTAATTAAGCTGGTACAGTTAATAAATAAGTGCAGATAAAGAAACAGGTTGTAGGTAATCTGATCAGTATTTTTGTTCCCTCTATGTCAGAAAAGATTTGTTCCCTTTTCTCCTATTTTTCTACCAGGTAAATGTATATATGACCAGTTTTTTTTTTTTTTAACCTCAGCAATGAATAATTATAGCCACCCAACACATGTTTAAGTGGAAGTTTTCTGTTGGAATATAAGTGAAATATTTCACAGTGTTCAGCATTTTTAAACCTTTATTCCATTATTATGCATCTTCTTGACAGCAGGCTGGGGAAGTTGAAACTTCCACAGGTGAGTGAATTAGTACTGTGACAATTAGTCATGCTGGAAAAATGCCAGGTGACTATATTTGTCATTATGTGGCCTTGGTACAGGTGTGGAATGACTGATGATCGATTAGGTAACGACGGTTCTTCTCTCTTCTCGTGGATGGTATATAAAGGGGACTGAGAGACCATATGGAGAAAAGCCCTCTAAAGACATTTATTCATTTCTAGTAGTAGAGATTACACTGAAGTTGATTCAGGGGAAATTACATTTTTCTTAATTTTCCACATTCTCCATTATTTGCATAGACAAATCCTGCAGTGAAGAATTACACATCTGCTGCTGCACTCAGTGTGTGGCCCACAGTGCTGGCAGGAAAGAGGGATGCAGAGAATGGAGGTGTCAGCTGTTTAAAAGGCAGACTCCTAAAGGCCATTTTAAAGAAAAATCGATCCCTGTGGATGTTGTATGCAAACTCTACAAGCTGTTGCCACTTGACTATTAAATATTAGTTCTTTTTAATATCGCAGATACCAAAATGTCAAGTATTTCATATTTTTTTCTGCTTGGCTGGTAATAAGCTTTTAAAGTGGTACAAATTTAAGCAGAGTTTCCAAGTATGGTAGAACATACAGTATTTTGCTATAACCCAGCTCTTTTTGTATCAACTTGGTAGGGTGTGTCCTTGTTAAAACTCAATATGCAAAATTACTAAAATCACCATGATCCACTCATATTTGGTGTTTAAAGGGATAGATTTCTCTGTGAAATTCTATAGTTTAAAAAAAACTCCAACAAACTCTACACTGTTGAATATATAACTTAGCAATTCTCATATAACACTTCTTAATAGTCAGGATTGCATAGTGGTTAAGATTATCAATGTTGGAGACAGATTGCCTGGGTTTAAATTGCTGTGAATTGGGGAAAATGCTTGATTTCACTGCACCTTAGTTTCTTCTTCTGTAAATGGGGTAATTACAGTAACTACCTCATAGGGTGTTATATATGGATTAAATGAGTCATTGCATGCACTTAAAACAGTGCCTAGCACTCAGTAGGTATTAATACGTATTAGCTGTTATTATTATTATTACTACTATTGTTACTATTATTTGCATTACAAGTGTAGAATCCATCTACAGCAGCTTGCAAAAGTCTGCAAAAGATAGCTTGGTTACCTCTTAGGCTTTAAATACTTTTTTATGTTTCAATAGGCATTTCCAAGCAAGTCAAATTCTCTTAAAATTAAAGAATAGAAGCACTTTAAAAATCAGAATTAGTCCGTTTGCTAATTGTTTGCCTTTGTGTAGACTTTGATTCAGTATTTCACAGTACCGGTGTAGAAACAGAGAAGGCAGAAGCTTTGTGCCCACTGCCTGCCTCAAGAAGAATATGCGCAAAAAGGAAAGTTCACTGGAGGACAGACTCATTCATACAATCTATGTGTTTTTTTCCCCTTTCCATTTTGTTAAAGTTTTGAAAATCATCTTTACTTTATTCAGGTGAAAAAAAAATCAGACCTAGCTTCAATGTAGCAATTTTGCCCTTGCAAAAATGGGACTGGACAGACATGTCTTCTTGTAATTTAACATGCTGATACTATATTGAATAAGAATTTGATATAGTTGAAATTAATGATATACAGATTTTAGATTTTAATCTAAAAATATGAAATGAAAAAAAAACCCCATATTCCAAACATGACCTTAAATGCAAAAAACAGGATTCTTAAGGTGCTAAATGGCCATATGTTCAAGGAAAGGAAGGAAAGGGCCTGGTATAGCACAACTTTGAGAAATGTGGGAAAGCCGCTGGCTTCTGAGCAGTCAAAATACAGGAAAACCATATGGCAAGTAGTAATCAGATGTGCTGGCTCATTCTGTAGGTCTCAGAAAGTAAACTAAAATGACAAGAAAGTAATGGCCTACATAGACAATGAATTTTAAAATTGCAGGTATGGTTATTCAAGAAGGAAAGAACCAGAAGATTAGACAGTGGGAATGGAAAGAATACAAAACAATGTGGATATTGTATCTTTTTGCCCCCATCCCCTCATGGCATTAACAGCAAATGAGTTAGAGATATCAAAAACTCTATAAAAATAAAACTTGACCTGCCTAATTACAGCCCAATGACAGTTTATCAATGAAGTTAAAAGATTACTTAATAGACCAAGTCTCTACTTTTTATTTTCTTTTTGCTGGAATCTGTTTTTTTTTGGGGGGGGGGTGGATTTCTGTTTCTTTTCTTTTTCTTTTTTTTTTTACCTAGAACTATTTATTCTAAGCACTTTACATATATCAGCTCATTTAATCTCATGACAAACAACCCTATTATTATTATTTTTTTCACACACACACACACTGTATTTTATTTTTACAAGAGATAAATAGACTGACACCAAGCATTGTACATGGATGACCACAACAAAAGCAACAATGATTGCAATTACCAAACATGAAACACACTCATACTATGGGATTTCTATTTCTTATAGGCAATAGTTTGAATCTTTGCAGAAGCCTTTTCTTAGTCATGTGTAGAAGGTAATTAAGATGTTTATGGATAGTGGGGCAAAGCCCACATAACATTGATAATTACATACTTTGAAAATTTATTTGCCTGGCAGCCAATATGCATATATACTTCAATCTTCACAAGGGTACATAGTCAAGTCCAGCTTTTATTTTAATGCATGCCAGTTAGAAGAAGCCTGGGCCTCATTAATTCAGGGTCTACCAATTTAGAATATGTGATAATTAATGGCAGAAGCTGGGCTGAAGTTTTCCTTTGATTAGCAAAATCTTTTCCACTAGATCATTGGAAATTAATAATGTAAAAATATTTCATAGGAGATATAGAATGAGAAGACAAACTACAATGTCTTCAAGTTCCTTGGAGTACTTTGGAATCACCTTTTATTTGCAAATAATTAATATGCTAATTAGAAAACTTCTCTATTGATTGAATTGCTTCTTCAGTGACTTATGTTTGATAACAGTCTGAATGACTCAACTATATTATCTGGTTTTGAGATACTGATTTTATTATACTATTTACAGACAAACAAGTAAATATTAGATTTAAAAGGAATATAATTACTTTAAAGTTTTAGAATTCAGACTTAGCATACATTTGTTCTGGTGTTCTTGATTAATTCTAATCAGTGCAATATTACTATAATGCTATCTAGGCTTACAAATTAAACCAAGTACATTCATTCTTTGGCATGCAGAGCCTTAACTTTGGCATTGAAAGCAACTAAGCATTCAATAAAGCAACATTATTAATATATTTGAACCATTTACCCTAGTAAGAGAATGTTTTAAAATCTGTTACGAAATTATTTCTTCAAATAAATGGTGTTGCTCAGAAATACTGTAGCATAGCACTTTGCATGATGCTGCTCACAGAATATTATCTACCCATAAGTCATCCTAACCCATTGGCATAACCCCATTAGTAATGCTTTTAGCATATGTACCATAAATCCCTTCTGAAATTTTGGTGCATCTTCTCACATTCTATGGTCAATGAAGTAGAAGACAGCTGGTTATTTATAACTACTTAACATTTCTCCTGACCCTATTGTATTCCAACTCTAGACAGCCTGAAATCTCTCCATTCTCACACTATCTTTGGGTGCAGTGGGGACAAGGATGGTATTTACTCCATTAAAACCAGCAAATCAAAGAAACAGGACTGTGATATCAGGATGAATTAAACAGAGTGAAGCCAAACGGACACATGTCTTCCTACAAGTAAATCTTTAAAAATATATATACGTTCTTTATTCTAAGAGAAGAGTTTTACAGCCAATTAAGTTTGTTCATGATTGATTTTCTGATCACCCAAGGAACTTTGTTTTGAATAGGTTGCCACCTGCTGCGAATAAAAATAAGTCTATAGTACATGGCTGATCTTCTAGAAGTGGTGACATAAGGATAGAACCAATTTAAAATTTTTGGTAGAGATTTCACATGAAGTCTTCATTTCGAAACCTCCATTTCATTTTTCTGTAAATGTCAAAGTCACTGTTGAGTAAAATTGGTTCTGTTTCGTGTGTGTAATGAACTCCACTGAAATGTGTCGAACAGCCTTGGCATCTTTCATCACATAGCATTCCTCTAGAGCCAATGAATCATTATGGCAGCAGTCATCGAATGATGCCCGAATTTTTTGTAAATGTTTATATTTGTGGATAATATGCCAATCTGTTTGCAAACTGATGTGTTTCCAGATGAACCTATTTCAACAGTATTACCCTTGTTCTAAAATGATATTCCAGACATTGCATTAATGAAGATAAAATCAAATGTGTTACAGCACATAAAATGGCGTTTTATATGTAGTTGAGGCTCAAGGAATATTTGTTGACTTGACATACTCACTTGGGAACAAAAAAACCCCAGAACTTGAATCAAAAAGACACAGCTCTTTTTCCACATTTTTTTTGGGGGGGGGAGTCCAAACTATTTTATTGTGAGAGGAAGTATCAGAATATGGTTAAGAACAGACTCTGGCACGTCACATGTCTAGGTTAGAAGCTCAGCCCCACCCAACACTGGCTGGGCAAATAGGGGACCAATGTGTGTCTCAATTTTTTTATCTATAAAGTGGAATGATATTAATAGTGCCTACCTTGTAGGATGGCTGTGAGGATAAAATGAATGAATCTATGTGAGGTCTTAGCTAGTAAGATGGTCACAACTACCTAAATTGTCAAAGAATATCTTAGCAGAGGACACACTTTGCCTCCTGCACATTTCTTATTTTGCCTTTCACAATTGAGGAACTGCAGTCAGTCACTCACTCATCTTTAAAGACCAGTACATGCCTATTTCTGGATTAACTTGAAACCACAGAAGCTCTGGTGACATCTTCATTTCTGGAGTGGAGGGAGCTGCCTCCTGAATCAGTGCTGGTGCTTCCCCATTATCCTTATTGATGCCTGCCCACTGTGTGTTCAATTGCCATTCAATTGTCTTTTGCCATCTCACATTCTCTGCAGTTTTTTTAAACCTGCTTGCTTCATTCCTTTATGAGTTATGAAACCTGCTTGCTTCATTCCCTTGTTGCCTGGTTCCTCAGGGCCTTTGGGCTTGTGGATGCTCTCTTTTACTTGTGTGAACAAAGGAGAAGAGAAAGCATTTTATGCCTTTAACTAGCTATTCATGGCATGAATTTTAAACACTTCTGTAGCAAACGATATGTTTAGGTTGCAGAAATCTATGAAAGACTTGGTTTCATATTACTCCCTGCTTGTACATTAGGCTCTCTGGCAGCTTTACTTCTTTCGGATGCATAGCCATTTAAGACAATGATGCTTGAACAAGACTGCAAGATGTCAAAACCCACTTGCGCATTAGTGCGAATGATTTCAGTGAGTTTGTCTTCTTCCAATAGCTCAATGGAAGGGCAGCCCGAGTGTATTGGCTGGGAGCTACAAGGGTATCTTAGCGGGGGTGAGGAGTTCGAAACAGATTTAACTTTATTAAACTGCACAAGGAGTCACATGGTTGGGTTTACCATTAAGTCATTGTGAAATGACTGGCACATCACAGATGCTTTTTAAAGGCTCATACACATGAAAGTGCTATGAGGAGTGGAGATGTTGTATTTATTCTTGCTGATATAATATCTAAGCCTTTGTCAATCATATGAAGTCTAGCTCATAATAATAGTTAAATTTGCCGTGCTCTATTCCTGAACTTACTATGTGCTAGGCACTGTGCTGAGCACATCACAAATACGTCTTCATTTAATTCTGATGACAATCTGTGTGATGGATAATATTCTTATAACTTCTGCAGATGAGAAACTGAAACTTACAGAGACTGAGTAGCTTGTCTATGGTCAGGTAATGGGTACATGATGAAGCCAGACTCTAGCCCTGGCATCAGACTCTGGAGTCCTTGCTCTGAACTCACTCTGAGGAGTCACAGGCCAGGCTGCTGTCCATGGTAAGTGCTCATTATAGCTGTGACCTTACAACTGAATCTTCACAACTCCCCTAAAAATATAACAACAATACAGGTCTCTGAGAGGTAAAAATAGTTGTCACAAAATGTATAAGATAAATAAGAACAGCAAACAAAGTTTGCTTTGTGCCATGCAATGGGATAAATGCTCTGTAAACATGTAGTCTTAAACAACAATTCTTTGAAATGGAGACCACCACTCTTATCCTTTACTCCAGACACAAGAAACACAGGCTTGGAGGGACCGGACGCTTTGCCCAAGGGTGCACAGCTAGTAGTTGGCAAAACTTGGATCAAACCCAGCTAATCTGGAGGCTCCTTCTTAACTATAACATTCACTATCTCATTTGTATTTTGCTCATGGAAACAGCATCTAGGTTTTATTTACTCTCGTTTCAGACAAAATTTGAACAAATTTATCATCAGGTTTCTAAATCCACAGCAAATTAAAGAGACAGCGTAAGGAGTGCTGGAGGCTGGAGTGCCATTAGTAGGAGACGGTGGCTGAAAGGCCCAGAGAAAGGCTTCAAAAGACAGGCAGAAAACTAAAGACAGAATGGACAGAGTAAGGAGCTGGGCCTGGTGGATAGCGACACTCTGTGTTCCTACGCTGAGAACAGTCTGCACATAGTGACACCAGATAAACATTTGTAAAATAAGTGGATGCATGGATGAATGCATGAGCGACGGAATGTAAGAATGACTGAATGCCTGAATTGATGATTGGACTAATGACCGTAAGAATGGACATACAAAAACCTCACAGCACTTGAGGAAATCCAGCACACGAATAGTCATGATAATGATTCTGAATCATTAAGAAGAGTTCCAAGTTATGTTGAATGTTTGGTTTGAGAAGGCATGGATATGTAGAATAAACACAAGCAATATGACTGTCAAAAGTTACCACAGTGGTATTTATTTGGCTGTGCTGTGCAGCATGCAGGATCTTAGTTCTGACCAGGGATTGAACCTGGGCCCTTGGCAGTGAGAATGCAGAGTTCTAACAACTGGACCGCCAGGGAATTCCCACAACAGTGGTATTTAGAAGCGCTGCTGGGTGTTAGCCTCACTGTCCTTCTCTCTCTTACTCCCTGTGTTATTTATCTCAGGCAAGCTCTTCCACCTCTCTGAACTTTTGTTTCTCATGCGTGACATTGGGGCTGGTGTGCTGACACCCACGGATAGAACAGCACTGTGGTTAGAAGCACACTCTGAGCCAGTTCACCCACATGTATCCCAGCATCAATACTTATTAGTCTTGAGAAGTGGGCAAGTGGCTTCATATTCTGTGCTTCAATTTCCTCATCTTCAAATTGGGAATAGTACAGTTTTAGGGTCTTAGTGGCAGCACCTGATAAATAGCATTTCTCTTTCTCTTTCAAACTTCAAAGAAATTAAGAAAACAACAGCAATAACGAAGAGTGTTAGACACCAAAATCTCACTTTTATCACCAAAAAAAAAAAAAAAAAAAAAAGCCAGGCTGAAAAGGTAGCTTAGTTTGAGAGCTTAGAGGGCTTGCTAAGTAAACCCAGCATTAGGCAGACTCCCCGCTGGAGTCGGGGTTACATTCTATTTTGCTTTTCTTTTACAAAAGCAGAAGTGGTTGTTACCTCTGGAGAGCAGGCTCCAATTCTACAGTTCAGAGCCAGAGGGAATAACTTCCTGCTCTCACCCCTAGCTGGCTCAGGTACAGTACCCGGAGGTCTGAAGGAAGTGATCGGGCAGAATCTGTTTTAACCCCCATGAATTAAAAACAGATCATTAGAGACATCAGTGATCCTGAGAGCCAGTAAATCACTTACTAATTACCAACAATTCTTGCACTTAAAGCTTTGCTTTCTGGAGTTGTTTAGAGCATCACTAAAAGGAAAAAAATGTATGAATAATGTAAAGACTGGGAGTTTAAAGCTTCCCTTAAAATATCTCTCACTTCAGGTCACTTATTGCATTACAGGCAAAATGATTTCTTTTCCATCTCTCTTCACCTTCCTCACCAACCCCACTCCCCCAACACACACGGAGAAATATGGCAAAAAAGGGAGGATGTGCTTTGGACATTTACCTGTTAACATTGAAGAGCTACAGTGGCTATTCTCACCCAGAAGGACAGCACTATTTACAGAGGTGTAACCTTTTACACCAAGTTGTTAATGGGAAAAAATAATTGAAGCCCCACTTGCTATTTGGATAGCTTCATTCATTCAGTGTGTTTTTATGCAACACTTTATTTGCAGAGTATACATAACCTAAATTAGATCCTTCTCATAATATCCTGGTGTAGTATCTTTGAAGAAATTTAATTGAATAAATATTGTATAACAACTTCAAGAGGTACTGCAACATTTAAAGGTTTATTCCCTGAGACTAAC
Source organism: Balaenoptera physalus (assembly GCF_965194825.1). Lineage (NCBI taxonomy): Eukaryota > Metazoa > Chordata > Mammalia > Artiodactyla > Balaenopteridae > Balaenoptera > Balaenoptera physalus. The sequence continues at coordinate 151,510,939 of NC_138890.1, forward strand.
TAAAGTAGAAGGGGGCCTGTGAAGTTGGGGACATCTTAACTGATTCAGGCTAATGTTAACTGACCATCACACTAGACTTGAACTAGACAGGAAGACAATGTGCTTGAATGGGTTGCTGGATGTTTTATCAATTCTGATGGCTTTCATTTACAAACTTTAATTAGAACCTCTGTTTACTTGAGTCAAATTGTGCATAAAATATCATGCAAAACATTTTAAAAGGGAATTTTAATGATACCACTAAAGAAATGCCCTTGCTCAATGTTCACTAAACACTTGCCAGAACAAGTTAATTAATACATGTTTAAATAAGTGAAAGAAGAAGGGAAACAAAAGAAAAATCACATTCATCTTTTGTCAAGTTTCACTGCAGTTGTCAAAGAAGTTCAATTTCTAATTTAACGACTGCACTATCACAGTGTACATGTGTAATTATAAACAATGGGGCACCACAACACAATGAAGGCCAGCAGAAAGCTAATTCTCACTGAAGTTGTTGTTCAAAATAACTGTGCATTGTTATTTGATGTTCTGCAGTCATCAAATCAAGCGCTTTTCAATTTCATTCACCTATTAATTATTCCATGGTAGAAAATCAGAATGTTCACGTTACTTTTTTAATAGGTCAGTAATATGGACTTTTACTTATTTAAAGCTACAGAAAAATACTTTTTAATAGAAAGAGCATAATATGTAGAAAAAGAAAACTTTGATGATAGAGTTTTTAGTTCTAAATTTAATATGCCACCAACTTTTCAGCTTTATCTTTTCAAAATCCCCATTTTCCTCATCTATTAATGTAAACCATACTGCTTGTGCTAGTAAAGACAGATATTGGAAAACAGTTGATAATCTACTAGAAAAACAAAATGAAATCAATCTTTCTGGGATATGCCCTGTTATCTCAGTAGCTTTATGAAAAAGTATTCAAAAGTAGCTTCAGAAGAAAAAGTATTCAAAATAATTTTGAAATCTTTTGGAGAAAGAAAAGGTACATATCCCATTAACGGTAACTACCATTATTAAGGAAATTATTCTCTTAATCAGCATGTCCCACATCAGTCCTATTATAGTTTGTTCCTGTATTGCCGAAGCTGATTACCAAATTTCTCAAATCCTCTAAAAAGCCACAACCTGTGCAAGCCTGGGAAATGACACTGACTTAGGAGCAGGCCTCCCTTAAATGTCCTTTTTGAACTTCCATTGATGGGCCTGGCCAGGCCAGTTCAGACAGCTGAGTTAAGCCTCACTGATTTGTTATAAAAATTAAATATGATACAGTATGTAAAACACTTACTGCATTGCCACCTAAGCAGAGAATAGATAGTAGCCAGTATTGCTTTTGATACCATTGCTTACCAAGAGCTGATCTTATGCAGTGCAACAATAGTACATAAAACATTCTGCAGTCGTTGGGGCACTTAATATTAGTAAAAAACATGAAGTTGAAATATCATAAAATGCAACCTGCTTAAAAAACAAAACAAAAAACCTTTCCTTCTATATATTATTTTTCTTTATCCCTAGAAAAAGGTGTGTTTGGTACTTAAGCATGCTGACTTGCTCTGTAATTTCAGTTGGCAGGGGAAAGAGAAGTTCCTAATATATTTTTCCTAATAAAATAAAGAATCTGAAGTGCCAGCATATTTACACACCTACCAATTATGAAATAAGTTTCCTTGGATATTAAAACTAAGCCACAATATATCTTAGTCCTATAAAATACTGTCAAACTCGGCTATAGCTCCACTTGGAGCATCAGGAATTATTTAATTAGCAATTGATGAGTGGACTTTAATGTAACTTTATTTTTTTCCACGACACAGTAGGAAGTTTCCACAGTAGAAAGTTTTTGTAAAATGAGCATTTTTCTCCATAGGAAGAAAAAAAGTACATATTACATATATGTTTTTGAAAACATTTTAAAAGCATCTGAGAGTCAAGTGTTTCTGCCATCCTGAACTTTAGAAGATGTTGCAGCTCAGTCACTGACGTAAAATTTCTTTCAGATGACTGTAAATAAAAATCAGGTATCCATGTTTATAAATACTCCATTTCACATTTTCTTCAGCAACAGCAAAAAATTTCAATTAATTGAATCTTAGCCAACTACAAATAATGCCAGAAGTGCAATACTAGGTGCTCCAGGTCATGGGCAACCATTAATTAAGATGCAAAGGATCAGCATTAGAGGCCCCAAATACAGATTTTTGTCCCAGAATTTCTTTGTTTTTTTGATAGGTATGGGCTGAAATATCTATAAAATGCAGCTTCAGCTATATGGGAAAAGAGGGTATTGGGTACAATCTTTATTTTGCTTGCTCTGGAATTTTTGATAAAGTTCTGAAGTGTCATTTTTGAAAATGAAAATAAGATTATTTTCACTTCGGGGTTTTTATTTATAGGGAAAAAAACCCCTTTGAATTCCATGTTACCTCTATTTTAAGGGAACGCCAATTCAATGATTTCCCATTGGAGAGATGGAGGGGGAAGACTAAGATCTTTTAAAATGGTTAAAGCTACCAAAAGTAAAATTTGTAAACTATGACATACCTTTTTTAGAAGTTTTCCCAAAATCACTTGCCAACAGGCTAATAGAAATGAATTATTTTCAAGGTACTATCCATACTCTTTCATAATATCTAGATTTTCTGGCAGTAAAATTTTGTCTGTGTGTTTGTGTGTGTACGTTTTGCTTTCTGAAATGTAGATATTTCTTCATATTGCTTTATGGTGGTTGAGTTCAAACAAGAAGAATTCTGAGAAAAAGATCGTACAACTTGTTAGCGTCCCAATTTATCATCCACCTATACAAGATTTAATGGTTGTGTTAACGCAGGTCTCAAGAATAATTATAGTCTAAAACAAGTCCTTAAAGTAAAGAGATGAAAAGAACTATATAAAGGGAGGGCTGTCATGAAACAGAAATTGCACAAGCAAGGGGACTTTCATCGTGTTGACTAAGTACTTTACTATGGGATTCTTTTTTAAATTAAGGTGCCTAGAAAGTTGGATGAAAATAAAATATGTATGATTAGCAGGGAATACCTTGGCTCAGAGTAGATGGATATGAGTGGAGAAAGGACAGAGAGGTGTTTTTTTTCCCCCCAAGTCATTACCAGCTTTAGTTCACAGAAAAGTTATTTCAAATACTCTTTGAAAGGCTGCTTTGAGGTCTGCTTTTAATTTGAACAGTTAAATATCGTATTCGTGCCAATGAATCTTTTTTCTTGTGTTAATATCATTAGGAAGAAAGCCTCCCAGGCCAGAGTGAATATTGTAATTGCTTAAAAGAAGAAATATATGGCATACATATTTAATAAAAACCTTTCAAACAATTTCCCTATGTTGGCTAGGCATTTTTGTGTATATAAGATAGACTTTTAGCTTTTAAAAAACTAAACTATGTTGAACCATATGGAAAAATCTCTAGAATAAGATTTCAGCAAATAACCTCTCACAGATCTTTCTCTGATTATATCTGTTTAGGTTGCAGGTCTGTTTTACAGGATCCTTAATCTTGCTCATACAATTAGAGTGAGCCACACTCTATCAATCTGGAAAACTCCTAAGAACAAGATAGGAATCATCATGAAACTTTGGTCATAAATTCCATAAGGTAATTGCTTTGATATTTTCCACATCTTGAAATGCTCCAAACAACTGAAAAATATTTGTTTTCAAGAAAAGTTTAAAACAATTGAATGCATCACTACTTTTCAGAGCTCAACAGATTGCTGTCTACATGCACGGCATTTCTCACTGCTTATAACTAAAGAGAAATGACTTTGGCACTTAATCTATTTGAAGAGAAATTGTTACTGCAATTGCCTATGAGACATCAAGCCACCTGCCACAGCATCCCTGGCTGTTTTGTTTTGTTTTGTTTTTTTCTTTTGTCCAAGGCAATCCTTTCTAGTCAGAGTGGGGATAGAAAACCAGTATGCCACCAGACAGAAGTAGCTGGAGCATTCTGGCTAAGAGAATGGACTTTGGAATCAGTCAGATTATAGGGTGAACATTTTACTTACTTGTGTGACTTTGGACATGTTATACAACCTTTCAAAGTTTTAGCCTTTTCACCTTAAACTGAGGATGCTTATATTCAGGTCCCAGGTTATTAATGTGGAGATTAAATGACAGGGTGTACAGAAAGAGCAGATACATAGTAGTTGTTATTAGGTCATTTTTGGGGTGAAGGTCTGATGAATTGATGACTTTTGAGATGTTCTTCTTTGTCATAACGGCTTTTCAGATATGGTAGCTAGCCAACCCTGAATCCTTTCTGCAGAGATGTCCTGAGTAAAGATCCCTGTGAGGTCTAAAGGCAGGACCCAGTGTGTGACATTTATTGAAATCTTCAGTTTTATCCTAAACACTTATGCATATTTTGTGTTCTACTCAATAACAGATCTAAATTGTTTTATTAGCAAAATCATTTTTGCCTCTTAAATCTTCTTATAAATCTGATGCTCTGGTGTTACCTTCATACTCTGGCATTGCCTGACCTCTGGCACCGCGCCCAGGAACAAGAATGGCCGCTCTGGTGCACATTGGAGAAAGACCAGGAAACTTAGACTTCCCTAAACTTTGCTTCTGAGTGCCTTCGTACAGGTGATGAGGGGTCGGGGGGCTCCCTCTCTCTGACCACCCCTCTCATTCCAAAATGAAACATAGGCAGTATGGATCGTCCCCTCACCATTTTTAATTTAAATTTTTAGCTGATTTGGCTGAGAAATGGGGTGCAATGGGGTGGAGATAGAGGGTGAGAGAACAAATTTTATCCTTTAGTGAAAAAAATTAAGTAAGATAATAAATGGTAAAACAAATGCCATTCTACGTTGCCCCTCACACGTCCCTATTTTGGAGTCCATTAAGAAAATGTTAAGATAGACTTATAGTCGGTTGTTTTAGAAATAATGGCATATGCTCAGTAGAGGTTGAATCTCATCCTTTGAATCATGGGAAATTTGTAGGTAACTTTGCAGGTTAAGTGAGAAGGAAGATTAAAAACATGCTTTGGGTGGCCTGCTATGCAGACAACTGGGTTCTTTGCTTTAGGCTCAATAACATTTCTTGTAAGTAAAAATCCATGAGATATGGCTTCCCTGGTGGCGCAGTGGTTGAGAATCTGCCTGCCAGTGCAGGGGACACGGGTTCGAGCCGTGGTCTGGGAAGATCCCACATGCCGCGGAGCAACTAAGCCTGTGCGCCACAACTACTGAGCCTGCGCGTCTGGAGCCTGTGCTGCGCAACAAGAGAGGCCGCGATAGTGAGAGGCCTGCGCACCGCGATTAAGAGTGGCCCCCACCTGCCGCAACTAGAGAAAGCCCTCGTGCAGAAATGAAAACCCAACACAGCCAAAATAATAAATAAATAAATAAAAATTAAAAAAAAAAATCCATGAGATAGTAAAGCATTGCTAAATAAATAAATAAATAAATAAATAAATAAATAAAACATGGTATAAATAATAAAATCATTGTTTCTATCTGTCCTCAAACTTCTGTCACTCCGATAGGTTACCCAACTATTCAACTTAAAAATAAAACCTCATAATATCTCCTGTTCACCAGCAGCCCTCTAACCCCATGAGCTGGGACACACAGGTGAACATTGTAGGGG